>NC_083889.1:53754758-54372214 GCF_032452875.1 Bos javanicus
CTGGGTTGGTGAGGCGGCATATACAAAGTCAACGAAACATCACTTTGCCAACAAAGGTCTGTCTAGTCAAAGCTATGGTTTTTCCAAGAGTCATGTGCAGATGTGAGAGTTGGACCATAAAGAAGGCTGAGCACTGAAGAATTGATACTTTTGAACTGTGGTGCTAGAGAAAACTCTTGAGAGTCCCTTGGACAGCAAGGAGATCAAACCAGTCAATCCTAAAGGAAATCAACCCTGAATATTCATTGGAAGGACTGATGCTGAAGCTGAAACTCCAGTGCTTTGGCCCTCTGATTCAAAGAGCTGACTCATTAGAAAAAACCCTGATGCTGGGAAACATTAAGGGCAGGAGGAGAAGGGGGTCTACAGAGGCTGAGATGGTTAGATAGTATCACTGACTCGACAGATATGAGTTTGAGCACACTCCGGGAGCTAGTGAAGGACAGGGAAGCCTGGCATACTGCAGTCCATGGGGTTGCAAAGAGTTGGATATGACTAACAGAAACGAAACACCCTCCAAGGACCCTCTGGTACTTTAGCTGTGACCTTCCTGGTGGATAAATCATCAGTCTCTGATTTATTCACTAAGAACCTCTGTCCCACAAATCTGGGCTTATTTCTAGTTGTTTCATTTACTCAAAGGAATGGACTGGTACTTTCTAGTGTCCTCAGTTCAGACTCTAACCTATAGATAGACTCTATAGACTCTAACTCTATAGATAGAGTTCCCCAGATGTTTAGTCGACAAGTCACGTCTGAATCTTTGCAACCCTGTGGACTGGAGCCCACCAGGCTCCTCTGTCCATGCGGATTCTCCAGGCAAGTATACTGGAGTGGGTTGCCATTCCCTTCTCCAAAGGATCTACCTGACCCAGGGTCGAACCCTAGTCTCCTGCACTGGCAGGCAGGTTCTTTACCACTGAGCCCCCTGGGAAGCTACTTTCCCGGGTGGGGTCTAAATAAAGGTGTGAGACCTCACCAAACAACCCCTTCACTACCTTCAGCAAGCATGGACGTTTGGGTTTTGGCAGGTGGGATGGGCAGTGGCACACATTCTTAGTTTTGCTGTGTATCTTCCCTCAGGGACGGTTGGCAGATCACAATGCACGCCTCCGTCCAGGAACACAACACTCAGAGTCACCTGCTCTGGCCATGACCTGCACACCTCAGCCCTGTCCCGGGAGGGGACCCCATCCGCCCTCCTCTGAGCTCAGGCCCACGCTGGGCATATTCCTCATTGGCCTTGGCACTGCCTGCCCCCAAGACCAGGGCACCCTCATGGTCCATGGGCTTCTGGACAGGAGCATCTCTTATCTAGTCCATTATTTTCTAATCCACACAAAATCCCTACTGAAAAATAGTAGGGGCTGTGAACCAGGAAACTGGTTTCACCCATGATTCCAGGGTGGAATTTATTTAGTCTTTACAAGATGAACAAAAGCTTACTTTCTGGACCTAAAACGGCCTGGGGTGAGGACACAGAGTCTGGACTTCTCTCTGCCTCATAGTTTCTTCTGGAAGGTGCCAAGGAGACTTCACTTGACTCCACAAGCCCAGCAAACTTTTTCTTCCTTCTTGTTCAGCCTCTCTCGAGCCCCACACAGGCGCCAGCTTCTCCTCGGACTGGCCACTTGACACAAGGTGTCCAGACACGCGGCATGTGGCTGCCGGCCAAGGCCGTGCCCTCCCTCCACCCAACTGTGCCCACAGCTCCTGAGAGCATCCAGCTTGGGTGGGCAGAGCCCGTTGCGGGAGAGGGAGACCCACTGCACACATCTCCATGGCAACCAAACATACCCACCGCTGGAGGAGCCTGTTAAGAAAGAACTTTAACAAACCACATAAACGCCCACGCCTCGTGCCCTGAAGGCTTGCTTCTGGGAACCAACTCCAAGGAAACGACTCACTAGAGGGAGAAAAACACACAGGCACAGAGACACTTGCTGGAGCCATGTGTAATGTGCGCGTGTGTGGCTGACTCACTGGTGTGCAAAGCAACGCTACTCCAATACAAATTAAACCAACAAGAAACCCCAGACGCGCCCTGTGCCATCAAACTGTCAAACGGCTCAGCTGACAACCATGTAACTATTAAAATTATTAAACATAAAACGATTTATTTTAAAACTAGTAAAATGACCACTAACGTAACGAATGTAACGGTGTAACTAACAAAATTATCACTGTTATTACAAAGATGACAGAGACATGGGTGAATGTATGCCACAACGTTAAATCGGAAAGGATACAATATCGGTGTACAAGACAACTCTAAAAAATGCGTATAAATGTGGACAAAATCTAGAAGGGAAAATACCTGTTAGAGAATGATAACAAGACGACGGGTTTCTGTCTTTGAAACTTTTTGTGGCTGTCATGTTGTTCCCACACTAAAAATGAACTAGACATTGTTGCCTGTTGGCAGATGGAGAACTTCCACCATCCAGAGGCAAGAGGTTTGTCTGCGTGTAGACACCTTGGGATAGGAAGGCGGCTACGGACCACATGACCAGGCAGCTTGTCCAGGACTGGCTGCTGAGCACCCCAGAACTCACACGGCAGCCACTGGCCCTTCTGTCTCAGTGTCGTCCTCTCCGGGGTGTGCGAGAGGGATAGAGGCACCTCTGACAGGCCCTTTCTGTTGCTCACGAAGGGAATAAATTGTCTGAACCTAGAAGTAGCTCGTTTTATCTCTAATGGTCAAATCTATCAGGCCTTGGCCTTGCCTTGTAAGTGCGTGAGAGCTCAACAAGATGCCAGCATTATGTTTCAATAAAGTATCAACAAGACCCAAGAAGCGAGTGTGTGAGAGTGCAGGTGTGTGCACGCATGTGTGTGTAGCTACAGAAACACATCACAATGGTGTTTCAAGCCAGATTATTTTCATAAACGAAATGAGGAAACAAACACACACACAAGTATGGAAAAAAACACACTTATCACATACACCTTAACCAACGAAACACATGTTCAAGGCTAACCTAATCTAGATTTAGAAGCCATGGATTCAGCTCAAACGCTCAGTTTTCAGCCTCGAGAGGCCCTTCCCCTCTCTGACCCCATTTTTCTCTTCCACCAACAAAGTCGGGGACGGAGCGGATGAGCCTGGCCCCTGCTGTGCTGCGTCCACACGCCAAGGCTCATGGAAACACACTCGAAGACCCGCAGAGCCAGGATGCGGGACACCCTGGCACCACCTTCCGCTGAAAGCATTCACCGGCAGCAGCAAGTTAACTGAACAAAGTTAACCACTGCTGGCGTCCACGAGAAGCTGCTCAGGCACGTGCCTGGGTCTCCAACCGCCCCCTGCAAGTGGGGAGGAAGCCGCGTGTTTACCCACAACAGGAGTGCCACCACACTCTGTCCTGAGGCCTGGTTTGCTGGCACTGGAACTGCAGAGAGAGTGGTTCATGGTTTATGTGAGAAGGCAGGGTGTGCCTAGTTCAGGAGAAAAGGCTCCTTCCTGCTCAGAAAACACGGAAGGCTTCCTGGGGGAGGAGGCACTGGGGCGGGTGCTAAAGGCAGGACTGAATTTAAATGCCTGCAGTGGGTGTGGAGAGGGGTTTCCAGGGGCGAATGTGGAAGGGAGAAATTCAGTCAGACTGTAATAAGAAAGTAGGAAGCAATGAAACAGAGACAGACCACAGGGCCTTAAATGCGAGAGCAAGCACAATCCCAAAGCAGCTGTCGTCTCAAGTGTGCGTGTCTGCCTTCATTTCAAAATAAACTGATTGAGGAACTGCCAGCTAGTCAAGCGGCCACTGGCGGAACCAATGGACTCAACAATAGCCTTTGGCCCCCAAGGACTTTCTAGTTCAAATGGTAATTGCTTGAGGTATAAACACAGCCTCTGCTCAATATTTATTTTCTCTTTTCCTGGAAGATAGAGCAAATATCAAGAAACAGTGGCAGGAGCCAAGAGTCTGAGATCATTTTTAAAAGAAGGCATGATCACAACTCTTTAAAAATAAGACAACAACACAGGTCAAAAATTTTATTTAATTCATCAATTAATGAGAGACCAATAAGATGTGATTGGCTTCCCAAGTGGCTCAGCGGTAAAGAATGTGCCTGCCAATGCAGGAGATGTAAGAGATGTGGGTTCAATCCCTGGGGTGGGAAGATCCTCTGGAGAAGGAAATGGCAACCCACTCTAGCATTCTTGCCTGGAAAATTCCATGGACAGAGGAGCCTGGTGGGCTACAGCCTCTGGGGTCTCGAAGAGTCAGACATGACTCAGTGAGCACGCACACACAATAAGGTGTTACACCTGGGAGACAGGGAAGAACCATCTAGATGCGGCCATCAGAAATGCTGACATAAATTGCTTAACAGATGCCGAAACTGGTCAGTCGCCACCAGACACAGTTTGCAGAGCTGTGGACAAGAACCACAGGCTTTGCCATCAAGATTTTACAACTTACGGCTCAAAGGCAAGGAAAGGCCCAGCGACCCAGGGAATCTGATAACCAGGGGAGTCCTACATTCCCACTGCGGATGCTAGGAGATGTGTAATCCATCTCAAGTGAAGTGAAGTGAAAGTCGCTCAGTCGTGTCCGACTCTTTGCCACCCTATGGACTATACAGTCCACGGAATTCTCCAGGCCAGAATACTGGAGAGGATAGCCTTTCCCGTTTCCAGGGGATCGTCCTGACCCAGGGATCACACCCAGGTCTCCTGCATTGCAGCCAGATTCTTTACCAGCTGAGCTGCCAAGGAAGCCCAATCCATCTCAAAGTCTTTCACAATTTTCCCTACAAAGGTGCATACTGATCAAGGTGGAAACTCTTAGGCACGTGTTTTATGGAAAACCTAAGTGAGGATGAAGCCTGAGGCTGGGAACCAGGGCTGTGTCGTCAAGACGTGGCAGGCCCATGCCAACCCAGGGAACGTCAGACTGGGAGCCCCGAGGCTTGCAAGGGCTGTGCCACAATCAGGTGACAAAGACCCTCCCATTTCTGGAGGCTCCTAAAATGAGGAGCCGGGCACGAATCCCAGGTGCTCAGTCTGGTCATGCCTGGGAGTCACCTGAGGAGCTAATAAATCTCTCACGCCCCACTCTAGAAACCCCAGACCTAGAGCTTCCGATTGTGCTGGCCAGGGAAGGCCATAGCATCACTAGCTTTCAAAATCTCTCCACCTCCCCAACACCACCCCGGTGATTCTAATGAAAAGTCAGGACTAAGGACCACCAGGCCAGACGATAAGACCCCTTTGTCCTAGACACTCTTTGGGCTTTGTTGTAATGTCTTCTTTTAACTGACGGCTGTCAGCCTCAGGGCAAAACTGGAGAATGTTGGCGGAACATTTTTCAAAAATGCTCCTCAAAATTAATCTTTGGTAGATAGCATGAAACAAGCATAATTCATGACTTGGTCAGACTTGACAAACAGCCTCCAATGTGTTAGAATCTTCCACTGTGTTTGCCATTCATTCAGTGAGCAGTCTGAGCTGAGCACAGGCCTGGTCTCCTGATTTGATGTTTTAGGCATAACGTCCTCAAAACAATACAAAAATACCCAGAGGTGTTGCTAAGAGGCACCCACACATATTGCTAAGAGGAACCCACTCGTGTGTGGCGTGCATTCACACACACACCCACACTCTTCACTCAAACAGCAGCCTCCAGATGAAAGATCAGGGCAAAAGAGCTAAGAAGGGACCCCGCTTCACACTGGGGTAACTGCTGAATCACCTTTTGGTTGGCTGGTCCCCACAGTGAGGGAGATAAATGACAAGAGGGCAGACAACAGTGAATCCCAGCGCTCTCCTCCCGACTCTTCTGAGACCTCCGATGTTATTAGGGATCGCTCAGCTACACCAGAGTGGGCACCAGGCAGTGCCTGGTACTCTGATGGGCCTTAAGCTAACAGTACCAGCCCCTCTTCTAGAGGACGCTGTCCTGCCTTCCCGCAGGACCACGCAGGGACATGGGCCACGTGTCTCCACGGGCCACGTGTCTTCCATCTCCTCCTTTCCTCACTCCTCCTGTTCCTCACCCTGGGCCCCCTACCCCTACACACACACACACACACACACACACACACTTACTGCAGGCCGCACAGGTGAAGCACGCATCGTGGTAGAGGTTCCCCATGGCCTGGCAGGCCTGGCCGGCCCCAAACACCCCCTTGCTGCATTTCACACAGGCTCCTGCAAGGGAAAGAACACAGCAGTGAGTGGGGAGAGAAGCACTGTAATGTGAGTCAATAAAAATCAATGGACAAAAGCAAGATACCCAGCCCTCCCCACAACCAGCCCATCCCCGAATCCTGGGGGTCACTCCTCTAGAATGTCTCTCTCTCTCGCTCTCTCCCTCCATCAGTCTCTCAACTGTCAGTCCTTTCCACTGCAGGAAACAGCCCCGGGCTCGTGTCCACGCTCCCTCCACAGCAGCATGTTAATGCTCAGAAAACCTCCACTTCTTCCATCTTCTTCCTTGCCCAAAGCTTTCAAAGGCTCTCACCGGGGACTTCCCTGGTGGCCTGGTGGCTAAAAGTCCTCACTCCCAATGCAGGGGAACCCGGGTTCAGTCCCTGGTCAGGGAACTAGATCCCACCTGCACCAACTAAGACCTGGTGCAGCCAAAAAATGAGTATTAACTTTAAAAAGCCTCCCACCGTTACAAGACAACGTCCAACGCTGCACCGTGATTAAAACAGGCCAAACGTGCAGGCTGAGTGAAAGTCGCTCAGTCGTGTCGGACTCTTTGCGACCCCATGGCTCCTCTGTCCATGGAATTCTCCAGGCCAGAATACGGGAGTGGGTAGCCTTTCCCTTCTCCAGGGGATCTTCCCAACCCAGGATCGAACCCAGGTCTCCTGCATTGCAGGCAGATTCTTTACCAGCTGAGCCACAAGGGAAGCCCAAGAATACTGGAGTGGGTAGCCTATCCCTTCTCCAGTGAATCTTCCCAACCCAGGAATCGAACCGGGGTCTCCTGCATTGCAGGCAGATTCTTTACCAACTGAGCTATGAGGGAAGCCCAGGATGCAGGCTGGTCAACTTCAAATTATTTCCTTTAAGTCTCAATGGGAACCACCAATGGGGAACTTACTAACCTCACTTTTTACAAAGAGCGATCAGGCCCCCAAACCCTAGGTCGGTCAGACTGTACGACCAGTGCTCCTTCCTGCCCCCACCCTGGCCTCTGGGTCTCAGCTCCTGGCCTGGGCTCTGGGCTTCCCTGCCTGCATCCCACGCCCACCCTCTGCTCCCTTTATGTGGTGGTCCCTTACGTGGACCAATCCACATAAAGGGGGGTGTTGGGGTCTCCCTCCCAAAGAACTCCCTCATTATAGTCAAATGAAAAAAAATTACAATTATGTAAATAATGTATGAATTTTTTAAAAAGATTCAGGAAAGAAATACACCAAAACTATAAAATTATGACTCATTTCACTGCTTTGCATTTTCTGTATTAGAAAAAAAAAATCCTACATTGCTTTACAGCCGAAAAAAGTCTAGTCTCAAAAAGTATTTTGTACCTGGTTTTTGTTCTTGGCCACGCTGAGCAGCTTGTGGGATCTTAGTTCCTTGACCAGGGATTGAACCCAGGCCACGGCACTAAAAGTACCAAGTCCTAACCACTGGACTGCCAGGGAATTCCCCTGGATCTGTGTAAGTGTATTGTATAGTGTTAAAATTTTTTGAGAAACTGATTATATACTTATATACAATTTATATATAAATACAAATAAACATATGTAGTTTTTCCAAAATTTAAAATATATACAAAAAGGTCCTCTAGGCTTCCCTCGTGGCTCAGTGGTAAAGAATCGGCCTGCCAATACAGGAGACATGGGTTCGATCTGTGGTCCAAGGAGATCCCACATGCTAGGTGGGCACCTAAGCCAGTGAGTCACAACTACTGAGCCTTGCTGTAGAGCCCGAGAGCCACAACTCATGAAGCCTGTGTGCCCTAGAGCCGGTGCTCCTCACCAAGAGACGCTACCGCAATTAGAAGCCCACAGACCGCAACTAGAGAAAGACTGCTCAGCGACGAAGACCTACCATAGCCAAAAAACAAAACAAAAAAAAACCCCCCCCAGCATTCAGCAGGGTAACCAGGGGCTCAGCCAGCCTTTTGTGGCTCTGTCCAATCTGTCAGGCTGTTCTCAGGCTGCAAATTCACAGCCACATTCTGCCTACAGGGCCAAAAGTCCTGTGTTTCAAAGTTCTTATCGTTCCAAGCTGATAAATTACATCACCTCCAAAGGAAGTCCAAGCTGACACAGGCTTCATGAAATGAAGCGCATCCGCTCCAACCCCACAAGTCCACAGAGAACGCATAAGTCCAGAACCCGCACACCACTTCACCAATGCTCCCTGAGGAAGCAGGTGCGGCCGTCCGTAAGAACAGTCCTGTGTCAGCTGAGAAAACCGGCTCCCGAGAGAATTCGCTGTGCACAGCTCTAGGGGATCACAAGTGGTGGTTATTTGTCGTTCTTCTGTTTCAACGTTTTATTACGAAAACTTTCAAGCATGAAAAGAAAAATGGAAAAGAGTCCCATGTGCCCATGACCCCAGTTCTACAATCGTTGGTACTTTGCTGCCCGCCCCTCAGTCAACCCTGCAGTCCAATTCGTGATGCATTTCGCAGTAAGGTGCAGTGAGCAGTCCGCTTCATCCCAAACACTTCAGTCTGAATATCATTAATAAGAGTTCATTATTTGCTTACAGTTATCTTTTTAAGATAAAATTCAAACAGTGAAATGCACAAACTGTAAGTCTATCACCCGATGAGTTTTGACAAGTAACCTTTGTAATGTAAACCCAAAATAAGATACAGAACATTTCCAACACCCCCGCAAGTTCCCCAAGGTGCTTCCCTTCCATCTTCTCTTACTGGCTATGAAATTGCCTGTGTATGTGTGTGCGTGTGTGTGTGTGTGTGTGAGTGTGCGTGCAAACACACATGCAGGATGAAACTACTGGACAGCTGGTATTTCTTTACCTCGCCAACAGCATGATAAACTTGAAAACTCCAAGGAACTCAGAGGCATCAGCGTGTATTTTTGTCCGATTACTTCATATACAACGTAGGCTGCTCAAGTAAGTCAAGGACTACATCTATTCTGGAACTTCCTTGGTGGCCCGGGGCTGAGACTCCACAGTCCCAATGCAAGGGGCCCGGGTTCAACCCTTGGTCAGGGAACTAGATCCCACATGCCGCGACTAAATAGCCCACATGCGCAGTCAAGACCCAACACAGCCAAGTAAATACCCATCCTGGGCAAACTGCATTCCTTTGCTGGCACACTCAGCGCTGCCTCCAACGAGCAGGAAGAGTGACGAGGGCAGGATCCTGCTGGCACCACTCCTCTCTGGGGCTGCTAGAGCAGGCTCATCCGTCTAGAAACCAGCAGTGCTGGCGGCTGCCGCTGGGAGCCGGGGCACCGGCCACTGAAGCAGGTGGTCCAGGAGTGTGTGCGGACATGGAAGCAACGGGGCGGGTGTGCCCGGCACTGGACACGCCTACTGTGCTGTGGCAGGTTCCTGGCTCCCTGGGCACTGGCCCGTCTATCCTAGTGAACTGGGGGCACCTTCAAGATGGGGGCCACATTGACTGTGAGCTGGTGCAGCCACTGAAAAACAGTCTGGTGGTTCTTTAAAAAAACTAGAAGTAGAATTACCATATGATCCAACAATCCCACTCCGGAAAAGACAAAAACGCTAATTTGAAAAGATACATACACTCCAATGTTCAATTTACAATAGCCAGGACATGGAAGCAATCCAAGTGCCCATGAACAGATGAATGGATAAAGAAGAAGTGTGTGTGTGTGTGTGTGTGTGTATACATATGCATGCATGCATGCTCAGTCACTTCAGTCGTGTCCAACTCTTTGCGACCCCATGAATCGCAGCACGCCAGGCCTCCCTGTCCAGCATCAACTCCCGGAGTTCACCCAAACTCATGTCCATCAAGTCGGTGATGCCATCCAGCCATCTCATCCTCTGTCATCCCCTTCTCCTCCTGCCTCCAATCCCTCCCAGCATCAGAGTCTTTTCCAATGAGTTAACTCTTTGCATGAGGTGGCCAAAGTATTGGAGTTTCAGCTTCAGCATCAGTCCTTCCAAAGAACACCCCGGACTGATCTCCTTTAGGATGGACTGGTTGGATCTCCTTGCAGTCCAAGGGACTCTCAAGAGTCTTCTCCAACACCACAATTCAAAAGCAACAATTCTTTGGCACTCAGCTTTCTTCACAGTCCAACTCTCACATCCATATATGACCACTGGGAAAACCACAGCCTTGACTAGACGGACCTTTGTTGGCAAAGTAATGTCTCTGCTTTTGAATATGCTATCTAGGTTGGTCATAACTTCCCTTCCAAGGAATATTACTCAGCCATAAAAAGGATGAAATAATGCCACTGGCAGCAACATGGAAGGACCTAGAGATAACCAAATTAAGTGAAGCAAGTCAAAGACAAATTTTATATGCTATCACTTACATATGGAATCGACAAAGTAATACAAATGAACTCGTTTACAAAAAAGAAATAGATTCACAGAGACAGAAAACAAACTTATGATTACCAAAGGGGAAAGAGGGCAGAGGGATGAATCCGGAGTATGAGATTAACAGGCACAGACTACTGTATATAAAATAGGTAACAAGGATTTACCACACAGCCCAGGGAACTACATTCAGTATCTTATAACAACCTATAATGGAAAATAATCTGAAAAAGAATATATACACTGGCTCAGCTAGTAGAGAATCCGCCTGCAATTCGGGAGACCTGGGTTCAATCCCTGGGTTGGGAAGATCCCCTGGAGGAGGGAAAGGCTACCCACTCCAGTACTCTGGCCTGGAGAACTCCATGGACTGTATATAGTCTGTGGCGTCACAAAGAGTCAGACACGACTGAGCGACTTTCACTGTATTATACATACATGTAAAATCAAACTGCTTTGTTGCACATCTGAAACTAACACAATGTTATAAATGAATTATACTTCAGTAAAAAAGAAATAAAAATGTTTAAAAAGTCAAACAAAACCTCCAACAACAAAAAAAGATGGGGCCATGCCTTAGCTATGACCCCGGAAGTGTGCAATGAAGAACCACTGAGTTGAATCCATTTCTGTGCAGCTCCACGCACAGCCCATGCCGCCTCCCCTCTGCCCCGGCCCTCACCCGTTGTACCTGGGGTATCCACATCCCCTGAGCGCCTTTTACAGAGATTCAGAGTCTTACCATCTCTGAACACCTGCAGTCCCTCACAGGGCACACTTGTGCCCTCAACAAACATACATACAAATAGAAACGGACGGCATGGACCTCTGCTGACCACTTCCGGGGCCGCTGTATAAACACAGCGATGGGGCGAGAACTTTCTCTTGAATGGCGATTACTGGACCACGGTGAGGTATCAATAATACTATTTGGTGATTCTGGGGTAGATTTTCAGATCATCCGTCCCAAGTGCCCTGGAAGTAGACTCTAAATCTTGACAAAGAGCAACAAAGGCTGGTTTGTCCGGCAGCAACCAAAGCCGGCTCAAAGCAGCCCGGAAGGAACGTCAAAGCAACGTGAGTGTGGTTCTGCTCACGGACACAGAACCTCCTCACGCTCCACATCCCTTCTTCCCTCTTCATCACCGTGGCCTCCGTGCTTAAGCCCCACAGAGATGCCGGCTGCAAAGCGCAGAGGAGCACTGAGACTCAACAGCGTGGTCAGACTTCCACCCGGCCGCGTGGTGAGCGTGGGGCCCTTGAAGACAGCTCACCCATGAGGAGAGGCGGGATACACCTCCTGAGTCAGAGGGATGGAGCTGACTCAGGATGCCGTGAACTCAGCTGGTCCGGGCTTGGGGGATAAAATCAGACCACCTCTCGCTCCTGCTCATAAAGTGAGTGGCCGGATGGCAGCGTCTTCCAGTGGACACTGACAACTGCCCAGGCCCCCCTGGGCTTCCTGCTCTGTTATCTCTCCACATCAGGCCTTCCTCTGCTTCTGCAGCCAGTGGGGAGACACTCTCTCTGGCTTCCTCTTGGTCCGCAGGCTGGGACCTACTGACTCCAGCCTCCCCCTCACTCTCTCTCGTTCCTTGGAGCTGCCGACATCCTTGAGCACCACGCACATATACAAAGCAAGGAAGGAAGCCACGTGTGTTCTAAACGCTCAGTCACGGCCAGAGGAGGTCCCCCGAGAAGCCAAGGAGGTGGGAAAATGTTTCATCCCTGTGGCTTGCAGTGAATGGATAGCAAAGCACTTCGTGGGCAGGAAATAGACTCAGTCTTCCTTTGGCATGGGGGAAAAAAATACTGAAGTAAATTTCATATTCTAGGAAATAATGTTCCTACCAGACCCCAGGCTGGGCTTGTTCGTTCAGTGAATGTAGGGTGTGCACCCCTTTCTCAAACCCAAGTTCCATAAAAGTGCTGTGATGAAGGTCACGCTGCTGGCAGGTTTGAAAGGTGGAATCTGAGCCCCAGTTCTAACTCAAAGGTCCCATTATCCCCATCTGGTTGGCAGTCATGCAGCTATTCCTGCCACACACGTGGAGTCCCCCTCCCCAAAGGGGGCTCCTTCATCACCACCCCTGCACTGCCCAACACACAGCCTGTTCAGGGATTCAGACTCAGGGGAAGCTCCGCCCCAGATCGCCCACTGGCCATCGGGGCCACCTCCCATTCTGGCCCATCCTATACACCCAAGGCCATCCTCCTGCCCAGAGCCTCCATCCCAAGGCCCCCCGCCCCCGCCCCGCCCCGGTGCAGAGCCCCTCTGTTCCTCCTGCCCTTCCACTGGGGACACTGCAGCTGAAGGATTTACCCACCATGGCTTCTCCACCATTCATTCGGAGCCAGGCTCTCTGCAGATGCTGGCAGCAGGATGGTGAGCAAGCTGACTCTGGCCCTGCCCTCGGGGAATGGTCATCCAGGGAGCCGGGAAACCAGAATCTGCCCATGCTGATGGGTGAGCTGACCAACGTCACCCCGAGTCTTGTGCTGTGAGCTCACTAAGGGGCCAGCGCTGAGCAGAGGCTCGCGCTTGTGAAATAACAATACATACAGTGCAATTCCTGCCCCCAGGTCCCCAGTTTGATTCCAGTTCCAGACATGGAGCCCCTAAATCTCTCAGAACGTCTGGGCAAAATGAGCATCCTTGGTTCTACTGAGGAGGTTCTGGGTGGGCTCCTGGTTGGGTGCTGGTCACCAGAAAGACCAAGCCAGGCTTCCAAGTTTGGAATTTTCAACTCTACCCCTCCATCTTCCAGGGAGGGGAGAGGGACTGGAAAATGAGTCAATCAATTGTGGCTATGTGATGAAGCCTCCTCAACAGGCAGGGTTCAGAGCGCTTTGAGGTTGGGGAATACATATACCTGCCAGGAGAGCGACATACCCTGACTCCCTGGGGCAGAAGCCCCTCGACTAGGGGCCTTTCCCTAGGTATCTCTTCATCCAACTGTTTGACTATATTTCTTATCATACGCTTTATAATAAACTGGCAAATGTGCTTCCCTGAGTCCTATGAGCCATTAAAGCAAATTATCAAACCCAAGGAGGGGGGGCGGGGGGGTGGGAGCCCTGATTTGCAGCCGGCCTGTGGGAAGCAGAGGTGACAGAGTGGGAGGGGACGTCTTGTTAGGGCTGTGTCCTCACCCAGTGAGGGCTGTGCTAACCCCGACCAGCATCAGACTGAACTGAACTGTAGGACACCTGGCTGGTGCTGGAGAATTGGTTGATGTGGGAAAAACCGTATATCTGGTGTCCGAAGCGTGAGCACTGGGGGTATAGAGGCAAAACAGAAGTGAGTCTTGTTTTTTTCCCGAAACAGGACTCAATGAGGGGTTGAGTCACGGACCCACAGTTGGCACAGTGGTCAAGAATCCTCCCGGCAATGCAGGAGACATGGGTTCAGTCCCTGATCCGGGAAGGTCCCATAGGCTATGGAGCAACTAAGCCCATGCCCAGCAACTACTGAGCCTGTGTCCTAGAGCGAGCCCGTGCTCCTCAACAAGGGAAGCCACCGCAGTGAGAAGCCCCAGCACCACAACTGGAGAGAGTCCCCGCGCACCAGAACTGGAGAAAAGCCCACCCAGCGATGGAGACTTCTCTTTGCGGTGGCTCCTCCTGTTGCAGAACCCAGGCTCTAGGCACACAGGCTTCCAGAGTTGCAGGAAGCGGGCTCAGTATTTGCCATGTGCAGGCTCTAGGGCTGCACCAGGCAGGCTCAGTAGGTATGGCGCACAGGCTTAGTTGCTGTGTGGCATATGGGATCTTCCCAGACCAGGCATCGAACCTGTGTCCCGTGCATTGCCAGGCGGACTCTCATCTGCTATACCCCCAGGGAAGTCCTCGCAGCTTTATTTTAACTCAAGGAGTCTCCCAGGCTTGCCCCATTTGCTTCCCGTTCCTCAAGGATTGTTGTCCATCCTTGCCTGATATCCAGTATCTTGAAAATCTTTGGTTTATAGACGAATTCAAGCTGGTCTAACTCTCGTGGTGTCCAATAGCAGCTTTCAAATGGCTTAGAGGGGGAGAAACTTTTCTCAAAAAAAAGTATCAGTGGAGCCGCAAGTATACATAACAGACAAGAGGGAAACCATGATGGTTGAGGTGGGACAGAGCCTCCAGGAACATCTCGGGCCCCTGAGACAGTTCCAGGAAGATTATTTGAGAAGCAGTCACACAGCATAACTGACCAAATGCAGACACCACCCAGCCTAGCCTGGGCAGCGTTCCACGTGAAGTAAGTGATCTTGAATTGACATTAAATGATCTCCTACACACCCAAAACCAAAAAACAAATTGGGTTTAGGGCCATGGCACATTCCCCCGTGGCTTGCAAAAGCAGAATTTACAAACCAGGAGGCCGGCAAAGCAGCCTGAGTATGAGGTTTAGGCTCCAGCAGAATTCCTGCTTCCTTCCTGCAGACAGCCGGACAGCTGGGCTGAGGACCCTGCAGCCATCCTTCCACTGACACACAGCCAACCTGGGTGACGCCCAAGTCGGCACCTTTTGCTGTTAGCACGAGGTCTGAAATAAAAAGACGCCATCGGGCCAGCTGATGGGACTGGCCTGGCACCCATCCCCTCCAGCTCACACCTGGCCTTGTCCAGGTGACTGCTCCTCTCCCAGTGAGGACTGGGAGGTGGGGGCATCCTTTTTAGCTCTGCCCAGATGCTGTGAGTCACACGACATCACAAAGCCACGGACCACATATTGCACTGAAGAGGGGTTGAGGCCAGGTGCAGGGCACGCAGTACGGTTAGGGGTGGTTGGGGGAGCAGATTTGAATGAATTAGTCTGCACACAAGTTGAGCTAGGCTTTTTCTCAGCAGAAGGTTGCAGCCTATGGACCGGGAGGTCAATAGGTTCTGGAAGAGGTGCCAAGCATTTGGGGCAGAACCAGACCAACGGCCCCAGCAACAGACTTCTACCAGTCACCATATAAGCTCACGGAAAAATCCCCCAAGGCAGTGGGAGCCGGGCTCCTGCCTCCCAGGCAGACAGCCGCTTCTCAAGTCTGGCTGCAGGTATCAGAGTGGACGGCCACCCCTCCACCTTCAGAGACTCAGGTTCCAGTCTGGGGACAGGACCACAAGGCCTCAGGTGACTCTAAGGTGTGGCCAAGGCAGAGAAGCCCGGATGCGGAGGACACATCCAACCCACACTCCCTGGCCCCTGGGCCTCCCCTGCCTGCCCTCTCTCCCACACACCCTAATTCTCAACAGGCCGCAAAGGAAGTATTTAAGGCCATTCGGGGTTATGGGGTCATTGCAGTCTCAAAGCCACTCAGAACCAATGATGGCTTCACCTCACTGCAGTGGGAAAGGGAGTGTCTCACAGTTTATCAACCACTACCCTAAGCTCGGGCTCCTTTTGCCAGAGTCCCAGCAGGCGTGCCTCTGCCCCGGGGCACGCCCATCCCCTGGCCTGAATCGGTCCCTGCCCTCCACTCTCTGGAGGAAAAAAAGTTCAGCGTATCCTGGAGCAAACCCTGCACCTGACTCCCCCAGAGCCCCCAGGGCACCCTGAGCCGTGGCGTCTGGGCTTGCCCACTGACATCCTCCCCGTTCCAGAGCCCGGGTATCTTTTTCTCAACTCTAATCTGAAACAGAAACAGCCAGTCAGCGTAGGAAATGGTGTTCCACCTTGTTGCTGCTGTTCAGTCGCTAAGTCGTGTCTGACTCTTTATGACCCCATGGCCTGCAGCACACCAAGCCTCCCTGTTCCTCAGTATCTCCCGGAGTTTGCCAAGTTCATGTTCATCGAGTTGGTGATGCCATCCACCCTGTCAGGAGCCAAATGCAAAAGTGGATGCCGCTCCTCACTGTCTCGGGGGCAGAGATGAAAATCAATGGTAAAAACAGTAAGAGTGTCACGGAGCGTGCAGAGAAAAGGGCATCCGCGTTCACCGTTAGTGGAAGCATAAATGTGGAGGGCCTTTCTGGAGGGCCGTGGGGCACCACGAATTAAATACAAGCCTGAATAACCTCACGCCACCGGACCAAGAATTTAACAAGGTTAAAAAAAGAAAAAAAGATGCTGCCCAAAATGGATATGCAGAGACAGTAAGTAGATGACTTGGGGACACGGGGTCAGGGAGAATCTGCTAAGGAGTGGGTTTTCTTTTGGGGAGGGATGAAGGTGTTCTAAATTAGATATGGTGATGGTTGGACAACCAGGTGAATATACTAAAGGCTGCTGAATTGTACACAATCTAAGGATTGGATTTATGGCATGTGAATTATATCTCAGTAAAGAAATATCAATAACCTGAGATATGCAGATGACACCACCCTTATGGCAGAAAGTGAAGAGGAACTCAAAAGCCTCTTGATGAAAGTGAAAGTGGAGAGTGAAAAAGTTGGCCTAAAGCTCAACATTCAGAAAATGAAGATCATGGCATCTGGGCCCATCACTTCATGGGAAATAGATGGGGAAACAGTGGAAACAGTGTCAGACTTTATTGTTTTGAGCTCCAAAATCACTGCAGATGGTGACTGCAGCCATGAAATTAAAAGACACTTACTCCTTGGAAGGAAAGTTATGACCAACCTAGATGGCATATTCAAAAGCAGAGACATTACTTTGCCAAGAAAAGTCCACCTAGTCAAGGCTATGGTTTTTCCAGTGGTCATGTATGGATATGAGAGTCGGACTGTGAAGAAAGCTGAGAGCTGAAGAATTGATGCTTTTGAACTGTGGTGTTGGAGAAGACTCTTGAGAGTCCCTTGGACAGCAAGGAGATCCAACCAGTCCATTCTGAAGGAGATCAGCCCTGGGATTTCTTTGGAAGGAATGATGCTAAAGCTGAAACTCCAGTACTTTGGCCACCTCATGGGAAGAGTTGACTCATTGGAAAAGACTCTGATGCTGGGAGGGATTGGAGGCAGGTGGAGAAGGGGATGACAGAAGATGAGATGGCTGGATGGCATCACTGACTCGATGGACGTGAGTCTCAGTGAACTCCGGGAGTTGGTGATGGACAGGGAGGCCTGGCGTGCTGCGATTCATGGGGTCGCACAGAGTCGGACACGACTGAACGACTGAACTGAACTGAAAGATGTCATAAAAAAACAAAAATAGTCATCAAACTATTATTAAAATAGTGGATGGTTGATTCAATCATATGGATGATTGAAAACAATTTACGTACCTAAACGAAGAGGGAAAGTTAAATACTGCTGCTGCTGCTGCTAAGTCACTTCAGTCGTGTCCGACTCTGTGTGACTCCATAGACGGCAGCCCACCAGGCTCCCCCGTCCCTGGGATTCTCCAGGCAAGAACACTGGAGTGGGTTGCCATTTCCTTCTCCAATGCATGAAAGCGAAAAGTGAAAGTGAAGTCGCTCAGTTGTGTCCGATTCTTTGCGACCCCATGGACTGCAGCCTACCAGGCTCCTCCATCCATGGGATTTTCCAGGCAAAAGTACTACACAACTTTAAAAAATCATATTCTACAGCACTGCCATCCAACAGAACTTTTTGTGTGATAAGAGAATGCTGTGTTCTACATTGTCCGTGATAACAGCACACGCGACTGTGGAGCCCTTGAAACGCAGCCAGTACACCTGAGTACGGGCTTCCCAGGTGGCGCTAGTGGGTAAAGAGTCCGCCTGCCACTGCAGAGACGTGGGTTCGGTCCCTGGGTTGGGAAAATCCCCTTGAGTAGGAAATTGCACCCTATTCCAGTATCCTTGCCTGGGAAATCCCATGGACAGAGGAGCCTGGTGGACTACTGTCTGTGGCGTCGCAGAAGAGTCGGATACCATTTAACGACGAAACAACAGCAACAACTGGGTAACAATTTCTATTATTTGTTTTGAAGACAGATTCTCAAGGTAGCTCACTTTTAACATCATTCTTCCTTGTGAGAAGGCTCAAAATTGTGCCTGTTTCCCAGGACCTTTGCACAAACATAAACTACTGGAACAAATGTCCGCCTCCAGCAGAACCCACTTCAAAGGCCGAATGGTACAGCATTTACATCACTGCTCCCTTCCCTGTCAGATTATTCCACACAACCCTCTCCTGATGTGGTTCGATGTCCCACCAGCATCTCAGCATCCTCAGCCTGCCCCCATCCGCTCTTCTCCTGGATTATTTTCTAGCCTTTGGCCTCCGAATCCTTTGTTTACTCACATGAGGTTCAGTTGTGCTTTCATCTCCTTCATGTCTCAGCTCAAACGAGGCTTATCAGATAAACTACTGGGTGGCCAGTTAACCGTGAATTTTAAATAAACAGTGAGTAATTTGCTAGTGTAAGCGTATCACATGCATATTGGATTTTTAGGTAAGTGAATAACTGTGTAGTATAAAAAGGTCGGGCTTCTCAAGCGGCACTAGTGGTAAAGAACCTGCCTGCCAACGCAGAAGAGACGGGGGTTCGATCCCTGGGTCAGGAAGATCCCCTGCAAGAGGGCATGGTAACCCACTTCAGGATTCTTGCCTGGAGAATCCCATGAAGAGAGGAGCCTGGTGGGCTACAGTCCATGGGGTCGCAGAGTAGGACGTGACTGAAGTGACTTAGCACCCACGCACTTAAGTATAACATGCATGAAGAAAACCCCACAGAGCATTAAGTTTACAGCTTGATTTTTCACAAAAGAAGCACTCCTGTGTAAACACCATTCAGATCAGGAAGTGGAGAGCTCCAGAATCAGGGTCCACTGCTGCTGAGCCTGTGGATGGCCCGGCACCCCTCCCCACCCCCTACCCCGTGGTGGATCTGGAAAGCATGAGTTTGGGCATAAACCCCCGGTTCAAATCTCACCTTGAGCACAGGCGTGATTTCCTCACATGCCAAATGAATTTTAATAGCGTACACATTTCATGGGGTAACTCTGAGGATCACCTGAGACCGTGTAAGCGCCTGAAATTGCTCCCGGCACATGGGAGGGGCCCAGGAAAAGTTCATTTCCTTCCCTCCCTTTCCAGGGAAGGTGTTTTTCCTTCCTAGTTTCCTACCAGGCCTGAGACTGAGAATGAAAATGTATCAGCCACTCCCCTGACAGTCATCCACACTCCAAACACCTCACAAAAGTCCTGAGTCCTTCTGGGGAGGGGGTGCAGATCTGAGCTCCCTCCATTCCCCCACTGTGTTCTGACCGCACTGGGGGGGCAACTGCTTCTGCCCAGGACATGCGGGTGCTCAATGGACATTTGCTGGTTGCATGAATAAACGAAAGCGTGAACGGACAAAGCCACACTCCCCACCCCTGGCTCCTCTCCTGCCCACAGGGCTCCATGCAGTTGCGGGGACCGCCGTGACACAGAGAGGCTCTGAGATGAGTGACTCCACGTAGGCTTAGACAGGAAAGAATCTGCCAGCAATGAGGGAGACCTGGGTTCGATCCCTGGGTTGGGAAGATCCCCTGGGGAAGGGAACGGCTACCTGCTCCAGTATTCTGGTCTGGAGAATCCCATGGACAGAGGAGCCTGGTGGGCTATAGTCCATGGGATCGCAGAGTCAGACAAGACTGAACGACTAACACACACACACACACACACACACACACACACACAGCCATAAGAAGTCTCATACGAAGGTCTGATGCCGAAGGTACAGCTAACCATGTGCAACCAGAAAGGAATGGGGATAAAAATCCTTTTTTCCAAGGAAGAAATCAAGTCTTGAACTTTCCTTAGAAATAACAAAGCTGGGTGACTTCTCTCGTGCTCTAGTGGTTAAGACTTTGCCTTCCAATGGAGAGGGTGCTGGTTTGATCCCTGGTCAGGGAGCTAAAATCCCACATGCCTCATGGACAAAATACCAAAACATAAAACAGAAACAATATTGTAACAAATTTAATAAAGTTTTTAAAAATGGTCATCATCAAAAAAAAAAAAGAAATAACAAAGCTGATTTTAGAGATGGTGAAGATCCACATTCACCCAAGATGAGAAAAGGGCATGATGGAGAAGACAAAGTGAAAGATGCCAGTGGAACTGTGAGGCTGAGGGGACACGTCTATCTCTGCAGTTCCCAGAGTCCTCCCCACCCCATCCACCCTCTCCCTCCCCTGGGAAGTCAGGAGCAGAGGGCTGGGCTGGATTGAGTCCCCAGCTTCAGGACTGGTGGGAGAGGAACACCAGCAAAAGATTTCCCCTTAGAACAAAGAGGAAGTCTGGAAGCAGGCTTTGATGGGTTCAGGGCTGAGCCAGTGAGCCACCTTGGACCAGTTACTTCGTTGCTCAGTTTTCCCATCTTCAAAATGGGGAAGTAGTCCTGGGCATGCTGCAGGGCTGCAGGGAGCCTGAGAGGCAGCACAGGTGAAACCCCTGCACGTCACTCCTTCCTCAACAGTCCTGAGCCGTGTGTGGGAACGTTGGTTTCAAAACGGAGGTTTTAACATCACTTGTGGGCTCGACTGAGAGTGTAACACATTCCCCTTTTTGAGAAAAGACAAAATAACTGCCTTTAAAGACTATCCCATTTAGAATCTGCAGAATGGATGAGCTACCTGTGAGGCACGCAACAGACATGAGCTTCCTGGGAGACCAAGAACCAAGATATCTTTCAGGGAGGGGCCTGAACAACTAAGCCAGACAGAGAGAGGAGCCTGGAATGGGGATGTCCATCACGCATGGACCGGGAGAGGGGAGGAAGTGGAGGAGAGAAGGTTGGCTGGACGACGGCTCCAATTCTGAGTGTGGAATGGGGAAGAGGGGAAGGGGGAGTCTTTTCTGAGCCCAGTAGTGACAGGACCTGGTCGTTTGAACAGGCCAGTTGGGTCAGATCTAGGAAGAGCTCAAACAGAAGACTTCCTAACGATCAGAACTGGATGACTTGAGACTGAGCTCCCTGGACTGCTGAGTCACACGCAGGAGAAAAGAGGGGTTTTCTGCTGCATGGAGCCAGTGAGGGGCGGCGGGGGGAGAGGCTCCAGGCTCTCAAGTCTGATTCTTTAATAACTTGCACGAAGTTAGACTGGCTGCTCACCCTGCAGAAAAGCAAGCCAGCAGCTGGAATGACACAGAGTCCCCCAGAAGTTCCAGAAACCAAACAGAAGTGTTGCTTCCAATGAGCAACAGAAATGGAAAGTGCCCCTGCACTCTGGCTCTGTGGCATCCCGGGAGACCCCCCCCAACCACTATGATTCTAGCCAAAGTCTAAATATCTATGCGTTTAAAACAGTCTGTCTTGGAGAAAAAAAAAGCTGTCTGTCTTGGGACTCCCCTGGATGATCCAGTGGTTACGACTCTGCTCCAAAAGCAGGGGGCCCAGGTTCAATCCCTGGTCAGGAAACTGGTTCCCACATGCCGCAACTAAAGATCCTGCACATGGTAATGAAGATCCTGGTGCAGCTAAATGAATAAATAAATACTTAAAAAATAATAATAGGTTAAAAATAATAACAATAAAATAGTCTGTTTTAAGCATGATTATCCCTATGTAAAATGATGGACGCTTTTAATTGGCTTGGCCAAGAAGTCCATTCAGGTTTTTCCATAAGATGTTACAGAAAAACCCGAACAAAGTTTTTGGTCAACTTCAATATTATTATTTTTGTCTATTATGTTCTGATTTTTCTACAGTTCTACAGTGTTTGTTTAAACGGTTTTAAAATGACAAAAACCACAGAGGAAAGCTGCAGGAAAAAAAAAAAATCAAACCCTTAAGACAGCATCAATTCAGTTCAGTTCAGTTCAGTCGCTCAGTTGTGTCCGACTCTGTGCGACCCCATGAATTGCAGCACGCCAGGCCTCCCTGTCCATCACCAACTCCCGGAGTTCACTTAGACTCACGTCCATCGAGTCAGTGATGCCATCCAGCCATCTCATCCTCTGTCATCCCCTTCTCCTCCTGCCCCCAATCCCTCCCAGCATCAGAGTCTTCTCCAATAAGTCAACTCTTCCCATGAGGTGGCCAAAGTACTGGAGTTTCAGCTTTAGCATCATTCCTTCCAAAGAAACCCCAGGGCTGATCTCCTTCAGAAAGACGGCATAGTAACTACCAAAAAAGGGATGGAAATCTCTTGCAAAGATATTGCAACAGAAGAAATTGGAAGGGTATCAGCCAAGTGACACCAGCTTGCAGAGCAGGTGGTTTAGGAAGCGACAAGCAGAACAGAACCCAGAGAAATTCCAGAGGCAGGTCAAGTCAACGACCATAGAACTAGTGCAGCCGCTATGGAAAACAGCACAGAGCTTCCACCAAAAACTAACAACAGAACTACCACACCACCCAACAACAATTCCAACTCCGGGTATATATCTGAAGAAAATGAAAACACTAATTCAAGAAGACTCTTGAGAGTCCCTTGGATTGCTAGGAGATCAAACCAGTCCATCCTAAAGGAAATCGGCCCTGAATATTGCTCCAGTACTTTGGCCAGCTGATGTGAAGAACTGACTCACCGGAAAAGACCCTGGTGCTGGGAAAGACAGAGGGCAGGAGGAGAAGGGGGCGACAGAGGACGAGATGGTTGGATGGTGTCATGGACTCAATGGACAATGAGTCTGAGCAAAGTCTGGGAGATAGTAAAGAACAAGGAAGCCTGGCGTGTTGCATTCCATGGGGTCACAAAGAGTCAGACACAAGTGAGTGACTGAACAACAAACAATTTAATAGGATACACACATCTCAATGCTCACAGCACCACTATTTACAATGGCCAAGATATGGAAGCAAATTAAGCATCCATCAACAGATGAATGGATTTTAAGAAGATGTACCCCCCCCCCACACACACACAATGGAATACTACTCTGCCATTAAAAAGAACAAAATTCTGCCATTTACAGCAACATGGACGGACCTAGAGAATATGCTACTTGGTGAAATAAATCCAACAGAGACAGACAAATATTGTGTGATATCATTTATACAATAATACAATACAAATGAATGCATATGCAAACAGAAACAGTCTCACAGATACAGAAAACAAACTTGTGGTTACCAAAGGGAAGAGGGAAAGGAAGAAGGACAAATATGGGGTATGGGATTAGCAGATATCAACTACTACACACACACACACAAAACCAGATAAGCCACAAGGGTACATTGCAGAGAACAGGGAATGATAGCCATCACCTGGTAATGATTTATAACAGAGTATAATCTGCAAAAGTTGGATCATCATGTTGTATTCCTAAAACCAACAGAACCTTGTAAATCAACTGTACTTCAATTAAAGATATCTGCACACATACACACACACTGCACAGGAGGGCGCTCGCACTGCTGGCAGGAACGCCGCAGTGCACAGCCACGCGGGGAAGCCCGCTGGCAGCTGCTGGAAAAGTTAAACGCGCTCCCACCATATGATCCAGCATTTCCACTCCTAGATATGCGCCCCAGAGAAATGAGCGCATATGTCCACACAACTGATCACAGCAGACGTACTCATCATGGCCCTACACTGAGACAACCCACAGTTCCTTCAAAGGGAAATACAACAACGTGGGTTCACACCACGGGGTATTACTTGGCAGTATAAGAGGGCACTGTACAGGAGACAGGGATCAAGACCATCCCCATGGAAAAGAAATGCAAAAAGCAAAATGGCTGTCTGGGGAGGCCTGACAAATAGCTGTGAAAAGAAGACAAGCGAAAAGCAAAGGACAAAAGGAAAGACATAAGCATCTGAATGCAGAGTTCCAAAGAAGAGCGAGGACAGAGAAGAAAGCCTTCCTCAGTGATAAATGCAAAGAAATAGAGGAAAACAACAGAATGGGAAAGACTAGAGATCTCTTCAAGAAGATTAGAGATACCAAGGGAACATTTCATGCAAAGATGGGCTCGATAAAGGACAGAAATGGTATGGACCTAACAGAAGCAGAAGATATTAAGAAGAGGTGGCAAGAATACACAGAAGAACTGTACAAAAAGATCTTCACAACCCAGATAATCACAATGATGTGATCACTGACCTAGAGCCAGACATCCTGGAATGGGAAGTCAAGTGGGCCTTAGAAAGCATCACTACGAACAAAGCTAGTGGAGGTGATGGAATTCCAGTTGAGCTATTTCAAATCCTGAAAGATGATGCTATGAAAGTGCTGCACTCAATATGCCAGCAAATTTGGAAAACTCAGCAGTGGCCACAGGACTGGAAAAGGTCAGTTTTCATTCCAATCCCAAAGAAAGGCAATGCCAAAGAATGCTCAAACTACCGCACAATTGCACTCATCTCACACACTTGTAAAGTAATGCTCAAAACTCTCCAAGCCAGGCTTCAGCAATACGTGAATCACGAACTTCCAGATGTTCAAGCTGGTTTTAGAAAAGGCAGAGGAACCAGAGATCAAAATGCCAACATCCACTGGATCATCGAAAAAGCAAGAGAGTTCCAGAAAAACATCTATTTCTGCTTTATTGACTATGCCAAAGCCTTTGACTGTGTGGATCACAGTAAACTGTGGAAAATTCTGAAAGAGATGGGAATACCAGACCACCTGACCTGCCTTCTGATAAATCTGTATGCAGGTCAGGAAGCAACAGTTAGAACTGGACATGGAACAACAGACTGGTTCCAAATAGGAAAAGGAGTACGTCAAGGCTGTATATTGTCACCCTGCTTATTTAACTTATATGCAGAGTACATCATGAGAAACACTGGGCTGGAAGAAGCACAAGCTGGAATCAAGATTGCCAGGAGAAATATCAATAACCTCAGATATGCAGATGACACCACCCTTATGGCAGAAAGTGAAGATGAACTCAAAAGCCTCTTGATGAAAGTGAAAATGGAGAGTGATAAAGTTGGCTTAAAGCTCAACATTCAGAAAACGAAGATCATGGCATCTGGTCCCATCACTTCATGGGAAATAGATGGGGCAACAGTGGAAACAGTGTCAGACTTTATTTTTGGGGGCTCCAAAATCACTGCAGATGGTGACTGCTGCCATGAAATTAAAAGACGCTTACTCCTTGGAAGGAAAGTTATGACCAACCTAGATGGCATATTCAAAAGCAGAGACATTACTTTGCCAACAAAGGTCCGTCTAGTCAAGGCTATGGTTTTTCCTGTGGTCACGTATGGATGTGAGAGTTGGACTGTGAAGAAGGCTGAGCGCCGAAGAATTGATGCTTTTGAACTGTGGTGTTGGAAAAGACTCTTGAGAGTCCCTTGGACTGCAGGAGATCCAACCAACCCATTCTGAAGGAGATCAGCCCTGGGATTTCTTTGGAAGAAATGATGCTAAAGCTGAAACTCCCGTACTTTGGTCACCTCATGGGAAGAGTTGACTCACTGGAAAAGACTCTGATGGTGGGAGGGATTGGGGGTAGGAGGAGAAGGGGACGACAGAGGATGAGATGGCTGGATGGCATCACTGAGTCCATGGATGTGAGTCTGAGTGAACTCCGGAAGTTCGCAGCCTGGCGTGCTGCGATTCATGGGGTCGCACAGAGTTGGACACGACTGAGCAACTGAACTGAACTGATAAGAGGACCGACCACTGACACAAGCAGCCACAGGAATTAATTTCAGACATTGTCTAGGTGAATAAGGCACACAAAAGAATACTACAGTAGATTCTCGCTATTCGCGAGGCAGTTATGCTCCATAAAGTCACCACAAACACCAAACTGTTCTGTTGTGCAGTCGCTAAGTTGTGTCCAGCTCTCTGTGACCCCATGGACTGTAGCCCGCCAGGCCCCTCTGTCCATGGGATTTCCCAGGCAAGAATATTTGGGTATTCTTTTTTGGGGGGTTTCCATGTCCTTCTCCAGGGGATCTTCTCGAGCCAGGGATTGAACTCACGTCACCTGCATTGGCAGGTAGATTCTTTGAGCCACTGAGCCACCAGGGAAGCTGAAATTGTGAATAGCAAATCACTGCTCCCAGAGGAAACACAAGGTTAGGTTCCTGTGAGCCTCTGGGCACAGGAAAGTCAGTGTTCTATTTGGGGTTCATACCCACTACTCTGCTTCAGGACTCCAGAGCTCTACCCGGCCAAGCAAGACAGGAAACCATCCAGAGACGCACGCGAGTTCCATGCCATCCCACTGAAATTTCTTCTCGGCAAAATGTGGTCATGTCTCAGGTTTGCCCTGGGGGACAGGACCTCTCCAGGCTTACAGACTAGCCCACCGGCCACCAGCCACGTCACCCAAGTCCTCGCTCAGTAAGCTCACCCTTCTGCTCAGATCGGTGATCAGGGTCTGACAGATGTCAAACGGGGCGTCACAGCTACCACCGGGCCCAAGCGACAGAGAAAAACTGCGTCTGCAGCAGCCGCTGCCTATCAGCCTGCTGGCATCGGAACCAAACACTTCCACTTTTCACTCTGATGGCATAACATGATAAATACACTCCATGATTCGTTCATTCAACAAATACTTTACGCGTAACTTCTACAGACCAGGCCCAGGGTTTTGTATTTTGAATCCTGTCACTAAATTGATGTTTGGTTTGATTTCCTCACTGTCCTTATTTCTTTTTTAAAATTATATATTTTTAAAATTATATATTTATTTATTTGGCTGCCTTGAGCAGCACTTGGGATCTTTCCTTATGGAATGAGGGCTCTGTTGCCCCGAGGCATGTAGGATCTCAGCTTCCAGACCAGGGGAGACGGGCTCTTAACCACGGGACCACCTGGGAAGTCCTTTCCTTATTTCTTAAGAGCTGGATTATCATAGAGCTCCAATTTTGTTTCCCAAAAGAAAGCAGTTCTGAGTTCATGAGCGCGGCTGATGAGGACCAAGCACTTTTAGGGGGACAAGGACATTTCGCCGTCACCTCTGCTGGGACGTGATCTCACGGAGGGACGTGGCGGGTCAACCAGGAGAAGTGCCTGTCATCACCACCCGCTGGCCTGCTGCCCGGGGCGCATCTGTTGTTTATCACGCCCTCCCCACTCCGGCTTCTGTGCTCTGTGGCTGGGCTCTCTGCAGGCCAGCGAGGGACCCGCTTCCATCCAACTGATGCCCATACGCCCCCCCATCCAGTGTCTGGGTCCCGCCTCCAAAACACCATCACCCCTAGAGCCAGGCGTTTCCTCCCAGCCAACAGCCCTGAACCCAAAACCAGCTTTGGAGGCTTGGAGCACAAAAGAGGAATCAGAATTATAAGGAGCCCAGGCACTCCTTGGAAGGAAAGTTATAACCAATCTAGATAGCATATTCAAAAGCAGAGACATTACTTTGCCAACAAAGGTCCGTCTAGTCAAGGCTATGGTTTTTCCAGTGGTCATGTATGGATGTGAGAGTTGGGACTGTGAAGAAGGCTGAGCACCGAAGAATTGATGCTTTTGAATTGTGGTGTTGGAGAAGACTCTTGAGAGTCCCTTGGACTGCAAGGAGGTCCAACCACTCCATCCTAAAGGAGATCGGTCCTGGGTGTTAATTGGAAGGAATGATGCTAAAGCTGAAACTCCAGTACTTTGGCCACCTCATGCAAAGAGTTGACTCACTGGAAAAGACTCTGATGCTGGGAGGGATTAGGGGCAGGAGGAGAAGGGGACGACAGAGGATGAGATAGCTGGATGGACGTGAGTCTGAGTGAACTCCGGGAGTTGGTAATGGACAGGGAGGCCTGGCGTGCTGCGATTCATGGGGTCGCAAAGAGTCGGACACGACTGAGCAACTGAACTGAACTGAACTGAACAGGCCCGCCGGTCCCCGTCAGTGAAGTGGAGAAGGGTGTCCGAGCTGGCACAGAAGGCCCGCGTCTTGCTGCCAGCATGTTCCACATGACTGTAGCTGTCAGCAAACGCGCTGGGGCCCAGCCCTGAAATCCGCCTCTCTCTACATTCACTACCTGACTGCACCAGCAGGAAGCAACACGAACCAAGGAGGGGGAGAGGGGGACAGAACAGGAGGTGCTCCGGCAGATGGGAAACCTGACCTCATCCCCGGGGCCAGCCCTGCCTGTCCTGTGAGCAAACACGGCCGCGACTTGGCTCCACTCTGCTGAAAGGAAACCATAAACTCGGCTCATGGGGCGGTTCGGCCGAACAGGGAAGCTGCTGTCAGGCTCCCAGGCAGCAAAAGGCCAATCTGCTACTGTCTTCTGAAGCTGAGGTGACGGTCACATGCAGTCAGGCCCAGGGCTGCCGTGCCGGGTACTCCGACTCAGGGCTGCATTATAAGATGGGGGCCATGTTTACGAGGCCCTGAAAGACCTGAGTCACTAGACCTCCCAGGACCAGCTACAGAACTCAAGTCCCCTCCTCGTAAATGACAGCATCTCGGAAGGCTTCCAGAACCTTCTATATGTTACAAAGACATGTGTCGGGGGGAAGGACTCCTGACTAACTTCCAGTGACCGGGAGTAACCAGACCGTGCTCCCCCCGGGACACGCGGAGACGAATCACAGAACAAAACAGATGAGGGGAGAGCTTGGCCAAGTCTAAACTCGTGGCTCTCGAGATGTAAAAATAACCTGGCTCTAAAGTATTCCCTCTGAAACACTCAGGCAGAGAGCCTCCGGCCTTCCAACATGACCCTGAGGTTCTGCGTCCAGCTGGTTTCCCTGGGAGGGGACAGATGAGAAACAAAGCCTGACACAGATATATGTATTTGCTGGCAGGCACAACCCTGCAGCTGACACGCCTTGGAAATTTTGGAGGCCTGTTTTGATTCAGGGTAAGGTTTCTGTCCGGTTTGCCAGATGGACTCTGAGCGTAGCTTCGTCCGACATTTGGGTTTAAACATCTAGACACAGGCCTGGGGTTGATACTGACCCTGAGACCAAGACACCCTGGCTACCTCCAAAGAAACTGTGGGCTGGCACACCCCCGTCCTTGCGCACAACATTTGGGGGTGTCACGGGGCACCACCGACGGCATGACCTGCCCGCCCTAACCCACACCCTTCAGGGGAACAGGAGAAGTCCGGGGCCCGACGGGTTGTGAGCAGTCAAGACTCCTGAGCAGCCCATGCATGTATTAACACCGCTGAGCTTCCATGGTCGCCACCCGGCAGGGAGGAGCTGGTATGAGCCCCTGGCTCCTGGCCTGAAGACGAACCAGAGGGCACACCTGGCTGCGAGAGGGGGATGCGCCCCTCGAGCCACTTCAGGCATCCCCCCCGCCGTGGCCTGCCTTCCTCATCACTCCACCTGCAAAGGGGGAGGCTCAGGCCTGACCTCCTCGTGGCCATGATGCCCACTGAGGTCCCTCTGTCAGAAAGCCCCTGTGCTCCCAGGAGCCGAGGGCCAGCGCAGCATGCAGGTCAGGATCCCGGGCTTAGCAAAGCTCCTTAATAGATATCTTGGGCAGGTTAATTCACTTCTGTGTACCTCAGCTTCCCCGTCCATAAAACGGGGATCATAAGACAGGCTTGTTGGAAGGATTAAACATGTGTATGTGTGTGAGATGATTAGCGAAGTGCCTGACAGAGCAACTTGCTCGATAAATTTTAGCAAAACTATCTCAGAGCCACAACCCAGGTAAACATCCTTTCCTTTTCCCCCTCCACACCCTAAGTGAAGCCCCTCCATTCCTGAAACAGACATCCACCCACCCCCACGAGGAGCCTGAAGGGCCAGGCCCCGAGACCACTATTCCCCGCCCCGTGCTAAGCCTGAGACCTAGAAACGCTGAGACCCAGAAACACAAGAGCCCTTCAAAGTGTCCTGGGAAATGCCAGCAAAAGCAAGTTCACCGAGTCCCAAGGCTAGTCCCCCTGCTGTCACCCACACTAGGGACCCCAAGTTTAATTAGAATGAGAGGGCTTCCCTGGTGGCTCAGTGGTAAAGAATCCACCTGCCAATGTGGGAGACATGGGTTCGATTCCTGATCCAGGAAGATCCTACACGCTGCGGAGCAACCAAGCCCGTGCACCACAACTTCTGAGCCTCTGCTCTAGAGCCTGGGAGCCTCAACCACTGAGCCCACTCGCTGCAACAACTGAAGACCGTGCGCCCTACAGCCCGTGCTCCACGCCAGGAGAAGCCAGCACGATGAGGAGTCCATGCCCTGAACCTAGAGTGGCCCCCGCTGGCAGCAACTAGAGAAACGCCCATGCAGCAGTGAAGACCCATCAGGGCCAAAAATACACAAAATCAGAATTAGATTGAGAGCCCCAAAAGGCTTCCGGCGGTGACCCCTGTAATGCCACTCTCTCCCCACATGTGGCTGTTTCCTAAAGGGCATCTTCAAGTCCTTCCTAAACTCCCTTTCATCAGACACACCCTGCAGAGCAAACTGGCTTCTAGCTCAGTAAACGCTTCTACATCTGGTCAAATGTATTTTCTGGCATGCCTGAAGTAAAAAATGATTACTGCTTACAACTGAAAATGCAACTGTAACTAAACAAAACAAGTTGTTTTTTAATTCTGTAGAGGCCTGGAAGGGGGACGAGAAGCTTGGCGGGTCAGCCCTCTGCCTTTCCAGGCTCTTGCCACAGTGGATAATACTGAGGCCCAGACCCCTGTTACTTGACCAGCTAAGATCCAGGCATCCAACTGGACCCACGGCTACAGGACTCCGGGTCAGGAAGGGCCCTCAGAGGTGCCCCGGGGCTCAGTACAGGAAGAGCAGGTGGCCCCACGTCACACCTGGGGCTGCTGGTAGCCTGGGACCCAGAACAGCTGGCTGCCTCACTCCCAGATGCATGCCTTTCTTCCACAGTTCCTCCTCCCGAGTGGGAGCCATAAATCAAGAGATGTAAAGGAACATTAAAAAACCTCTGGCAGGAATAGCCACATCGGGTCAATTCAATGTTCTAGGTTATGAATCAAAAGAGCATGAGAATAAGATGGAAAAAACAAGACATGCTTTCCTGGTTACAAAGGAACAGAGCAGAAACATTTCACGGGGGAAGGACCTCAGAAAGACAGCCTGATGGGATGAGGCAGCCACTGTGGGAAACCGCTGTCAGGACAGACCAGGGCTGCAGGCAGACCCGCTCCCCACCGCTTCCCCGAAGGGGATCGCTGGGGGCCGCGCCAGGCTGGCCGGAGGCATGGGCTGGAGAACAGCAAGAGCAGAAGTCCTGGGGTGAGAAGGAACTCTGGGAGTTCAGGACCAGCCATGAAGTTGGTGTGACAGGAGCTGGTCATCGTGGTGGGGCTGCGGGGGACACCCCGAGTTTGGACCTGAGGCCAGGGTGACAGAACAGTGGCTGTCACTCCAAGCGCGAGGATTTGAGTCTGACCCTGCAGCATCCTTCCAAGCCCAGTGCTAAGAGCACGGAGGGGACCAGACATGTGTACCTTGCTGACAAGTGAACTCAGTGAACAGGTGACTCATTCTGAGTGAACCCTGGGGGTTGTTCATAATCCCTCCACCCCAAAATCTCAGAAGAGAAATCCTACAGAGAGAGGTAGGTAAGGAACAGGACTAAAGCATATGATGAACCATCCATCTGTCTGGACCGCAACACAGAGGACCCAAACAGTATCGGAGCCCTGATCGCTGGCCATGAGGGAGCAGCCGCTGTTTCTGAGCGAGCTGGACAGTCCCGCTGACGGCACTCACTCCTTGCTGTCTGAGCCTTGGCTGCACCCTGCTCAGCCCTGTGCTCTCCTTCCGTCCCAAACCTGCCGTGATAGGTTTTGTAAATCATCTCAAGGTTGTAGGGAGCTTCCCAGGGGGCACTAGTGGTAAAGAACCCGCCTGCCAATGCAGGAGATGTAAGAGACTCGATCGATCCCTGGGTTGGGAAGATCCCCTGGAGGAGGACACAGCAAGCCACTCCAGTACTCTTGTCTGGAGAATCTCATGGACAGAGGAGGCTGGTGGGCTACAGCCCATAGGGTTGCAAAGAGTCGGACACGAGTGAAGCGACTTAGCATGCACGTGCAGGTTTTAGAAGTTACTTTAAACCACACGATTGCTCAGAACCTCGTATTTGCAGTCAGAAGCCACAATTACGCCTGGAGAGTGGTGATCACTGTGGGGGCACATGGCAGGGGGCTTCTTGGGTGCTGGTCCTGTTTTGTGCTTTGATCTGAGTTCTAGGCGTGTTCCCCTTGTGAGCAGCTATAATACATGTGTTTTGTTCCTGTTCTTGCTGTTGTTTAGTTGCTTAGTCGTGTCTGACTCGTTGCGACCCGATGGATTGTAGCCCGCCAGGCTCCTCTCTGTCCATGGGATTATTCAGGTGAGAATACTGGAGTGGGTTGCCATGCCCTCCTCCAGGGGATCTTTCTGACCCAGGGACTGAACCACACTTCCTGCATCTCGTGCATTGGCAGGTGGATTCTTTACCTCTGAGCCACCTGGGAAGCCAGTATGTATATACTATACATCAATTTTTTTAAAAAAGTGTAAAATACACACACTCCTGGTTTTGAGGGGAAGATTACCTGGCCTACAAAAACAAACAAACATCCACGTGTGCCCTGCAATTCCCTCCAACGGCTAGGAGTCCCCACGTCTTAGGGTGTACACCTGCTGGGCTAGACAGGCAGAATTAGACTCTGGAGTGTCATTTACAAAAGTTACTAAAGGATCAGAAATTTACTTCCATGGCTACAGAAGCCTGGATCCTGTAGGTCCAAATTACCATACCATATTTCCTAAAGGAATGTGGGCAGAAGTTCCCACACTTGGTCATGCCAGCTACTCAGACAGGCCCGATGGTTAATGATCTTCTGTCCCCTTCTCCTACTTCAGCGTTTGGCTTGGGTTTACTGCAATGCCTGATGTTTGGGGGGGGGGGGCGGGCAGTGAGTGGAGCCTCTGGGGTGCACAGAGGCCACTGTCCTGAAACCTGGAGGGGCCCCCCTTCTACAGGATTGGCCCATGTTGTTTTCTTTTATATGACAAATGCTCTGAAAAATCACTCTCAGTTGTTCGTTCAAGGCTGGACTTAAACCCCATATTTCAAGCAACTGTTGCTAATGAAGTCAGATAAATAAGCTCAAGTCATGTCTGACTCTTTGCGACCCCATGGACTGTAGCCCACCAGATGCTCCTGTCTATGGAAATCTCCAGGCAGGAATACTGGAGTGGGTTGCCATTTCCTTCTCCAGGGGTCTTCCCAACCCAGAGATAGAACCCACATCTCCTGCATTGGCAGGAAGGTTCTTTACCAACTGAGCCACCAGGGAAGCCGGAAAGTCAGATGAGACTTAAAAAGGTCATTAAGACAACTTGTAGCTCAATGTTGAAGAGATGGTCAGATGGGAGGGAGCAGAGAGGACATGTATGGGATCCTTGTCTGGACTGCTTACTTCACCTCCTGAGCTGCTAGTAAAACAAAATCAGGTGTGACAGGCTCCCTGGCCCCTGGCAGGGCTGGGCCATCCGTGGGAGGAGTCACACCTCTCCTCAGGCTCCCAGGCTAAGGCGGGTCTGCTGTTAACAGTTTTCCGAGCTCACATACTGCTGCAGGAATGTCCACCCAAGACAGGAAAACTGAAGACGCAGCCAGGCGTGCAGGTGGGCAAGTGTCTACCCGTCCACTTGCTGGGTGACCGGGACCCTGGAACCAGCTTCCTCTTGCCCCGCCGCCACCCTGCTTGCTGGCACCTAACAGAGTGTGGCTCTCATGGGTGGCACCAGCAGTGCCCGGTCCCCCACAGCGGTGGGGAAGGGGAGACCTGGGGGGGTGGCTGCAGGTCCAGAGTCCTGACCCTGGAAAGGGCAGGGAGCCCACTGATGCCTCCGCAGCAGCTGAGCAGAGACTGAATCTGGAGGGGCTCGCAGAGAACATCCACCTCAGCCCAGAAACGCCGCCCAGTTCATTCGGGGAGTCGGAGCCCCAGCTGGTGGGGTAGCACCACCACCGACCGCAGTGTGGCCCTGAACCCTTCACGGCCTGGGTTCCTCAACTGCAAACGGAGGAGAACGGAGTCTGGCTGTGAAGGTTAAATACAGGCGCTCAACAGACATCACAATAATTAAAATCACGGCCAAGGTCACCGAGATCTGCCCTGGACAGGGGATGTGGCGTGGTGCCCTGATCGCCCTTCAGTGAAGGAGCCTGGCACGGTGGCTGGGGCTGCAGGGGGGCAGCCCTCAGCTGTCAGCCCCTTTGGGCACGGCCCCAGCTACACACAGGCACCTTGCTGGTCATGCCCACCCGGAGAGGACCAAGGAGGGAGTGGTGAAGGCCAGGCCGTCTCACCCCAATTCGGGGCAGCTCTGAAGGGCTTTTCCAGCCCCAGACCCCCCTGGGGTCGGCCCAGGCTGGTCAGGCCCGCAGCGCAGCCGGGGCGTCCCGCTTGCCCACTCCTGCATCCCCCTGCCCTCCACACACACGTTCCCAGCAGTGTCCCCTAGGCCGCCCCCTGCACACTAGACTCTGCCTCGGAGTCAGCTTCCCCAGTCACCCCGCCGGGGACGGGTGCTTCATCTGTGTCCTTCTTCCTTAGAAAGGGAGGAGAGGCCTAGTGTGCAGAGGACAGATGGCCACTGAGGAGGAAAAGGTGAGAGAGAACCCACTGGCGTGAAAACAACCCACAGCGGCACCGTCCAAGCTCAAGGCCTGGGACGAGGAACCCAACGGCGTCCTCTCAGCAGCATCAGCTCTCCTCGAGGGAGAAACATGCAAAGCGGCCGCAGAGGAACACGGCAGAAGGACCGGGGGCAGCAATGCCTTCCCGGGACCAAAGTGTCCCAAACCCACGAGACCGGGCCAAGGAAAGTGCCAGAAAGGTCCTCAGTGATGAGCTGATCAATAACCAGGCACTGAGGTGACTTCAGACCCAAGGGTCCCCGAAGGTGGTCTTGGGGATTCACAAAGTCTTCCCACAAGGTCATGTCCAGGAAGGGGTCCAGGTAACCAACCCAAACATCAACTCTGCTTTGCTTCTGGCTAGAATTACATTGACTCTAATGGGGACCATTGCATTTCCCTGATTCTCTCTGGCAAGAGCCCTGTATCAATAGATAATCTTTCCGTTGTTCAGTCGCTAAGTTGTGTCTGACTCCTTGCAACCCCACGGACTGCAGCACACCAGGCGCCCTGTCCTTCACTCTCTCCCAGAGTTTGCTCTAACTCATGTTATTTAGAAGTAAAATTTAATCTTTATTTAGTGTGTTGGACAGATAGACATCTATCAGATAACACCAAATCTAGAGACGGGAAGGGTATCTGCTGACGTGAGCCCCTCAACAGGCCAAGCTCCTCGTGCTATGGAGAAGGGGAGAGGCCTGGAAGGGGCTAGGGCGTGTTCAAGGTCCCACAGCAGGGCTGGGCCACGCCCTGACGGCCAGGTGCTGGCAGGAGGCATGTCCTCCTCGGCCGCGTGGCCGGTTCCGTAGAGCAGCTAGGAGCTCAGCTACCAAAGCTCTCCTATATGATGGGCACTGGGGCGCCCCATGAGCTCAGTGGAGGGCGACTAGACAACACTCAAAGGGCACAAATGTAGTCCACCCGCCCTGGGAGTTTGTCCCAGGCTAGGCTCGCAACTTGCAGTCGGCCTGAAGTCCACATGAGGCTGCTTACGTGACCAGAGCACACGCAGAGGGTGACACTGAGTCAACGCAACACGTGCTGAAGTGGAACAGCTGCCAAGACGCGCCGTTGGGAGGGAAAGGCAGAGAGCAGGTGGACAGCAGGCCTGGCTGCGACCCACAGAGAGATACACGCACGTACTCACACGCCAGGATGCTCGGCTACAGACGGGTGGGAAGGAGACTAACGCTTCACTCCGTCTGTTTTTCTGTCTTTGGAGTTTTCTACATGTGACTGTAACGCTTAGTGAAAAAATAAATTAGATATGATACCCTCAATATTTCATATAGCGGTAGAATAGGCAAAGTCAGAGGGATAGAACACAGATTGGTCACTGCCAGGAGCTGGGAGAGATGAGGGATTGAGAAGCAACTGAGTTATGGGTGTGGGTTTCCTCTGGGGGTGATGAATAAATGCTCTGGAACTAGACAGGGGTGGTGTTTGCGCAACGTGAGGGAAGCGCTAAATGCCACTGCCTGCTTTTAAAATTAAAGAGATCGATTTTATAGGAAGTTCTTGATTAAAGAAAAAAAACCATAAAAGTAAATAAATAAAGCAGGCTTTCACGTCTGTGCTTGGGAGGCAGCTGGGCAATGCTGGTTAGAAGAGTGGGAAGCGGGGCTTCTCTGGTGGTCTAGTGGTTAAGAATTCGGCTTGCAAGGCAGGGCACGCAGGCTCGATCCCTGGTGGGGGCACTAAGATCCCACATGCCACAGAACTAAGCCCTTGCACTGCAACCACTGAAGCCTGTGTGCTCCGTGGCCCGCAAGCCACAACTAGAGAGTCCATGCGTGGCAACGGAAGACTCCCCACGACGCAACAAAGATTCCTCGTGCTGTAACTGAGGGCTGATGCGTCAAATAAATAAATAAAATATATTTAAAAGAAGAAAGAAAACAAATTTCTTTTTTAAAAAGCATGTGAGAACAGCACATTAAAATAATAATAATAATAAAGAGGAATGGGCAAGGAAGCCGAACTGTGGGGCTCAGACCTCACCTGTACCCAGTAGGCCCTATGAGACATGGGATCAGTCATCTAACCTCTCTGAGTCTCAGTTTCCAGGCTGGTGAAATGGGCTTCCTTCCTAAGCTCACATGAATAAAGTAAATAGGCCCCGAGGGCCTCTGCTCCTGCTGTCTGCCCTGCTGAGCATGCCCTTTCCCAGAGCAGACTCAAAGGTCACCCCTGGCCTCCTTCAAGCCTAGCTCTAAAGCCACCTTCTCGATGGGATTTCCCCTGATCACTGGCTTGAAAACCAGAAACCTCCCTGGTTCGACTCCCTGCACTGAGGCTCCATCCTCTCCACTTCCTGTTTCTCTCCCTCAAACCTGCTTATTTATTTTGTTCATCTCCTGCCTCCCTCTCCTGCACCACCTGCTCTGGAGAAGGAGGGTTTCTGTCCGCCTCATTCATTACGTACCTCAAGGCAGGTACTCAATAAATACGGGATGGATGAATGGATAGCTAATAGTTCTGCTATGATCTGGTGTATGAACCTGCCTCCCTCCAAAGATAAAACCGTTGTTTGTTGTTTAATGATCTTGAAATTAAAAATTCAAGACAAATACTATATTTCACATATATGTGTAATCTAAAAAAAACCGACACACACAGACACAAAAAACATAAACAGAAGTATAGCTACAGAGAACAAACAGGTGGTTGCCTGAGGGGAGGGAAGGTGGGGAGGAAAGAAATAGCTGAAGGAGGGTAACAGGTACAAAGTTTCAGTTGCGAAATAAACCAGTCATGGATATGAAATGCACAGTGCGGGGAATGTAGTCAATAACAATATAATATCTTCATATAGTGACATATTGTAACTGGACTGACTTGTGATGGTCAGAAATGTACAGAAATACTGAATCATTATATTGCATAATAGGAACTAACAGTGTTGTAGATCAGTTATACTTCAAACTCATAGAAAAAGAGATGGGATTTGTGGCTTCCATCAGGGAAGGTGTGTGCTTCTTTGGGCTTCCCTGGTGGTTTAGACAGTGAATGAATGAATGAATGCATGAATCCACCTGCAACGCCCCTGGATTTGATCCCTGGGTTCGATCCCTGGGTTGGGAAGAATCCCCTGGACAAGGGAACACCTACCCTCTCCAGTATTCTGGCCTGGAGGATTCCATGGACAGAGAAGCCTGGCAGGCTACAGTCCATGGGATTGCAAAGAGTCGGACACGACTGAGCGACTTTCACTTCACTTCAGCGGTAGGTGGAAGGGGAGAGGGGGAATGGGACACGAAAGCAGTCAAAGGCATAAACTTCCTAAGGATATAATGTACAACACGATAAATATAACTAACATTGCTATATGTTGCATATGAAAGTTTAAGGAAATCCGGAGTTCTCATCACAACAAAAAAGTGATTTTTTGAGATGAGATGAGATGATGGATGTTCACGAACCTTATTGTTATCATCACTTTATGATGCCTGTAAATCAAATCATTACATAAAGCAAATCATTATGCTGAGGCTCTCCTGGTGGCTCAGTGGTAAAGAATCCTCCTTCCAACGCAGGGAACAAGGGTTCGATCCCTGGTCGGGAAAGACCCCGCATGCCACGGGGGGGACAACTGAGCCCGTGCGTCACAACTGCTGAGCCCACACTCTAGAGCCTGTGCTCCTCAACGAGAGTTGCCCCAGCTCACCGCACCTAGACAGAAAGCCCAAAAGCAGCAACGAAGACCCAGCGCTGCCATAAATAAATAAATAAATAAATACATTTGCTTAAAAATTAAAAACCTTTTAAAAAGCAAAAACTTAGAAATCTTTTTTAAAAACTACTATGCTGTGCATCTTAAACTTATACAATATTGTGTGTCAATTACATCTCAGTAAAACTGGAAAAAAAGACAACGGTTTAAACTAAAAAAAAAAAAAAAAAAAAAGCCCACAGTATTTCCAGAGAAAAGTATTATTCCCAAGGAGGGGGATTTGCAAAGGAGAAGAGATGGCTCACAGTGAGAGGCCGCTACATGCTCTAGAACATAAACGCCGAGTAAACAGCCAGCCTGACCTCTGACTGCCCAGGGTGGTGTGAGCGCTGCTCCTGCGAGGCTCTCACGAGAAGCAAGAACACAGTGCCCGTGCCTCGGACACGTCCCTCCAAGCACCTCGGGACAGAATCATTCATTCATGCAGGATGGGGCAGACAGACAGCAGCCAACCAGTGACCCTCCCTGTGCGGGGCCTTCCCTGCCCCCCACCAAAAGCCTTCATACGGGGAAACGGTGACCTCAACTACGCACAGTTCAAAAATGAAAAACTAAAATAAAATATTGATACCATGCATAAAATAAAATGAGAAACTACTGTACACCTCAGAGAACTCGACTCCATGCTGTGCAGCGATCTAAATGGGAAGGCAACCCAAGCAAGAGGCATCCATGCAGCTGACTGTCTTTGTGGAACAGCAGAAACACATAACATTGTAAAGCAACATACTCCAATCACAAGTAATTAAAAAAATAAACACAACTCCCGCTCTTCTAGTTAGAGCTTCTGTGAGATGGCTACATTGTTACTCAACAGGATGCTATCTCTGCTTTTCTGCTGCCTCCAAACTCTGCACGGAGGAAAAAATAAAAGCTGAAGCCAGCAGTCTCCGAGAGTTTGTGGCTTTAAAAAGAGAATAAAACAAAACCTCCAAGAGGAAGAAAAACCAACAAGGAGCATCTTCCATTCTCTTAGGAGCCACGACTGTGGGTGTAACCTGGCTGCTGGCTAGTAGTCAGGGTGGGGGTGCTGAGTTGGAAGGTGCCTAATGCACGGGTCTCCAATTTCCCAGAACGTCAGGAGCAGGGCTGGCTTGTGAAAAATGCCAACTGCTGGGCCCCATGCCAGTTTCTGATGCAGTAGGTTTGGGGTGGGGCCTAAGAATTTGCATTTTTAACTAGTTCCCAGGCAAAAGGACGCTGCAGGTTCAGACTACACTTTGAGAAGGACTGCTCTAGAACAAAGCCTTCCAGGTCAGAGTTTCACCTCCCTCTGCTGAACACAGAACGTGCAGGCAGACACACGTGCACACAGGGACCCGCAGAGAGCCCACGCCCAACCACTGGTCCTCTAGTAGCCAGGCTCCCCTGGCACAGCCAGCAACTGATGGAACGAACCCTCAGGGGTACATGGACCTTCTAAGAAGCCCATTCAGGTCCCGCCTGAGCCAGTCACTGTGACAGGTTCTAAGTCACTCCCGAAACCCTTGAAATCCAAAGTCACAGATTTCCCTTTTTACAGGGAGCAGTCACGAGCAATCCTGCCCTTTGCACATGGGTAACCACCAGCAGCAAGATCCGCTTTCTGCCTAGTGATGATCTCAAGTCTCTTTTCAAGTTTCAGAAGAGGCAGCTGAAAGAGGAAGTTAAAAAAAAAAAAAAGACAGGCGCACTCAAGGAGAGCGACAGCATCCCTGGTGGGGGTAGGGGGCGTTTCCCCCTAATGCCCAAATGCAGGGACCCCGTCACCCGCTGTGGGCAACCACGCCAGCCTCTCACTACTCACCAAAGTAATCGGCCTTCGGGTGAGCATCCATCTCCCGCTCCAGACGCTGGGTGAGGGCTTCTAACTTCAATTCGGCGGCCGTGGGTCCAAGCTCAGGGCCCGGGATGAGCGTCTGGCAGGGTAACCTCACTCTGGGGGAACTCGGCGTCTCTGGGAGCACAGGCCCCAGGCTGCCATCAGAGGCCCAGCTGGAGGCACCTTCTTTACAAGATAACTCAGGCAGGGTGGACATCACTGGATGGACAAGGCTGTTGGGGCTGAGCTTGGGACCAATGCCAGGATCTGTACAGCCAGGCTTGGGACCCAGCCCAGGGAGGGCACCCGCCTGCATATGGTCCATGCTGGCTGGCGAGGATGAAGGGGCAGAGCTAGAAAGGTAAGATTTGGGCCCATCTTGGAACCAGGGTTGAGGGTCCACAGTGGGTTTGGGCATCGTGCCTGAAACCTCACTCCCTACCCCCGAGTTTGTTCTGGGAAGAGAGCCTTGACTGGGCCGGTTCAGGGCCAGAGGCGCTGAGAAAGAAGGGGTCCTGGGCTGAGCAGACCTCGGGAGGGCCCCATTCTCTGGGCCAGCGGAAGGGAGGCCAGGGCTCACTCGCTGGGAAGAGGCGGTGGTCCAGACCCCCGCTGGCTTCTCGCTGTTGCCTCCTCCAGGCCCACCATCCTGGCCACTCTGCAAAGACCTGCCAGAGCCTGCGGAGAGCTGCTGGTGGTACAGGTGAGGACCCCTGGAGGGCTTAGATAGCAATGGGTCGCTCCCTGGGGTCCCAGACCACCCACTTCCTACACCCAACCTGATGCCAGGGGACACTCCCGGGTCGTCGGCCCACTTGGGGCCTGCCAAGGACAGGTTGTCGTAATAGTCTCCGTGGGTGAGGCAGGAGGGATCCTCACAGGGGCCCGGCCGATGGAAAGCAGACATCTCAGAATTCACCATGCTCTCCTTGGACCCACAGTCTTGGCTGCCTTGCCTCGAACCCCGGACGTACAGCTTGGCCCTCTGCTCCTGGGGTGGGTACGAGGGCTGCCCAGGCGCCACGGTGATGGTCGTCCCAGGGGCCACGGTTGAGGCAGCGAGAGGGGGCTTGGCAGCACCATCCGCGGCCAGCTTGCTGCCCCCACCAGCTTCCCTGTGGGCCGGTGGGCCCAGGCGTGCCCCACCGTTAACGGGACCCCGGCTCGCCCTGGGCAGGGTCTCCTCCTGTAGGAGCTGCTGCTGCTGCTGCAGGTGGATTTTGGCCATCTTGGTAGCAAACACCCTGCGTGTTTCCTCAAACTCCGGGTTGTTGCCTGCACCCTTGTCCACTCGGAAGAGCCCATCTTTGGAGGCCTCATACATGTTCAGGTCCTCAATGAACTTACTGGCCTCCAGGCCCAAGTCGTCGTACTTATCCATGTTGCTGACCGGGCCTAGCCTAGTTGAGTGCGTGGAGCTGGGGCGGTGGGGGTCCTGGCAGAGGGCGGACACTCAAGTCCAGCCCAGAACAGGTACAGCCTTCCACCTGCCCAGCATGAGAGTCATGACCCAGGGCCTTAGAGTCCAGCAGATGCTGAGGCCTCAAAGTCACTTGGGCCAAATTTGCTTCCAATTCCCCTTCCCCTCGGAGGTGTCCGCGTGGGGGCGGCTGGCGGCGCTTGGCTGGCTGAGCTGGCTGTGAGTTCTTTTCTCAGTTTCAAATCATAAAACGTAAAAGAAATACGGAAGAAAAAAAAAATCACATCCTCCTTAAGCAGCCAAACTCAAGACACCCACAAGGCAGCAGCCGCTGGACAGGAGGGAAAGTTGCTCAGAGAGCAGAGAGCAGAGGGCCCAGGACCGGCCGGGCCGGAGCGGAGGCGCGGCGGCGGGAGGCGCGAGCACGTACCGGGCGCTCGGTCCTCCGCGGCTTCCCCCGGTGGCGCGGAGCTGCGATCGTGGCCGGCGCGGGGACGGATCGGGGATCGGGATCCGGGGCACACGGGCCGGCCGGGCCCCGGCGGGAAGTTCACGGCAGCCGGGCGGTTGGTCTATTGTCCGATGGCGGCGGGGGCTGGGCGCGCGCGAGCCGGAGGGCGGCGGGACGCGGAAGTGAGTGCGCCGGACGCCGTCCCCGCCGCTCGGTCGCCGGCCGGGCACGTCGCGGGCCTGCGAGGAGGCGGAGGCGGAGGCAGCGGCCGAGGGGCGGGGGCGCGGGAGAGGGGCGGGGTCGGCGCGCGCGGCGGCGGGCGCCCCGGGGCAGGCCCGAGCCCGACTGGGCTGGGGAACCTGGAGGTGTGGCCCGCGCGCCTCTTTCAGCTCTTGAGCGCGGGACCGCCCCCGGAGAAGTCCGGCCCGGCTCCGGTCCTTGGGCAGAGCGGGGCGGAGGCCACTCCGCGGGGATCGCTGGCAGGCGACCTGGACGGCTTGCGTGGACCCGAGACGTGCCGCTTGAATTTTGCGGGAGTCCCGAGGTCGCACGCTCCTCGTCCCACTGTGCCTCGGTTTCCCGAGTGGAAAGTCAACCCCTTGTGCCGGCTTGGCCCCGGCAGTTCCCTCGCCCCTACACAAGGTGCAGGGTTGGCGACCCACGGAGTCACCTGAGGGCTGGCCCAAGTCCCCTTGGACAAGTAGGGAGACTGAGGCATCGAGGGAGAAGGGTCCAAGATGCCATCATGACTAGCGAAGCGTGCATGGGTGCCTAGGTCCTCTGAAAGGGGTTAAAAGGCACATTGTTGCCCGGAGGGAGCGTCCTAAGTCCCTCTGTTAGGCCATAAAATCACGTGCCCTGCTGGCTCATTATTCATGGGAGGATTTCTGATCCCCCAAGTAGATCTGCACGACTCTGGGGGCGCCAGGCCTGCCTCCTGGGCACCCTAGCAAGGCCCACCACTCCCTGCACTACCTCCTAGGTGACCCTGGAGAGGTTTCATTTCCCAGAGAGCAGATACCGTGATCCTAAGGCCGATACCAGACCAGTCAGTTCCCTGGTAACCCTCAGTGCTTACCAGGGGCTTAGACTGAAACCAACCCCACAACGGCCTTCCTGCTCTGGCAGGGTCTGCCTCCCCGCGGCAGGTCTGACTGGGAAGTCTTCCCTGCCACTAGCTGCAGGAGCTTCCTGGTGTCTGCCCAGAGCTGGCCCTTGAACTTCTCCGTGGCTCATCTTACCATCTCTGCCAAAATAACAGTCTCTAGAACCCTTCTTTTTCGGCACCCTCTTTATTTCCTCATCAGTTCTGATCACTATTTATATTTATTGTTTACATGCGGTTTTTTGGTGGGTGGTTGGTTTTCCACCCCATTAGACCATATCTGTATGCCCAGTATCTATATGTCACAGTACCTAATAGTTGAATAAGTGAATTAGTGAATCTATTTGCCAGCGTTGTGACAAGGAACAAATAATGCAATACGCGTGACAGTGCTTTGTACTCTGTAAATCCCAAATGTGGTTCCTGGGCAGGTAGACAACCTCAGACATGCAGATGACATCATGCTAAGGGCAGAAAGCGAAGAGGAACTAAAGAGCCTCTTGATGAAGGTAAAAGAGGAGAGTGAAAAGGCTAGCTTAAAATTCAACATTCAAAAAGTGAAGATCATGGCATCTGGTCCCATTACTTCATGGCAAATAGATGGGAAAACAATGGAAACCGTGGGAGATTTTATTTTCTTGGGCTCCAAAATCACTGCAGATGGTGACTGCAGCCATGAGATTAAAAGATGCCTGCTTCTTGGAAGAAAAGCTATGACAAACCTAGACAGTGTATTACAAAACAGAGACATCACTTTGAGGACAAAGATTCATATAGTCGAAGGTATGGTTTTGCCGGTAGTCATGGACAGGTGTGAGAGTTGCACCACAAAGAAAGCTGAGCGCCAAAGAATTGATGCTTTCAAATTGTGATGTTGGAGAAGACTCTTGAGAGTCCCTTGGACAGCAAGGAGATCAAACCAGTCAATCCTGAAGGAAATCAGCCCTGAATATTCATTGGAAGGACTGATGCTGAAGCTGAAGCTCTAATATTTTGGCCACCTGATGCAAAGCGCCAGCTCCTTGGGAAAGATGCTGGGAAAGATTGCAGACAGGAGGAGAAGGGGGCAACAGAGGATGAGATGGTTGGATGGCATCATTAACTCAATGGACATGAATTTGAGCAGACTCCGGGAGATGGTGGCAGACAGGGAAGCCTGGTGTGCTGCAGTCCATGGGGTCACAAAGAGATGGACACGACTGATTGGCTGAACTGAACTGATAGGAGGTACAGAGAGTTAGCTGAGAGTGACCCGGGGATGCGGCTGCAGGGAACTGGCTATTTAGGGCAGTGAAAGCGTGAATGGACTGAAGAAGAATGCATGATGGAAGCGTGAAGCCTCCCCCTGTGCTCCCCACCCCCACCTCCACTCCCACCCGAGATCCTGGCCCTGAACTGCAAGGAGGCCAGCCAGCACAGGGCACGTGTCTCTGCGGCCGAGGTTCCGTTGCACAGATGTGGGTGTGGAGTTGGGTCTAACCAGGGCTGCCTTTTGCCAAGTGAGCGCAATGTAACTAGATGCACAAGGGAGTCACTGTCTCTTCTGCCTAGAACTGCTCCACACATATGCCTCTGACTCCCGCCTTTACAGCCCTCAGGTTTCCACTCAACGGTCACTTCCCTGGGAAGTCTGCCTGCCCCCTGTCCATCCCCAACCCCACCTGCCCCCACAGTGACCAGCTGGCTCCTCACCAGAATGCAAACATCACGAGGCCCCAGATCTCTGCCCATTTTGTTCATCACAGTAGCCCAGGAAACCAAAACACTGCCTGAGGTGGGGTAGGATCCCCAAATGCTTGATAAATGAACGCCCGAGTCACATCCGAAGAGGAAGTACAGGTGTTACCATCCACAGAGAGAAAGAATTAACTGGACTTTGGAACTCCCTGGTGGTCCAGTGGTTAAGAATCCGCCTGCCAATGCAGGGGACGCAGGTTTGATTCCTGGTCCAGGAAAACCCCACATGTCACGGGGCAGCTAAGCCTGTGCTCCACAACAAGGGAAGCCTCGGCAGTGAGAAGCTCATGTCCCGCAACTAGAAAAAAGCCCACATGCAGCAACGGAGATCCAGCACAGCCAAAAATAAATCAGTAAAACCATTAAAAAAAATGAATAAATAAGCTATAAAGACATGACCATAGTAATTAAATTAACAACAACAAAATAATTCAGTGGACTTCACAATGACCCAGATTCAGAGAAGCAGTTCGGAGAAGAATACAGAGGAGACTGTATTCCTCCTCTTGTAACTCTGTGTCACTACAAACCTTCTGCAGATCTTGTTTGATCACCTTGTACCAGATATTTGATCTGCCTCGGAGACAGTATATCTTGCCAGGCAAGAGTATGACTACATAGAATTGTTCATGTGTGTGTCTGAACGTGTACGGGAACCTATATGACTGAAGAGTATCTGTTTGCATGCCTACATATATGTTTTTTATATAAGCGTGTATAAAGAATCATTGACCAAGCGGCATTTGAAAAACCCTCATCCAACAGACTGGAGGCAGTAAACGGTGCTCAGACAGCCAATGAATTACTGAAGGGCCCAGGAGGCAAAGGGCCCCCATCCTTGGACGGAGCCCTGCTTATTTTGCAGTTAACTGAAAGGGCCTTTCTGTCCCTTTTGCTGGGCTACAGGGAATGTCCCAGCACACAATGCGGTGAGTGTCCAAAGCTGGAGGGCTACTTCAGGGAGAGCTCTGAAAAGAATCTTTGTATTTCAGCCAGGCGGATGGATGAAGAACTAAGAACCCAGGTTCCTCTGGGCTCTTTCCATCCCAGGGATGCCTCAAGCAGGCCAGGAAACCCTGGCCCTTCCAAAGCTGTTTCCTGAACCTTAGGCTTTCTCTCTGGCCCCAAGTTTCACTGTGGAACTGTCCCATGAATGGAGAGAAGCAGCTTCGATAATGGCCCTTTCCTGGCACTACTAACGAGCCTGTGTCTCGTGACTGTCCGCCCTGGAAAGCTGCCCAGGCCAGACCCAGACATGAGGACCATGATCTGGCCCTGCGTGTGCTACCGGCGCCCACTCTTGACCAGTCTCAGCCCCACACCCCGGGCCTTCCGCTGCACAGGAAGGGCCAGCTGCAAGCATGTGCCTGGCCACAGGGCCCCACGTGGCTCCCCACAAGGCTCCCCACACACCCATGGGGGAGGGAGGCTGCCCCCTGGCCCTGGCCCAACCCCTCCCGGGCCATCTGCTCAGAGTGCAGTGAAATATGTTTAGCAGAACACAGTGAACTGGAGTGCTGATTTTTGAATCAGCACCAATTTTCTGCTTACTCCTTTTGTGTGTGTGGTTGTTACATAAGTAATACAAGCATACAGCTTCAAGTTCAAAAGGTGCAAAAGAGCACACGTGGTGAAAGCAGTCTCTGGTGCCCCTGAAGACAAGCCCTGTGACCAAAGGACACAGGCATGTACTCTTCTTCCTTTTTTTTAAAAAACACAGAAAGTAAAAGTGCACTGCCCTTTGCTTTCTGCATTTAACAATACTCTTGGAAACCTTTTCACATCATTTCACATGCAGCTGGCTCGTTCTCTTAGAGGGCTAACATTTCTTTCTTTGGGTGAGTCATGGGTTTCTTAACCAGTCTCCTGTTCACAGACATTTAGGCCGCTTCCAGGTTTTAGCTATTACATATTCTGTGGCTACGGCTGACTTATAAACCGTATCACACCTGTGCAAGCAGGGCCCTGGGATAAACACCCATGAGGCAGGCATACTCTTGAGAACTCCACCACACTGCCTGGATTTCTTTTGTCACCAAGAAGCTCCGCCTTGCTCTCTGCTGGTTACTGTCTCAATGGAGTCAGAGTTAGAACCGTTGATGAGTCATAACAAGAACAACAATTATGAAAAGCATCGTAGCACCTACGCTTTGCCCAGCACCATTCTCTACACTCAGTATATGTTACAGTATATGTTGATTGCTCATAACAGGTCATGAGATAGGTTCTATTCATGCCCTCCTTTAAAAAAAAAAAAACTATTTTATATTGGAGTATCACTGACTAAAGATAGAAGGCAAAAAGAGAAGAGGGCAGCAGAGGATGAGATGGTTGGATGGCATTGCCAACTCAATGGACATGAGTTTGAGCAAACTCCAAGAGACAGTGAAGGACAGGGAAGGCTGGCGTGCTGCAGTCCGTGGGGTCACAAAGAGCTGGACACACAACTGAGCAACTGAACAACCACAAGGCCTGGTTAACAATGTTGTGATACTTTCAGGTGGACAGCAAAGCAACTCAGCCATACATATACGTGTGTCCATTCTCCCCTAAACTCCCCTTCTGTCCAGGCTGCCACAGAACACTGATATTATGCCCTCCTTTATAAAAGCAAGGAAATTGAGGCACAGAGGAAGGAAGGAACTTGCTTGAAGTTCCACAGCTAGGAGGCATCTGGGATTGGAACACAGGCAGCCCAGCTCTGTGACTCGTCACCTCATGACAAAATCTTCTAAGTAATCACTTGGCTACTAAAGCTGCTTCCAGGGTGTGTGTATCAGTGGGTGCTTGCCTGCAAAGCCCAAATGGGAGCTGTATCTTCTATTTTCAACATCACCATGTACCCAGAAGGAGGCTGGACCAGCTTGTGCACTCCGTGAGGGCAGGGACCAGCTCTGCCCTGTTCACCCTGGTATCTTACATGCTGCTCAACTAGTTACTGTTGAATGACTGAATGAATATTATCCTGGATAATAATACTGCTAGGGGACTTCCCCAGGCTCCCCAGGTGGCCCAATGGTAAGGAATCCTCTTGCCAATGCAGAAGACTCAGGAGACGCAGATCCGATCCCTGAGTGGAGGAGATGCACTGGAGGAGGACACGGCAACCCACTCTAGTATTCTTGCTGGAAAATCCCATGGACAGAGGAGCCTGGCAGGCTACAGTCCATAAGGTCGCAGAGAGTGAGGCTGTTGTTGAGTCGTGTCTGTCTCTTTGTGAGCCCGTGGACTGCAGCACGCCAGGCTTCCTGTTCCTCACCATCTCCCAGAGTTTGCCCAAGTTCATGTTCATGCCATCCAGCCATCGCATCCTCTGATGCCCTCTTCTCCTTCTCCTCTCAATCTTTCTCAGCGTCAGGGACTTTTCCAGTGAGTGTCTGTCTGCATCAGATGACCAAAATACTGGAGCTTCAGCTTCAGCATCAGCAAGAGTCAGATACAGGAGAGCAATTGAGCACACGCACACACAAAGGGGACTTCGCTGGTGGCCCAGTGGTTAGGATTCCACGTTCCCAACTGCAGGGGGTGTGGGTTTGATCCCTGGTTGGGAAACTAAGATCCTGCAGGCTGAATGGTGTGGCCCCCCAGAAATTTTTTTTTTGAATGCTAGTAATAGCTGATATTTGGAGAAGGCAATGGCACCCCACTCCAGTACTCTTGCCTGGAAAGTCCCATGGACGGAGGAGCCTGGTGGGCTGCAGTCCATGGGGTCGTGAAGAGTTGGACACGACTGAGCGACTTCACTTTCACTTTTCACTTTCATGCATTGGAGAAGGAAATGGCAACCCGCTCCAGTGTTCTTGCCTGGAGAATCCCAGGGACGGGGGAGCCTGGTGGGCTGCCATCTATGGGGTCGCACAGAGTCAGACACGACTGAAGTGACTTAGCAGCAATAGCTGATATTTACGGAGCACCAGCTAAGAGTTTGCCATAAATTATCTCATTTAATCCTCACAATGGCTCTCTGAGATAAAGTCCATCTTTACTTCCATTTTACAGATGGAAAAACAGAGGCTCACAGAGGTTGAGTAGGTTGCCCAAGGACACACAGCTGGTGTTAACAGATGAGTCGGGATTTGATCCCTGGATGTCTGCTCCCTGCCTCGAGTGATTTCTGAGTGACGTCTGAGGTCCTGTCTGCACCTAAATTTGTGAATCCACGAATTTCCCACTTAGGAATTGACCTCCACTGGATGCAGCCTGAAGATAAGAGTCACACGTTCTTTAAAAAAAAAGTAACTAAACTTAATTTTTAGAGCAGTTTTAAGAGTAGAAAGAACACTTTTGTGTACTCCAAGTACAATTTTCAGTTTCACAGAAATACTGAGTGGAAAATACAGAGATTTCCATATGCTTCCTGACCCTACACACATAGCCTCCTCCTCCATCCACATCCTGACCAGAGTGGTATAACTACTACAATCAATGGATTTGTGTTAACACATCACTGTCGCCCAAAGTCCATAGTTCACCTGAGGGTTCCTTCTTGGTGTCATACAGACTATGGATTTGGACAAACGTAAAAGGATGTGTGTCCACCATTATAGTATCATACGGAGCAGCCTCACTGCTCTAAAAGTCCTCTGCCAGCTCATCTCTCTCTCTCCTCTAAGCCCTGAAAACCACTGATCTTTTTCTGTCTCCGTAGTCTTGCCTTTTCTAGAATGTCATATAGTTTCAATCATTTCAGACTGGCTCTTTCACTGAGTAAGTCTCATTGAAGTCCCCCCCATGTCTTTTCATGCTGTAGAGTAAATAGGTTACAGTTTGTATCCGGGGGGAGGAAAAGCTAAGAAAGTTTAAAGACAGAAAAAAGAAAGACAGCTAAAAATGAAGCAACTGAGTCTGTGGTCTACCTGAAAAAAACCAGGGGCGAACAGACACAGAAAGACGTCTGTCTACCCCAGGGCCTCCCGAGGAGCTGCCAGCCCTTTACAAAGGGCCCCGGGCTCCCACTTTAATCACCGTCTTCAGGTGAAGGGAAACAGAGAAGCACCGACAAGAATGGAACTAGAAGGCGTGTATCACAGCTGCATGCCTCTGTCCCTTTAGCAGCCATGCTGCCCAAACCGGCTACAAGGAACTCATTTAAAAAAGAAACAAATCCTGCAGGGGGCACAGGTTCGATCCCTGGTCAGAGAACTAGATTCCACATGCCATGTGGCATGGCCAAAACAAAAAAAAAATCCCAGGGGGAGGGATAAATTAGGAGGTTGGGATTAAGATGTATACTTAGTCGTTCAGTCGTGTCTGACTCTTTCTGACTCCATGGACTATAACCTACCAGGCTCCTCTGTCCGTGGGATTCTTCAGGCAAGAATACTGGAGTGAGTTGCCATTTCCTCTTCTGGGAGATCTTCCTGACCCAGGGATCAAACCCTCGCCTCCTGTGTCTCCTGCATTGTCAGGCAGATTCTTTACTTGAGCCATCAGGGATTAACATATACGTTCTACTAATAAAGCAGATAATCAACCCGACCTGCTGTACAGCACAGGGAACTCTCAACACTCGGTAAAAACCTCTATGGGAAAAGAATCCGAAAAAGAATAGATCGGTGATGGACAGGGAGGCCTGGCGTGCTGCGGTTCATGGGGTCACACAGAGTCAGACACGACTTAGTGACTGATCTGATCTGATCTGATGTCTATGTCTAACTGAGTCAGGCTGCTGTACACCTATAACACAACATGTAAATCAACTACATTCCAGTATGAAATAAAAATTTTAAAAATTAGTCCTGTGGCCACATTATGAGTGTGGAGTTTTGTGTGAGTTTAAGCATGTTAAACATACTAACATACTATTTCATTACATGTAAATATTTAAAATATGCCACAAACTTTGAACTCTATTCTGATGCTATTTGTTTTCAAATATACTGGGAGCCTCAGCAAATCAAAGCAGCCAGGACCTCTCTTGACCTTACGAGGCACCATCCGCTGGGGATCTGGGAAAAAAGAAGTTTAAAAAGAGCGTGTGTCTCTGCTGTTCAGCCCCATCCCTGAAGAGAGGATCGGAATCTGGAACAGGCTGATGAAGGATTTAGGACATGGCACGGGGTTCCAGTGGGAACAGAGCGGGAGGGTGCATCCAGCCCATCCCAGGGCTGGCCCTCTGTTCTGTGGGCTCCAGAAATTTCCATTGCTGCTGCTAAGTATCTTGTCTTCTTTGTGAGACTGGAGATCCACAGTTGTAGGTAAATGAGATGCTCAATTTTTGTTAAGCAAATGAATTTCCTGATCAAGGGCTTTCCATTTGCAGAGCGTATTTGAATATAAGGATAAGATATGTATTTGTCTCTCGGGTAAAAGATGCCTGGGGTGTGAAGGATGGTGCTCAGTCAGGGGGCCGCCTCAATCCTCTCCTCTCTGCTCATCACAGACGTTCCATTGACTCCTTGGGTCATGTGGTAATCACCACCGAACCCAGGTCCCACCTGCTGGAGTCCAGGCCACCACAGGAAAACTGACTCCTCTGTCTCTGTCTCGAACTCTAATTCTTGGGAAGAAACTCTGATTGGCCCGAGGTTAGGTCAGGTGATTCCCCAGCTCACTCACTGTTGTCGAGGGGTAGCCATCGTCCTGTATTAACAAGGGCTCTGTGAACTAAGGAGACACCACAAACAGAGAGGGGAAATGCCACGACCCTCCCAGTCTGCTCTAGAAGGGAGGGAATAGGATTTTCCGTGGCCCTTCGTCAGCTCATGGAAAGACTCTGGGGAGAGAAGCACATGTCCTTCATTCAAAGCTGTGAGCGAATAGGCATCCTTTACTTCTCAGCCAATTCTTTGTGGTGCTAACAGTGAGGCCCTGGAGCCGATGGAAACAATCCATTAGCCTTTTGGTTATTAGCCTACCCACCACACCCCCACTGCTAATGCACACACACGCGGCTCACAGCGGAGTAAAGGGGGACATGATAGTCCTCCGCACCATAGAGGCGCAGGCATTTTCAGGGAGTGTGTTAGGGAGGTAAGGTAATACTTAAAGGGAGATCTGAAGCCTGAGAAAAAGCCAAGCCCTCAGACATCAGGCGAACGTTCCTGCGGAGGGAAGGTGGCGCCCAGCCCTGGGGCAGTAGGGCCAGTCAGTGTGGCTGGAACCCGGGGAGGACTGGGAGAGGGGTGCTGAGCCTGGCAGGGCTGGGGCAGAGGAGAGCTTTCATAGCTGAATTTGGCCTTGAGTGTGGTTAAAGCGGGGCTTCCCGGGTGGCAGAAGTGGTAAAGAAGCCGCCTGCCAATGCAGGAGACATAAGAGATGCGGGTTTGATCCTTGGGTTGGGAAGATCCCCCTGGAGAATCCCACGGACAGAGGAGCCTGGTGGGCTACCGTCCATAGGATGGCGAAAAGTTGGACACGACTGAAATGACTTAGCACGCCTGTGCATTGTTAAAGCAAGTAGTGATCTGAACTAAAAACAGTGGACGGGCTCGAGATAGCTCGGGAGATTGTGGATGGAGATGCGGGAGGCAAGGAAAAGGAGAGAACCAAGGAGAATTCCTGTTTCCCATTTGAGCAATTGGAGGGTTGGGTGATGGGTGATGCTCTTTTACTGGCGGGTAACAGGGTTGGAGGGAGAAGTCAAGAGAAGAGGCGAAGAAGCCAGCTGAGCGGCCAGAAGGGAGGTCTGGCTGGACGTTAGGTCTGGGGTCACTGGTGTTGGAAGTCGTGGGCCTGAGGGAGCTCACCTGGACGGAGGGTGGGGGGTGGCGTGTCGCTGGAGGACACATGGCCCAGGACCAGGTCTTGAAGTGCTCAGAGCGAGGCAAGGGCCAGAGGAGGAGACTGAAGAGAGCTCCCAGGGAGCTCCCAGAAGAGGGGAAGGAGTTCGTGACGTTAACAGGAGGGGCTATCCCTGTCGTGGGTTTGCACCTTGGAGGTCGCTGGCGGGGCAGTTGCTGAGAAGGCCCATGGCTTCCCCTGGTGTCATGCGGACATGGGCTGGCTCTACTTCATTTGGGTAATAAGGAAGTGGGCGATGCCAGGGCAGAGGGTTTGGGCACCTTTGTGCTATGTTTGCAGAGCAACGTGAAGAAGGAAAACAGTGCCTGTGACATTTACACCAGCCAGCATGGCTGGGGTGTGAGCTGGGAGGGCAGCCTGAGAAACTGAACTGGGGACCGGAGTGTGAAGCCGCTCCCTGTCGCCACCCCGCCGCCCCACCCCCAGGAGGAGAAGGGCCGGGCCACGTGGAGAACCTGAGCCCTGCAGACAGGAAGGAGGAGTGCCCTGTTGATTTCTGTCTGCCTGATTTCACATCTGCTGACGTCTTCACACCCACCCCGCCTCCCCTTCTTGAAGCCTCAATGGTTTAGGAGCTAAAAACGTAGCCCTGAGGCCAAAGCTATGTGCCATGCTTGGTCAGTTTGGTACAAGCAGCCTACCGGGGAACGCAAGATGCGAAATACCGAGAAGTAAAAAGGTTCACGATCCTCTAAACCTGTACAAACACAAACCCCTGAAGATGGAAAAGATGTACCCCACGCCCTCCGAGCGCGGGGACGGAAAGATGGAACAGGCGTCCACTGGGCACCCAGCACATCTGAGGGCTGGCTGGAGCCCCTGTTTCTTTTTCCTGTCAAAACAACTGGGCCTTTGGTGTTGAAAATGATTTCACGGTTTCATTTCCTTCGAGGACACCCAGCTCTCATTGATGTGAACATGCTTCATGGAAATTCCTACCGCAGCGGGCTGGCTCTCCTGGGTGACCTTCATCCTAGGCGAGCAGGAGGCTTGGGCCCCATCCTGCAGCCCCACCCACTGGAGGGCTGACCAGGCTGGGATTCCCCAGACCCCAGGCTTCTTCCCCTGATAGGGCCCAAGCTTACTGTTGGGCTGGGAGACAACGGCTGTGCCTGTTGGCCACGGCAGGCCCTCCAGTCTCCTGCTGTGGGGGAGCAGGACTGCCTGATGCCCCAATGCCAGGCTCTGAGCCCAGGGGCATGGGCATGAGGCCACACGTCCCACGGGCTGCACCCAGCCCCTGGCTGAGCTTGGCGGGGACAGATGCTAAGACAGGCCTGTTCCTGGGAGATGCGGGGCTCCTCCACAGGCAGCTCTGGCCTGAGGAAGACCTTCCTTTGCCCTTCCTTCTTTCCTTCCCCGGGGTTAACCAGCATCTCCATCTGTGGGTTCCCCCAGCCTCCTACATCTCCCTCCCCCTCGTCCTATGCAGGCATTTTCTCCAAGACTCTTTCGCACTTGGAATCTCATCTTGGTATTTGTGTCTCAGAGGACCCAAGCTGGGCTTCCCAGGTGGCTCAGTGGTAAAGAATTCACCTGCCAGTGCAGGAGACGCAGGTTCAATCCGGGTTGGGAAGATGCCCTGGAGAAGGAAATGGCACCCCACTCCAGTGTTATTGCCAGGAGAATCTCATGGACAGAAGAGCCTGGAGGGCTACAGTCCAGGAGTCTCAAAGAGTCGGACACGACAGAGCATGCATACACATGTGGACCCAAGTTAGCACACCTGGGGCTTCCAGAAATTGCCAGGAATGCTGCACACAGCCCCAGTGTTCTGTGCCTAGAGCGCACGGTCAGTCTTTTTTTTCAGTTGGAGGATAATTTCTTTGCAATACTGGGTTGCCTTCTGCCATACATCAACATGGATCAGCCACAGGTATATCTACGTGCCCTCCATCTTGAACCTCTCTCCCCAAGGCCAGTCTTATGCACAGTCTTATGTCAAAGCCCGTCTCTAACTGGGGTCATCCCTCTGTCCCCTTCTGAAGAGACACAGATTCCCTCACGAGGGTTGCATGCGGCATTCCCATGCCTCTTGGTGCCGGCTGCAGCACGCTGACGCTGAGCCCCAGCCTGTCTTAATCCATCCACCCAAGTCCCGTGTGTCCCCATGACGGCACCTGGGTGAGCTGGTGATTCCCAGGTTCCAGTGTAAGGGGACAAGTGACCTCACAATGAGGAACACAAAGGGCTTTGGCACACAGTCGGCTACCCCTCCTCTTGTTTGTCAGGGAACGTGACTTTAACCGGGGATTCTGGGTGCCAGGAGATTAGAGAAGAGGGATGGGAGAGGAGGAGGGTGCGGTAACCCGGTTATTGTACCACTAAGGGGAGGTGTGGGAGTGGCGGCGTGTGGAACATGGGCAGGAGGTTAGAGAAACCAGACAGGAAGGAGCAGCTGGAGACCCGCACGGGGTTGATCAACCCCACCCCGCTGAATTCACGTCCTTCCTGGAACCTCACAAGGTGACAGTATTTAGAAATAGAGGAGTTGCAGATGTCTTCAGTCAGAAGGATGTCAAACTGGGGACTTCCCTGGTGGTCCAGTGGCTAAGACTCTGCACCCCTAATGCAGGGGGGCCAGGGTTCGATCCCTGGTCAGGGAACGAGATCCCACATGCCACATCTAAGAGTTCAAGTGCCACAACTAAAGATCTCGCATGCCACAACAAAGATCAAAGATCCTTCGAGCCGCAACTGAGGCCCAGCACAGCCAAAAAAATAAATATTTTTAAAAAGGTGACATCAAACCGCAGTAGGGTGGGCTCTAAATCCAACATGACTGGTGTCCCTACAAGAAGAGGAGAGACACAGAAGCTGGGAGGAGAGACCTTATGGGGTCAGAGGCAGAGGCTGGAGCAGTCTGAGGGCGAGTGAGGAATGAGAAGATTGCGGGCAACCACCAGAAACTGGGCAGGGGCAAAGATTCTCCAGCAGCGCCTTCGGAAGGGGCGGGGCCCGGCTGCCAACCCTGACTTTGGGCTTCAGGTCTCCAGAGCCATGAGAGAAAAGATGTTTGTAGCTTAAAGCACGCAGTTTGTGGTCCGTTGTTATGGCAGCCCTGGAGAATGATACTGCAGAGTCCCATGGTGAGGCACATTGGTGAAAGCGTTGTAATAACAGCTCATTCATTCACTCAACAATTATTCACTTGCGCCTAGTTGGTGCCTGGGCCTGTGCTCAGTGCCCCGGAAGTCTCGGGAATGAAGTGGATGTGCCCCTGGCCCGGTGGAGCCCCCAGCTAACAGGAGACAGATGCACCTGGACAGTCGCACAGGGATGGAGAATCACGAGTTGTAAAAAGAGCCGGGGAAGGCAAAGAACACGTTCCTATGAAAGCGATCGGGTGAGGGACAGGTGAGGAGTGCAGTAGTCAGGGAGGACTCTGCCAGGAGGCGTCGCTTCAACCAGGACTGTGTTGGAGGCCAAGGGGAAGAACCAGAAGAAGGGTGGCTGGGTGGCTGGGCATCTGGACTGAGCGGGTGGCAGGGCAGCACTCACCCTTCAGGAACTGAAAGAGGGTGTGGCTGGGCTCATGAACTGGGTCGGGTGCGGCTGGGAGAAGGAGGCAACCCCCTAGGGCTTCCTGGGGTTCTGGATTCAAAATCAGTGAGAACACGGACTTCCCCGGTGGTACAGTGGATAGGAACCTGCTTACCAATGCAGGGGACATGGGTGCAATCCCTGCTCTGGGACGATTCCACATGCCATGGAGCAACTAAGCCCATGCACCACAACTGCCGAACCCAGGGGCCGCAACTACTGAAGCCCGCGTGCCTGGTGTCCGGGCTCCCCAACCAGAGAAGAATCACAACGCACCACGTCGGAGAGTAGCCCCTGCTCAGTGCAACTAGAGACAGCCCGCCCTGGAAACAAAGACCCAGCACAACCACAACTTATTAATTAATTTTAGAAAAAGATCAGTGAAAACACTCCCAGTTAAACCCCCACCCCAGGCAGTGATGCTCATGAAGGAATTTTAAAATGGGGAGAAGAGGGTGGATGAAAAGCCATGATGAAGTGCTGTCATCTCCTAGCAGCAGTGGGTCACCTTAGTGGAAAATGCACCCTACACTCCTTCTTCAAGTGTGTGCAGACCTTAGACGGAGTCTATATGGAAAAACAGGCTACCTCTGGCCTCCAAATTGAGAGGAAAAGGCAGGAAAGCGGAGGGTGGAGGGACCGCCCTTCTGCCCTTTACAGTAAAGCACCCTGACTGTCCTCTAAGGCTGGGCGGTGCCTCTGCAAGTGTGGTTGCCTTATTCAGGGGCAGTGTTTAGAGAAGAAACTTGTCTGGGTCTCAGCTGTCTCAGTGCTGCCCTGGATCTCAGAGGTCCTGCTGCTCCTGCATGTGGGTGTCTCTTCCCTACACAGAAAGGAGGAACCTGGGAGGAAAAGCTGGCAAGGTGGAGAAGCGGGTCTCCCGTGGAGGGTCACAGACGGGGCACTCAGCAGGGCTTCCCTCCCCTCTCCTGTGACTCGGCAGGAGCAGGCCAGGACCCTGGGGAGAGACATTCTCAGCACCTCTGGCTTCAACGGGAGTCTCACTGTCCCGTGCAGGTCTCCATTTTTACGTCTGTGTGCCTCTCATCTCTGCACTTAATGGTAGGTGTTCACTCACCCGCTCACTCACTTTTTCAACCAATATCCATTGTAGTCAATATTCTGGAGCTGCAAACAGCATCAACCTCAAACAACACCAGGATCTTTCACATGGCTAAGCGGGCTCCCGCCCACCTCTTCACGGCCCCCTGCCCTCACTCACGCTGTTCTGGCCACTCATGCCTTTCAGTCCCTCAGTGATGCTGAGGACTTGCCTGTCACCGAATATTTGCACAGGCTGTCCCCTCTGCTGGGACCACCCTACCTTCCAGTGTTTACCAGCTCCCACTCCCTCTCAGAGCTGGAGCCCTCCCACTGGTTCTCATCATCTCCCCCGCCACCCACAGTACACTGCCATCTCACTGGGACAGCATCCAGCTGCTACTGCTTCTGTCTTGAGTGTCAGGGGATCCATCACCACTCTCTGGAACCCACCACTCGGACTTGGGGACCACCGTTTTCTCCCAGAATGGGTGGCCCGTTCAGCCTCATTTTCATCACGTGACTCTGCGGAAACAAGCTTACAAAGTGAAACTGGGCAGGTGCCAATGTGCCATCGGTCAGTGAGGACGTCAGGAAGGCCGTCTCTAGGTCACCTGCTGCGCACCCCCAGCCTCATCCAGTCCTCCTCCACAGGAAGTCAATGCCTACGTCTTCCCTTCTTCCAGGAAATTCCCTAGTTCCATCTAGACAGGCACAGAATGCTCCGATATGCTTCTCCTCCCAGAACAACCATCCACAAAACCTGCCCAGCAAGGTCCGTGCTGACGTCCCTGCCTTTGGTCACTCTGTCGTCTCCTCTTCCTAACCACCTGACAGCTGCGTCTTTCAGAAGGGCTGGGTGTACGGATCAAGGGCCTCTTTGCTCTGGGCCTGACTGAGGACCCAGTGCAAAACCCTGTTCTAAATGCCATGACGACCCTACACCCCTCTGGTTACACACTCATCCAGACATCTGTTTGTTCATTCAAAAATAATTTAGTAAGTGTTCGTTTTTGACCCAATTCACAACCACTATCTATTGAGGGGAAATAGTGAAGGATGAGACACAGCCCTTGATCTTTTTTTTTTTTTTTTTTTTAGCCCTTGATCTTAAGGAGCCTATGTGTTGAGGGAATGGAGTGGGGGCAGGAGAGAGTAGAAATCCAGGTCCTTCCAAAGCAATGGGGCAAAGGCATGGAGGAAGGCGTGTGTGGCGGTGGTGGGGGAAGAACTCTAACATAGCTAACAGGTTCCAGGAAGGTTTCCTGGAGGGAAGCCTCAGAGCTGAAGAGTGGTTGGCCTGGTAAAGAACAATGTCATTTATAAATCTGGCAGAGTACCTGGGGATGATGTTCAGAGTTGCCAGATCTCCTTAGCCACCTGTTCAGGGGCCGTCTCTGCTGGAGGGAGGGGCCTGATACCCACTCAAGACCTGAAATTAAGTGAACTGAAACTACAAAGCTATGACTGAGTCCCTGAAGAGTTTAGCAAGTCCTTTCTGGGAAGACTACTACCCACCTCATCCTCTGTGTGCTTTATAAAAAAAAAAGTTATGACACATGAAGAAGCACGAAAATGTGATCCATCGAGAGAAAAGAAACGCATAACAGAAACACACACAGACACTCAGGTGTTGGAACACTTTAAAGATGAAGCATTCAAAATAACTTTAAATATGTTTTAAAAGTTATGTAAAAAGATAGACAAATATAGGAAAACATGACTAATGCAACAGAAAAATGAAAACCTATTTTAAAAAAGCAAATGGAAAAATTTGAATTAAAGTATATGGTATCAGAAATGAAGACTTCCTTATATAAGTTTACCAGCAGACTAGGCACATCGGTGAACTCAAAGAGATGCAAGTAAATATATAATTCATATGACCCAGGAATTACAGTCTTGGGCATTTACCCCAGAGAAATAAACGCTTATGTTCACACAAAAACCTATACATATATAGCTTTATTGGTAATAGCTAAAAACTGGTCACAGGACTGGAAAAGGTCAGTTGTCATTCCAATCCCAAATAAAGGCAATGCCAAAGAATGCTCAAACTACTGCACAATTGCACTCATCTCACACGCTAGTAAAGTAATGCTCAAAATTCTCCAAGCCAGGCTTCAGAAATACATGAATCATGAACTTCCAGATGTTCAAGCTGGTTTTAGAAAAGGCAGAGGAACCAGAGATCAAATTGCCAACATCCGCTGGATCATCGAAAAAGCAAGAGAGTTCCAGAAAAACATCTATTTCTGCTTTATTGACTATGCCAAAGCCTTTGACTGTGTGGATCACAATAAACTGTGGAAAACTCTGAAAGAGATGGGAATACCAGACCACCTGACCTGCCTCTTGAGAAACCTATATGCATGTCAGGAAGCCACAGTTAGAACTGGACATGGAACAACAGACTGGTTCCAAATAGGAAAAGGAATACGTCAAGGCTGTATATTGTCACCCTGCTTATTTAACTTATATGCAGAGTACATTATGAGAAACGCTGGGCTGGAGGAAGCACAGCTGGAATCAAGATTGCCGGGAGAAATATCAATAACCTCAGATATGCAGATGACACCACCCTTATGGCAGAAAGTGAAGAGGAACTACAAAGCCTCTTGATCAAAGTGAAAGTGGAGAGTGAAGAAGTTGCCTTAAAGCTCAACATTCAGAAAACTAAGATCATGGCATCTGGTCTCATCACTTCATGGGAAATAGATGGGGAAACAGTGGAAACAGTGTCAGACTTTATTTTTGGGGGCTCCAAAATCACTGCAGATGGTGACTGCTGCCATGAAATTAAAAGACGCTTACTCCTTGGAAGGAAAGTTATGACCAACCTAGATGGCATATTCAAAAGCAGAGACATTACTTTGCCGACAAAGGTCCGTCTAGTCAAGGCTATGGTTTTTCCAGTGGTCATGTATGGATGTGAGAGTGGGACTGTAAAGAAAGCTGAGTGCCAAAGAATTGATGCTTTTGAACTGTGGTGTTGGAGAAGACTCTTGAGAGTCCTTTGGACTGCATGGAGATCCAACCAGTCCATTCTAAAGGAGATCAGTCCTGGGTGTTCATTGGAAGGACTGATGCTGAAGCTGAAACTCCAATACTGTGGCCACCTCATGGGAAGAGTTGACTCACTGGAAAAGACTCTGATGCTGGGAGGGATTAGGGGCAGGAGGAGAAGGGGACAACAGAGGATGAGATGGCTGGATGGCATCACGGACTCGATGGACATGAGTTTGGGTGAACTCCGGGAGTTGGTGATGGACAGGGAGGCCTGGCGTGCTGCGATTCATGGGGTCGCAAAGAGTCGGACACGACTGAGTGACTGAACTGAACTGAACTGAAAAACTGGAAACAACTCAGATGTCTTAAAGGTAGTATGTACATGCCATGGAATGCATCTCAGTAATAAAAAGGAACAGACTACTGATAAATGCAAAAACTTGGATGAACTTCAAGGGCATTGTGCTGAGCAAAAAGAAAAAAAAAAAAAGCCCGTCCTAGAGGCTACATACCATATGATTCCATTTATGTAACATTCTTGAAATGACAAAATTACAGACATGGAGAACAGATTAGTTATTGTCAGGGGCTAGGGATTGGGTGATGATGTGGCAGGGGGTAGGGTGGTTATAAAAAGGCAGCCAAGGAATCCTTATACTCGCTGTTCTGTATCTTAACCACGGCCGGGGACACATGATAAACCTGCCATTGTGATCCAATTGCACTCAACGAAACACACGCACACACAGAATACCAGCTCAGCGAGCAAAACCGAGGAAATCCGAATAAGGTCAGAGGACTCTATTAATATTATTATCCTGGTTGTGATATTTCACTGTCGTTCTGTAAGATGTTATCACTGGGGGAATGGTACAAGATCTGTTTGTATTATTTCTTACAAATGCATGCGATTTGATTTTTTTTAAAAAGAAAAGAAAAAAGAATAGAACAGAGTACCAGAAGACTGTGAGATAACATCAATGATCTAACATAAATATAAGTGACATAGCAGAAAGGGAGGGGAGGAAAAAAATGGGGCTAAAGTAAAGATTTAACAGTAGAGTTTTCCAAAAGTGTTGAATGCTATCTCACAGGTGCATGAATCTCATGAACCCAAGCAGGGTAAAAACAAAGAAAACCATATCCAGGGAGTGGGTATCCTCAGGGGAAATACCCTAGTCAAACCACTGAAATACAGAGTAAAAGAGAAAACCTTAAAAGTAGCCAAAGGAAATAACATATCTTCAATGGAATAACTAAAAGAATGATGGCTAAAGTTCATCAGAAACAATGAGAGCCAGAAATCAACAGAATAGCATGTAAAATGTTGAAAGAAATTTGTCACCAAGATATCTATACCCAGTGAAAGTAGAGGGAGAACATTTTTTTTCACACAAACAAAGGCTGAGAAAACTTGACAGAATTTACTGCCAGCAGAAGCACTATAAGAAACACCAAAGAAAATTCTGTAGGGCAATGGGAAATTATCTCAGATCGAAAGTCAGATCTGCAGGAAGAATCAAGAATACACAAAATGGTAGGTATTTGGGTAAATAAAAAAGAATTTTTTTGTTTTTAAAGCAAAAATAGTAACCAGTTTATGTGGGATTTATAACAAAATAATTTGACAATAATTTGACAGAAGGACAGGAGAGGATAGTTCTGTAAGAGTTCATCTGTCCACCGTCAAGTGATATAATATTAAGGAAGATGATTATCGGTTAAGCTTGCACGTTGCAATTTAAGATACCCACAAAAAATAACAGGAGTTATAATAAATACATTATCTATTAAATATTCATGACAATTAGGGAGAATGGGCATTATCACACAATTTCCCAGGTAAAGAAACTGAGCCTTGAAGAGGCGAAGGCTTTGCCTGCAGGCACTAGATTGAAAACAGATGCACCAGAACTCAACCCAAGTTTTCAGATGCCTCAAACCCAATGTCCCCCCTCATCATTCTGAGGTTCAACAAGCTTTCTCAGTGCAGGCCCAGACTATGAATATTTTAGGCTCTGTGGGCCACAAAGTCTCTGTCACAACTACAGAACTCTGCAAAAACCACCACAGAAAATTCACAAATGGCAGTGTTGTGATAAAATTTTATTTATAAAAACAGGTGGAGGGCCAGATTTGGCCCACGGGTCACTGTTTCTCAGCCTTATGCTACTGTCCAGCGGTTTTTGTTTTTTTTTTTTCTTTTTTTTGGCTCTGGCCCAGAGAGGATCATTGTGACCGACAGTTAGAGCCCAGGGCCACCAGCATAGCAACAGGCTCTTTTTGATCTATGGCTGTCACCCGTCTCCCTTGCCTGGCTCCCGTGGGCCCCACCCGCCTTACGATAAATAGAAACCTTGGTTCTTCTCACTCCTGCCTCGGGGAATATCCAGTGAAAGACTGTTGCATCACATCTCGCTCCCTCACCCTTGTCAACCTTAAAACAAAGCCACAGTGCTCCCTCCAGCAGCGGCTCACTGCCTTCTCACTGTCTCCACATGGCCTTTGCTTGAAGCTCCCTCTCCTGAGGGCCTCCAGTCCTTGGGGTCAGCCCAGCTCTTGACAGTCAAGACTTTCAAACACACACACACACACACACACACACAATGTTTGCAAGAAGTTCATGTGTTCCAATAAAACCACGTGACTTACCTTTATTGATTCTGTGGCAGCCCAGGCAGCAAGTCTTAACTGAAAGGCGGAGCAGGAAACCATCCAACTGCTGTCATTTTGTTCCCCTGGCAGAGAAATCCCAGGGCTGTCATTTAGGGCTGCTCAGCAGTTTCCAGTTTACAAAATATCCACAGACTATTTTCAGATTTCCCTTCCAGGACACCCACCCCACCCACTAGCCGGCATCACTGTGTCAGTTTTGTAATTAAGGAAATTAAAACCTCTGCTGGGTTAACAAGGTGCTCAAGGTCACTGAGCCCACTTAGGACGAGAATCATTCATGCAAATACTTACTGAGCACCTACTGTGTGCCTGATGGTGTGGGCCTGAGATACAACAGAGGGGAAAACAACTGTAAGTAAATAAAATAAGGCTGCAAGAGTACCTGCCCTCACAAAGCTGACTTTCTGGAGGGAGAGACACATGATAAGATAAATATGAAAACTGTGTGGTTATTAGCTAGGGAGCAGGGCATACTGGGGGTGGAGTGGTGTTTTGTATAGAATGATCTGGGAAGACCTCACAGACTGGGGACCAAAGTGGGTCAGAGATCCAGCAATCTGGGCAAGAGCCTTCTCGGCAGAGAGACTCAAGTCTCGCTTGTGAGGCAGGCGTGTGGCCAGTGTGGCTGGGGAACAGCAAAGAAGCCAGGGTTTCTGGAGCTGAGTGAGCTGGGGGCAGCGTGGAGAGGTGGGGGTGGGAGTGCGTGGACCCATCCTGCGGAGATCTTGTCCTGTTCACTCCAGGTTCACTTTGTTGAGCACCACGGGGCACGGCTCGGCTCATTAGAGGCTGACGGCAGCCGGCGGGGCTGCAGTAGCGGATGTCGGGGAGCTGGACTGTTCGGGGGACCCGGTGCTCCATCCTCACGTGGAATCTGTCCCTGAGCTCCTTCCTGCGGGGAGCAGCCTCCGACTCACATTCCTGGCTCTTGCGCTGAAAGATCGGCATGCAGATAAAAACAAGATGGGATCTGGAAGTGAAGAGCCACCCCCCCAACCCCCACGCCTTGCTTCTGCTTCTCCCTGACCCCCAAGGTCATCCTCTGGGAAGCTCGCGTTTGTCATCACCCCAGACAGGCTCCAGTCCAGACCTCTGACCCCTGCCCCGGTCCAGGGTTGTGCCTTAGCTTGCCTGCCCCACCTGTGACCACGGAGCTCTCAGGGCCAGGACCTGAGAGAGCAGGGACTCCTGCCATGCTGAGTTCTAGGGTCCTCCATCTCACTGCCACTTGCCAGGTTCAGTCTCTGCACAAAGTCAGTGCTCAATACACAGGAGAGCCCCGACTTATTACTGTGCTTCCATCAACAACACAGATGATTCTCACCACAGGTGGGTGCTGCCAGAGGGGCCCCTGCAGTTGGACAGCTCTGGTGATAGGGTCACTGAGCACAGGTGAGGGTGGGGGCCTCCCTGTGTAACTGTCCACCCTGGCCCCAGCCTCCGGCCCTTCCCTGCCTGGCAGCAATGACTTGGATTAATCCTCAAGACAAAATTGCCCTCCCCACAATGTCCCCAGTTACCTGTGAGGCTCGTCCTCGGGCAAAAATAAATTACCAGTTACTACTCCCCAAAACAGGCTTTTGGCTTGGGTATGTGTGTGTGTTGCATGCTGGTATGTATGCTGTGGGGTGTGTGTGTGTAGTATGTGGTATAATGTGTGTGTGATATATAATGTGGCATATTTGCAATGTGTGGGGGTGTGTGTATGTGTGTGTTGAGGTGTGTGCGTATGTGGTAACTGTGTGTTCTCTACGGTCTGTGTGCCTGATAGGTGGGGGCGTATAAGAGTGTATAGTGTGTGTGTGTTTATGTGTGAAGAATATGTGTGTGGGAGGTGTGTGTGTATGTGGGGTGTGTGTGTATGTTGAGGTGGTGTGTGTGTGTGTGTGTGTGTGTGGGGTGTGTGTGTGTGAGGTGGTGTGTGTGTGTGTGTGTGTGTGTGTGTGTGTGGTGTGTGTGTGTGTGAGTGGTGTGTGTGTGTGTGTGTGTGTGTGAGGTGGTGTGTATGTGTGTGAGGTGGGGTGTGTGTTTATGTTGAGGTGGTGTGTGTGTGTGAGGTTGTGTGTGTGTGTGTGTGTGTGTGTGTGTGGTGTGTGTGTGTGTGTGTGTGTGTGTGTGTGTGTGTGTGAGGTGGTGTGTGTGTGTGTGGGTGTGTGTGTGTGTGTGTGTGTGTGTGTGTGTGTGAGGTGGTGTGTGTGTGTGTGTGAGGTGGTGTGTGTGTGTGTGTGTGTGTGTGGTGTGTGTGTGTGAGGTGGTGTGTGTGTGTGTGAGGTGGTGTGTGTGTGTACGCGGGGTGTGTGTGAGGTGGGGTGGGGGTACAAGTGCCCAGGACCAGAGCACAAGGTGAAGTGTTCAGGGCTGTGTCACATTTCTACCCTGAAGAAACAGCCCTGACCCTTCAGAAACAGGAATCTGAAGAATTTCCCAGGTTTCCGGCAGGGCAAGGGGAAACCTGCTTTCTTCTACCTTTTAATTAAAATGCCCCACCTCCTCCAAAACATCAAAATGCTCCAAACTGTCTCCATTAATCAACGTGTGAACATCACGGGGGAAGGAGACTGGGGAGAACTGGAGACCAATGAGCAGAACTCTGGAGTAAAAATCGGCCGTTTATAAGGCAGCACAAAGTAGATCTGTGATTTCAAACATTTCTGGAGTGAGGCCTGGAGTCCAGGACAGAGGGCAGGGCGGCACCGTCAGGCTGGGAGGTGATGAATGAGTTATTTCAGAGCCACAGCCTGCAGCTTTCACAGATTCAGAAGGCACACGGTCCTTGCTCCGGACGGGGGGGGGTGCCTATATCTCTGTGTCAGCAGATAGCTGAGAGATTCAGAAGATAAGACAGACACTGACAACCAAGAGTCTGAAAACAGAAGAGACGGTCAGGTGGTGCAGGCAGGTGGCTGCCTACCTTAGATCTGGGTTCCCTTCCCTCACGCAGACTTGTTCTGGGGGGATGGCTGCCCACATTTCCCAGTGGGCAGAAGAGATGCATGCCACTTTAGGTTCTGCCCCTAGAAACCTCCTTATGAAACTCTGGCTCTCTCTGCCTGTATCTGAGGGCTGGGTATCAATGTTCAGCCCTGAGAACCAAGAGGTGAAGACAGAGGAGTCTCCTCCATCCATCTCCTTGATGGGTGGGGGTGCACCTGCCCCCCCACCCATCAAGCTGGAAGGGAACAAAGGCCCTCCCCTGCTGCCTTCTCCAGAGGGTTGGACTTACAGGGAGGAGAACTAAAGTCTGCCAGGTGAGCCCACTATGGTTTAGGGGTTCATCTGCTATAGTTTCCCTGCTGGCTCAGATGGTAAAGAATCTGTCTGCAATGCAGGAGACACGGGTTTGATCCCTGGGTTGGGGAGAACCCCTGGAGAAGGGAATGGCAACCCAATCCAGTATTCTTGCCTAGAGAATCCCATGCAGAGGAGCCTGGTGGGCTACAGTCCACGGGATCGCAAGAGTCGGACACAACTGAGCGACTAATGCTGCTGTTATAGTTACATCAACAATTAACTGATAATTAAAAAAAAATTATTGCTAAAGATGGCTGGTAGACAAGAAACTAGCAGATTGGGACTCTGAGTTCTGGATGCAGGGGGCTTGGGTTCCATCCCTGGTCAGGGAACTAGTACCTGAATGCTGCAGCTGAGACCCGGCTCAGCCAAGTAAATAAAATACTTTTTAAAAAGATCCTAGCGGACCACCAAGTTGTTAGTGCATAATTAAGGGGTTGCAGTGCAAGTAAGAACAATGTAACGGGTAACTGAGCTCTACTGCACTCACTAAAAGGGGAACTGACTCCTGAGATGGCAATTTCTGAAGGAGTTGAATACTGGCCAGAGCTTGTTATGCTCTTTCCAATACACCATATTGCTCTCCTGGGCCATATGGTTTCTAAGGGCAGGAGCCCTGTGTTTTATCTTGGCAGTCTCAAGGGCTACTCAGTGAAATCACAGTGCTATACTTCTAAAGACTCTCAGGCCTAGGTAAAAACTAGATAAGGTGTTCTGAAAATAATATGACATGTATGCTTTAGGAAAAATTTAAAGCAATAGGTAAGTCAGTGGTAAAGAATCTGCCTGCCAATGCAGGAGACTGGGTTTCGACCCCCTGGGTTGGGAAGATTCCTTTGAAGAGGAAATGGCAACATGTTCCAGGATTCTTGCCTGGGAAATCCCATGGACAGAGAAGCCTGGCGGACTACAGTCCATGGGGTTGCAATGAGTTGGACGTAACTGAGAACATATGAAAAAAAGGAAAAGATGTTAGTAGCTGTTTAAGTTCTTGCTGCTATAACAAAGTGCCATAGACTGCAGGGCTGATAAATGGCAGAAACGTATTCCTCACAGTTCTGGAGGCTGAAGCCTGAGATCAGGGTGTCAGCTTGCTGGAGTTCTGTCGAGAACCCCCTTCCGGTTGAAGACTGTTGACTTATGTCTTCACGTGGCAGGATGCAGGGAGGAAGCAAGCTCTTCTGTGACTCTCATGAGGACACTAATCCCACCCACAAGGGCCCCACCCTCATGACCTCACCCAGGCACCTCCAAAGCCCCACCTGCTAGATACCGTTACCTTTGGAAGTACAGTCTCAACATATGCATTTCAGGGGGACACAAACATCCAGACCATAATGAAAATCCATTAAAGTTAATTATTAATCAAAACTAAATTTTTATTACTAGCAAGCTAACGTGTTATCTGACAACTAACAGGTGAAGTGATAACTAAGAATGGAGATGCTTGATGACGTCTGGCTTTCCAACCTACTTCCTACTTCCACGCAGTAGCTGCTCTGCGTCCCGACCACAGACAGAACCCCCTGTGGCACCCACCTCGCAAAGCCCCACCGGCGCGGCCTGGCCCTGTTTCTCAAGAAGGGAATGACACGCCTTTTCCCTCATGAGTGATGCTGCAGGCTCAGGGAACAGTGTCACCTTTGGGGTGGCCCTGCCTCCCTGGTTGACCCAAGAGCATCCACTCTCTCCACTCAACACTGACCCCTCCTCACAGGGTCTCAGGAAGAGGATTCCTGCCCAGGCCCGGTTCTCCTCCCGGTCCTGAGGGGAGCCCATGACTGTGCAGGTCCAGTGCGTGTGGCAGGCAAGTCCACCTCTGGGTGGGGCCGGGGCCACCCAGCCCTCAGCGATCCCAGAGGAGGCCTTCTGTGTTAGGAGGAAAGGATGGTCTGGCGAAGGATGTTCTGGGTTGCTGTGAGGCCAGGCAGGTCTCCCCTGCTCCTGTCCATGGGATTTTCCTCCTGGTATTCGGAGTGGAGCCAAGTTGACGCCCTGACTTCTAGGTTTCACTGATGGGGCTCAAAGGTGATGGCCCAGGACTTCCCTGGCGGTCCAGTGGTTAAGAATCTGCCTTTCAACGCAAGGGATGCGGGTTTGATCCCTGGTCGGGGAATTAGGACCCCACACGCTGCAGGGCAGCCGAGCCCGAGCGTCACAATGAAGATCCTGTGTATCACAGCTAAGACCTGACATGGCCAAGTAAATCCATAACTATTACAGGTGATGGGTCCCTGGGAGAGCTCAGGCCCGGGCTCAGAAAGCGCAGATCTGTCCCCGGGCACCAGGGAGGTGCTCACCCAGCTGTCCTCGGATCAGTGAGTGTGGGCTTGGCAGGTTCTTGACATCTGGAGAGTCAAAAATCAAGGCTGTGTTGGCAAACCCAGGAGGTTCAGGGCTGGTCTGCATCAAGGCCTGTGGGAAGCGGTGCAGTGCAGCGGTCGGACTCGCGGCTCTGCCAGCCTCTTCTGTGGTAAGGCTCCCAGAACAAGGCTGAGCACACAGCTAGCCCTCAGAAAGTGCCAAGTGTTCTTACTGCTGCTGGTACGAGGGCATCTCAGGTAGACCCAGTGGGGTGATCCACACAGGCTGGCTCTTTCAGAGGCCAGACAAGACTTGGAATTCAAGTGCAGAGCTGGAGGCACACGGAGGTGAATCATGAGTGTCGGATTCCAGGCGCCTGACTTGGGCAGGCCTGGCCGCCACCTGCCCCCAGGGCCTTGTTACCCCTGCCTCCCCTCCGTCACGTGGGCAGACGTGATGAAGACCTGGAGTGAGGTCACCCATTCTGGACAATCGCTGGCCCCACCCTTGGATCCAAGGCCTCTGCCCACAGGACGGGTCTTTTCCCAGCTGTTCCCGGCCACCCCCTCCCTGCCAGCACCGCTCGCCCAACCACTCTGGGGATTCCCTTTTGCTCATGGTTGGCCACCCTGGATTCCGATCTCCAGACTCATCAGCTTGGAGGAGAGTCTTTGGCCACCCACCCTCTGAAAAGCCAGACAGGGATCAGCCCACGAAACAGATGTTTTCTGCTTGCTCGTCTCAGAGGAAGAAATGGCGAGGGGTAGGGGGTGGGGGTGTGCAGACTCTTCTCATTTGGTCTACCCTGATGTCATCCACAGTTAAGAGCATTTACTTCCAGAGCTAAATTCTGTCTGGTGGTACCACCGGGCTTTTCCAGGGGTACCCCTGGAAAAAGGGATACCCCTGTGGAATGAGCACAGAATGGGGTTGGAAATACTCGCATCACTCACTGTCGGGCCTCAAGCAAGCCTCGGCCTGGGTGAGTCATGGTCTTGTCATCCACAGAAGGGGGATGACGGCTTCCCGTTTGACTTCATCACTGTCTCTAATGCAGTGGCACTGCCTGGAGACCCCCCCAGCCCAGGGTACCAGGGCAGCCCCGAGGTAGCTCGGCTTGTCCTCACCCCATCCTGTGTTCATCTGCGTCTCTTGTGACTTGGCGTCTGTCTGGAGCCTTTCCTTGCCCCCCAGGCCGCCTGCTTCTCAAGCTTGGATTCACACCCTCTCCTAGCGGTGGTCACCTTGGGTGCTCCCCTGGGTCCTCCTCACAAGCAGGGGCGCCTGGCCCCAGCTCCCACACATGCTGGTTGCTGACGGCTCGGCTGTGCTCCTCTCCGGAAACCTACCCTGAGCCAGTGGGAGTCCCTCCATCCCACGATGCCCAGAAAATTATTAACTACCTCCCTCCACCCCAGGCTGGCCCACAGCCAGTGATGGATGGATTTGGGGTACAAAAGCCCAGCCCGCTTCCTCAAGGAGCATCTGCGGTGAGGTGAGTCAGGAGTGTTGGGCTGCATTCTGCAGGGCCGCAAATAAACTGGCCAGAGCTCCAGTTTAGAATTCCTGGGACAGAAAGAACAAGCTGTATTTCCTCCCAAGACACCCCACTTCCTCCCTCCTGGAAGGCGGGTTGGAGAAAGCATGAGTCGTGAACAGGAAGGCAGAACAGGGGCCGAATCCTGGCTCGAGCGGTCATCAGCGGCACGACGTGGGTAACTTGCTAGACTTCGCTAGGCTTCGGTTTCCCTCCATAAAGACTGTGGGTCATAATTCTCACTTCGCAGCACTGCTGTGAGGCTTGAAGGGCAGCAGCAAACCCCCTGCACGGTGCTTGGTGCACACAACGACCCTGGAGGCTTGTCCGCCTCCTTCCCTTCCCTCCTAGGAGGAGAAAGACCAAGAGGGCGGCAGGTGGTGGGGGCCGGGGCAGCTGGTGCAGGAACCAAGCCCTCTGGCCTGAGTGGTGACCTGGCAGGAATGTCATCAGCCCAGGTGCATGGCTGTGCACACTAGCAGCCTCCTAATTCCGACCTGGGCTCAGATCAGGAATCAAACCACCTAGAGATGAAAACCAAAGCCAACTTCGGATGCTCAGCTTTAGGTTTGGAGTCTATCCTGTCTGAGCACTGGCCTGCCAAGGGCCATGAGTGGCTTGCAAGGATCTCTGGTAGACTTCTTCATGTGGCCTCAAACCTCCAGCTCACATCACCGGGCCATCTGCCCCCAGATGCCTCAGGCCATCAATCAGGGAATCCTAAGCCAAGGCAGCACAGATGCAACAAGAATAATGGCCACTCCATGCAGTCATGAGGTGTCCCTAGAGAGCCCAAAGCTTCCATCCAACACCTGAGTTTTCCTCAGTGTAGTACTTCCAGCCGGAGAAGGCAATGGCACCCCACTCCAGTACTCTTGCCTGGAAAATCCTACGGACGGAGGAGCCTGGTAGGCTGCAGTCCATGGGGTCGCTAAGAGTCGGACACAACTGAGCGACTTCACTTTCACTTTTCACTTTCCTGCATTGGAGAAGGAAATGGCAACCCACTCCAGTGTTCTTGCCTGGAGAATCCCAGGGACAGGGGAGCCTGGTGGGCTGCCGTCTACGGGGTCGCACAGAGTCGGACACGACTGAAGCGACTTATCAGCAGCAGCAGCAGCAGTATTTCCAGCAAGATGGGCAATGAGGTGAGGGGACGGGTAGACATGGTGGGTGGCACAAGGGGATTTGGAGGCCAGAGGACCGGGGTTTGGATCTGGTTCTTCTACTTACTGTGGGGCCGTGGTAAAGAATCCACGTGCTGATGCAGGAGATGCAAGAGACTCGGGCTCGATCCCAAGGTTGGGAAGATGCCCTGGAGAAGGAAATGGCAACCCACTTCAGTATTCTTGCCTGGAAAATCCCATGGACAGAGGAGCCTGGCGGGCTACACTCCACCAGGTTGCAAAAGAGTTGGACGTGACTTGGTGACTTAACAACAGCAACAACAAAAAACTTCTACTTATTAGCTGCGCAAACTGAGCAGATTACTGAACCTCAGAACCTGGGTTTCTTCATATTTACGACAGACACATTCTTTCCCTCTAGGGTTTTGGTGGAAATTAAATGACATAATGCAAGAGAGCTTGTTCAGTCCAGGTTTTGACCTAATCAAGGCAGTTAATAAAGGACTGAGATCATTCCCCACCCCAGGGATCAGGTTCTTCTGTTTAGTTGTTCCATTACACCAACTAGCTCAGTGATACCAACGAGCTCATCTGTTTTCAAAACTTTGTTCTCCTCTTGGAGAAGAAGTTCTTCAAAGCCATGCGGGTTAGTCCAGTGGTCTTGAAGCTTTACTCACCCACTATTGTGGCCAGATTATGTGCTAATGAAGGGATCCCTGCACTCATCTTACTGACAGACTCAAGATCACTTAGCTTACTTTAGGAATAAACAAGACATGAGGCCAATGCACTCACTCCCCTTCTTGAACCACAGATCCTCATCCGTTTGCTTATAGTGAATCTGCATTTGTTGGTACATGCCATAGGATGTTGTCCACTCAGGTCAGCTCTGGGAACATCTCAAATACCTGCTCCAGAGTTCTGGCCCCCGCCTTCCTTTCCAGTCCAAGTCTTTACTGACTCTGCTTTGCTGTGCTTTGGTCCTAGACCAAATTCATCCCAGTTAAGCTGAAGATTAGGGAGAGAAAGAACTGCTGCTGCTGCTGCTGCTAAGTCGCTTCAGTCGTGTCCGACTCTGTGCGACCCCATAGTCGGCAGCCCACCAGGCTCCCCCGTCCCTGGGATTCTCCAGGCAAGAACACTGGAGTGGGTTGCCATTGCCTTCTCCAATGCGTGAAAGTGAAGTCGCTCAGTCGTGTCCGACTCTAAGCGACCCCATGGACTGCAGCCTCCCAGGCTCCTCCGTCAATGGGATTTTCCAGGCAAGAGTACTGGAGTGGGGTGCCATTGCCTTCTCCGAGAAGGGACTAGTTAGACATTATGGTTCAAATGAGTCAATTAATCCAGTGGTTCTCAAACTTAGCTGGCCAATTAGAATCACCTGTGGAGCACCTGTGTCCGCTTCCCCTATAGCTCAGACCATAAAGAATCTGCCTGCAACTCAGGAGACCCGAGTTCCGGGGTTAGGAAGATCCCCTGGAGAAGGGAATGGCTACCCACTCCAGTACTCTTGCCCAGAGAATTCCATGGGCAGAAGAGCCTGGCGGGTCGCCAAGAGTCAGACATGACTGAACGACTAAAAATCAACAATCAGTCAAGTGTGGAGATTCTATTAACAAGATCCCTGATGCCCAACTGCACTTGAGATCAGTTATACCAGGATTTCTGGGCATGGGGACCAGGCAGAGTATTAAGCTTGAGCCAAGTGACTTAGCTGCTATTTCTGAGTCAGTACCGTCTACCATGGTTGGTAAGTTTCCCATGCATCCCACTTTATAACAGTCCACGTGGAGTCAGGCACATAGCCAGTGCTTCAGAGAATAACAGAATAACTCAGTGTGTTCCTGATTAACTCCTAGAATTGGAATATGGTGACTATTCCAGGATCATATGTTTGTCCCGAAGTCATACATGACAAACATTTTATTCCATTAAAAAAAAAGTCGTCTGTTAACTGCTGAACTGCAGGGGGCCACATTTGAGCCTACTTCAGAAAAAGGCATCGGGGAACAAATACAGATTTTCAGCATCACAACATGTCTGGATTCTCCTCCCCTCCCTGTATTAAACAGTACTCAGTGGATTGAGGCCAGTTCTGTTAAGAGCACCTAACCTCTGACTTCACCAAAACCCAGGATCAACCTAACATTCATCACATGGGGGTCTTCCTGGCAGCCAGTGCTGTGGCTGGAGCACAGGAGGGGACACCCGGGTGGCACCAGCCCCCCACCCCCACCCCCGCCTGCGGTGGACTAGTTCTTCCAGACAACAGGCTCTGGGGGCCACACCCAGGGCGGCATTGCCATCTGGGGCGCACATGAGCAGAAGCTCTGTTGAGCTATGGCGGGCTCTGAGATGGGTTCTGGCCAGGCTGGAAGCAGCTTGGTTCCGCTTCACTTCACAGCAAACGTGACACCCTGAGGGGGCAGTCGGGAGGGGCTGCTCCCCATTCACAGTGTGAAGTGGTGCTTCGCCCGAGGGCCTGAAGATCGGCATCAGAGCAGACCAGGCAGGCTAGTCCAGCTGAGCCTGGGTGCAGCCAGCCAGCCAGGCAGGGCTGAGGAGCCGGGGTGCAGGCAGCCAGACCAGCCCTGCTTGTGTCTTGATTCCCAGCAATTTCTTCTTCGTCTTCTTTTTGGCCGGGTCAGCCATGTGGGATCTTAGTTTCCCGACTAGGGATCGAACCGGGGTCCAGAGCAGTGAAAGTCCAAACCACCGGACGGCCAGGGCATTCCTCGAGCGACTTCTGAAGACGCCAGTGTCCATGCAGCACGTGGATATCTGGATCCAGCCTGCAGGCAGGAGACCCTCTGCCGTGAGGCTGAGGCTCCGTCACCTATCAACAGTGACTGCTCGAGCTGCTCCTGAGCCCCCGACATCCTTAGTGTAGCCTCACGCTCCTCAGACCTGCCGAAGGCAGTGCAGTTTCTGGGGTCCAGAGGCGCCCAGGCTGCTCGAGAGGCTTCGTGTTCAGGCTCACCTGCTTCTCTTTTCACCTTCCTGCTCCCACCGGCCGAATCTCTGGGGGCTTCACGTGGGGCTAGATGCTTCCCTCACCCGCAATGGCGGAGGTATGCGCTGCCCACCCCACGTCACTCATTTCTCCTCTGCCCCTACCCTCCCTCCCCCCGGCACCAGATCACACTGCAGAGGCGCCCTGCGGAGGCAGACATTCGAGACACTGGGCTTTGCCCGGAGCCGGGGCCCCAGACCTGGAGGAGGGGCCGCAGCGGCCGGCAGTCACTCCTGCAGCAGGAAGTTGATGAGGGCGGTGCGCGGAGAGAGGAAGGCCTTCTTGATGCTTCGCCCCTGTAAGAGCCTGACTCCCAGCTCGCTCTGGAGAACCAGTTCGTGGACTTTGTCCTGGTCCTGGGCGACGTGCTGGGGCACGGGGACTTTGCCGCAGGCTTTGTTGTTGATCTGAGAATGCAAAAATAGAGACAACCCATGAGGAAAGCCTGGGGGTGGTAGGCAGCCTGACACCCACTGCCCCTAAAAGGTGCTGCTGTCTCTGTGTGGGGAGAGGGTGTGGGAAGAGAGAAAGAAAAAGGCGGCACCCAGCTTCCCAGAAGAGCGAAGTGTAGTGAGACGGGTGGGATTAATGCCTGAATACGGCAGAGAGGGCGGGGGCGCCAGCCCCTGTTTCCTGAATGCTGCCCCCATCACACCTTGGTGGGAAGTATGTCAAAAACTCTCAGCATGAGATGGTTTAGGCTGTTTTCAGGAGGAGAGGGACAATTGTGTTCCTAAAGATCACATCGAGTTCAGAGCCGGCTACAGGGCGCTTCATGTGGACTAATTAATTTCTGGGGAACCTAGGCAACCTCCCTTCCTGATGACTGGCTCCAGAAGGGGGCGCTCACGTGTGACAACCTGGAAACAGGATCCACACCACTCACAGTTCTTACCTAAAATGGGCCGGTACGGTTCCAGATGTTCAAGCTGGATTTAGAAAAGGCAGAGGAACCAGAGATCAAATTGCCAACATCCGCTCGATCATCGAAAAAGCAACAGAGTTCCAGAAAAACATCTACTTTTGCTTTATTGACTACGCCAAAGTTTCTAACTGTGTGGATCACCACAAACTGCGGAAAATTCTGAAACAGATGGGAATACCAGACCACCTGACCTGCCTCCTGATAAATCTGTATGCAGGTCAAGAAGCAACAGTTAGAACTGGACATGGAACAACAGACTGGTTCTAAATAGGAAAAGGAGTATATCAAGGCTGTATATTGTCACAAGCTGGAATCAAGATTGCCAGGAGAAATATCAATAACCTCAGATATGCAGATGACACCACCCTTATGGCAGAAAGTGAAGAGGGACTAAAAAGCCTCTTGATGAAAGTGAAAGTGGAGAGTGATAAAGTTGGCTTAAAGTTCAACATTCAGAAAACGAAGATCATGGCATCCGGTCCCATCACTTCATGGGAAATAGATGGGGAAACAGTGGAAACAGTGTCAGACTTTATTTTTTTTGGCTCCAAAATCACTGCAGATGGTGACTACAGCCATGAAATTAAAAGATGCTTACTCCTTGGAAGGAAAGTTATGACCAACCTAGATAGCATATTCAAAAGCAGAGATATTACTTTACCAACAAAGGTCCGTCTAGTCAAAGCTAAGGTTTTTCCAGTGGTCATGTATGGATGTGAGAGTTGGACTTTAAAGAAAGCTGAGCACTGAAGAATTGATGCTTTTGAACTGTGGTGTTGGAGAAGACTCTTGAGAGTCCCCTGGACTGCAAGGAGATCCAACCAGTCCATCCTAAAGGAAATCAGTCCTGAATATTCATTGGAAGGACTGATGTTGAAGCTGAAACTCTAATACTCTGGCCACCTGATGCAAAGAAATGACTCATTGGAAAAGACCCTGATGCTGGGAAAGATTGAAGGCAAGAGAAGGGGACAACAGAGGATGAAATGGTTGGATGGCATCACCGAGTTGATGGACATGAGTTTTGAGTAGGCTCTGGGAGTTGGTGATGGACAGGGAAGCTTGGTATGCTGCAGTCCACGGGGTCACAAAGAGTCAGACACGACTGAGTGACTGAACTGTTCTAGACACCAGTGGTATTATTCACTGAATGTTGGTTAAATTTCACATAAAATATGAACTGATATTGTTGCTAAGGAAAGTGAAATGTGATCCAGATAGCTTCTGAACAGCTTGTTTCAAATCCTCTGTCCCAGTGGCTCCTGTCAGAATGCTTATGTTTCTTTTGTGAATGCTCTAGTTTTTGACTTTGAAAATAAAGTCACTGTATTACGAAAAATTACAGGGAAGAACTTCTGAAGTTTCAACCAAAGCATATTATCCAGGATCCCATAGTAACCCATTTATCTTTTCAGATTTCTGCAGAACTTAGTGGCATTTTTAGAGGCTGTATTGGCCTAGATCGCTGTGCTGTGCTGTGTGTGCTAAGACACTTCAGTTGTGTCCGATTCTGCGACCCCATGGACTATAGCCTGCCAGGCCCCTTGTCCATGGCATTCTTCAGGCAAGAATACTGGAGTGGGTTGCTATGTCCTCCTCCAGAGATGTTCCTGACTTGGATGGAACCTCCTCTCTTACATCTCCTGCATTGACAGGCGGGTTCTTTACCACTAGCGCCACCTAGAGGACGGGATGGGAGGCGGGTTCTTTACTCCTCGCACCCGGATGGGAGACAAATGAGACATCACCTCAAACAGCGGCTGCTTGCCTTTAGGAAGGTCTCCATGGGGTCGCTAAGAGTCGGACACGACTGAGCGACTTCACTTTCACTTTCCAGGTCCCTACATGGTGGCCTTGCTAGCTTCAGCCCTTTGGTCTTGCCACCTCCACTTCACCACTCCGCCTGGGTCCAGGCCTCTGTGTTGTCCTCTAGGACTTTTCCAACAGCTGCCTGGTGGGCCCCTGGCCGCGAGTGCTGTCCCCCCACTCCCCTCAGCGCCCCAGCCACTGCTCACTGACAGGAGCCCCACAATGGTCATGACAGTAAAGGCACTCGTTGTCTGAGCTCTCTCTCTCTGCGTCAGGCACTGCGCCCCACAAGCCACCTGAGAGACCCTGTCTATCCCTGTCACAGGCCCATGAGGTAGGTCACTGCCATTCCATCCCCGATTCTCAGAGGGCCAAGCTGAGGGACAGGAATGTGAAGCCACAGACCAGGTCCCCACTCCAGCCAAGGCTGGAGATGGGATGACCCCCAGACCCCCTCTCTTCCCTGCCAGCCCCCAGCCGCTCCAGATGCAGTCTGGCCCTCTCTGGAGAGGGGCCCTGCCTCTGCTCCAGCCCCTCCTCGGCTCCCGGTCCAGGGAGGGCTTCCCCCGCCGTGGCTCCTTCCCTCCACCAGGGAAAAGCTGCTCCTCTTTCAAAGCCAAGGTCAGGTCCTCTTCCTCAGGACACGTCCCCCAACGCCCCAGCCGCCAGAGGCAGCGACGCCTATGCCAGCTGCGGTTACCATCTAGCCAGTGTGCTACCAAGCCTGTGCTGCCACCGTTTCCTCCTCGTGAGATGGGGAGAACAGCAGGCTCTGCCTCCCCGGGCTGCTGTGCGGGGTCAATGAGTCAGTATCTACAAAGTTCTCAGGGCAGAGCCCGTCTTAGACGATGCTCACTGTGTTAGTGGGTTTTGTCATTGGTGCGTCCAGAAGCAGGTTGAGCACTCCTGGCATGCTCCGTTTAATTCTTGGCATAATCAGGTGAGGCAGGCCCTGGATTTGCCTCCCATTTTCGAACTGAGGAAACTGAGGCTTAGAGAGATCAAGCATTTTGCAAAGTGAGGTGGCCCAAGCCCCAGGCTCTTATGTCTTAACCCGGAGGCTATACAAATTGTCAGTGTGTGTGACAACGCGTGTGCCTCCCCAGACAGTCCCTCCCGGTGCCGGGCTCCACGGACACGAGGCGGTGCCTCTGGGCTCAGAGCACACGGGCGCGGCTGAACTGAGTTGCGCTGGGTCACACTGTCTGTGCTGCAGCTTCTATTTCCGGCCTTGGCACTGAGCGAGATCACGCGGAGACAGGACAGCAGGCCTCGACACCCCGACCCCCAGGTTGCTGAGCTGGGTGTGCTAGCAGGGAGCCCTACACATTTTACATCTTGAATTTTTATTTCAATGAAAATCTAAGATTATTTTACCAATTATCAACACTCAATTTCTTTTCTGCGGTGGTTAATTTAAAATGGAAAGACATTTTCAGACTAGAACTTCAGCGTCTCAAGCTGGCATTTCTGGGACTTCCCTGGTGGTCCAGTGGTTCAGACTCTGCAGGGGGAGCTGGTTTGATCCCTGGTCAAGGGAACTAAGATTGCACAGGCTGCAGGGTGTGGCAAAAAAAAAAAAAAGTTGGCCTTTCTCAGCCGAGCTTAGGACGAGTCCTTAGAAGTATACAAGAGAATTATTTCTTAGAAACGTTAATCAAATTAAAGAAATCGCCTCTCTGAGGCACAGGCTAGTTTTGAGGACTCTGGGAAGAAGCCTCGCCAGGCAGCCTCACCTCCTCGCCCTCTGTGGGCAGGGGAACAGGAGGCATTGAGGGACTGAGTGCCAGGGGAGAGGGTGAGCAGAAAGAGTGGCTGACAAGGAGCCAGTCTCCTGGGGGCTTCTGTCTTTCCCAGCGTGGACCTGCCCGCAGGGCCCAGGGTTGGCAGACGCGGCAGGCGGGGACTGGCAGGCCCGGCTACCCCTCAGCCTCTGGGTGACTTGTCTGTGGCACGTTCCACGGTTTGCAATCATTTTGTTTCTATTTTTCTTTCCTTCTTATTTCCCCCTATCTTTTCCACCAGGCTTTTAGCTCCAGGAGGGCAGGGACCCGGGTTGTTGTATTTGGGTTTGGGTCCCAAGAGCCTGTGTTAAGGTAGGGGAGGTAACTGGATAATGACTGAGGAATAAACAAACGTGGGCAAAGTGATGAGCTCTCTGATCCTGTGTCCTCAGCTTAAAAAAAAATGAGGACAGCGATGCCTGCCTCTCAGGGTGATGAGGGCTAGGATGTGAATCAGCTGGCCCACGTGTGGTTCAGACTAAACGGTCTGCCTCTTGTTTTCTTTCCCTCTTCAGCCACATCAGCATATTGAAGAGATGCTCCTCACAACGGGTCTCAGGTTAAGCAAACTAAATGCATAAGGATAAACTAGAGCAGAATTACTTGCTCTATACTCTAATCGACTACTTCTATGTATTTAAAATGATCCACGTTACCAAAAAAGAGATTTCATGCAGTCTTCCTGAAATATATTTTGCAGAGTGAGGGACTCCATGCCCACCACCTCACTGTCATCCTACCCTTTCCAAAAGCCAAGAGCAGTTGAATGAAACCTGGAGAGCCTGAAACACAGTTGGAATGAGGACAGTTAGAACACGTAAGGCAGGACAGGTTGATTCTTTCCATGCTCTCAAAAGCTTGAGGGCCACAAGTTTTCTGCTCACAAGATTTTGGTACGTGGTGACCTCAAAACTGAAGGTGCTGGCAAAGCAAGATAGGCTGGAAGGTCGGGCAGAGAGTCGGGTGGGCTAGCAAGGCCTGGCGAGAAACCTGCAGACCCGGCTGTGTGTGTGTGTGTGTGTGTGTGTGTGTGAGATTCCCCTGGGTGCAGGGGGCCTCGGGAGGCACTCACCAGAACCGCCATCTGCACGACCTCAGGCTGCTGGAGGAACTGGGGGTCCACGGTGGGCCAGGCCTGAAGCAGCACGCTGGTGTTCCAGGCGTAGTGGGCACACAGCTTCTGTGGCACCAGCGCCAGGCCTGCGACATGGAGACACGGAGGGTCAGTGAGCACGTACGGGCTCACGGGAGGAGGCTGTACAGCGCCTGTCCCGACACGGCCTGCCCTGGTGCTGGCTGAGGCCCCAGGGGCCCCACCACAGCTTTCCACAGCCCACCAGGGGCCCCCACTTCCTTCGGCCTTGCTCATCATCCCAGCTTATTTATTAAATATATTTTGGCCATAGGAGGCTAGTTTGGGGGAGAATGGATACAGTGTATATGTACGATTGAGTCCCTTCACTGTTCAACTGAAACCACCACAATATTGTTAATTAGTCAGACCCCCAAAACAAAAACTTTAAAGTTTGGTGAAAAAAATTGTTTTTTGACTGCACCAAGCAGCATGTGGGATCCCAGTTCCCTGACCGGGGATCGAAGCTGCATCCCCTGCACTGGAAGCACGGAGTCTTAACCACTGGACCGCCAGAGAACTACCATCCCAGTTTACAGGTAGCTTTCTTTTTCTTTTTTTTCAACGATACCCAGAGCCATGAAGACGGGTGAACACACTGTTCGTAAGTGTGCATTTGCAAAAGCAAGGCTGCTGACTTCCCTCTGTCTCTGCAGTCCCGCTGGTGAAGGAATCCTTTGTGCGGATCCCAAAGTAACGAGCTGTGTTCGCTTCCTCTCTGGCCCAAAAATACTTGTGGTCTGAGAGGGCCTCCCACCCAGTCCTTTGACTCCTAATCCACCGAGCCAACATGCTGAGAACAGCAGGGTGCTCCTCTGGACCTACTCAAGGGAGCTCAACTTCTCAGCTAAAACTTCCTCTCGTGAGAGGCTCCCGCCACTTCCAAATTGGAAAGAGCTGTCCTTGGCTCAGGGTGGGTCCAACCCAAGGAAGCTGGGAGGAATGAAAGCCTCTCCAGTCGCGAGCTCCCCAGTGCTTTGCGCTGCAGCCCCCAAGGCCGAGGAGGCTCAGCACCCCAGAGATGCTCACGGCCAGTGGTCTGAGCTTTAGGGCTTCAACCAGGGCTTCTCTAGAGGGAGGGTTCAACCTCTGAGCCTCTGTTGATAACGGGAGTACAAAAGATGCCCCCAAATGTGAAGGAAGCACATGGGGCAGAAAAACCGATGCCTGGGCAATTGTGGCCTGGCACCTCACCGCTGCCTCCTGGCCTCCCAGAGGCAGGCCTTGAGCAAGTGGGCACATGCCATGGCAACAGCCCCCACACTGTGAGTGGTTTCTCCAGCGCTGGTAGAGGTGGCGTGGCCCTCGCATTCCGCGCCCCCCAACCCCCAGCTCTTATTATCAGCCTTGAGACCAGCAGATACATTTGAAGTTTGAGTCTGGGAGAGTGGAAAGGAATCCCACCAATGCCAGTCCTGAACACTGGGCTGTGAGTTGATAATGTTTTATTTTCTTTGATGACAGAAGTGATGCATAGTCCTTGCAGAAAATTTGTAAAAAGTCAAAAAACAAAAAAAAATCATGTTCACATGATTTTATAGCATCTATAAAACTTTTTATTTTGAAAGATAGTAATGTAATGTATTGAATGAATATTTGTATGATATTGTATCCACAGAATCAAGCCAAACCACCACCTGGATCATGCTACAGACACAGCTTTGGATTCTCTTTTCTCCTACATCTTAAACTAGTAATCAGCTTCACGGAAAATGATGACGCACAATAATATATATACTATGGTCATAGTTTTAGCAAATGTTTATATAAACAGAAAAGTTGAGGAAGGAAAACAGCAGAATGCGGGGGGTGTTCTGCACCTGGGCTTCTCTCTCTTCAGATGGCACCTATACCCCATTCTGGGCTCCTGCTCCTTCTGAAACCCCAGAAGCATGCATCAGACACCTTCACTGTGCCTTCCAGCAGCCCTTCCCTGCTTCCTGTCCCTCATCTGTCTTTGCTCCATTCTGGGTAATTGCACAAGATCCATTTCTCAGTTCACTAATTTTCTTATCAGCTGTATCAGATGTGCTGTTGAACTCATTCACAGTGTTTAATTTCCAAAGTTATGATTTTCAGTTCTTTTAAGTGCTATGTTGTTTTCCTAATTTGCTGGACTTTGATAGCTTTTGTTAATCTTATCTTCAACTCATTCTCTTTTTAACATATTAGACTTACTGTACACTCTCTGACTGGTAACGCCAATGTCTGAAGCCTCTATGGGTCTGACCCCTCTCTCCTTTTTTCTGTTGCCTCCCTCTCGCTGCCTTGTTTCCTGGTGAATTTTATGATTCTTGGCTGTGAGTTTGTATTTCTTGGAATTTATCACTGGAGGTTCTCTGACATGTCTAGGTTCTGGCTGAAAAAATGAATATTTGTTTCCGCCATATGACTGCAGATCTATGATCTAGGACCACTTTAAAATAAATTATTAGGAAAAAGAAGAAAAACAGCAGAATAGCAGCAAGGATTATCCGTGGGAGATATAAGTGTAGGCAATCTTTCTGTTAAAAAAAAATTATGGATTTTTCTACATGGAATACTCATGACTTTTGTAATTTGAAAAGATATTTATAAACAGTGTTCCCATACTGTGACATTAGTTCAAGAATTTTCTTCTGGTTTCTTTTTACGGTTTCATTTTGTTTTCCATTTATTCATAATTTATCTATCTGTAATTTATTTTGTGTATAACGTGAAAAAAAACACATTCTTAAAAAAAATACACAGCAGTTTTCCAAACTGACTCCACTGAATAAAGCGTCTCTTCCCTATTGGTTTGTGATTTTTGTTTTACAATATACTATACTAGAGATGGGCTTCCCTGCGGGCTCAGACGATAAAGAATCTGCCTGCAATGCAGGAGACCTGGGTTCGATCCCAGGGTTGGGAGGATCCCCTGGAGAAGGGCAGGGAAACCCACTCCAGTATTCTTGCCAAAAGAATCCTCATGGACAGAGGAGCCCGCGGGCTACAGTCCACGGGGTCGCAAAGAGTTGGACACAACTGAGCGACTAGGCACAGCACATACTAGGGATGGTTGCAGAACGATTTTACTATGAAGATACTTAAAATGCCTGCGTGTGATGAAGTGAAGAACGGGTCAGAACAGGAATCAGCAGACTGCTTCCTTCACTGAGAAAGTCTTGCTACCAAAAATACGGGCGGTTTTACTGGGATGTGTGCTTAGTGACACGGGCGAAGGACCTGCTAAGCTCCTCACCTTGTCCTAAGCGCTGAGAGACTGTTGCCAGACCAGCCTCAGGCCTGTGGACTCCGAACGGCAGCGGTGTCTTACTCTGCTGACCTGCGCGGCTCAGTCCCTGTGCGGACGTTGCGCATTTGCCGAGCGTCCTGTGCTCTACTCTTTGGTGCTCTTACTGTAACCCTGTGCTGCCGGATGACAACCTGGGGGAAGGGAGGGCCCCTCGGGGCCTGAGAACCAAGAGGCATCGGAGATGTACTCCTGGGCCCCGTGTGGCCCCCGTGCCCTGGGCTTCCCCCGCTTCTAACGAACCTGCTCTGTTTCCAACAGACGTGCCTCTTGGCAGAAGCAGAAAGGAGCTTCCTGCTGGTTCCTCAGAAGGGTTCCTATTGAGACTCATATCTAAATACAGGACAGAGGTCACAGAAGGGAGATAATCAGGTCTTTATTTTAGCTGGCTGGGCCAGCACGGCTTGTCCTGTGACCCAGCTGCCATGGGCAGCGTTCCAGAGCCTCCACATGGCAGTTGCACAGGATGCCTGGGAGACGAAAGGACCCTGGACACAAATGTTCTGCACAGAAGCTGTTACAAATTCCACTTAAAAAAAAAATGAGGAAGCCCAGCCTTCCTGGAGCAATCAGGATGCTTATTTATAGTGGCCGGCGGCCCCTGCCAGGAATTCCATATAGATGGGAGAGGGGCCCCCACCTCCCCACCCCGCCCCGTCCTGCTCAGCAGGGAGGAACAGAAACTCACGACCCCAGGCTCTACGTCATGTTTTTGCCTTCCTGCTCTTTTTAGGGAACTAAAAATACCTACCATTTGCATGGTAAATACAATGCTTTCTTTACGTGACACAGGTCAGGCTGGGAGCTGGTGTTTGGGAAGCACACGGAGAAAGTCTGAACACGGGCTGGGAAGCAGCAAGACTCTGATACACAGGCCACTGTTCAAGGCCAGCTGTCGCTCTCAGCCCACCCTCTTCCTGCCCCTCCCTGGAGAGCTGCAGTCGCTGACCTTCCTGTGCAAGAACCAAAATGCCTTTCTTCTCCCGCTCCGAGAGCTGGTGAGGTCGCCATGCCACCAAGGCACCTGGAGCGAGAGCAGGTGGTCGTGGTGTCTGTGGATGGCAGGCCTCCCCTGATGATCAGTTTCACGCCTATCTCCACTCCACCCCAATCCTCATCACACACAGGGGAGGCCTGGAGACTGGGTCCCCACCATGGCCCATCCAGCCCTGGTACTGCCAAGGAAATGGACAGGGAGAGACGCTGCTTCACGCTAGCCTTTACCCACAAAAAGTGTTCTGGTGACACTGGCTCAGCGGTGAAGAATCCGCCGGCCGATGCAGGTTCGATTCCTGAGTTGGGAAGAGCCCCAGGAGAAGGAGGAAATGACGACCGACTCCAATTTTCTTGCCTGGGAAATCCCATGGCCCGAGGAGCCTGGCGGGTCATAGTCCATGGAGTCAGAAAAGAGTCAGACATGACTCAGTGACTAAACAACAACAAAATAACGTGGAAACAGCATGCATCAGTTCAGTTCAGTTCAGTTAAATCGCTCAGTCATGTCCGACTCTCCACGACCCCATGAATTGCAGCACGCCAGGCCTCGCTGTCCATCACCATCTCCTGGGGTTCACTCAAACTCACATCCATCGATGTGAGTGATACCATCCAACCAATCTCATCCTCTGTCGTCCCCTTCTCCTCCTGCCCCCAATCCCTCCCAGCGTCAGAGTCTTTTCCAATGAGTCAACTCTTCCCGTGAGGTGGCCAAAGTACTGGAGTTTCAGCTTTAGCATCATTCCTTCCAAAGAACACCCAGGACTGGTCTCCTTCAGAATGGACTGGTTGGATCTCCTTGCAGTCCAAGGGACTCTCAAGAGTCTTCTCCAACACCACAGTTCAAAAGCATCAATTCTTCGGCACTTAGCTTTCTTCACAGTTCAACTCTCACATCCATACATGACCACAGGAAAAACCACAGCCTTGACTAGATGGACCTTTGTTGGCAAAGTAATATGTCTCTGCTTTTGAATATGCTATCTAGGTTGGTCATAATTTTCCTTCCAAGGAGTAAGCGTCTTTTAATTTCATGGCTGCAATCACCATCTGCAGTGATTTTGGAGCCCAAAAAATAAAGTCAGCCACTGTTTCCACTGTTTCCCCATCTATTTCCCATGAAATGATGGGACCAGATGCCATGATTTTAGTTTTCTGAATCTTGAGCTTTAAGCCACTTTTTCACTCTCCTCTTTCACTTTTATCAAGAGGCTTTTTCATGTATAAAACCATCAGAACATCAACAAATATCTTACTGTCCCTTACAAGTATCACACACACACTTCTAGATGATTTGTGGATTTGCAGGTGTTTTTTGGCTTTTCTGAGTGGCTTGCAGAATCTTAATTCCTCAGCCAGGGACTGAACCTGTGGCCTTTGCAGTGAAAGCTTAGAGTCCTAACCACTGGGCAGCCAGGGAAGTCCCTAGATTTGGAGTTTTATTGAAATTAATGAATACAGCCTATAAGCACAGCAAAACAATATAGCTACAATATTTTACCACCATTTTTACGAAGAAAAAAATTTGTGGTGGTTGACTATACTTCAAGATCATGTGTTACTTGAGAAACTTAAGGGAGGCAAAGGGTCACCATGCTGTGACCCTCATAATTAAGATGTTGATGGAAGACTCAGAGACAGCAAGAGGTAGAAGCAAGATGCAAAAACCAAGGTAGAAAAGTCAGCGTTGAACTGTACAAATGGCCAGAGAAACAGAGACAGGAGAGCTTATCACTACATTGTAAATAACTTATATTTGGCTAAGTTCAAAGTAGCACACACACACACACAAGACAAAGAGGAGAAATCACTCAAATGCCCATCAGTAGACGACTGTTTAATAACTGACAGAATATTCACTGGGTAAGACACCACGAAGCTGTTAAAAAAGAACAGGGTCAGCCTGTAAGTATTGATATAGAACCACTCTATACAACACTCAATATGGAAAGAGAGAAAAATTTCACATACACGCATGGAGTTCTGACAATTCGACTGTCAAACTCGGCAGTGGAGGTGCTTGGGGAGAACAACTGAGCGTAGGGGTGAGGATGCGGGAACCCAGGACACACCCTTTGCAGGAGCTGAGGCTTTTACAGTATGTGTACAGATGTACTTTTCAAGGAAAACTCTAGGATTTGCTTTGCTTTAGGGAGCCCAGAGGGGAAACCTTGTGTCCGGAAAGTGTCAGTGGGTCCAGACACGCAAAGTTTCCCTGACACCCTCGTGGACAGGACAGTACTCTATGATGGTAAACAAAAGATAACTCTGTAAATTCACATGTGGTCTCCTGACCTTCTCAGATCCAGAGCGTCAGGAAGGAAAAAAGATTTCCTCATCCTGTTAACGTGCGCACACAGCCAAGACACTGGTTCCATTTCCCACTGAAGGTCTCCACCGACTCTTTACATGATTGGTAGAGGGCATTATTAGGCTATCAAGTACTTTGGGTTTCTCTAAAGGTTTTCTTTTATCCAAAGCCACAATGGCCATTTTGTCTATGGACCCTGAACGGCTCTCAAAAGACAGACCTCAAATCCGCTGTCCTTTGGGGAGGATCTCTTCCATGAAAACCTGCTTTCCTGGGGAACTCTGGGAAATGGTCGTTTCTGAACAGCCCACCCTTGCTGACCGTATTCCCACTGTAGTCACTGTGCGGTTGTCTAAGATGCAGCAGGGAAGTCAGCAGTGTGAGAGCTGTGTTTTTATTCATTTATCTGGCTGCGCTGGGTCTTGGTGGCAGCATGCGGAATTTCCTGTTGTTGCTCTTGCAGCACGTGGGTCCTCTAGTTGAGGCATGGGACTCTTAGTTGCATCATGCGGGATCCAGTTCCCTGACCAGGGACTGAACCCCAGACTCCTTGCATTGGGAGTGTGGAGTCTTACCCACCAGACCACCAGGGAGGTCCTGAAAGCTATGTTTATTTAGAATAAAGTCCCAGAGCCTTGAGAAGAGTGACTGACAGTGTGGGACGACAGCAATCATGCTCCCTTCCAACACAGTGCTTCTGCTTGAGAGGACGCTCAGTCCTGTGACACCGGCCCTTGCCGGATGCCGGGAGAGGTGGGAAGGGGTCAGGTCCCCACCGTCTGCAGAAGGCACCTGACAAAGACCCGAGAGCTAATGGCCAGGGTGCCGGGCCTGCGGTGCGGGACTCCTCACCTGACTGCGTCACGGCCCCGCTTCCCACTCGGAGGAGCCACACACTCACACACCCACGTGCGGAGCCACTGCTTCTTTAAATGCCTGAAGGATGCCCTTTCAAGGGAATGAACACAGACTGCAATGCCCGCTGCTCGGAATGCCCTCCCCAGCTTTCCCACCAATGCCTAGAACAGAGTCCGGCACAAAATACAAGCTCCATGAATGTTCATGGAATGACCAAACGAGACCAGTTAGGAAAACTCAGATTCAACCTAGACAGACTCCTCCTTATAACACAGCTCACAAAACCCACCGGTGTCCTATGTGGGGAAAAACACGGAGCCACGTTTGAAACGGGCTAGTTTCTATCACACTCCTCTCGTGTGTGCCCTTCAGGAGAGCCTGCCACACAACCAGAAAACAGACTAGCAGGGTCCATGGCAGCGCACACCTCTGCAAAGACCTGCCGGCGGGGACAGGACCCTGGAGACAGCAGGCCCTCCTGCCACCCTCCCAATCCTGGTCCTAAAACACAGAGATTGGAGGGGCACGCAGTCTCTGGGTTTCTGAAAACCCCATTTACATCAGTCCCTCCTGGGAGAAATGAAATGAAGGAGGCAGACAGATAATACGGGACTGAAAATGATGATAAGGGAGAGATGTGTGTATTCCAGGATGAGAGTGAACACGTTTATTACAAATTAGATAAGCTTTGTTTTATAAGAAGAGAAGAGTAGGAAAGAATTAACAGTGTGCCACTTAAAAGACTTAATGTGATCACCAATGCTAAATCAAAGAGGCATGTTTTCTGCCTAAGGAGATAATGAAAGACTGTATAAGCTAATGTAATATGGCAGCAGCCTGGCAGGGCCTAATACCACCCTCCATTTGGGGCATTCTGTCTATTCAGCAAAGAACGGGTGGACGTTCTTGTCCTGTGTGGTGTCTTCCAAAGCACAGAAGCAACTCAAGTCACTTTGTGAAGGCAGTGAAACCCTTCTTTCCGAACCTGACAAGGCACACTGAGGAAAAGCTGGTTTCTCCTAGGAGAGTAATTGCAAAATTCTAAATAAACACTAGCAAATAGAATTTACAGTATGTTAAAGGTTTACTACCCCATGGTCAAGGTAAATTAATCCCTCAATAGCCTATTAGGCAATCAGTTAATTGCACATAAGCCATACCATCAGGGCAAAGGCGAAAATGAAAAGCAAAGGCTACAACAGCTCAACAACTGAAGAATGGACGTTAAGTAAAATCCACCTCCCTTCCTAAGGCGCGTTCTGGGAAGCAAGGCTAGAGGGCCGCTTCCTTAACACGACAGGGACTATCTACCCTAGCCAACAGCCAACAGTAACCCTCACAGGGAATCATGTCCCACTGAAATCTGGAAACGAGAGCAGACTGGCTGTCACCAGTATTCTTTAACACCACATGTGGTTTTCTAAGCAGTATATTAAAGACAGTAAACAGACACAAGAGCATAACTGTTAGAAAGGAGAAAACTTAGGCTTATTTGTTGGTCACAGACTCCTAGAAAATCCAAGACGATTCTACCCCTAAATGAAGGAAGAGTGATTGACAGGGAAGCTGGTTATAAGTAAGTAAATAATTACTAAAAATCGTATGCCAGATATTACCAGTCAAAAATCATAAGAGAAAAAAAAGATTCCAATTAGAATAAAAAAAATAAAATGAACTATGGCAAGATGTTGGGAAAGACTGAAGGCAGGAGGAGAAGGGGACGACAGAGGATGAGATGATTGGATGGCATCACTGACTCAGTGGACATGAGTCTGAGCAAGCTCCGGGAGTTGGTGATGGACAGGGAGGCCTGGCGTGCTGCCATTCATGGGGTTGTAACTAGTTGGACCCGACTAAGCAACTGAACTAAACTGATGGCAAGATGAAATATTTGAAAATAATCTCCAGAAATGTGTGGGATCCATATGAAGAAAATTACAAAACTTGACTGGGGGGTGAGGGAAATCTTGAATAAAAGGAGAGACAGACCGTGTTCTGGGATGGAAGCTTAGATGTGGTAAAGATGTGAAGCTTTCCCAGGTTACTTCCAGGCTTAAGAAAATCTCAACTCAAGTATCTCAAGGAGATTTTGGGAGAACTTAACAAAATTATACCTGAGTTCTACTGAGAAGAATAAACAGGTGAGAAGAGCTAAAATAACTACAAAAAAGAAATGAATACTACTTCTCAGAAACTCCCAGGTAAAAGCATAATGTAAACACAGCATCCCTAGGCTGCCTGCCTCCTGCAAGCGCCTTTAAAACATCCTCAGAAGTCAGAGGGGACCTCTGAACACAGGGTCTGGAGAACCGGGCCCAGCACAGCCATCAAGTCCTCCTGCATGGTCCATTCTCAGTTCGCTCCCATTTCCACAGAGAGGTCCCCAGGGATGATGCCACACTCTGGGCCCCACGGCTGAGGACACAAGTCCCGAATAAGGCTCAACACGCGGCTGAAGCACATGCTGGCCAGTAGTAACAGGTCAAATGAGGCCTCGGCCACCTACCTGCCCAGAGCTCTGAGGTTATGTGAGGGGCCATGGGGGCGGCCATCACCATCAGGGCACAGAGAGCATCCTCAAACTCGGGGCTGTGGAGAACAACTCTCTGCGAAGCTTGCTGGGGGAGAGAAGAGAACAGCAGGGTGACACACTGAGGCATGCAAGATGAGAGAGATGGGTGAGAGAGGCCATGAAGGTACCTGAAGTCCAGAGACAAGCAGGCGGGAAGGGACTCTTCACATCACTTTAGTTCTAGGCAAAGAACTCTCCCCGTTGAATCACAGTATTAAAAATAGCTGGAGCAGCAACTGCAGTTGTATTATTGTTCTATTTTATTTTTTTGGCTGTGCCGCACAACTTGTAGGATCTTAGTTTCCTTATGAGTTTTGAACCTGATATGAGGCCCTCTGCAGGGGAAGCACGGGGCCCTAACCACTGGACCACCAGGAAAGCCCTGAGCAGATATATCACTGTTGACTGAGCATTTAACCACATCCTTCAGCTGATGCTACCTGGTTTGGGTCTTCCCACCCTTTGAGCGCAGTACTGTTAGCCCACGTGACAGATGAAGCAGCTGAGGGCTATGACAGAGGGAGAGTCACCTGTGCCTGGACACACGGTCAAGCGAGAGATGGAATCTAGATTAGAATGCAGGTCACCACTGTGCTAGGCTTCCTGTATGTGCAGGACCAGCGGGAAGTGCAGAGACGTGCTCAGAGGTTCTGCACTGTGAAACTCCCAGGGCTGGGGTCCTCTTGCCCCTCTCAAGGATCTCAGGGGTCCTCCTATTCTTTGCCAGTTCTTGCCAACACTCAGCGTCTTCCTGAGGTGAGGCTGATCAGTTAACCTAGTCACACCCATTCACCTGCTGCACACCAAACTTTGGAAATAAAATGTCCAGAAAGGCGTGGTCTCTGCCCTCTGGGAGCGGCAGGCCACCTTACCACGTGACTCATCACCACACCAACCCCCCTTGGCCAGGAGCAAATGGGCACAGACTGGCCACTTACCGAGAGGGCACTGCTGAGTCCCATCAGCTGAGAAATCGCAGAGTTCAGCGAGAAGTCCTCTGTGAAATGGGCAGTCACCTATGGGTGAAAATAGAATCGTTCACTTTGTTCAAAGTTCCGTTAGGCTTACACACACACACACACACACACACACACAAACTGAATTATCCAAAAAATGTGGAACTAAATGTATGCCATAAAAGATACTTATAACTGTTTTCACTATCTCAAGTAGTCACTATAATGTTTTATCAGCACAAAGAATTTTAAAGTCCAAGTCAATGTTGTTTCCGCCACTCAAGACTGCTCCTTTTCCTCTATAGCTGTGACAGTGTTGGTTCCCACAGCAGGTGCCTAAGAAAACACTGATCATTACCTGAAACGGAGGCGGGACCCACCTGATGACCAAACAGCAAACAGGAGACGGGATAAAGGATGTCACTTCCCATGGTGGCATGACCTTAACTCACATTGAAGATTACTGGTATATGGGGATAAGGTCAGTTTTACATTTTCTTTTTTTTTTTTTTACATATTCAAATATAGAGTCAACACAAGAACACAAATACTACTTGTCAGCTTTTTCCTATTGGCATGCTTTTCAATTTTGAGCCATGGGTAAGGATACAGAAAACTAACACATCCTTGAGATGTCAAGAGTTTCCAGCCTGCTGAAATAACCCAATTCTATGATCTGACAGAAGAGAAGAATTTGCCAAATTCAAAGAGAAAATATGCGATATGCAGACAATCATTCAAGCAGCACTCAGATGACTAAAGTCAATTTCATGAGCTCTGTTTCTCTACAGCATGGGAGAGAGGATGGAAATAAAGCTGAAGAGGTGTCACTAAATGAGACCATGCTGGACCCGGGGCCACTACAGTCTACACACACAAGAGGAAAAGCTCAGCTCCTTCAATGTCCTCAGTTACCCGAGTCCAGAGACGTGACCTTGGCTGACTTTCTAAATTTGAATCAGCACATCTTAAAAAAAAAAAAGAACACATTCAGCCTAAGGAGAATTTGGGGTATCTGGTACCCATTCAAAAGTGGCTTCAGACTTCCTAAGTGCTTTCTTTCAAAGACATATGGCATTTTTCCACAAAGTTCTTAAACAGGTGAATGTCATGGTGTTACAGCAGACTTCCAGATGAAAAATTTACAGGGATGTTATCAATGAAGAATCTTTAAAAATTATTTAGACAATAATATGCTATTCTCTAAGAAGATAAGCCATTAATTTATTTGCAAAATTCATTCCACAGTAACTTCCACAAATACTGTGTAACAAAGTTTCTGAGTGGAGAAGTCTCCACTATGCTCGGTATCAGGGAACTCTGCTCAGTTCCTCATGGGCTGTGACTTGCACAGGGCATTTAACTGTTCTGTGCCTCAGTTCTGCCCACAGAAGCGACGATGAAGAGGCTAAAGATGAGGACAGTAAAGAACAGAGTCTTTTCAACCCCTTTCAACTCTAAAATTCTATTTCTGTTTTTATAATGTATACTGTATGTCATTGGTATAACATGAAACTTGATTCTCATCTGCAAGTGTTAGTTGCTCAGTCACGTCCAACTCTTTGCAACTTCACAGACTGTAGCCGCAAGGCTTCTCTGTTCATGGGATTCTCCAGGCAAGAATACTGGAGTGGGTAGCCATTCCATTCTCCAGGGGATCTTCCTGACCCAGGGATCGAACCTGGGTCTCCTGCATTACAGACAGATTCTTTACTGTCTGAGTCACCAGGGAAGCCCTGCTGCTGTTGCTGCTAAGTCGCTTCAGTTGTGTCCGACTCTGTGTGACCCCATAGACTGCAGCCCACCAGGCTCCCCCGTCCCTGGGATTCTCCAGGCAAGAACACTGGAGTGGGTTGCCATTGCCTTCTCCATTGTGTGAAAGTGAAAAGTGAAAGTGAAGTCGCTCAGTCATGTCTGACTCTTAGCGACCCCATGGACTGCAGCCTACCAGGCTCCTCTGTCCATGGGATTTTCCAGGCAAGAGTACTGGAGTGGGGTGCCATTGCCTTCTCTGAGGGAAGCCCTGCTGCTGCTGCTGCTAAGTCGCTTCAGTCGTGTCCGACTCTGTGCAACCCCATAGACGGAAGCCCACCAGGCCCCTCCGTCCCTGGGATTCTCCAGGCAAGAACACTGGAGTGGGTAGGATGTGTTAAATATGGAAACATGGAAAGCGGGCAGCCTCCTGGAAAGCGGGCAGCCTCCTCAGATCACCACTAGGGGGAGCCATTTCTCAAGAGCGTCCCTTGCCCTTAGAGCTTGTGCACCGTTGCTCCGCCGTGGGGAAATAAATACCCAAAGCAGCAGGATGAAGACAGGAGGAAGACCCAGTGTGCCCCGCCCAGGGCAGGCAGGCCACACAGACCACGAGGGCTCAGTCACAGAATCAACCAGTGTCCCGGGAAGAGTTCTGACCTGAGAGATGACCGAGTTCTTGTACTCCCACAGCCTCCTGGCCTCGGTTTTGTCCTTGTCGCTCAACAGCTGAGGCCTGGGCGCCTTCCCAGACGTCCTGGCCTCGATAAATCGAGTCACCAAGGCCCACAGACGCTGCTGCCATCTCAGCACCCCGGGGAGCGCGTCGGCTGCGTGTGACGTTAGTGAACGACAGAGAGAGAGACAACGTGAGGATGTCTGGTCTGGTCACACCTAAGCGACAAAGCACCTGTGAAGGAGGAGATGCTTCACGGGATCTCCCGAGGGCAGGCAGAAGGGTCCTCCCTGGCTGCCAGTGCCTGGGAACTCAGCCCAGGGCTGACTCAGTCATTTCTTCTTAGGGCCCCAGATATTCTGAGCACAGGACGCAGGGGCTTACTCAAAGGGTTCCCAGCAACTGTCACCGGCCCAAAAGGAGCTTAGAAGTTTGGGCCAGGATGTGCAGGAGGGCATCGCCTCCTTGGTTAAGAAAGCCTGCTGTGCTGTGACGAAAACGTCCTCCGAACCAGCAGTGTGCATGGAGACAGGGCTGAGTTACACGGCGCAGGCTGACCTCTCACGTGGACAGGCAGCACACAGAGGCCGCACTGGTCCCCAGGCTGCGTTCAGAGCCACACTGCTACGCAGCCTGAGGTGTCTTAACACAGGCCGGGTCCTCGCCAGTTTCGTGTTTCACGTATTTCAGCATGTGCGCATGCTCAGTCGCGTGTGACTCTTTGTGACCCCGTGGACTGCAGCCCACCAGGCTCCTCTCTCCATGGGGATTCTCCAGGCAAGAATACTGGCGTGGGTTGCCATTTCCTCCTCCAAAGGATCTTGCCAACCCAGTTTTAGATCTAAACAACTCTGGAAGAAGGAATCCCCACGCCCCCCACCCGCACCCCCAAACACCCCGACCATGGGGCTCTGGAGGCTGCTGTGGGTGACTGCAGAGGTCACAGGTGACGTCAGGGCCAGGCTCCAGGTGGGGTTCTCTGGCCTGGTAAAGGGCAATGACACCGTTCCAGGAAAAAACCTTTCAGGTTACACCAAGAGGGGACTGGCCTCTGTGGACCGCAGTGGGCCCAGGCGTACCACAAAAACCAGCCTGGCTCAAGGAAATGTTCCCAAAGTGGGATCCTCGTAGAAGCTTCCGGAGAACACCTAGTCTATGCTGAAGGCAGGCTCCCAGCCCCACCCTGGAGTGGGGTCAGCAGGGCTGCAGTGGGGACCGGGGGTCTGCAGCCACAGCGCGCGCTCTCGGTGCTCTGGGGCTCATTATGTCTGACTACGCTGGCCCGGGAATGGCACAGGATGTCGGGCAAACTGCTACCTGCTCCACAGATAGGACCCCTGGGCCCTCCCCTACTGTCTCAGCAAGAACACGCCCTTCCCTGCACTCCCTGGGCGCGGAGGCGGGTCACGGAGGCGGCCGGCTGGGAGGAGAGGCTGACTTACTCTTCACGTCCCACAAGATATCCTTCTCCGGAGGGGCGGCGAAGAGGATGTAGAGCCGGACGGTGTCTCTGCCGTACTGCTCCACCACGTCCTCGGGCTCCACGCCGTTGTGCTTGGATTTGCTCATCTTCTCCCAGCTCACCTCGAGCTTCTCCCCCGTGTTTGCGTGAACAGGGTCGGAACCTGCACACCAGAAGGACGCGTTGGTAGGGGGGGATGCCGAGCCGGTTTTCACAGCGTATCCAATCCGGAAACACTGAGGGAGCCGTTCAACGTGTCCACTTGAAGAATCCCACTAGTTCACTTAGTGTGACGTGTTCTCTCCCTTTAGACACCGTGACCATGCTTTGGTTTTCAAGTAAATGAGGCCCACCTCCCGCCACAAATCTGCCTTTCATGAATTGGTAGTACACTTGCCAGCTTTTTCTCAGTCACAAAACAAGACAAAGCAATGCCCTCTTTTTAAAAAGTAAATCACGTATATACAAAAAGGACAGGAAAAAAGGATAAGGAGGACTCGCACACTGCTGTTTTCTTTATGGATTCGGGGCCTCCTCTGGCAGCTGGCAGCTGACCTGCCAGGGTCTCGGGGCAGCAGAGCATGTCTGAGGTCACTTCACCTGGAGGGAGGTCCCCGTCCGTGTGAAGTCACCAGAAGGTGAGCTCACCCCATAAGCGGGGTCCACACGTGGGGTTAGCTCACTGGGCTCACGTTACACGTGGGTCCTGCTGTGCAGCCCTGTTCCTTCTCTCCTCCCCGCTCCACACTCTCCGTCCGGATGGTGCTGACAGAGGCCGCCCTCCCTGGCCGTGTGGGGATGAGGTGGCCTTGCAGCCAAGCCCCAGCGGCTGGGACCAGGAAGGACACCTGACAAGGTTAAGTCTCCTTCTCTGCATTGGAACTGAGAGAGGGCACTGGAGCCAGGGCTGACGCTGTTGGGCACTGGAGCCAGGGGTCCCGAGGAGGTGAGGCAGGAGGTGGCCCTGCATCTGCCCAAGGGCACTCTGCATGCTGAAGCCAGGGACAGCGGGATCCAAGCCTGGCAGGGGCAGGAGAACAGAGCGGAGCAGGAAGCAGAACTAGAGGCTGGAGAGCGACAGAGGAGACAGCATTGGCCGCGGCTTCCTACATGCTGCCCCTCCCTGCAGCTGGGTTTGGGCGATGGCCCTATGTGCCTGGGTGAAACCCGCCTTTGTGTGGATTTCTGTTCCTCCTAGCTAAATATTCCTTGGCTCCAAGAGCAACCAGATGGGCCATTCTTACCTGTGAGATCTACTTCCTCTCGCCGTAGATACTGTCCAGACGGTAGGCGGAATGTCTGCCCCTTGATAAGGCCTTGGGCCAGCAGTTTATGAAAAGGCTCTCTGAGGAAAGAAAATAGGAGAAGAAAACTGGTGGGGCGGGGACTGGAAGCATCCAGAGAGAGCAGTACAAGCCTTACCAGCTGATGAGTACAGATAACTGCTCTTTGTGAAAACAGGCTGACCGCTTGTCGATTCAACTTGCACAAATGGCTCCTTACACATAAATGCTAAGAAAACTAGGTCAAATCAGTGGAGAGTAACGACTTTCCAACGTGGTGAAGTGCCATGAACACCAGGCCTCACAGCTGGCAGTCCTGGATTGGAATCTCTGTGCTGCTTCTCAATGAGCTAAGGCAAGTCACTTCTTTACTCTGAGCCTCAGTCTGCTCATCTGTAAAATAGGGATCATAAAAACCTGCCCTCAAAGGGTTGTTGGGAGGATTAAATGAAACAACTGCATGAAACTGCTTGTAAATTTTAAAGGTATGTACAAAGGTCAGTTGAGCTTCCCTGGTGGTTCATCGGTAAAGAATCCGCCTGAAATGCAGGAGATCCAGGTTTGATCCCTGGGTCGGGGAGATCCCCTGGAAGAGGGCCTGGCAACCCACTCCAGTATTCTTGCCTGGAGAATCCCAGAGGAGCCTGGCAGGCTAGACCCCATAGGGTTGCCAAGAGTCAGACATGACTGAAGCGACTGAGCACACATGCGTGCACAAGCGTCAGTTATGCTGAGCCCGGAGTAACGAAAAGTTCAGGATGATACAAAGAGGTCTACGTTGGGGTTTTATTCATGAAGATAATCCGTTCCTTAACTTCTATACAGTGCCTGCTTAAATTCTTTTTAATATTTTTAAATCATGCAAATTATACAGGACTATACCGCTTTTGTTCAAATTCAAACACCTCTCCCCCTGTCTTCCCAGGCCTACTGCCCTCTGATGAGGCAGTTACTACTAGTCCACACAGATCTACTTCCTTTTTCCTTTTGGTTGCACAGCATGGCGTGCGGGATCTTAGCTCCTCAACCAGGGACTGAACCCAGGCCCTGGCAGTGAAAGCACTGGGCCCAATCACTGGACCAGCAGGGAATTCCCCAGATTCATTTCATTTTCAGCATCTATTCAGTACTTTATATGGGTGGATTATAATTTATTTATAGTGCCTATTTTTTTTTTTTTTAAAGCAGTGTTAGTCACACCCTTACTGGCTGAATAGTGAACTGAAGACGTTTTCTCTTAAGAGGACAAGCAGAGGTTTGACCCTCGAACTGAAATTATTTCAGATTTGAAACTGCTGTGCAGTTTTAAAGTATGTAAGAAAGAGCTACTCCACATTCAATTTGTGGAGACCTCTGCTGAGAGCACGTGTCCGTATTTCGCTCTTATAAAGCACAGGGAGGAACATTTGAGCGAGGAGAGAGATTGACATTCTCTGCCAACATCACCCCCAGCACAACTCATCCATCAACATGAGAACCCTCGGGGGCTTCAAGCTCACGTACATGGAGTGGCTTTTTAGAGGCTCAAAGACCCAATAGATGGCATCACCAACTCAATGGACATGGATTTGAGCAAACTCCAGGAGACAGTGAAGGACAAGGAAGCCTGGCGTGCTGCAGTCCATGGGGTCGCAAGGAGGTGGACACGACTTTACGGATCAAACAACAAACAACTCAAAGACCCAATAACCTCACAGAGGCCAAGCAGAGCACAAACGCAGCTCTAGTGATGGAGGCACGGGGTGTTGGCTTTGTTAATTAACAGAATCTCATTTCACACTCGAGGCTAATACAGATGGACCCTGTAGAGAGGAAGAAGGCCTCTGGACAGGGCCCTGATTTGTACACTGTGCAGCCCGTCACAGCAGCCGTGTGGACAGATGCGGTTTAAAGGAAATTCTCCAGTGGACTCAGAGGGATGGAGTGGGACAACGGGGATGACTGAAAATGAGATGAAGGTCAGCTAGAAAAATAGGACCCCTAGTCTCTGTGTTTTAAAATCCTGTTATGAGCATGTGTATGTATGTGTGTGTGCATATGTGAGTTTGGTGGGGTGTGTGTATGTGTGGGGGTATCTGCCAAGGTGTAAAACACCCGATATAATTAACATTAAATGGAAATTAGTCAAGTTACTCAGTGTCATAGGGCCTGTCCACCATGGGACCATGTTAATTTGGAAGACGTACGTGCAGAAAAATAGTCACCCCATTGTTCTGGCTCCAAAAGCTATCTTAATAAGCTCTTTGAGTCACAAAACTGCCTTCCTTCTACCTCGCAGACATTCCACCAGCAATGTCACCACTGGCAGAATGACGTCCTTCTGTACCACGTCCCAGGAAGATCCCCAGACAACGTGAGTGATGTGAAAAATGATCTGTTACAGTGTACTTGGATCTCAGGCTGACTTTTACCCCAGAAGCACCTTTAAGGCGGAGCAATGGTGTCTGTGGTTCCCATTTCTCAGGAACACAGGCACAGAACCGTGAGGAACCTGGTGTCCTTGGGCCACACGCGCTGCATCCGGGGCAGGTTGGGGTTTGGATGCCCAAGACCCCAGATCTGCATTTTCCTCAGGAAGCTCAAGGGCCCCTGCCCGCAGACCGAGTGTGCAGCTCTCTCTGCCGCCAGCCCCGTCTGCCCTCTGGGCCTCTCCCTCCACAAATGCCCCTGGTCCTCAGAGAGGTCCCAGGGACACCTGGCTGTCCCCAGAACCAGCCACGCTCCCTAGGACTCGGCAGGAATGCCCATCTCAGCCTGAGTTCCTGGGGTAACCCAGACCCGGCCTTCAGCACTGAGCGCAGGCACCCCCTTCTCTGGTGGGCATCCCTGTCCCCTGCAGGCAGCTCTGGACTCTCCTTCGGGTCCTGCCATGTCCAGCATGCTCGGCCATGAGGAGCACGCCCAGGCTGTGTACTGATGACAACATAAATACCCGTCTACCGCCGCCCTACCCCGTAGTGACAAGGACTGTCCTTTCATCTGTCTCAGCGCTTAGCACTGTTTCCATGGACGACAGGCCCTTTAAACATGTTCAAAACACGGACGATGGATGAAAAAATACAAATGAACAGACAGACGGACGGCGGGACGGAGGGAGGAAGACATGGATGTTTGGGGCTGCCAGCTCTTGAAGCCATCTGTGCCTTCCATCCAATCTGGGGTGGCACCTGGATTTTAACCTCATTACAACAGAAGATATAACACAGTTTTAAAACAGAAGGAGAAAATCATATGGTTACTTTTACTGGGCAGACGAAGACAGTGGCTACACAGCAAGCTGAACAAGTGTCCTACGTGCGAGGGCGGCCTCCCCCACACCCGGTGGGGCCTTCCCTGGGCAGCAGTGGGCTCGACGGGGCCGACTTTTGCACACCCCCAGGGTGCACACTTTTGACCACTAGCTCATCTTTTAGGAATCTTCCTCAAATAATTTCACATGCTGCTGCCTCACACAAAGAGACACTCTGCAACGTTCTTCCTGCTGGGCTCAGTGGCAGGAGGATGAATGTGCCGTTACCGACTTAGGCTCTAGTGTCCCTGTGCACTAGTTTTTGAGGTTTTTCCTTTCCTTTCTCACTCTTAGTACATGGCTTTGGTCACTATTAATAGAAATAAGAAATATGTCCTTGGGATGGAAGAAGGGAGGGAATAATTTGGATCCCAAAGGTAAAGATTATCAGTAGGATGATCAAAATCAGTAGCTTTAAGCTTCCAGAAGGGGCAGGGGCAGAAATAAGGAGCTTGGGCTTCATTCTTGCAGGTTATTAAGTGGTGCAATGCTGCCCTCTTCTGGGGATGGATAGAATTGCAACCTTCTGGAATTTTTTTTTTTTTTTTTTCAAACTAGGGGCAGTACTAACGAAGGTTCAAATACCATACAGTCATGCTCATTTCACATACTAATAAGGTTATGCTCAAAATCCTTCAAGCTAGGCTTCAGCAGTTCATGAATGGAGAACTTCCAGATGCACAAACTGGGTTTAGAAAAGGCAGAGGAACCAGAGATCAAGTTGCCAACATTCACTGGATCAAAGGGAAAGCAAGGGAATTCCAGAAAAACATCTATTTCTGTTTCATTGATTATGCTAAAACCTTTGATTGTATGAACCATAACAAGCTGTGAGAAACTCTTTAGTAATATCAAGACCATCTTACCTGTCTCCTGAGAAACCTGTATGCTGGTCAAGAAGCAAGTTAGAACCCTGTATGGAACAACAGACTGGTTCAAGATTGAGAAAGGAGTACGGCAAGGCTGTTTATTGTTACCCTGTTTATTTAACTTATATGCAGAGCACATCATGCGAAATGCTGAGGTGGATGAGTTACAAGCTGGAATCAAGATTGCCAGGAGAAATGTAAACAACCTCAGATATGCAGACGATACCACTCTAATGGCAGAAAGCAAAGAGGAACTAAAGAGCCTCTTGATGAGGGTGAAAAGAGGAGAATGAAAAAACTGGCTTAAAACTCAATATTAAAAAAACTAAGATCATGGCATCCTGTCCCATCACTTCATGGCAAATAAAAGGGGAAAGGGTGGAAGCAGTGACAGATTTCCTCTTCTTGGGCTCTAAAATCACTGAGGATAGTGACTGCAGCCATGAAATTAGAAGACTGCTCCTTGGAAGGAAAGCTATGACACACATAGACAATGTATTAAAAAGCAAAGACATAATTTTGCTGACAAAGGTCAGCAGTTAAAGCTATAGTCTTTCCAGTAGTCATGTATGGATGTGAGAATTGGACCATAAAGAAGGCTGAGCACCAAAGAATTGAGGCTTTCGAACTGTGGTGCTACAGAAGACTCTTGAGAGTCCCTTGGACTGCAAGGAGATCAGACCAGTCAATCCTAAAGGAAATAAACCCTGAATACTCACTGGAAGGACTGATGATGAAGCAGAAACTCCAATCACTTGGCAACCTGATCACTATGAAGAGCTGACTCACCAGAAGAGACCCTGGGAGAGACGCTGGGAAAGACTGAGGGCGGAAGGAGAAGAGGGCATTGGAGGGTGAGGTGTTTGGATGGTATCACTGATTCAACAGACATGAACTTGGGCAAACTCCGGAAGCTGGTGAGGGACAGGGAGGACTGGCATGCTGCAATCTGTGGGGTCACAAAGAGTTGGGCACAACTTGGCAACTGAGCAACAATAACAACTCTAGCTGCACTGCTCGGGCCTCTCATCGCGGTGGCTTCTCTTGTTGCTGAGTACAGGCCCTAGGGGGCGCGGGCTTCAGCAGCTGCAGCACGTGGGCTCAGTAACTGTGGCGCAAGGGGCTTAGTTGCTCCACAGGATGTGGGATCTTCTCGGATCAGGGATCAAACCCATGTCTCCTGCACTGGCAGGTGGATTCTTTACCACTGAGCCACCAGGGAAGCAAGCCCCTTTATTTTTAATTGGAGGATAACTGTTTTACAATAATGTGTTGGTTTCTGCCATACAACGTTGAATCAGCCATAAGTTTACATATATCCCCTCCATCTTGAGTCTCCCTCCTACCCTTGAACCCCCCATCTCAACCCTCAACCTGTGGGATTCTGACCCTAACTCCAGGCTTTCTGCCTAAAGCTACACACTTCTCTGCCCTCATCTTTTATAACTCTCTCTCTTTTTTAAAAGTGAACTTCTAAATGAAGTAAAGTGCACATATCGAAAAGCTTGTAATTCCTACTGGTAAAACTTGAGGAATTTCCACAAGATAAACACACTGGTGTAACCAGTACCCAGGTCAACGATCAGAATGTGACCCACCTCCTGGAGGCCCCCTCCTCCCACTCCCAGGCACCGTCTCCCCACCCAGGCACCACCCGCCTGGCTGCTAATACCATGGATCAATTTTGCCTGTTTCGAAACCACTTCTACCCCTTTCAGAATGAGGGAATCTCGCGGGAGCACCCACACTGGAGGCCTTTCCCAGAAAGGCAGGCGTTCCCTCTCAGACAGCAGAGCACCCAAAACAAGGCCTGCCAGTTAAATAAGTCTTAATTTCCGAAAGTTAGCAACCACGCAACTTGATGGTTGAGCCTCATGCAGGTTGCCTTCCCCCAGGGTTGAAGCACTGCAGTGGTGGCCGGAAGGGCCATCTAGGGCAGGGATGGAAAGACTGCCCCGGTGCCCCTGCCCCCATCACGGACCCACGGCTGCATGTCCTGGTGGACTCGGGCTGAGCCTCAGGATTCTTGGGACCATGTGCTCAGAAAGCAGAGTGACACCTACCATTTGTTTATTCCGCAGCTATTTACTGAGTGCTTACAACATGTCCAGCGCTGAGCCAGGCATTTAGGGCAAGGCCAGCCCTGCCCTCACGGAGCCGGCCTGCCTGCTGTCACTGAGCCAGACGGAGGCCTGCCCACCCTCAGGGCTGCGGGGGGGAACAGAGAGTCCAGTCAGAGCTGAAGACTGACTCCTGCCACACCAAGTCCAAACTGCTCGCTCAGCCATGGAGGACTTCCGCCCCTCTTCCGCTTCCTTTCCTCTTTCTTACACGCGTTGCCCACAGGCGCTTCCGTGTCCTCACTCACTATTCCCTGAAGTGCCCATTTGTCAGAACTCTACCCCTCCTTCCAGACTCCACTCAAACGCCAAATCCACTAGGAAGGCGTCTCAGACCCTCCTGGGCAAAATTAGCTGCTGTTTCTTCGGTGTGTCCAGTGTGGTTCCTATAACTGCATTGGGCAGGTATTACATGTCACTGTGCACTCATGTGAGTTCTTTGCTGCCTGCCTTCCCCGAGAGTGGGGAGTAGGAGGATCCTTGAAGACCCCTCTGGCACCCAGTTCATCACAGATGCTCAGTTAAGGCAACTGGTTTGAGCTATGTCGAGTTTGTTTCCATGAACGAATAAACAAATCTGCAGGAGCAGAGAAGGGGACGGTGTGGAGGGGACAAGAGATGAGGGAAGAAAGGGGATGAAGGGTGGGCATGGGATGCTACTGCTTCCAAGTAGGGCCAGGCCCTTTTTGCAGAGAGAGGCATGCTCAAAGATTTCAGACTCTGTCCACCTGAAGCCCATGGGAACATCAGCAGGGAATGAGTGTGGAAGAGGGACAAATTCCACAGTGGGGCAGGGGCCCCCCAGTTCCTGGAATCCTGCTCAGTCCCCAGTGATTCCCCCTCCACTCTTCCAGGGCCTCGGGGCTCTGGGAAGCCGCTTCTCAGCCCTTTTACCCTTAGGTGTAGTTCAGCTCTGAATGAGGAGTCATGTTTGTATTTGAGCGACAACTCGGCACAGACCCCTCTTGCACTCAATCAAAAAGCTTACAGGAAAATGGGTGGCCCAAGACATGCTCATAAATCACCAGCAAGGAGGAGGCGTGGAGTGTGATACAGAGAAGCAGGTGGCATGGGCATGGGGGCCAAGGGGACGTCAAGGGTCCTGCTGGAGAAGACGTCACACCACACTGCCAAGCTCATGATTCAGATCCACAACAGTGTAATTAGTGTATTTCCCATTTGTACGTTCATTCACCAAAAGGCACCTGCGAACAAAACTGTATAAGCAACCGAGATATTCACGTGTCATAACGGCTCTGTATAGCAGGGAGCTTTATGATAAGAAAGTGAAAAGTCTGCCACTCCAAGCCACCAACAAACCCCTTCGGATTCCGAAGCCATCAAAGATGGAGGCGTTGTGCAGGGCCTCGGCCTTGGGGAAAGCCTAGATGGGTTTCACATTCATGAATACAAATTAGTGCTCTTTTCCTTGAGTCAGACTTCCTCTTACTCCTTCAATACCACCCTGAGGGTTGGATTACTTTCATATGCACCGAAGCACGGCTCTACGCAAGTAGAATGATGAAAAGTGATGGAATTGTCAAGTGTTTCCTTGACAGTCTGGACTGTGCTAACTCAGAAATTACAACTAATTCCTGCTGGGTCACAGAAAGGCATCTTTGTCCAAAGAAGGAGAGAAGGAAGGAAGGGAAGGTGGGTGTGAGGAAGGGAGGGAGGGAGAAAGGTGACTAATCATTAGGATTAACAAGGAATTTCAGAACACAGGCAGGCTATTTAAAGCATCCTTACAAAAATCACTGCATACAGGAATGTCTTAGTCAAGATGTGGCTAAAAGAATCTCAGGATTCATCAGAGCCAAAACCAGTGACTGCAGGTGACATTTTCTTACTTATGAAACCCTGGATAACCTGCTCCCCTCTCTCCTGCCTGGTCAGTCGGCTACTATGTAGATCTGGAAAGAAGAAAGCAGAAAGCTGCAGATCTCTGAAAACAGTCTCTAATTGGGACTTCTCAGACTAACTTCACCTTGCTCTTCGTCCCTGCCCTGAGTCCAGGGCCATCGTGTTCACATAATTGGCCTGTTTCTAAGCATGGAGACGTGGCTTGTCTGAAAATATCACTGTTTCCATTTCCTAGCAGATAGCCAGGGGCCTGGAAGGAAGTCTTATTAATACCATGAGACTCAGGTAAAGTCTTTCTTTTTTTCCTTACCTTTTCCTAATAGCTCCATTTCTGGTGTGATTAGAAAAAGCTCCCTGGACCACAGATGGAGGCCTGCTGAGCTCACAATGGTCAGTAGCTGGCTGTCAGCACGGGAAGCAGCAGCTTCTGACGCCACCCCACCCTTTGATGACTGCAAACTGCAGACAGAACGTCAATTCTGGGAATTTAGTCTCTCTGGGTTGTATGAGCAGCTGAGGCTGATGCTGACTCCCCTCCAACCCGCTACTCCCCCATGCTCACAAATCACATTGCATGCCCAGCACACTTCCCTGCTTCAGAATATAAACTGTAAATGACTTCGCTTTATTTTCTGTTATAGAGTCACATAGTCATTGGGGAAAAAAACATCTGGGGAAAAAACCATTAAGAAATAATAAAATCATCAATAAGCTCACCATCCAGAGAGAACCAGTGTTAACATGCTGACATAATTTTTTTTCTAGTCTTTTCTCTTGCTTTGTGTGTGTACTGGTGTGTGTACATGTAAAGACAGAGAATCAAATTGTATCTACAAATTTCTGCCTTGGTTTTTTCACTTCTTATTACTTCAGATGTATTTCTCCTTGGTGTTCAACATCCTTTGTAATATATATAAAGAGTTGTATGGAGTCCTCCATAGAGATGGAGTATACTTTGCCCTTTCTCAGCATTCTGGGGCATTTAGGTTTGGGGTAATACTTGAAATCATACTTATATGGACATTCTTGTGTATTAGTTTGTGTTTTAGGATAGATTTCTAGAAGTGCAATTAGTGTGCCCCAAACTATTTTTTAAGGCACTATTTTATGACTATTTTTAAAGCACTCCCTCTATACTGCTAAAATGCTTTTCACGAAGATTGTTCCCAACTGTAGTGCATGAGAGACCCGCTCTCGCTGGGATGCTGTACGGAAAACGCTTATTTTGTGTTCCTTTTGCTGCCAACAAGATAAACATTTTAGAGTATGTTTACTGATCACTTGCATTTCTTCTTTTGCAAATTTCCTGTTGACATAACTTCCAGCTTAATCATCAACCTGACGTTTCAGACACACAATAAAGGCACCAGTTGTACCATGGGCTGGCACTTCTAATCCAGAGGCCAGTTTCTTCTTATAAATGGTAAAGAGCCCTTCTGGAAATTCAAACCGCAGACCTAAATGTGCAAGTGATGAAAGAAAGGGCCCGGGCTCTTTTAGGAAATAGGAAGATTATTAGATCCACATAAACCTTTGCTTTTGTATTTGAAGACATTTAACCAGAATCAGAGAGTGAAAAGGGTACTCAGAGGTGACTGAATCCCCAATCTATGAGGCCAGGGAGAACCACAGGGGTTAGAACTCTCATCTGCACCACTAATCACAGGACCAAGAGCAGGAAGCAGAGGTTTCAGGACTCCCAGTCCAGACCTACTACCTGAGACAGTGGCCAAGCGACTGACTGAGAAACGAAAAGCGGGACAACTGAAGTCCCAAGTCCCTCCTGATAAAACAAAAGGCATACAGAAATAGACAGGAAATTCCAATTTATACACATTTCGAAAAAGGAGCTAATAAATAAAGAGAAACACACACGTGATTGACAGGTCTCAAAATTTCACCCTAGACCAGCTTGATAAAGTTGTTTGGGGGCTTTAAAATAAATGCTAATTGGAGAGCTCTGAATTACTCACCACAGAAAGTGGATGATTTTCATTTCATCTGAGGCCAACTGGTTTACAAAACACCTCCACTAAAGAGGTAATGCTCAGAAATAAAGAGTTTTCAGACGCTACTGTTGCCCTGATGTGATTGAACAGGAGCAGTGCTGACAAGTGTGCTGAGAAACAGAGATAAGATGACTTTCTGCACCTTCTTCAGAAAGGTCAGCCTTCTGAGGACTTAACTCTCCCTCTTTTGGGGGGAGTATGAAGGCATGGAATAGAATTGAACCATCTTGGGAAGAATTTTTAAAATATATATTGCATAGGTATATTTCTATTTATACCATACAGTTGGCCCTTAAAGTTGATGGTAAGGCAAATTCCAGGTGGACCTCAGGCTTTGCAAATTTTAGAAATGTATTTAATAGAAACAAGTCACATCCAAAACAGTGTTTTAAAATTATGTCGGAATGCTACAAATCTTTTTCTGCTTGACTGTAGTCTGAAAACAATGCAAACAAGTTGGAAAAGTAGCCAGGTCCTGTCCTACATCTTAAATTAGTTAGCCATTAGGTAATTTATTGACTCATTCATTCCTTCTACAAATAATGGTTCCAAGGCTGAGAAATGCACCCTACTGTTAAGAAGCCAGAAATCATTTGTGGTCTTTGTTTCTAGACCTGGATGCGTGCATGCATGCTCAGTCATGTCTGACTCTTTGCGACCCCATGGACTGTAGCCCACCAGGCTCCTATGTCTATGGGATTTCCCAGGCAAGAATACTGGAGGGGGTTGCCATTTCCTACTCCAGGGGATCTTCCCAAACCAGGGATCAAACACATATCTCTTGAATCTCCTGCACTGCCAGGCAGATTTTTTTTCCACTGAGCCACCTGGGAAGCCCTAAACCTACATGAGAAGGAATTATTTCTCAGGTTGTACTAGATGTGTGAACTTAGCCTTTCTCTATCCAACTTTCCCTATCCCAAGGAGAACATTTCCTTTGAAGAACATACATTTTACTCTGTTTATATCAATGGGGTTAAACTCAACTGATTGAAACAAATATTTGCTGAGATAATGTCCATGAGACTGTGATAGTTAACAGGACACAGGTTCCATCCCCCAGGGTAGCTTATATCTAGTGAGGTAAAGAAGTTTCCACAAAGAAGAAATGCAAGGCAGAATGGCAAATGGTATAATCTAAGTTACAAACACTGTAACTACAGTCAGCCCTCTTTATCTGTGGGTTCCAAACCTGTGGATCAACAAACCATCAATTCAAAAAAAAAAAAAAAAAAAAAATCCAGAAACTTCCAAAAAGCAAAACTTGAATTTGGTGTAGCCAGGCAATTTACATAGCATTTACACTGTATTAGGCATTATAAAATTATCTAGAGATGACTTAAAGCATTCAGGAGAGTGTAAGTTACATACAAATAATACTACACCATTTTGTATGAGGGATTTCAGCATCTACTGATTTTGGTATCAGTGGGGGTCCTGGAACTAATCCCTAGTGGACACCAGGGATGACTGTAATTTATCAATACTTCCCTGAGGGTTAATGCTATTAATGTGTTTAGTGGCCTTCTGATGCAGATGGGTTAATTTTTACACATGAATGTCTCTGGGACTAATGAGAATTATTTTAAGCATTTAATTTATATCCTAAATTAGCTTTCTGTAGACTTAATCCATGTGTGCATGACCAGAATGTGGGAACAGATCTGAGGACGGGGTAAAAAGGGAGGGAGCTTTCGAGGCACTTCATTTTAATGAAATTGGATTTTAGAGGTTCTGAAAGTGACTTAAGGTGACTGCTAAAATAAATTACAATATATCCATATGACAGACAACTATGCGTAAATTATAAATGCTGATGTAGAGAGATCACCAAGATATATTATAAAATAAAAAAGCAAAAGACATATATATAATATATGAAACATTTTAAAATGAGTATATCAATAGATACAAAATATTTTTCTGGAAGAAATCAAGAGAAACTGTTAACAGTTGAGAAGGGTAGAAGGTAGGCTGCAGGGAGGAAGATTTCAATGTTTACTTTCTATGCAGTTAAATTAAAAAATTTTAATTTTAGACATGTATTACTTTTTCATTATTTAATATTTTAATTGTTAACATCAATTAACTGGACAGAGAGATGACTAGATATATTTTCCCCTTTTATTCTCTTCAATTAAAAAACATTCTAAAAGGTTGTTGTATGAAAAAAACCAAGCACAGCAACAACTGAAAAAAAACCCTCAGGAATGGTGCTCCAGGCAGAGTGGCAGACAAAAGAACCTGAATTACTGTCCTGATGACAAACAAGTGAAAAAGCCAGATCGGACACAAAAAACACATTGTTTTAAGTGTGTTATTGAGTTGGCAAACTAAGAAATGAGGTTGAAATAAATCTATTTTTAGGTAAATAAGAACTAACAGTTGGTCCTTTACTTAAAAAAAAAAAGAGACTCTAAAGTATTAATATTAATTTATGTTTCAGATAAAAGGGAAATGATTTCAGATGTTCAAGTCAGAGATGCAAGAAGCAAGAGTGAGAAAAGATTAATAAGTATGTGGATCCAATGCAATTTCAGTTGAACGCCCAACAGATAACCTCTGTGGAATCTGACAAGCGGAATCTGAAATGTATATGGAAGAACAGAAGTCCAAATATATTAATAGTCAAGGTACTCCTAAAGAAAAAGGACAGAGTAGGAGGACTGCCCTTACTGGATATTGAGACTTGTAGAATTAAAATAAACAATGCCAGTAAATAACTATTAATGGCATGGAAAAAAGCAAATAGACCAATGGACCAAAGAAAAAAAAAGACCCTATAAATAGGTCCTTGCATATTCACAAAAACTTGATTTATGATGGAAAGGGCACTGCAGATCAGTGGGGGAAATAATAGACTATTCCATTAAAGATATTGAGACACTAAAAGCAGTTGCCATAAAGGAAAAGATTATTAAAATTTACTACATTAAATTAAGTTTCTGTTCATCAAAAGACACCATAAAAATAAGACAAGCCAAGAACTGGGAAGAAATATTGCAATACACATAGCATCCAGAATATTTATAGAATTCCTACAACTGATAAAAGACAGCCCAGAAGAAATAAGGGCAAAACACACAAGCAGGGATTAACGGAAGCAGAAACACAGAAGCTCATAAACAGAATGAAAACATGCTAAACTTCATTAAGTCTTTAAATTCAAATTTAACTCACAAAGTCATCCACTATATAACCACAAGTCTGACAAAAGTCTTACAGTTGGATAATACAGTCAGCCCTCTGTGTTTTATGATCCGTGGTAGGTTGAATCCAAGCATGTGGAACCCCTGGATATCAAGGGCCGACCATGGCAACTGAGCACCTGCAGATGTGGTACCCTCAGCAGGTCCCAGAACCCGTCCTCCACGGAGATGCGGGGATGGCAGCACTGTATGTTGTAGTGGTGAGGATGTCAAGTAATCAATACGATGCTCACCTCTGGTGGTGCCAGTGTAGGTTTCTATCATCAATCTGAAAGCCAGCCTGGGTTTCTTACTAAAGTTGATCATGTGAGTAATCCTACAACTCGGGAATCCCACATATATAAGATAAGCACATATCTTTGAGAACTGCTCATGTGTGTATGTCAGGAAACATACATGGATGCTCCTAGCAGTTTTGTTCATAGCTGCACAAAACAGCCCAAGGACATTAATGATATGGACATGAACTGAACTCTGTATTAGAAACTCTATTCCAAGCAATCGAATACCAGATGGCAATAAAAGAGAAATGCAACTACTCAATGCAGCAAGATGGATGAAATTCCAAAAATGCTGAGCAAGGGAAGCAAGAGAGAATATGTGAAATATGATTCCGTTTATACAAAGTTCAAAGACAGAAACAACACATATATCTTAAAATATTCATCACTGCCAATTATTAAAGAAATGCAAATCAAACTGAACTGAGGTGGCACCTCACACCAGCCAGAATGGCTATCATCAAAAGTCTACAAACAGGACTTCCCTGATGGTCCAGTGGTAAGGAGCCCGCCTGCCAGTGCAGGAGACAGGGGCTTGATCCCTGGCCTGGGAAGGTTCCACATGCCTTGGGGCAACTAAGCCCTTGCTCTGGAGCCCTCGAGCTACGACTACTGAATCCTGTGCGCTCAAGAGTCCACTTTCCGAAATAAGAGAAGCCACCTCAACGAGGAGCCCACGCACTGCAACTAGAGAGCAGCCCCCGCTTGCCACAGCGTGAGAAAGCTCACACACAGCAATGAAGACCCAGCACTGCCGTAAATAAATGAATAAGATTTTAAAGGTCTACAAATAACAAATGCTGGGTGCAGAGAAAAGGTAACCCTCCTACACTGTTGGTGGGAATGTAAATTGGTACAACCACTATGGAGACCATAATTTGAAAAGATATATGCACATCCACGTTCACTGCAGACATTAGCCAAGACACAGAAGAAACCTAAATGTCCGTCAGCAGAGGAACGGGTAAAGAAGATGCCATACAAATATACGACGGACTATGACTCGGTCACAAAAAAGAGTGAAATAATGCCACCTTCAGCAACATGAATGGACCTAGAGATTATCATGCTAAGTGTAGTGAATCAGACAGAGAAAGACAAATATATATCACTTGTAGGTGCTATCTAAAAAGATGATACAAATGAACTCATTTACAAACAGAAATAGAGTCACAAAGGTAGAAAACAAACTTGTGGTTACCAAAGTGGAAAGGCTGAGGGGAGTGATAAATTAGGAGTTTGGGATTAACATATACACAATAATATATATAAAATAAATAATCAACAAGGACCTACTGTACAGCACAGGGATCGCTACTCAATGCTCTGCAATAACCTATATGGGAAAAGAATCTGCAAAAGACGGTTTTACATAAATATATATATATATATATATGTACATATGAAACCGAATCACTTTGCTGCACACCTGACACTAACACGAGGCTGTAAATCAACCGTACCTCAGTGTAAGACGGAAATTAAGTCAGAATACATCCAGAAGTAATAACTTTAAGAAAAGCAAGGAAATGCATAATTCAACATTCAGAAATGGCACTGTGTGAGGGGAGAGGCAGAGGTGTAGGAATGGGGATGATCTGATTGGAGAGGGCAGCCTGGGTATTCTAAGGGGCCTCTAAGACTCTATTTCCAAATGTGACAAGGGGGTGCATGGATGGTCATTCTATTTTAAAAATTGTATAATTTTATAATTGTATAATACATTAAATATATATATTATACACATTATATATATGCACACACATACACACACACATATATATATACATATATATATGAGGTATTTCATGGGAAAGAAGCCCACACACACATCTTTCTGAACACCATGGGGAACAGATTACAGACCAACAGGGAACGAATTTCTCAATGGATTTCCCCCTAGCTTTTAATCCATCATACACTTTTATCAGTGATATATTGAGACAGGATTCAGTCAAGCTTGGAAACACAGCGGACACTGACGGACCTGATGATAAACATGACCTCGCACGAGAAGCTATAAAAAGCCATGTAACATAATGAAAGCTCTCCACTGCCTCCCAGGTGAAAAGTCTCCATTAGCAGAGATTTAACTCCACCTAACAGAGAAGAGCTGAAGCGAAGATCCTGTGTGAGCAGGCAAACGGCACGGGCTGGGACTGACTCAACAGCACAAGTGGCCTTCCAACGTCAAGGCTGACAGTGACCTCGGAAGCACACTTGAAAAATAAGAGTTCTTCTGCTACATATGTATTCACCTTGCTCCAGAAGAACTGACACCTGCTTTCAGCTGCTATTCAAGAAACCGAATTCTTTTGCAAAGCAGTGTAAATGCTCACCTGTGTTTGACCATTTTTTGATCGTGGCAAAAATGACTGAAGAATCTTGCATAGAACAAGTGCATGACAGCATGCTCTTTCCCTCCAATGTACAAATCCACAGGCATCCAGTAATCTGCCAAGGCTGCGCTGAAAGGGCTGGGAGGAAGAGAGATGGTCATTTATTAAAAAAAAACGTACTTTGTTACAACTGCATAAATTAGACAGACATTATAATTTGCATATTCCCTGAAATAAATTACGTGAAAGAAAAACAGTGATTTTCATTATAAAATATAATGAGAAGCTTACATAAGACAGGAGAAAAATGTCAGAGCAATATTAATTTATGAAATTTACAAGAACTGTTTCAGAAGCCATTGCTGACACATTTTAACAAATGTGATTTTCACTTAGAATGAGGACAAAAGGAATATATACCAGCACTAAAGGTATTTCTGTACAAAGCATATATTTGACTGTCTAGTTTTATTTTAATTTTTATTACCATAGACAATAGAGATTTTTGAGTTCTTACCAATAGAGGGCAATATGGCACTTAAAATGGAGACCCACGCAGATACTAAACATTCATTTTAAAACAGAAATTCTGTCTTAAAAGTAGCCTCAAAATGCAGATAGTCAGCAAGAGCCTGTATATGCTTCTTAAAATGCCCTGAGTATACGTAGAGTAATTAAAATAGCCCAAGTCTCTCTCACCCAACAAGTATTTTTTGGTCAATGGAGGTCCTAAAAGAAAAGTTTCCTCACTGGAAGCATCATTCCCAATCCTAATGGATGCCAGGGAGGAAAAGGCCACTCCCTCTCTTTCTAGCTGGGGTTCTTGTCGGGTGTGGGGTTGGTGGGGGGTGGGAGGGAGAAACAGCACTGGCTGGGGACAGATCGCTTCATCCCCAAGTTAAGGCCCTCTCTTGAGGTCATCCAGTGAGGCAAACCTTGGCCTGTGGAGGATCTGAGCCCCATGGTTTCCTGTGTTTGTGAATTCTCCTCCCCACACCTCAAGCACGTTTTCCCCAGCTCAGGCTGGAAGCAGGAGCCCAGGGCTCGGCAGGTGGGCCTGGCCAAACACCCTGTGTTTGCATCTTAATACAGCTTGGCTTTCTCTCCTCCAGCTAGGATGCCAGAATTCTGGCAAAATTCTAAATAATGTTTCTTTGTGAAAAATGGCTCCCTGGAGAAATGTGACTGCTCACGCAGGCGACAGAAAAGCAAGGGAAGTCAAGGATGGTGCCTGAAAGTAAGCTTGAAGTAAACTGAGGAGTGAGACAGTGGAAGTAGCTCTAGCTGGGATCTATGATCTATCCTGGAGACCACCCAGTGAGGTACACGAGGCAGCATGGGAACGCACAGCAGCATTTTATGAGGGAAATGACGTGGCGGTTGGGGTTCCACACCGGGGGCTGTGAAGGTCTCAGGGTGCGTCTCGCCACTCAGGGGCCCCTCATTAAGCCGGAGTCTCCGTCATCTGTAGAAAGGTTTTCCCTTGAAGCTTTCTGAGAGGTGGAGAGTCTGGTTTCCCCTGCGCTGTAAGGCTGCTCTTCCTAAATTACTGTTGCCATTGTTGAGTCGCTGTCTTTCCGACTCTGCAATCCCATGGATTGCAGCATGCCAAGCTTCCCTGTTTTTCACTGTCTCCCGGAGTTTATCCAAGTTCATGTCTATTGAATCGGTGATGCCATCCAACCATCTCATCCTCTGCTGCCCTCTTCTCTTCCTGACCTCAATCTTTCCCAGCATCAGGGTCTTTTCCAATGAACTGGCTCTTCACATTAGGTGGCCAAAGTATCGGAGCTTCAGCTTCAGCATCAGTCCTTCCAATGAATATTCAGGGTTGATTTCCTTTAGGATTGACTGGTCTGATCTCCTTGCTGTCCAAGGGACTCTCAAGAGTCTTCTCCAATACCATAGTTCAAAAGCATCAATTCTTCAGCGCTCAGCCTTCTTTCTGGTCCAACTATCACAACCATACGTGAAATGGAAGGCAATAAAAGCTCCTTTGAGAAGGAAGACCCAGAAGAGGGGCCTCTCTGTGGGTTGGCCGGGGTTGCCTGGTTGGTCCCAGCCACGGCAATCCCTCTGTGCCCTTTCTGCCTCTGCCAGCTGCTGTTCACTCTGGCTCCTGCTCATTTCTGCACAGCCTCCACGTGAATCACAGAATAGCAGAACTGGGGCAGGCAGGAGCGCCCGTCTCCCTGGAAATACATTATCTCCCAACCAGCGAAGAAAATGGGTACATTTTTATACCTGGCCTACAGGGTTTCAGTATAATGGTTCTCCTGTGGACAAGAGCGAGTTGGCAAGGTCCCTGAAGCGCAGTGTCTGTGGTTTCCTGTGCTCTGCATCAGTCTTCTTTTGTTCTCATTTCCTTCTCTACCCATCTACCTATTGCTCTCTTTCCCTTAATTATTTTTGTCAAAGAAGCACATGCACATAGCTGACAAAAACAGTCCTAAAACGTTTATAATGTAGAACAGTGGTGTCCAGCCCCATTCCTTCACCACCCTCCCCCTACACCTCCTACCTGTCACTTAGCCACTTTTAACCCTTTCAGATGCTTTTTTCCTGGCAATTATTTAAAAATATGTTTATATGCTTTGTTCATTTATCAGTATTGGAAATTATCTAGTGACCGTATATGCTAAGAGGTCATGCCCTCAGCTCACTGACTCTCTCTCTTCTACCCTCCCTGTACACTTGCATCATTACTTTCATTTAAGTTAATAACTTTACATATTTGTGACTGCACAAGTGCAGTTCACTGCAGGGCCAACAAGGGTATTACCAAAGCTCTTCCTTACTCTTCTTCATTTTTCCTATACCTGGGATTTACTTGGCTCTGAAGAATCTAATTTAATAATTGAGCACACTCACTATAAGAGCCTGTTTCAAAGAGCACAGTTGACCCATGGCTTCCAGCTCTTTCATCTCTGGACCCACTGGGGTTGATGGCAGCCTGTGCCCTCCTGGGAGGAGCGGATCAGAGCAGGCATTGCCTCCTGACTTGGGACTCTCGGCATTTCCCATCCGGCCTGCTCAAGATTTTCAAGCTGTGCTGGGGTCTGAGGCTCTTCAACCCAATCCTCCTGCCTTCATCCTTTTCTTTCATCGGTGTCAGACCTATATCCCAGTCCAGGGCTTGCCTGCCGACTCCCGCTCCCTCACCTCTTTATTCCCCAGAGGCACCTTCCCCCATAAATCTCTTGCCCATTGAATTCTATCTTGATGTTTGCTTCATGGAAGACCTAGACCAACACATGCTCATGAATTCAGCAGGGCTTTCTGTACCTCTGAGTATTCTGAGGGTCAGTATATCTGAAGTAGTACCAAGCAGAATCCACAAAGGTATCCATTGTATCTGTCTCTCTTGTGGCTGCTCCTTTGCACCTAAGAAGGAAAGAAAGTTCATCAATTGGTTTCTTTTTAAGTATTAATGCATTTTCCACCAGCTTTTCAGAAAGCTATAACAATTAGTACGAATTCAAAATGTCACAAGAACAATGCCACATCATGAAAAGAACAATTCACGGTATGGGCTCTCTTTGTACTGCAGAGTACACCATGCTTTAAAGAAACTTAAAAATGTAAATCTTCGACAATTATAAAAGCCCATATTCTCTACTTCTCTGAACTGAACATGGTAGAGTATCTAACGGCAATCTTCTCTCTTTATGCACTCACTTCTCTCTTAGGCATGTCACGACTGTCTTCAGCCAGTGCCAACTACTCACTGATGCTCCTGGGGCACATCAGTTTATGAAGAGAAGTTGAAAACCAAATGTAGTGAGATACTGCGCTGAAAAATGAACTTTTTTTTTTTTTTCTTCCTATCTCTATCTCTTGGGTGAGAGGAGCAGATATCCACAGGGGGTGACCTCAGGAAGATAAGCCACCATGGAGACCCAAAGGCAGAAGTGTGCTGGAGCAACTCATAACAGTTTGTGAGGACTGACTCTTGAGATCTCTTCCCAACAACAGTGGGACGACGGAGTGATGCCAAGGGGTCGTCTGAAGTTAGCCCTTGGAGGAAGTACCTGTACCATAGAAATGGGTCAGCACTACAGATCAGAAGCCCCCCTCCAGTGATCTACTTAGTACACACTCACCAACACACCACTGTCTAAAGGAAGGCTCCTCACAGAAGGTGAAGACAGCCCCACAGTTCAAGACAGTGAGTGGAGGGAGATGCGTGGCATGTGAAGGGTTGAAAACAAAAAGCAGTGCTCATCCTAGGGATGTGATACGTGGAGAGGACTGAGGTTTCATAAGGGCCCAACTACCAACCAATTTTGAAACATGTCAGTAGGATGATGGCCCAGCGGACTGGAGCCATAAGCCACCACTTCTGGGAAGGCAAGAGACAGTACCCTTAGCCAAGCCTGGCCAAGGAAGGTGCTTGGCTCCCTTGAAGACCCCTCAAAGGCATGGATCAGTAGTGGATGGGGGTTGACAGCTATTAGCAGGGACCCTTTGTGGCTGTGAGAAGCCACAGCAGGAGAACACAGCTCGGACTCCAGGCTCTCCCTTCTGAAGCATGGAAGCGGAACCAACCACCCCTCTCAATGCTGCCTTCTTGGTGGGATGAGTCCTCGGTGGCGGGGTGGGGGGGCGGTTCTTGGAAAATTTGAGGAGGGGGATGAGGCGCCCCAAAGAGGAAGTGATGAATCCTTTGCTAATTTAGCACGTAAGGGTTTCAGTCTGCTTTTAATTTTAAAAATAAAAGGAGGCATTAAAAAAAAAATAAAAGAAGCGTTGCCTTTATATGCTGCATATGTGAAGCAGTTGGTACTGGCTTTCCAAATATTACTGGAGGAAACAGCCACTCCCCACCTCCTGCTTATTAAATGGAAGTGGCTGAGCACAGAATATAGGAGCCCACACCTGGCAGGGCTCTGGGGCCTCATGCCTCTCAGTCAAGGGGCCTCCAACTGGGAACAGTGGTGGTTCCAGGGGAAGGGGCTTACCAGAGAGAGCCCCAAGGGACCCCTAATCCTGTTTCCTACCACCCAGGGCTGCTCTAAGAATCTGATCTCAAAAGTGCATCTCTAAACGAAAGCCAGGTCTCTTTATTTGGAGAGCAAGCACCCAGAACACATACTATTTTGGGGAAATCATTAGAAGATAAATGTCTCTTCTTCTTCCTCACTGTTAGGGCACACATACAATTTAGGAAGAAAACGCAGGGACTCAACTAATAAAAGAGACTGATATCTGACCAAAACTTGCCATGCTGATTTTTTAAATGGTCATGGTGCATTTGAAGATGACCAACACTTTTTATGGCTGACACTAAAAGCTGGATTATACAGAAGAGACTACTTGGAAAATGGGAGGCAGACAATGGTGACAGTGACAGTGTTACTACCATCATCAGCCCCAGCATTAATAAGACTAAAACTGGGTGGTGGGCACCAAGCCAAACGCTTCCCGGGCTTTGTCTCATTTAATCCCAGTAACTCTGGGGATGCTGAAGTAGACACTACTGACGTTCCCACTTTGCAGATGGGTAACTAGGGTTCAGAGAGGTTGAGAAATCCGTTCAAGGTCTTGGAGCTCAAGGGTAACGAATCTACCTCTGCTGGACTCTGGTGCCCATGGTCCTTACCACTGGGCTGTCCCGCTTGGCCACACGGCTCAGCAGCTCTCAGCCCTGCAAGCTCATCAGATTCAACAGGGAGCCTTGACCAAGCCCACACCTGGGGTCTGCTCTCCAGGCATCAGTAGACAAGGTAGATCTTATCCCCACCACCAAGGCCCTGGGCTGCCACAATGGGTGGGCTGAAGGCTGCCCATGTCTCCAACAGAGAAGTACTTTGTTACTGCTTATTAACAAAAAGGGTGTGCTAACTCTCCCCTACCTGGCCCAGAGCTTCCTACATTCCTGCAAGCCCCATCGCAAACCTCAAAACTGCCTGAGTGAGCTCGTGGGTGAACTGCTGGCAGGTCAGGGCAGAACATCGCCAACACTTCCAGTTACAGAGTGTCTGCTAGGAGCCACTGTGCAGGGTTCCATGAGTTAATTCTAGTCTTCTGAAACCCCTTCATGGGGTTATTTTCACTCCTGATAAGGAAATCAATGCTCAGTGAGCTTATGTGACTCTCCCAAGACCACATAGCTAGTGAAGAGGCCGGGTCAGGACCTGAAGCCGTGAGTGTTGTCTCGCCAGCCTGAGCCACGCATGCGCACTGCTGTCCAGTCACTCAGTCGTGTCTGACTCTTTGCGATGCCATGGACTGCAGCCCACCAGGCTCCCTTGTCCTTCACTATCTCCCAGAGTTTGCTCAGACTCGTGCTCATTGAGTCGATGATGCCATCCAACTAGGTGGCTACCTAATTACTGACCTAGAGGTGGTAGTAAGAGGACTAAGTTATTTCAAAACTTTAAACAACCCCATCAGGGGAGCATGTGTATATCTGAAGTAAAATTTTTTTAAAAAAAAAAAAACAAAAAAAACCACCCCATCACGATCTACAAGGCAGAGAAAAACAGCTTTTCCATACAAGGACGAAGGGAAATACTACACTTTGGTATCTGTTATTTACTTTTTAATCAGTTGGAATGGCATCCTAAAAAATCACACAGGAGGGACTTCCCTAGAGGTCCAATGGTTAAGACTTCGCCTTCCAATGCAGGGCGGGGGAGGGTTCGATCCCTAGTCAGGAGCTAAGACCCTGACATGTCTCAGGGCCAAAAAATCAAAACACCAAAGCAGAAGCTATACTGTAAAAAATTCAATACAGATTTTAAAAATGATCCACATCAAAAGATCTTAAAAAAAAAAAAAAATGGGAGACATGCCAGTGAATTGACAGAAAACATAATCCTACTTCCAAAATGAGAATTAAGGAGATATGACATATTTCAGGATATTAAAGAATGAGACCCCTGAGTACACTTGTCCTCGTAGCTACTATCCTGCTGCTTGTGATAAAATCTCCACTGTTATCATAGTCACTCTGTGGGAAAACCGCAAGGCATTTACTCTTTTCTCTGAGAAGCTCTTTGGAATATATAGCGAAGGAAAGTGGTCTTTTCCAAAAGTGAAGGCAAGTGGTCTTTTCCAAAGCTATGATGAAAATGTGTAGCTTTTCCATCAGTTGGATCGGCTGTTTCAGGGAAAGATGTGAATTGATATTGTTGCCTCCACCAGCCCAGAGGAGAGAAGAGGGCACCCATCACAGGGCTGGGCTCCAGATTCCAGCCTCCTCTTTCTAAGGTTGCAAAAGACCTATGTTATTCTTTCTAACCAAGCAGAAGTCCGAGAGGAGAGGTAGCAATCGTGGCCGAGGGGTGTGGCTCCTTACCTAGGACAGGAGCAGTTTACCCACTCGGAAGCTGAGGCCAGTGGGGAGCCTCCCTTGCCAGTGAGAGAGGTGATGCTGGGCAAGGTCACGGGCAAGTCCTCCAAAGGCACGGGCAGGGGCCCGCAGGCCGGGCAGTGGACCACGGGGATGGGCGTGCCCCAGTAGCGCTGCCTCGAGACCAGCCAGTCCTTCAGTTTACCACTCGTCACGTCACCGCCCACTCTCTCCCTCCGGGCTTTCTGAGTCAGGGCGAGAAATGCATCCTGCCGCTTCATACCTGTGAACTGAGAGGGCAAGGAGAGCGGTAAGAATGAGCTGCTCCCCTGAGGCCACCACCCTGGACTGCCACTGTCTGGAAATAAGTATCTGGGGAGAAGAGAGGGCTCTAAAAGGAAGAGCCAACTTTGGTCAACTGCCTCAAGGAACCAGTTTCCCTGGAGGAGGTCATTTTTCTCATGCAGAAGATTCCCAAAATAAGGTACTAGCTATTCTGACAACTATACTATTCAGGGATCAGGTTCAACTTGGAGTTGAGAAGCTTCTAGATCTTGAAAAAGAGCATTATTTTGGGCTTCCCTGGTGGTCCAGTGGCTAAGGCTCCATGCTCCCAATACAGGGGACCTGGGTTCAACCTCTAGTCAGGGAGTTAGATCCCACGTGTCGCAACTAGGGATTCACATGCTGCAATTCAGATCCTGTGCGGCCAATAAATAAATAAAAGTAAGTGATAATAGTAATAAAAGAACATTATTTTGGTTTCATAGATTTCGAAACGAGGCTGCACGACTGTTAGGTGTGGAGATGAATGCAATGGTAAATGGTAGGTTGTAACTTGCATCAAGGGGAAAATGCATCATGAAGCTCACGTGAAGACCATGAGTTTAGAAGTAAATTCTTAGGCCCCACCAACCTCCGCGGAGCCGCTCAGCCTCTCTGTGCCATCTGGCGTCGTTTCAATGACTTCGGAGTAGGACAGGCCCAGGGTTTGGGCCAAGGCGGAGTCCTCTAAGCTGGTGCTGGGAATTCCTGTTCAAGGCGAAGAAATACAAAATGTCTTCTTTGCAAATGCCCAAATCACAAAAGGACTGCCAGCGCGGGCACTCAGCATTAGCTTTTGAAGGGAGACTCTATCTTTTTCAGTCAGAGAAATGATCAAATCACATCGCATTCACTGAGAAAAGGGAATAATCTTGGGGAAACTCACCACCCTGACACAACGGTGTTCAGTACTGACACTACTTTCAGTTGTCTTATTCCTTTGTTTACTTTCTTTAAAAACAACCACTTGTAATTCTAAAATTCACAATTTTGGGTGCTTCTGTCACTTGAACAGCGAATCACAAGCACCTGGGGAAGCCTGGTCTTTGAATTCCTTCAGGGACACAGGACAGTGGGGTGCTCCTGATCAGCAGGGCTGACTCCGCTAGCGTCTCCCAGCACCCCAGAAACATCCACTCGGGCAGGAAGTGGAAAGCTGGCAACTGTGTTTCTCCACACTGTGCTTTGTTCCCAGAGGCAACAGTACATTCTGAATAGACATTTAGTCTTCAACCCACATACGCCCCTGAGGAGACAGAGCTGAGTGTAAGGAAATCGCTCATTCAGAGGATCAGGGCCTGCTGTTTCAGCTTCAGCTCTTCAGAAAACAGGCTTTTCAGCTGTCAGTTCTGTAGGCCAGGGTTTCTCCACCTGGGCCCTATGTGACATTTTGAAGTTGGCTGTGGGGCTGTTCTGTGCAGTGTAGGAACTGAAGAGCTTCCCTGGTCCCTACCAGCAGAAATGTTTCTACAGTTGCCAAATGTCAGTTGATGCCCAAATCACCCCTGGTTGAGAACTCGTGTTGTAGGGACAGCTGTCAAAACTGCTGACATCCTTGTGGACACAGCACGCCACACGGCAACCGAGAGAGAGAAGACTAAGGGTCAGACACACGTCAGGTCGCCATGAACAACCTCTCTGGAACGCTGCCCTACAAGGGTGATTTAATGTTTAGGGTGTGGGTTCTAAACCTCCTTGGTAAGATAGAAAATGCCACGGCATGACGGAAAGCTCTGTGGTGTTTGTTCCAGCTGAGATTATTAACAAAAAGCATGTAACGAAGCAAATAAACTGTCAGAGTGGACTTGAAAGACCCCGAAGGGTGAGGACAGATGGCAAGCAATGGAGACTGCCGAGAAGTGGTCATGGACGAGGAGGGGGGAGAGTCATTTACTCCAGTCCTGTGGGGTCTGGGGGACCTCAGAGCACTCTTCAAATGGAGACGTGATCACAGGTTTACCTGACCGCATCAAGCTCGCGCTGGGCCACCGTGCTGGCCATGTGGGGCTCAGCAGAATGTAAACCATTTGTAACATGCCGGTAAGATGGTGAAAACCCTACTTCATCTTGTTTACTTTTGTTTCTGTTATTCTTGGAGGGCAACAGACGATAACTTAGAAAATGTTAATCATGGAAGTATGTGAAATGAAGACAATAGGAAAAATGATTTCCCAGGCATACCCAAGAAAATCAGATTTCTCTTTTTCTTTTACCCTTTTCCTTCAGAACTCAATATTGTGCCGGTACTTTGACTCAAAATACCAAATGAGGGGGGGAAAAAAAAGCCACATCAGCAAGGGCTTCCTTTACTGTTCAACTTGGCTGGCTATATTAATGAATTTTACTAATTATAAGATGCATTAAAGTACTAGAAGGAATTATGTCTTTTAAGCAACATATTTTCTAGGTTAAACTGTCAGATAAGAATGACTTGAATGGCTAAATATCTGTTTTCTGGGTTGGTGTTTCTTCAAATCACTTTGTCAAAAAAGCATCTGAGGGCTGTAAGGAAAAAACATGGTTTCGGTAAGCAACGCTATTTCTTGTGTGTGCCAGGAGATAGAGGGTGTGGCAGTAACTTTCTCTGCAGGTCCCAGCACACTGGTGATGGGCTGGAATCTACAGTAGGAAGTTGTAAAAGAGAGATGTTCCGGTCCCCCTTAGGGTAGGTCTTGGATGGGATATGATTAAGTTCCATCCCCTGATTCAACCCCAGACTTCCTGTTAGGTGGGGGTAGTTTAGAACACTCAGCAATGAGTAAGGCCACCAACCACGTGCAATTTACAGCTCTACAAACGCCTTCGATTCTACTGCTGTTTCACAATCCCTTTCTTGCACAGCTCAAGTTCACCCCCTCCACTAAGTCTTCCCCCAAAAGTTAGCCCACATCAATCATGTGTGCTTTGAACCCCCATCTCAGTAGCTGCTGCTGCTTCTGTGAGTTCTGAAATGGGATTCTTATCTGAGTAGTATTGTTCCCCACATTGTATAGGCAAGTCTTGCCAACTAGCTCCACTGGCAAAATCTGTGGGCCAGACATTTTTGATTATTCAAAATGCAATGCTTTAAATAAGAGACAATGAAATGAAGGGACACTCATTTTTACAAAGACGCAAAACAGATCACGGAATATACAGCCAGCTCTTCCAGGCTAGTATTTTGATCTTAAGCCTGCTAAAGACATTCTCCTGCTTACATTTTACTAGCTACTTACCTATTTTTGCATCTAGAGAGCCCTCCAAGTCATCTTTGGCCAAGATGATGACCGGGACTTCCTGCTGGGTGAGCATGTTCACGGCCGTCACGGGCGTCAGGCAATCTGAAAATGAGGGCAGACAACGGTGGAGGCCCATCAGCTGGGGCTTTAACACCCTCTGCGTCTCAGAGGAGACAAGTGAGAAAAAGAAGCTTTAGAACCTCTGTGTTTTGTGCTAATTATTATAGAATTTGTTCTTTGAAGGTATTAACAGATAATTCACACTAGTGGAGGATCAAAAGATTAAACAAATACATGAAAATATTCATTCGTGCTCCTCAGCAAAGAAGTGAAAATGGCACTTTTGCTTCCCAGAAGGTGGAGGAAAGATGTTCCTACCACCTCCCTTATCCTTTTGGAAAGTAACTCGTGTATACAGAAGAAAGAGAAAATCAACAACCTACCTATGGTGAAACTAAAAGATATCTGGAATTTTAAACTATAACACTCAAAGATGGAAGTGGATAGGAAAGGAGAGAATGACTGAGCAGAGATCTGATTTTCACACATACAAGCACAAAATTGCTCCTTCCCATGATCCATTTCTAAGGAGATACCAGAGGCTGTGGTCCAGCAAAAAGTGAAAGTGAAGTCGCTTAGTCGTGTCCGACTCTTTGCAACCCCAGGGACTGTAACCTATCAGGCTCCTCCGACCATGGGATTTTCCAGGCAAGAATGCTGGAGTGGGTTGCCATTTCCTTCTCCAGGGGATCTTCCGGACCCAGGGATTGAACCTGGGTCTCCAGCATTGCAGGCAGATGCTTTACGATCTCAGCCACCATGGCAGCCCTGTGAAAGTAAGGGGTAAATCAAGAAAAGGAGGACATGGAATCCAGGGAACAAACAGGGAATCCAACAAAGAGAAGAGGGCAGGGACATCTGCAGAGTAGAGACAGACAGAACTCCCAGGATGGCAGATGCCGGGAGAAAGACCAGGTGACATGCGAACAGGACAGAGAGCCCTAGGAAGCATCGTCGGGGAAAAAAGGGGACGGGCACATTTTCTGACAGACCGGAATATGTAGAAAACTTGAAAGGAGTTTTAAAGAGCTTCTGGGAGGGCGTGGGAAGACAATCAGAAATTCAAAGAACACAAAACAAATGAAAAAAAAAAGAGAGAGAACATCATGAACTTCAGGAAAAATAGAAAGTTATATAAAAAGGAAAATGTAATCAGAGTATATTTGGCTCAGATGACCAATATTTATGTGGTCATAAAAAAACATTTAATTTGGAATTATCCAAACAGAGGATAATTGTCCAAACAGACCACAAATCTCTGGTCTATAGCAGAGAAACGGCTCGGGCACAGGCTGCCAGCTGACCCTGTGTCTGTCTTGCCCTCTGATTCAGCACCAGTGTTTGCTGGACACATGGCCGCACGGCTAATGGCAGTGCTGCTCAGCGCCTCCACCAGGAGTGGCCAGGGAGCGCGTGCAGAAGAGCCGGAGGCCAGGCTCGCAAAGAGGGGGGCTGCCCTTGTCCCCCACCCTTGTGACCACAATGCAGATGACATGCAGAACAATCTAGAACACACAGATAAGGGCGACATCCTAGAGGGGCCAAGCAGTAGAAAGGAAAGAGCCTTGGCCCGACCACCTATATCTACTATAAAGAACTATCAAATTAAAGAATAAAAAGCTTCCCTGGTGGCTCAGTGGTAAAGAATTTGCCTGACAATATAGGAGACGCAGGTTCAACCCCTGGTCTGAGAAGATCCCACACACTGCGGAGCCCCTAAGCCCGTGTGCCACAACTGCTGAGCCTGAGCTCTAGGGCCCAGGAGCTGTAAGTACTGAGCCCTCGAGCCACAACTACCGGAGTGTGCTCTAGAGTCCGTGCTCAGCAATAGGAGAAGCCACTGCAGCCAGGAAAAAGCCCAGGTAGAAATGAAGACCCAGCACAGCCGAAAGACAGATACATAAAATAAAATTAGAAGGGCACCCTCACTATGAAGCTGTGCTGGAATTCGTATGTCATCTGGTAAGACACTCTAAACTGATTGAGCCCTTCCAGAAACCAATAAAAGCAACATGTAAAAAGAACCAAAAAAGGGTTCATAAAAAAAAAATCGCACTCTTGGGGATGTTTTCCTTCGTTCTTTTTTTTTTTTTTTTTGGCGGGGGGGAGCTGTTTTCTGAGGAATTTATTCTACAGAGGCAAAGAACTGTCTCCGTAATAGCCCAAACACGAAAAAGGACAAATATTCAACATGATAGGGAAGATTTAGAATATTATGGTACATTGAGTTGATAGAATATTATGCATGGGTTAAAGACAAGCCTGCCTAAAAACTAAGAAATATTTTCTGATATCATATTAAGTAAAAAACAAAAAAACAAAAGACAGGAGCAGTCTCATTTTTAGGATGAGTGTGTGTGGGAACATGAATTTAAAAGATGCATGACCACATGCAAAAGAATAAATTAAAGTTAATTTAAAAATGAATTAAAGACCTAAATATAAGATCCAATATAAAAGTCTTAGAAGAAAACACAGGTGTATAAATCTTAGTGATCTTTGACTAGGCAACGGTGTCTTAGATATGACACCAAAAGCAAAACAACAGAAGAAGCAAGTATTAACAGGTAAATTGGATTTCACCAAAATTTAAAACTTCCAGGCTTCAAAGGATACCATCAAGAACGTGAAAAGAACAGTCACAGAACTGGAGAACATGGATGTAAATCATATACCTGATAAGAAACTTGTGTCTACTATAAAGAACTATCAAAATTAAAGAATAAAAAGACAACTCAATTAAAAATTGAGCAGATGCTCTGAATAGATATTCCTCTACAGAAGATATGTAAATGGCCAATGAGCACATGAAAAGATGATCAACACCATTAATCATCGGATAAACAAACGCAGATCGAAGCCACAGTGAGATAACCATTAGCATGACCAACCGTTAGCATGACCATAACAAAAAAGACAGTGACAAGTGCTGGCAAAAATGTGGAGAAAATGGATCCCTTTGCACTGCTTCTGGGGATGTAAAATAGAGCACCTGCCTTGAGAAAGTCTGACGGTTCCTCAACCAGTTAAATATAGAGTTCCTATTAACGTAAGACCCAACAACTCAACAGATACATACACGAAGAAATAAATCAGAATTAGATACATACACGAAGAAATAAAAGCATATATCCGCACAAGAATCCGTACCAAAGGGACATGGCAGCTAGCTAGAGAGTGGAACCCAAAATGTCTATCAACTGATGAATGGATAAATAAAATGTGGTATCTATAATGAAGTATTATTCTGAAATAAAAAGGAATGGAGTACTAACGCATTCGACAACATTGGATGACCTTGAAAACATTACACTAAGTGAAAGAAGCCAGTCACGAAAGAACAAATACCACGCGAGTCCACGTACATGAAATGTCCAGAACAGGCACATCTATGGAGAAAGAACGTAGATTAGTGGTCTCCTGGGGCTGGGGAAATAGGAGGCATTGAGTATGGTTGCTAGAGGGTATGACATTTCTTTGGGGGGGTGATGAAAATGTCCTAGAATTGACAGTGGTGATGGTTGTACACCTCTGTGGATATACAAAAAACCAATGAACTGTACACTTTAAATAGATGAATTTTTTGGTATGCAAAATATATATCAATAAAGTCATTTATCAGAAAAATATGAAAAAAAGTACAGTATGGATTAAAGGGTTGGATTTTTTTCATTTTCCCACATAAAAGTCTATTGTGACTGTTTTTCAATTAGAAAATAAGCTAATATGTGAATTTACACATGAGCAGATGTGTAATGAACGCCCTACAGCAATGTGCCTGCTGTACCCAGTCACGACCTATTTCTCAGAAAGAACCAAAGTTAAGATCCGAAGTTCTTGGTCAGAGTTGGCGTTCTCCACATGTCTCATGAGCCGTGTGCCAGCAACGTGAAGCAGGAAGCCAGGGAGAAACCCCAAGTAACTGAAGCAGTTCATACAGGGGTTAAATCACAGCGAAACGCCGCAGAAAACACAAAGGATTCCTAGCTTAACAGCCAGTAATTACAAAGGAAACATTCTAGGCAAGAAGCTGCCCTCTCTCTCAGGCCCCACTGCAAACTAGGCGGGTCTTTCATGCCCCTTGGAAAAACAGACCAGAGACTTCTGTTTGGTGCAGAGCGGTGCTGCCTGCAGCTAGGTCCCCAGATCTCTGTGGAAACAAGGCCCCGTGGTCAAGTACGCGTGAGGAGAGGCGCATGACATTCCCCTGTAGACAGTCACAACGCACGTCAGCACAGAGAAGACACTGACAAGTGGAAGCAAAGAAACCTATTTATTTCTGCTTTATGCCAGGTTACCTGAGCACAGAAGCTTTCCTCCGCACAGCATCTATTAACACCTGCTGAACTGCAAGGATGCTAGCAGGGACAGTTAGGTTTAAGAACAAACTATTACCCACAGGATTCTGTTCCTTGCCCTTTGTTCCACCCTCATGCTGATTCTATGGAGACAGGGCAAAGCAATAGGGAGCCATAAATTATTCGATGTTTTGGGGCCTCTCTCTAATGTGTCAACAACGACAGGGTTCCTAAGCCTCTTATTACAGAGACCTCGTTTACCCTTTTGGCAAAAAATGCATTGTGTAGATCATCGGTGACTCAGAGCTGAAATGCATGGTTCCAAAGCCCCAGGGTTTACATATTTTAATATCAGGAGTGTAAGAAAAAGACTCCAGGAAAAAACAGAACAGCGTCTAGAACTCGGACAATATTTCCCCCATTGATGCTTTTTATGGTTTCTAGTTCCTATCAAGTCACAGCTTATGTAACACGACTTAAGTCAGAGGTAGTCAACTGAGAAGAGGAGACAATGTCAATGATTATGGAAATACACTTGATTTCAAGATCTGTACGGAGAGGGACGTTACTTTTTGCTCTCTTAAAGGAATCTGTGCCAATTACAGGATGTTGAGCAAAAACAGTACATTTAGTCAAACACATGAGCAACACAGTCAGCCAGGCCAAAAATCAGGGAGATGTCCGAGGAGTCTTCTAAACAAATAATTCTGAGAGTTGTTCTCGCCCCTCCATCCCGACGGCCGCTGTTTCAGGGCCATCACTCACTACTCACCTCTCACCTCACTACTGGGGAAGCCAGCTCTTCTGCCTCCACTCTAACACTCAAGCACCACCCTGTCCATATTCCTCCTCCTCAGAGCCCCTCAGGGCTCCTTCTGTACCCACCAGGCCCCCACACCACCTTGCCTGACAGCCCCATCACCTGCACTGCTGGGAAAACTCAACTTCCTTCAGTCACAGGATAGATCTGGGATCAGAACCTTGGTCGTCTTGTGCCAACTCAGGAGCCCATATGCAGACACCAACTCAGCAACTGTAGGAACTTGAGTGTGATAATTTAAGCTCAGGCAAGTGATAAATTCTATCACAACTGTGTGCTACCGTGACTTGAAGTGGCCACTGCTTTAATATTTATTTATCCTGAAAAACAGATATTTGAGGGAAAACCAAGGCGCCTGTCTGAACGGAGCCAGTTGGCAATGGTAAATGACACTAGTGATAAGATGCTCAGGTTTAAAATGTGACCGTAGAGGCCAGAGGAGGCATAAACCCATATCCATGCAGCAGTTTCAATTCACCTTCGGGAAAACCGCGTTACGCTCGGGCACTGTACTGGCCACAAACGACTGAGGCCACAGGTCAATATCCAGAGACCTGACGTGCAAATTAATCTAGAGACTTTGAATAAATTGGCATCTGCAAAAAGAATATTTCCACTATGAAAATTAGAATCGGAAAATTTAGAGCCAAGAGGAGCATTCCGTTTGGATTTATTTCAGAAATTACTAAAGAGGGGAGAACCAAGCCAAAAGGAAACCAACCAGGCCAAGTCAGATGTGCTAATACCAACGTGACTGTGAAAACTGGCCCATGCCACAACAGCCTCTTAATTTCTTACATGTGAAAATGTTTTGGGTTCATATAGTATCTTTCATGGCAGGAACTATATCTTTTATAACTTATTAGCTAGTTAATCCCCTACTGCTATTACTTCATTTTAATTTATGTCCCCAACTTAAGCATGGAGGGGGAATCGAAGGTCAGATTCACATTTTTTAGTTTTTCAATTTTAGATATTATTCCACTGCCATAGTTCTCAAGAAATCTCAAAATGTTCATGAGAGTATAAATGATGAGTTTTCCCTTTAAACCACTGAAAAGAATCCAATTTTTCTTTTGAATAAATGGAAAATAAAACTGAGAGAGAGCTATACTGGACTTCAGAAGCACACACTGAAATCTTAAAAGAGTCTTTTCTTTATTTCAATATACAACAAAAGAGATGAAACCGAGTGATATGTGTCCTGGGCCAGCGAATTACGTATGCATCTGGGTCTCCTCTGCTGCAGCCTCCCAGAAGGCAAGACTGTGAGTGGCCACCTACCCATCCCCGAGTGCTCAGCACGCAGCCGGCTCTCAGTAAATATTAACTGATCTGAGTATTACTGTTGTTAACAATTATAAATCTTCAGCAGAGAGAAGCTGGGGCAACACTGTTTATCCTTCCAATCTGATCAGGGAGTCTTTCCTTCTGGCTATTTTATGCATTCCAATTATTTAAAAAAAAAAAACATGAAACTATACTACTATTCAAAAATTTTTATTAATCTAGTAACTTAAACAGACCTGCAATAATTCAGACTGTGTGGCTTGGGTTGAAGTTTATATAGTTTATGAAAAGTGAAGCGGGCTGAGATTTTTACAGAAATATTTACATTTCTCCTGAGACCTACTTCTAATTAACAGGGGAGTTCCTTTCGCCTGCCCAGGATCCATACTCCTTCCTCTGGTAAGAGCCTGAGTTTTACAGAGCTATCCCTTCCTCACGGATGACAGTCCTGGGGGGCTATCAAGGAATAAGGTACCTGGCCTTCCTTCGGCCAACATAGAGGCCAGGGGTCCCCAGCTGTACCAATCGGACACGTTTCTCTGCAGGACAAATCTCAAAGCAAGTGCCGCAAGTGTTGATGGCAAGGTGAGAGCAGATTCCCTCAGTCAGTGGTATCAAGACATTATTCATTCTTCCTGCCCCAACTCCCGTGGCTGCCTAGTCCAAGTCTTCTTCCAGACTGGTTCTTCCCCACAGTTTTCCAGTATGTTCCCCCTTTCCTCTCGGTGAGCCAGAGATGGACTCTGTGGCTTGCAGCCCTGGACTTCAGACTAATGCACAGGCACTTCTCATCCTCACTGACCAACACTCGCTGTGCCAATTTGAGGTCAGCTTGGTTCTCATTAAAGACCAGGACCCTGCTGGTCTGCTCGGATCACTCTGTGAATTCTTAAGAGACACTAAAATTAAGTTATTGAAAATGTTTCCTCTGTTTCGCACTGGCTTCCTTCCTGTCCTTGTCAGTATAGTTTTATTTGATGATGAGACTATAAATTAAGCACAAGATTCTATTCTTATCAGAAAAGAGCTTTGAATCTAGATTATATTTAAAGGGAAAGAGTTGAACTTTCAAACAAAAACTTAAGAAGCGGAGAAGCTACTGACTCAAAGTAACTTATTTTCAAGTCTCTTTCTGATCCTCACATTTTAAAATCAACACATAAAGTCAGGCCAAGGAGAGGAACAGATCACAAGGATGACATATGTGAAAGGACCGTGAACTCTGTGAAATGTAAGGCGTAACGCCCCCTTCTTAACCTTAACTTGCCGACTTACCTTGGCCAGGGACGAGGGCCTTCCGAAAGGTTTCCTTCAGAGGGCTGTGCCCGTGCAAGAGCCTGTGGCTGGGAGAGATGGCCACGTGGGAGGCGCCATAAACGGCCTCGGGGGTGGCTGTGTAGGCGCTCAGCTTTTCTCCTGTGACTTGCCCATCAACCTGACAAGAGGCAGGGTCGTTTCAGTTCTCAGTCCGCACTCTGGGCTGCCGTGCTCCCCAGCCCACATCCCCTGTTCCCACCCCTCCTCTGTCCTAGGCACCGGCAGGCATGTGGGGGCCTGAGATGGTCCCAGGCAGGGGCAGACAGGGGGAGAGAGAAGAGGGCCGCAGTTCCTCTTTCAGGAGGCTTCCCCAGGGCCTACCCCCAGGCCTACTTGGGGGTCCCCATGAAAGGATGTCAGAGCATGCCCAGAAAGAGGCTTTCCCCAGTTCCTGGCTCCTCTGTCCACGAATCAATAACTGTCAATGTTATTTGTCCTGGGAAAGGCGCTATACTTTCCTCCAGGATTTATGTGATGAATACAGGCACCCACTTTTCTAAAAAGAGGCCTAAAGAGGCAGAAGGGGGGTTGTGAGCATTAACTGCTGCAGATGCTCCTGCTCAATCACCTTTAACATGAAGTCCAGATGGCAGCCCACACAGTCGCCAATCCAGTGGGCCTGCATGCCTTTAATCCCGTACCATTCCGGAAGGCCTGCCAGCGCGTCCTGCATGGCCTGTAGGAATGAAAGGAGAATGCAAAAGTAGAAACTACAGACTGCTTAAGACAAAGCAAGTGACTGGTGGGAGAACTGGGGTCACTGAGGCTCAGGAATTCACCCTTTTCTCCTTCACTGGCCAATCAGAGAGGCCCAGCAAAGGTTATACAGATGGGCCCATCGTGACTCAACTTCACGAAATGGGCTTCACCCACTTCTCTATTCTCAGTGAGCCAAGGTTTCAGAGAAAGAAGAAAGTTAACAAGAGGATGAGATGGTCGGATGGCATCACGGACTCAATGGACATCAAACTGAGCAAACTCTGGGAGACAGTAAAGGACAGGGAAGCCTGGCGCATTGCAGTCCATGGGGCAGCAAAGAGTCAAACACCACTTGACAACTGAACAACAACATGCTTATCTTTGACGGATGTGGTTGGGGCATTCTCCTCCCCAGTCTAGAACCTAAACAAAAGCAGCACATGTTTATGAATTTTTAAACTCTAAGATAAGCCATGGCTGTTCTATAGCTCAGCTATAGAATATATAGACCATTATAAATCTATTGTAAAAATAAAAATTAGCATAACAGACATCATCATACTGATTTGTGTAACATTTGCTATTAGAGGCGCACATTTTATTTTCATTGATATTTGTCTAATTTTAATCCACGTGTGTGTGCATGCGTGCTAAGTCACTCAGTCGTATCTGATTCTTTGCAACCTCATGAAATGTAGTGTGCCAGGCTCCTCTGTCCACGGGGATTCTCCAGGCAAGAATACTAGAGCGGGTTGCCATGCCTTCATCCCAGGGATCTTCCCAATCCAGGGATGGAACCTGCATCTCTTGCATTGGCAGGCAGGGGTCTTTGCCACTCGCGCCACCTACAGGAAAAGATGAGCCAGGACTAAAACGCAGACTGGTTGTTCAGTCTCTAAGTCTTGTCGGATTCTTTGCCACCCCATGCAGCACGCCATGCTTCCCTGTCCTTCATTATCTCCCAAAATTTGCTCAAACTCATGTCCATTGAGTTGATGATGTCATCCAACCATCTCATCCTCTGTCATCCCCTTCTCCTCCTGCCTTCAATCTTTCCCAGCATCTGGGTCTTTTCCAGTGAGTCAGCTCTTCCCATCAGGTGGCCAAAATACTGGAGCTTCAGCTTCAGCATCGGTCCTTCCAAAGAACATCCAGTTGCTTTCCTTTAGGATGGACTGGTTGGATCTCCTTGCTGTCCAAGGGACTCTCAAGACTCTTCTTCATCACCACAGTTTGAAAGCAATTCTTCAGTGTTCAGCTTTCTTCATGGTCCAACTCTCCCATCTGTACATGACTACTGGAAAAGCCATAGCTTTGACTAGATGGACCTTTGTGAGCAAAGTGATGTCTCTGCTTTTTAGTATGCTGTCTAGGTTTGTCACAGCTTTTCTTCCAAGGAGCAAATGTCTTTTAATTTCATGGCTGCAGTCCCCATCTGCAGTGATTTTGGAGCCCAAGAAAATAAAGTCATTGCTTCCATTTTTTCCCCATTTATTTGCCATCACGTGATGGGACCAGATGCCACGATCTTCACTTTTTGAATGTTGAGTTTTAAGCCAGCTTTTTCACTCTCCTCTTTCACCTTCATCAAGAGGGTCTTTAGTTCCTCTTCACTTTCTGCCATTAGGATGGTGTCATATGCGTATCTGAGGTTATTGATATTTCTCTGGTAATCTTGATTCCATCTTGTGGTTAATCCAACCTGGCATTTTGGATGATGTATTCTACATATAAGTTAAATAAGCAAGATGACAATACACAGCCTTGACGTACTCCTTTCCCAATTTGGAACCAGTCCATTGTTTCATGTCCAGTTCTAACTGTTGCTTCTTAACCTGCATATAGGTTTCTCAGGAGGCAGGTAAGGCAGTCTGATATTCCCATCTCTTGAAAAATTTCCCAGTTTGTTGTGATCCTCCCAGACTTACTAACTGCATTCTTTCACCTATAGTGAAGAGACTCTTACTCAATCATGTGATAAACAACACAGAGCATTTTCTGTATTTGTCATTTATCTATCCATCCATTCTCATTTATTTGGGAGAGTCTGCAAGCTTCAGGATTTGGAAATTTATTTTGAGGCATAAACTGTGGATTATGGACACCTACAGGCTGATGAGAGATGTGTTCATTCATTAGTTTATCCCCCAGAATGTATTAATTCTTCACCCCTAAGCATCAGGACCTCATCCAGACATTGGAGGCTTCAGTTCAGTTCAGTTCAGTCGCTCAGTCATGTCCGACTCTTTGTGACCCCATGGACCACAGCATGCCAGGCCTCCCTGTCCATCACCAACTGCCAGAGTTTGGGCATACACAAAAGCAGGATTGCCAGAGTCCCTAACATCAATTTTATTTTCTACTGTTTCTTCAGTGAGAAATTTTAATACCTTTTTGACAATGAACTGTATGTAGAAATATGATTTTCTTCTCTATTGTTGAGTACTCATAAAATGCAAGTAAACTTCATGCTTAGCCAGAGGCTAGTATATGTTAACAGAATGAATGGCAGGTGGTAATAACTAGGATTTGTGAGAAGATTCTGGGTAATATTTTCTAGCAAAACACACAATAACCTGTATTTTATCATCTCAATCTCCTGGACTCGGTCAAAGAGTACCCCTAGCTTGCCACAAGTAGAGAAAGCCTGTGTGCAGCAACAAAGACCCACCGTGGTCAACAAGTAGAATAATAAATCATTTTTAAAAAATCACCCATAGTGATGGCTGTAAGGCAGTATAAGATCATGACTCATTGACGAAACGTTAAATTATATTCATATATAGTTTATATGTATTGAGTTGCATACAAATTCCTTAGAAACTACCACATACATGAAGGTGCGTATGAACACATTAAGCTAAGGAGAACACTTACTGATTAAAAGAGCCTATTCCCACATTCTTTCAGATAAACTACAGTTTCTCCATATTTTCCCTTCCTGACTGACATAAGTGGAACATGAATTTGCAGAGCTACATATGCCTGTAACAGTTTAAGAAAGCTACCAAACAAATATTAGAAACACACAGTTTCTGTTACTGACACCACAGACTTGAAAAACTGAACAACTAATTTTTGCATAACCCAGAGGTTAATGGGATTTCTGGGATTTGATCTTCGATATATCATTCTAAAGATGCATGAGGGATAAAAATGAGTCAGTTGGTAAGAACTGCAATGTAAACTTCATCTAAAATAAGGCTTTCCTAGAAATTCTTTCAAAAGAAATCAGCTGCCATGGAAATCAGAAGATGATATGAGGTATCTCAATTATGAGTGAATCATGTACCAAAGATTCCATGTTCCCATCCAGTTCAACTACAACATGGCCGCGGAGCTCCTTTATAGAAGACGTTGTATTTGGTGGCATAAGAAGGGCCAGGCGGGACTTGCCTGGTGGTCCAGTGGTTAAGATTCGTGCTCCCAATACAGCCGGCCCCGGTTCGATCCTGGATGGGGAATTGCTAAGATCCAGTATCCCACATGCTGCACAGTGCAGCCAAAAAGCAAAAATGAAAAAGGTGCCAGGGAGTCCGGGGGCACAGGGACGTGTGGAAATGTGCCAGGATCAGTATCCAGTCGGCAAAACCCAGGAAACTATGGGCCAAACAGCCCAGTCCTTCAACCGATAAACTGTAAGGAAGAGAAAGGGATAAAGAGGGAAACCTACAGATTAAAACACTTAGCAGACATCATCAAATTTAAAAGACGAGGGTAGGAATAAACTGTATTATCCAGGGAGGCACATCTAGGTGATAAACTATAGAGAAAGGTACTGCTACTGCTGCTGCTAAGTCGCTTCAGTCGTGTCCGACTCTTGTGCGACCCCAGAGACAGCAGCCCACCAGGCTCCCCATCCCTGGGATTCTCCAGGCAAGAACATTGGAGCGGCTTGCCATTTCCTTCTCCAATGCATGAAAGTGAAAAGTGAAAGTGAAGCCCCTCAGTTGTATCCGACTCTTAGCTACCCCATGGACTGCAGCCTACCAGGCTCCTCCATCCATGGGATTTTCCATGCAAGAGTACTGGAGTGGGGTGCCACTGCCTTCTCCGACAGAAAGGCAAGGATGTGACTATTCTTAAAGTCAGGACAGTGGTGACTATGGGGGCTCGGGGGGCAGTTACATTGAGATGAGGCATGTAGAGGGCTTGTAGAGTGCTGGCGAGATCCACTATCTTGACCTACAAGGGCAGCTGCTTTAAAATAATTCAATAAACTACATATTTGTTTTATATGGTTATCTGTGTTTCATTTTATAATACAAATGTAAAAGTAAAACAACGACTTTCTACCAAGTTTGGTATCACACAGGTCACAACTCTTCTCTCATGCTGCTCCCAGAGAGCATGGCACAGGGAGACGCCGGCCTGTGCGCTCAGTAACGCAAGGACAAACGCTGGTTTTTCTTTAAACCCCACGAGTCCTGGCCTGGAGCCTGGGGCTGTGAGCTTGAACTGGGCAAATGCTCATTAAATTCCCATTTAACTCCCTCCCCTCCAGGGGGAGACTCAGAGAGCAAGACTATGTTCTAGAACCAGATCCCCAGGCCTCTAGGGAGGGAAGCAGTAACCTTAGTACATCGATTCCTATGCAGCAGGCACTCTGACGTATGGGACCTCATTTAAATCTTCACCACAGTCAAGGAGCGTTATCAAGGAGTATTATCTCCACCTCACAGATGAGAAAACAAGCCTGAGGAATTTCCTCTAAGTCAGTCCACAAGTACAGGGCGGAACTGTGAAAGAGCACGAGCAGCAAGGTGCAGCTGACTCCTAAGTCCACACGCATCCCTGCAGCTCACTCTGCAGTGACTCCTCTCTAGCAGAGCTCCTTAAATCCAGCTTTCCCGCGTCTGTATTTCAGATAGTTTCAACTTATCATTCTCTAAGGTAAAAGAGGCACTTCTTAAAGACCTGCCTGCTTCTATTATCCTATTCATATTTGTATCTTTTTCCTGGAAAGAAAACTCTGGTTGCAGAGTCATAGGGCTGGGGTTGTGATCAAAACTCCCTTTCTTAAGATGAGGACCCAGAGGCTCCCAGAGGTCTAACAATCTGCACAACATCACTGAGCTCCCTTGAGTGAGACCAAAAACTCATTCCTTAAGCCTCATTTAACTACGATTCACCTTCCTCAGAAACTTGCTCCCCAACTACACAATGAACTTTTATTGTTTAAGCCGTCCAGCATCTGAAGTCTCTCCTTTCTGGGGAGGGTAGGGAGGGGAATTACAAGATGGGTGAGTGGCAGGGCCCCATCACCAACTATGAAAGCTAGAAAGGGGGTGTTCTTCCCGCCCTATTCTTCTCCCCTGTTGAAGTTAAACAGTGTAACCCATCATGGGCTCAGCACAGTCAGAACACTGAGGGGGGCCCAGAGGCACAGGGCCAACTGGTTTAAATGCCACAGCAGAACTGAGAGGCGGCGCAGACTCAGAAAGACCATTCCCGGGACAAGATCTCCGCTGTGCTCTTGTTCTCCCTGACTCTTGCCCAGGCCTGTGTCTCCAGCTTCCCATCCAGCTATGAGGAACCTGATCGTCTTCTGATCAATTCTCTTTTGGCTTAAATTAACCAGAGTAACTTCAGGTTGCTTCAATCAAGGTTCCTATCTGATAATGGACTTTAAAAGTTTCAACCTCTTTTTTAAAAGAAATAATTATTTATTTGAATGTGCTGGGTCTCAGTTGTGGCACATGGCATCTTCAAGTCTTCCTTGCAGTATGCGGGATTTTACTAGTGGCAAGTGGGATCTAGTTCTCTGACCAGGGATCGAACCTGGGACCCCTGCACTGGAAGCATGGAGCCTTAGCCACTGGACGGCTAGAGAAGTCCCTCACGGTCTTGATGTATGCTAGCTAAAACTGTACTGTCTTGATATCACTGTAGCAAAAGTGTTAAAATCTTAAATATATTAATTATATATTAATATTAGAATAATAAGACATAATGTTTATAAACTATTAAAAAGCCTTCTGATACAATTGTATATTTTAGAAAACTTTCCAATTTATGCAGCATTTAAGGGATCTTAAATGTCAGCAAGCACGTAACTAGGACTTTACGAACTCCGAATGACCCACGGCTTTTCCTTTCCAAGGATCACTGAGATTCTATTTAACTTCCAAGCAAACCTACATGTGGTCTCATGGGATCTGATGTGCTTCCATCAGATAAAACCCATGTGACATGATCTGACGGTTGGCTCCATCTCCCACCCCATCCTTTCCTGCCACAGACAATTCGGAGCTCACAGGGTCCATTTCTGACACCCTTCCTGCCCCGTCCCTTTCCCTCCAGTACTGAGCCTCAGTTTATAAACTTTCTCATGGTGTTTTTCTTCCAGATTGAACTGTCAAGGCTAGAATACACCCTATGGAAGTGCTTTTGCTTAAAATATTCACAGTTCGATGAGGACAAAAGATTCAAATAGAATGAAATGTGAATGTTTTGATATGCTAATTGTGGCAGAGAAAAATGTACGCCTGCTTAAATCCTTACCAAATCTATGAATATTTTTAAAAATCAAAAGAAATGAAGAAAAAGAAAAGAAAAGAAACCACCCTCTGGAGAACAACTGAGCAAGCCCTTTTTAGTCTCCGCTGTAAAATAAACTCATTATTCAAGACTGATTTTTTGAGGAACAGGCCTCCAGAAAGCACCTGCCCAACAAGCAGGTGCCTTCAACAAGCCCCCCTCAGCTCAGGCCAGGGCCCCATCAAATCTCCACCACAACAGGAACAGCCTGCTGAGCATTTGCGGTTCTTCAATAAACAGAACTGGTTTTACCTGTTTGGCGTGTTGTTGAGAGTATATCCTTTCTGTGGTGTTTTGCAATTATAGTGACAGGGGACAGGGTTCATCTCAAGTCATTCTATTTGCCAATGGGCCGTGCCTCCCCTCCCCACCCTGGCCAACCTAAATTCCCCTGGGGGCTCAGATGGTAAAGAATCTGCCTGCAAGGCAGGGGACCTGGGTTTGATCCCTGGGTTGGGAAAATCCCCTGGAGAAGGAAGCGGCAACCCACTCCAGTATTCTTGCCTGGAGAATTCCATGGACAGAGGAGGCCTTCAAAGAGTTGGACATGACTGAGAGACTAACACATTTTTTTTTTTAAACTGGTTCATAGAATCCAAAAACTTGGGAAAACAGCAGGCTTTGAGACTCTTTACTAAAGTGCTATGAAATCCTTTTCCATATAAAATCTGAGGGACCCCAATATCTAAGAGTTGAAGGCTGAGCCATTAGGAGGTTCTCTGCTATCTCCTCTTTCTCCTCTCCATCCACTTGCCAGGCTTGGGCACGACTTGGAAACCATTCATTTATTCATCTCCTTTCATTTAATTAATGAAAAAGTGGCTCACTTGACCAAGTCAACAGCAGATCCCCGAATAATGAATGATCCAAATCTGACTGTTCTGGGACCATCACACTCAAGTTTTCAGGCAACTGCCTGTAAATTAAAGAAAAAAAGACCGCTTCTTCCATATGCAAAACCTAGACATGAACAAGGTGAATGGGCTCCTCACTTAATTTTCACAAATAATTATCGTATTTAATACTGAAGACCCCCTGGAGGAGGAAATGGCAACCCACTCCAGTATTCTTGCTTGGAAAATCCCAAGGACAGAGAAGCACGGGGGGCTATAGTGTGTGGGACTGCAAAGAGTTGGACAGGATTTAGTGACTACACAACAACAACAACAACAACAAAAAGTTGAGGAAAACTGAGCAATACAGACCTTTTAAAATAAGTGGGTTTATTAGCCAGTAAGGGGAAAGTTAAGAAACCAGAACTATGAGCGCTAGATACAGATTTGAAGTGGGATTTAATGATATTTAATTAAAATGGACATTTTAAAAAAGCTTAACACTCAGCCTTCTTCTGAATCAGTATGATCTGATTAGCAATGATTTTTGAATTATAATTTGTCTATTTTTTTCTAAAACTTATTATTGTTACCAACATTTCTTTAGTCTTTTTGTCTTTGGAATCATTTCAGTGCAGTTACTTGAAAGATACAGTATATATTTGAGTTGTAATAAAGAAAAGTCAATTCTGAAGCCAGTAAGATGTTTAAAAAATCTAGACGTTTCCTCTGGAACATTCTAGAGGAGTAAACTCTTTCACTTTCAAGTCTCGCACTTCTGCTTTGGCTCTGGCATGAAGTCATGCAGGAAGATGATACATTAAAAAGCTCTGGCATGACATTTATCTTGTTTACCTCCCTCTGATGGTCCTCCTTCAACCTTTCTTCTGAAGTGCAACATGCATTTCTAGCAAAATCCATTTGCTACAGCATCCCAGTGAAAAACATTCCCTTCCAAATACAGTTGTGCTATCCCAAGGGTCTCAGTTCCAGTGAAGGTACTGTTAACCCAGAAAGGAAACCATCAGGCCTAAGCAAAGTATGTGAAGGTGAACGCGTTTGTTGCTCAGTCGTGTCCGACCTGAACTGTGGCCCCTACAGGCTCCTCTGTCTATGGGATTCTCCAGGCCAGAACGTTGGAGTGGGTTGCCATTCCCTTCTCCAGGGGATCTTCCCCACCCAGGGATCGAATCAAGGCCTCCTGCACTTGTAGGCAGATTCATTACCACTGAGCTACCAGAGAAGGCACCCTGAAAATGATGTATGACTTGCCGACAAGACGTGGCTCACGGGACAGCAGGGGCAAGAGGGAAAGGCATCAAGCAGCCCATGCTTACAGTGTGTATCCCAGCCATGCGAAAAGGAGGAAGAGACACAGTCTCCCAGCAGCTAGAAAGAAAGAAGTGCTCCCTGGGTATCATCGCCAGGTATCATCACTGTGTGCCCGCTCAGTGGGAAAGGATGTGATGAAGGAAACCAGGAAGCTGTGGTGCGGCCAGACTGACCAATCTCCTCTTATTCACGTATCCGCTCAGGCAACGCATCAGCCTTGGTTTATGTTTCTGTTCTCCTCTGACTCAAGTAACCCACTTTTTTGCTATTTGCTAACCAATAGCAAAATGATTTAAATCTACTGACTTCTAAGAGATGGTGACTACAGGTTCTGAAATGTCACCACTATGCTCCTCACAGTGCAGATGATGGAGAACAAACTCTTTCAAGGACAAAGCCACCTGTCTCATGACACAGCTTCTGATTCCCAGAGACTGCTCACATCACTTCACTACCCCTGGCTCCACAGGATAAAAGAGAGTCTGGGCTTCCTAGGTTGGCTCAGTGGTAAAGAATCCTCCTGCTAATGCAGGAGACTCAAGAGACACGGGTTTGATCTCTGGGTCGGGAAGATCCTCTGGAAGAGGAAATGGTAACCCACTCCAGTAGTCTTGCCTAGAAAATTCCATAGACAGAGGAGCCGGGCAGGCTACAGTCTCGGGGGTGGTCAGAAAGAGTCAGACACCACTGAGCAACTAAGAACACACACAACTGTACCCCTCAGGAGGAGGAAGAAATGAAATCACTATCCTGCAAACAGAATATGGGACTCAGCCCAACCTGTGGCATGAGGCTACCTTTGCCTGAAAAGGTGGTTTTGTTCCAGGAAAGGGGAGTCTTGGGAGCAAGGCTAAAAGCTTTTATTGGTCTGATCAAGACAAACAAAATGGGGACAGATGTCTCCGGGGACATCCTGCAAGTCTGCCTGTTAACTTAAAACTTGCAGGAACATAAAACTATCCTTTTCCAAGACACTCAGGTCTAGAGATTTGGTGTAGATCAATGCTGACCTAACCCTGCTATCAGGCTGCTTTGCATTTTTACAATTTTCAAAATAACAATAAGCATTATGGGGAGTTTAGAAAAGACAGAAAAGGATGGAAAAGGATAACCATTACCCCAAATCAACTTCAGCATCCAGGGAGATCACTCTTAATCTTTGCTCTACATCCTTCCATCCTAATTAATCCCATCTTCTACTGACTCTGAGATGCATGTTTTCCCCACAAATCCTGAAATCTGGGCAGGCCTTACAATCAATGGTGTCTTTGATCCACAGCATTTTTTATTCTAGTTGGAGCATAAACTTTAAAACCAATCGTGTGTTAGAACTGATAAAATGCAGTATGAGTGTGTGTAGTTGTGCATATTTTTTTTTTCTAATTTTATTTTTAAACTTTACAAAATTGTATTAGTTTTGCCAAATATCAAAATGAATCCGCCACAGGTATACATGTGTTCCCCATCCTGAACCCTCCTCCCTCCTCCCTCCCCATACCATCCCTCTGGGTCGTCCCAGTGCACCAGCCCCAAGCATCCAGTATCGTGCATCGAACCTGGACTGGTAACTCGTTCCACACATGATATTATACATGTTTCAATGCCATTCTCCCAAATCTTCCCACCCTCTCCCTCTCCAACAGAGTCCATAAGACTGTTCTATACATCAGTGTCTCTTTTGCTGTCTCGTACACAGGGTTATTGTTACCATCTTTCTAAATTCCATATATATGCGTTAGTATACTGTATTGGTGTTTTTCTTTCTGGCTTACTTCACTCTGTTGTGCATGTGTTTTTACATAATTAAAATTATGCTGTTTATACACTGTTTTTAAACGAGTTTTTGCATTGTACCAGTGTTCACAACTTATTATAGCTCTGCCGCTGCTGCTGCTAAGTCACTTCAGTCTGTGTGACCCCACAGACGGCAGCCCACCAGGCTCCTCTGCCCCTGGGATTCTCCAGGCAAGAACACTGGAGTGGGTTGCCATTTCCTCCTCCAATGCATGCACACAAGCTAAGTCACTTCAGTCGTGTCCTACTCTGTGCAACCCTATGGACAGCAGCCCACCAGGCTCCTCTGTCCCTGGGATTCTCTAGGCAAGAATACTGGAGTGCGTTGCCATTTCCTTCTCTCTGTTATAGCTCTAGAAAGGATTAAATCTATTTTGAATAAATCTGACACTCAGAGTCAGTTACCTTGGAATAGTAAGCAAATATAGAGAGAAATGGAAAGATACTGTGGAAAATGGCCCCTTTCTATAAGAAAATGCTTACTTTGAAAAACAGAACAGAATAATGTAATATGGATATGTAGGTATTTCCTAATGACTGTCACTTCCTTCATAGCAGGGGCAGCCACTGGTCCGGTCTCACTGTTCTCCAGGCGGCTGGGTTCAGAAAGCCCTGGGGTAAGGAAAGGGTGTTGGAGTAGAGAATGACACAGAACACGACACTGCTCAGTTCTGAGGCCAACAAACCAATTCCATCAGGAACAGACCAGCAAACCACAACCCACTGCACTCTGTTATCTGGCCATCTGTGCCCTCTCTTGGACCTCCTGCAACGTTCCTTAACTCGCCTTCCTTCCCACAACACCCGCCCTCTGACTGCCCTCTGCCTCTGGTTGTTGGAGATGCCTGGTTGCTCTGGAATTAGTGCTCAGGAGCAGGCAGACCAAGCACAGGCCCAGGGCCAGGGACACTCGAGCTGGGTCCTGGCTTTCCTAGGCTTGGGGGCCCCAGGTATCAAATGAGAAGTGGGCTCAGGTGGTAATTTTCCGGGACTCCTCAGTCTGGCCAGCAGCGCCCCTGGGGAGCAGGAGGAGGGCAGGATGTGAGCTGCTTAAAATGAAGCAACTCCCTATCCCTTTGTGTTTAGACAGCATATTGATTTTCTAATTTCCAGCAGCAGTAAAGGCAGGCATGAGGGGGTTTTTGCCGGCTTTTATGTTTTTCAGGTCAGGGCCGGGATTAGAAAGCCTGGGAGACTAGGCCTAACGTGGAGAAGCCTGTATAATGTTCTCTTGGCTTTCTTCCAGTGCTAAATTCCAATGACTCCCTAAACTAAAAGGGTTCACTGGGACACCCACTAGCCCTCCAGGGATGGCCCCCAACGAGGTGCTACTCGATCTCTTTCCTCTTCCAATGGAGTCCAGGCTAGCACCTCGAGAATGAAGGACACCTTTACCTTCCAAAAGGACCGGCCAGGGTGTTCAGAAAGGCTACTAGGGAAGTTGAAGAGCAAGATGTAATGTTTACTTTGTCTTCATTTTTTTTTCTAATCAAATTTATAATTTATTTCATTGTCAGTATACAATAAGAAATACACTATTAAGGTATCTGTCCCATTTTCCCCTAGTAATCATTCCTAGACAAACCTAGACAGCATATTAAAAAGCAGAGACATTACTTTTCCAACAAAGTCCATCTAGTCAAAGCTATGGTTTTTCTAGTAGTCATGTATGGATGTGAGAGTTGGACCATGAAGAAGGCTGAGCACCAAAGAATTGATGTTTTTGAATTGTGGTGTTGGAGAAGACTCTTGAGAATCCCTTGGACTGCATGGAAATCAAACCAATCAATCCTAAAGGAAATCAACCCTGAATATTCACTGGAAGGACTGATGCTGAAGCTGAAGCTCTAATACTTGGCCACCTGATTCGAAGAGCCGACTCATTAAAAAAGACCCTGATGCTGGGAAAGACTGAAGACAGGAGGAGAAGAGGGTGACAGAGGAGGAGATAGTCGGATGGCATCACCGACTCAATGGACATGAGTTTGAGCAAGCTCTGGGAGGTGGTGATGGACAGGGAAGCCTGGCGTGCTGCAGTCCATGGGGGCTGCAAAGAGTTGGACGTGACTGAGCTACTGAACAACAAGAACAAATCATTTCTCCTATCTCCGAAACACAAATAATAAAGGAAACCTTCCTGCTTGCAGAGCATGTATGCCAAGCTGGAGGCTGTGCGTTTCCTTTCTTCAGAAGTTCTTGTTCATTCTCGCACAGGAGTGGGTGTGCAGGCGGGCTGTCTTCAGTGGATAGGAGGGACACGGTGCAGGCAAGAACTCAGGGATAGGAAATGAGGTGGCCCTGGAGCTGATCTCACGGTGGGACATTCCCGAGGCAGCAGGTAGGCACTACATCTAAGGGAGAGGAAATCTACCTATTCTGTCATGAAATACAGCAGTTTCTGAATCCAGAGCGTGGATTCTGAACCCAGCCCTGCACCAACTCTGATGAGCTCTTCCAGGCAGAAGTGATCCCTAAGGCCTGCTAAGAGTCGGCCAGAGGCCTCCCAGCACGTCTGCCGTCACCCCCAGCTGGTATTGAGGAGCCTGGTCCCTTGGCTAGGGCTGTGGGTGGGGAGGGGGTGGTGACAAGTCTCCTGACTCACCCCCGGCAGCCTCCTGCTCACCGGCAAAGTGCTGGGGCACGGTCAGTCTCAAATCACTCTCTTTCCTTTTGCCTCTGTCCCCCTCTTCCACCTGTCTGCTCCCATCCCCACCCTAGAAGGACTTCCCCGTACCCCCTGGCACCAGTGAATGGTCACCCTGAGGAGGGCTGACGGGCTAGGATGGAAGGTGAAGAACAGAGTTCGGCTCATGGTGTAGGAGAGAAAAGATCCCGGAGAGGAGGTGAAACGGAGAACAGAAGGAAGTATGAGATATTATGTAAGAAGGAGCAGAATTTAACAATTAATTAGCTTTGTGAGACAGGGAGTCAAAACCAGATCCTGGGATGGGAGCAGAATCTGCTGTTTCCAAAACAAGTGACAGCCGGGGCCTGGGGGGACACTCCGACAGGAAGCCAGCTCCGAGGCTGCTCTGAGCGCCGACGCAGCGGGGTCCGGGCTCAGCAGCCCCTACTGCGCAGGCGCTGATCAACTGTTTCTTTCAAGCGGGGAGGAAAGAGGCCAACTCAGCCCGGATTGGCCACAGCGGAGCACACGCGGGTGATTGCGGTAACAGCTTTCAAGCCACCGGGCTTAACCCTGCCCCTCACGGTACATAAACCTCAGCATTAGGATCGTTAACTCTGGCCCCGGCCTGTGTCCTCACGGCTTTTTATCACAACAGCCCTGCAGAGAAGCCGACAGCTTGTGAGATGGTTCTCACTTGCTCGTCTGGCTGCTCAGAAACTTTCCCTCCTCAGCCAACATCTCCTCGGTGCACAGGCCCACCATGTGAAGGCCCAGGTTGCACACACAGGAGGAGACTTCGGGGCCAAGGATCTTTCTGGGCAGCAGGGTGGGGCGGAGGGGCCAACCCCCACTGACCAATCCCTCTGCAAAGTCTCGTGACAGCACGTGAGGACTTGCGCGCTGTTCGGAGAAGGCATTTCCGGGCACCACCTGTGACCCGAGTCTCTCTTCTAGGGCTGGAAGAGGACCTGAGGGCAGGAGCAGAGAGCCAGGCAACAGCCCACTTTCCAGGAGACGGCCAAATGCTTTCACGGGGAACTCCAGGCCTTGGGATCAGAACAAGGGTACCCCAGGGTCCCTAATCCAGAGCTCAGGGGACTCTTAAGGAGCCAGGGACACCAGGGGCCTAGACCCGCATACCTATATACCACTGCTCCTCGGGGGCAGCCTTTCTGCTCCAGCCTCCTCCTCCACACCCCCCAAGAGAGCTCCTGTCATAGCCTTGCTCTCCTCCCTCCCCTCCACACCACTCCAACCCTGAATTTCCCGCTTTGCAGGGGCCGACAAGACCAGGGAGCTCTGGGTGTCTCTACTTTACCCCCAAGTGCAGTGTGAAGCCAACATGAGAGGCACAAAGCAGGCGGGGAAAGGGCTGGCTTATTACTGCCCACCCTCTCTTATCTCCTAAGGGTTCGGTGTTGCCCGTCTCCTTCTTGCCAGCAGGAGCTCTACTTGGAAAGACTTGTGAAGTTTCCCGCACGTCTGGATGGCAACGAAACACTCCCTTACAGACATGCTGCACGTCACAGCTTTCACACCATCTGGCGGTACCTCCTCTGACCACCGGGCAGAGGGGGCTCCTCAGCTCCCCTGTGCTCTCCTGCAGTGTGACGGCGATCCCAAGGGCTGTGGCCTCTCATGTCTGCGGTCTCCTGTGCTAGTCCCTGAGCTCCCAAAGAGCAGTGTGTGCTGAGCCGCTCAGTGGTCCCTGATGCTTTGTGACCCCATGGACTGCCGCCTGCCAGGCTCCTCCGACAGTGGGATTTTTCAGGCAAGAATAACGGAGTGGGTTGTCTTGCCTTCTCCGGGGGATCTTCCCGACCCTGGGATTGAACCTGCGTCTCCTACACTGGCAAGCAGATTCTTTACCACAGAGCCACCTGGGAAGCCCAAGGAGCAGGGACCTCAGCTTTTCTCACCTGTATTTTTAGCACCTAGGCAAGGCACTCAGTAACATCTGGGAGAGAAAGAATGAATTCAGATTCCCTGAGAAGTGGTACAGACTGCTGGTGAAGAAGGTAAGCACCTGGACTGGAATCCCAGTGCTGTTACTTTACGACCAGTGTGAGCCTCCGTTTCCCCATCAGTAAAATGGGGTAACAGGTGGTACCCACCCTCCAAAGAATAATGTGAACGTTCAATAAGATGAACGTGCAAGGAAAAGCCTGGGCACTGATCAGATCGGGGGCAAGCAGGCAGGAAGTGGGAGGTGATCACAAACTTGGTTCGTATTTAAGCAGTTGCCAGGTAACTCCTGGAAACTTAAGAGAACATCAGCACCAATTAGGTATGGGTGTTGACCGAGCACCATCAGGGCATGAGCATGTCCACTTTAATGCCAAAGAGGAGCCACGTACAGTGTCCCAGCATCTTGTCTGAGGACCTGCTCGGAGGCAGCCTCTGGGGGCTACAGGAGGGAGGTGCAGAAGTCAAAACCACAAATCCGTCAGAAAGAGTCAAATGGGAAGCCGTCTCTCCACTTGTCTCGCCTTCCCATTGTCGCCCTGCTGTCAGGAACCGAAGCGCTCGTTCCAGCAGGCTCTGAACCCCCTCTGCTTCCTGCGTGTAGTCTCCACTCTGCCCTCCCCTCCTTGCCCCCGCCTCGCGGTGCTGCCCACCACAATCCCCCCACGCATTTCTGCCAGGACTAATCCATGCTCTTCAGATACTCCTACTGCCAGTTTTCTTTCTTCACAGAACAAGTGGCTGAAATCACTTTTAATGTTTCATAAAGCAAACAATCCTGGGAAGGACTGGATGGGGGATACATGGAGAAACATCAAATACATCACGGAACAGCCTCGATAGAAGATTTTTATATTTCAGATGTTTTATATTTTAATTGTCACATCAGGCATCATCTTTCTAATTTGGAAGTTACGAGAATGAAAAGAGGGCTCCTCCAGCCATGCTCCCAAGCAGACCACCAGCTGTACACCATCGAGGCAGCCCTCAGGGCTGGTCAATCAGATGTACACACGGAGCTCTAAAGATAACTGCCGGGCACAGCTTGGCCATCCCAGTACCCATTCCCCGTTCCCTTCCCCCAACCATCTTGACTACAGAAGCTAAAAAGCTCAAGTCTGCTTTCCTAGCCTTCCATGCCTGCGTGTAGCCACATGACACAATAATGGATAACAGAACATCAGTGGAATTTGGCTGTGCATTTGTGGGAAAGGTCTTGCTTTCTGGTTACTAACATTGCCTCTGTCTTGAATGGAAACATGATATCTGATCTGCAGAAGCTATCTTGCAACCATGAGGTGACAGGCAGGAAGGAATGGCTGATGAGAACCATGGAAATGCCAACTCAGAGCCCTATCCCAGTTTGGGCCCAGCAACTGGGACTTCTTTGGGAAGGAATCTCCCATTTATTAAGTCGCCATAACTTGGGTTTTCAGTTACTTGCAGCTAAAAGCATTACTGACTCAATATCTCATCCTTGTCTATACAGCAAGACCTCATCACTAATTCAACACTATTGCTGTCATATGTGGAGAAGGAAATGGCAACCCACTCCACTGTTCTTGCCTGGAGAATCCCAGGGACAGGGGAGCCTGGTGGGCTGCCGTCTCTGGGGTCGCACAGAGTCGGACACGACTGAAGCGACTTAGCAGCAGCAGCTGTCATATGAGGTTTTAAAGTAGATGTCCTGTCTCACTTGATCTTCTTTGAAGTTTTAGACCCATTTATCCAAGAATCATTTATTTCTACATCTCTACTCAAATGATTCATTGTCACTGCAAACTCAAAAGGGTCAGGACTGTGTCTCTTCTAGGACTCCCTATCCCAGTGAGTAGCTGTATCATTCACTTTGTGTCTAGGTCAGGGGCTTTCTTTTTTTTGTGTGTGTGTGTAACAAAGTTTTATTAAAGTATAAAGGAGATAGAGAAAGCTTCTGACATAGGCATCAGAAGGGGGCAGAAAGAGTACCCCAGGGGCTTTCTTCATGACATCATCTCCTACATACTTTCATTCAATATCACCAAGTTCTTAGGCTTTGCCATATGAATATTTTTCTAACCTACCCATTTATTCCCACTACTATCTAAGTTATGCATGCCTGCTGCTGCTGCTGCTAAGTCACTTCAGTTGTGTCCGACTCTGTGTGACCCCATAGACGGCAGCCCACCAGGCTCCCCCGTCCCTGGGATTCTCCAGGCAAGAACACTGGAGTAGGCTGCCATTTCCTTCTCCAATGCATGAAAGTGAAAAGTGAAAGGGAAGTCGCTCAGTCGTGTCCGACTCTTCGCGACCCCATGGACTGCAGCCTACCAGGCTCCTCCGTCCGTGGGATTTTCCAGGCAAGAGTACTGGAGCACGGCAATAACCTCCTAACTGGTGTCTCTGCATCCTCACTTACCCTTTCCATGGTGAATTTATAAAAACACAAATCTGATCATGTTACTCCTTTCCTTAGAATCCTTTAATGGTTTCTTAAGAATCACATGATAAAGTACGGATTTCTTAAGGCACTGCCTTATCTGGCCCCTAACCATTTCTTCAGGTTTTCCAGCCCTATCTTGAGTTTCTCCTCTTGGCTCTCCTAGTTTCAGCTATACCATCATTATTTCAGTTTCTTAAACGTGTCATACGCATCTGTTTTAGAACTACCACTTGTTTTGTTCCCTATATGGAGTGACAGGGGCTCCTTTACAGCTTTATGGCCTATTTAACCCTTACGCATCCCTCTGCAGCTCAAACAATAATCTTCCATTTCAGATGTTATACTTTTCTGTTCTAGATTTCCATTTTTTTAAAATGTTTCCATTTCTCTCCAGAGATTCCCCTGTCCACTCATCTGTTCACTTCTTATGACCATCTTTTCCTTTATCTCAGGATCTATGTGAAAAAGTTGGCTTAAAGCTCAACATTCAGAAAACGAAGATCATGGCATCCAGTCCCATCACTTAATGGGAAATAGATGGGGAAACAGTGGAAACAGTGTCAGACTTTATTTTTCTGGGCTCCAAAGTCACTGCAGATGGTGGCTGCAGCCATGAAATTAAAAGACGCTTACTCCTTGGAAGGAAAGTTATGACCAACCTAGATAGCATATTCAAAAGCAGAGACATTACTTTGCCAACAAAGGTTCGTCTAGTCAAGGCTATGGTTTTTCCTGTGGTCATGTATGGATGTGAGAGTTGGACTGTGAAGAAGGCTGAGCATTGAAGAATTGATGCTTTTGAACTGTGGTGTTGGAGAAGACTCTTGAGAGTCCCTTGGACTGCAAGGAGATCCAACCAGTCCATTCTGAAGGAGATGAGCCCTGGGATTTCTTTGGAAGGAATGATGCTAAAGCTGAAACTCCAGTCCTTTGGGCACCTCATGGGAAGAGTTGACTCATTGGAAAAGACTCTGATGCTGGGAGGGATTGGGGGCAGGAGGAGAAGGGGACGACAGAGGATGAGATGGCTGGATGGCCATGGACGTGAGTCTCAGTGAACTCCGGGAGCTAGTGTTGGACAGGGAGGCCTGGCGTGCTGCGATTCATGGGGTTGCAAAGAGTTGGACACGACTGAGCGACTGATCTGATCTGATCTGATTTCTCTTGTGCTGACTCCCTTTCCCTGCCTTTATTATAGATCACAATTTCCTGGTTCTTTGCAAATCTAGTAATTTTTTACTACATGCTGGACATTGCAGATAAAACCAACCTTTCAGTGAGTCAGAACTATGCTGTTTCCCTTTTAAGGTGTTGAGTTTTGTTCTGAAAGTTACTTTTGAAACTGTGGGGCTTATTTTTAATTAAGGTGAGTCTATTTTGATTTTGTCCTTGGTCCTAAAGAGTCATGAACATTTGTAATATATAGCCTTTCTGGGGTCTCAACTGCGTACTTTCGGCTGAACCATAACTCCAAGTCTCAGAGCACTGTGCAGCCCCCTGACAGCTCTGTTCTCCTCTTAATCCCACAGTAATCATTTTCTATTAGGCCTTATGAAGTCTTGCTTTGTGCATGTGTAGCCTTCAGTCAAGGATGTGCAGTGAACACAGATATCTGCTCACGCTTAACCACTCCCACGCCACCGCCTCTGCTGATTTTCAGGGCAAACCAAGTGCTGACTTCTAATGTCAGCTTTTGCAGTTAATTCTTCACTGGAGTTCATCAAGAAGCAGGCAGGTCACCATGGCAACTAACCACTTCTGCTGAACAGTTGAAAATTCACAGATGACAATTTAAAGAATAATGCCACTCAGGTTATTACATTTCCAATTAGAGGCAGAGGTCAAACCAAAGAGCTAATTAGGTGGCCTTTCCACCAATGCCTATTAGAGTCATCTGACAGGTCCCTGAGGTGCCCTGGCATGCCTCCTGGTGATGCACTCACCCCAACTGCCAGCAGGTGGGGGCTCCACTGCCTGGGCTGTGATAGAAAGCTATGTCCTCAGCTTTCTTCCATTCAGCCTCTCAATACTACTAGCGTGCTTAAAAGGAGCATTATGTTAGCAAGTTCTAAAGAGTAGTTTTCCAAAACCATATGCTACATTCTGGATAAATTAAAATGGGGAACATTTTCATTTAGGACGTGTCTTTGAGTGAGAGAACTAGAGGTCATATAACCATATGGCACTCGTATGGTGAACTGGAGTACTGCAGTTCTAATTCAGCAAACTTTTGTAGTGATCAGAGGTTATTTATAACGTGCTTATTTTGCAATATAAAAAGTACAGAATGGGATCCGACCCAAAGTGCACTTCAGTCCAGCACCCTATCGTGATGTAGCAACCCGTGGGCTACGATGGGAAGGTACAACCATGCCACGTATGGTGGCTGCCACAGAGTAAGAACAACTCTGCATGGTGCCTTTACCTGTTCAGAGCCGGCTGACCTCCAGTCTTCTGCTGATACAAAGGTTATCAAATTGCCACAGGACATGCCCCTGATTTGTTCTAATCACTTTTCTCTGGAATTTCAGGAAGTGATCGCTCAATTCCATATCCTGAAACATGGTAGGCTCAAAGAATATCTTGCACAGAGTGGTTCTGGCATGCCCAGAATAAGCTATTTCACCCAGGCTATTGGTGATTTAGTAAGCAAGCCCCACCTTTCAATGGTTGGTTTTGCCTTGAATTTCTGAAAACATAAAGAGCCAGAGGCAACTTGCACTTGGTCGCACCCTCTCCTTCTGTTGATAAGGAAACTGAACTTCAGGGACTCACACTGGTTTACACTATTAATCGGAGACACAACAAGTGTTAGAGTCCAGAGCTTTGCTTCCTGCCTTGGTTCACTTTCACCCTGGCCTTCCCGCATGAAGACTGCCATCTCCTCACTCCTTTAGGCGGTCTTCTCTGGACCCTCAGAAATGTCATTCTATCTTTCTGGAGGTCTTACTAGAACTGCATAGATGAAAATACTTTTTTCCTTTCTAGTTTTATTGCTGATATAGCTGCAGATAAAGATGAATGTTTTTTGGCCTTTAGGGCAGTACAGTGATTTGTTGAAAGGTCAGCAAACAATGGCCTACGATGACCTCAGGTGCTATTCTTGATTTACAACCGAAGGACCCAAATCCATCATGCTCTGTGTGAGTGACCCTGAGGCCCACGTGCTTCCTGTCCGCACACCCTTGGCTCTAACAGCTCTAACTAGAGTTCACCTCCAAGAGGGAGGCGAATATTCAGAAGACCTGATCACACATAAGCCTTACTGGGGCGCCTCCAGGCTGACACTCACCTTTGCATAAGCAGTTGTCTTAATAAACCATTGTCTGAGGTACTTCTGTTCCACCTTTGCTCCAGAACGCCATGAACAGCCGTGTTCATCCACCTGCTCATTGGCAAGCACTGTTTGGTCCACTGGGTCCCAGTTAACCAAGGCCTGTTAAATTCATGAAACAAAATGATGCAATCTGGTGAGTATATTGAATAGGATCATATGGAGGTCCCTCACATGTGAGAGGGGCTACAAAGGCAGTATTTCTGCTCTGAGGCTTAAGGGCAGCTCCTTGGAGCATCGTTTGGCAAGGAAGCTACTGGCAAGCTGAAAAGAAAGAACGTGAACCGCCCCAGAGCCTTCACCTTATCAGGACAGGCCTGGGAAGGGAGGCTGTATGCATGCGACTAACTCAAGTTCAGAATCTGCTTGTATAAAAGGATGGACCTGCAGATTGGAAATTTTAGTAAATAGAAGAAAAGAAGAAAACAATGATACCCAGCACTTAGCAGAATTGGGTTATTTTAGGGAAAACAATAGGTTTCTCTTAATAGAAATAGCCAAAACTTCCTGAGTGATTACCATGTGCCAGATGCTGTACCAAATGCTCCCCTAAGGTTGGCTCTTCTAATCCTCATGACAACCTTTTGAGGTAAGAATATTACTATCCTTAAGTTGCACAGGAGGAAATTAAAGAACAGAGAGATTAAATAACTTGCCTGAGGTCACACAGTCAGTAAGTAACAGAGACGGCAGGGTAGGAACTCAGGTCTCTAGGAATTGTAAACATTTTTGTGATTAAAAAAAAAAACAAACTTCTGTTTAAATTAGAGCACAACACACAGAGTAATGTGAATAAATCTTTTTTTTTTTTTTAATAAATCTTAAGTGTACAGCTCGATCTATTTCCACCATCACTCATCAAGACACAGCATTCCCAGCACCCCAGAAAATTCTGTTCTGCCTTCTTCCGATCAACATCGGCCCCCCAAAAGGTAGCAATATTCTGAGATGTTTCTCCATAGATTTCTTTGGCTGATAGAACCTATAGTCTTAACCAGGATGAAGTTTCTCTCCACAGAGTTCTAATTTGGTTTTAGTTTCATTTAAAACACCCCTGCCATTTACATTCACTCCTTTAAGAAAGCGTTTGTTTTCACTCATTTCTTTATCTGGCCGTGCCAGCTCTCAGTTGCTGCACGTGGGGCGTTGTGGCGTGCAGAATCTTAGGTCGTGGCACGTGGGATCCAGGTCCCTGACCAGGGATACAACCCAGGCCCCCAGCACTGGGACCACCAGGGACCACCCTGCACTCACTCCTTTATGACATTAGGCACTACTTAGTACAAAGAGGGCAACGAGTACAGAGACGTGTTTGGGCTGTGGAACATATATGTTGTGTTTTAAAATATTAATCAACGATTCTAATAAGAGGTTGTGCTGGATATTGTCGATTTGGCCCTCCAGTCCTCTTTCCACCACGTTCTGTGATGGAAGTTGTCACCTGTGCCCACATTAACCTGGACCCTTGCCCTCTGACTGGGTTCAACCAGCTCCTTCCCGTGTGGCTCACGGGCCGGCCTCGCCTACTGCTCCCGCTACCACTCTCCCAGTTCCAGGAATGGCTCCCCTATGTCGCCCCTGCCACCCGAGGTGGGCAAAGGCTTCCTTCTGCTCCTAGTGCCACAGGTGCCGGACCACCCCTTGTGGTGGGGTGTGGGCTTCCCCGAACTCTGCACAGAATCCACCTTTTCATCACGTTTTCTTCAGTGACTGCTGTCAGGCAGGCCCTCTTTTCTTCTGCTGGGACCCTGACTGATCCAAAGACATATCTAAAAGTTACATAAAAAGGAGGAGTGGAGGAGATGCTAACTTCTATGGGTTGTGATTTTACAATTAAAAAGTAATATACCCACTGCAAATTTTAAACATGTAACGCGTAGAGGAGGGGTGGAAAAGACATGCATAGAGTGATTTTTCTCCCCTCTTTCTACAGTCCCCCAGATCCTTGAATCCATAGACAGAGAGAGACAAACTATAGGACAAATGATTGAAGACCTAAAAACTTGAGGTGAATAAGCCAAGGGTGGCTTACTTATCTATTATTATTGCCTGCCCGTATTAGGGGTGAGGGGAAGGATACCATTTAAAAGATATAAAGAGAGGGCCAAGTACTGTTCAGTAACCAGGACAGCTCCTTCAAGAGCCCCCTGCGCCCCCCAAACCCAAAACCAGTGCGCAAGTAAAACACCACAAAATATGAAACAGAGAACAAAAGCCCTATATGCCTTCACCGCTGCCTCCTGTCCCCACTGCAAACCGCAGGAGACATGAGGAAGCAAAGACTCAGCCCTGCGGATTGCAAGAACAGGACAGGACTTGATTTTCTCATCAACATTTCCCACACAGCCTGGCAGCCCTCAGACTCCAAGTTACAAAATGCACTGAGGGATGTGTGCTCCTAAGAGGTTTACACATTATAATAAAACCCTGCTATCAAATGAAAGACAAACAGAAGCAAAACACAAAAGCAATCTTCCCCCACTGAAAGTCTTGATGGGGAGAAGAAAAATACAAAAGGAAATAAAGTTTCTAATCAAAGATGCATTCAAATCAAAGGGACATCCCTGGTGGTCCAGTGGCTAAGAGTCTGTGCTCCCAATGCAGTGGGGGCCTGGGTTCAGTCTCTGGTCAGGAAACCGGATCCCACATACCTCAACTAAGATCTGCTGCAGCCAAATAATACTAATATAAAAAAAGATGCATTCTTGTAAGTACTCAGTCTTGTTTCTTCTCAGGACCGTGATCCATCTCAAGCACAGAGTTACAGAGTTCAGAGTTGGCCTTTTTGCAGGTGGTAAAGCCACAGGTGGTCAAAATTCACGGCCTGTAGGGTCCAGGGTGCACAGCATCTATGGCCTCTTGAAGGCCTGGAGCTGACTTCCAAATCTTTCTCTGGGTCTCCTCTCTTACGTCACGGTCTCTAACCTACAGCTTCCCTTCAAGCCATGGTCTGTCTTCTTTCATCTGGCATTCCTGGGTTTTCACATCTTGAACACTTACTTTGATGGATGCCCTGATTTTTAAGCAAGCACAGTCATGCTCCACAGAATACAGTTAATGGACAGCTTCACTGACTGTGGTCACTCCTCTGGTTAATTATGGTCTCTATCACCTCCGAGGCCAACGCCATGCTCCTTACAGTCAACTAGTCTTATTAGCAAAATACAGCCTATCTCTATATTTTCCAATCAACTTTAAATCAATACTGAAATCAGTAAAACACCTGCAAAAACACTGAACTCTAGCTGATTTGCCCACTGCTTCTCTAACACAAGTTATCCGACAACATCACAGAATGAGCCGTCATCCTGAAGAAGAGAACCTCCCCAAGTTGATCAAGGCTTAAATGCCAAGGTTAACATTTTTTTGGTCTGCGGGATTTGTGGGAAGCTTTCAGAAAGCATTTTAGAAATGCACGTCACAACACGATTCTACGCAAGAAGCGACCGTGTTCACAGATTCCAGTTTGTACAGACTGTGGTTTGTACAGATTCCAGATTGTGGGTGCTGCATCATTTTTGTCCCCTTCCCCTCCCCTTCTTGGCTGTTGAGCTCTTGAAGTCGTGGAAGACCATGGGGTCCACTGGGGATTCTCAAGGCAATTTCATTCTGATGCTTTTAAAACTTAGTTTTAATTGGAGGATAACTGCTTTTCAATGTTGTGCTGGTTTCTGCCATACAACAACGTGAATCGGCCATAAGGATACATATATCGTCTCTCTCTTGAACCTCCTTCCCACCCCACTCCTGGCCTACCCCTCCAGGTTGTCACAGAGCACTGGCTGAGCTCCCTGGGTCATACGGCAACTTCCCACTAGCTGTCTGTTTTAAATATGGTGATATATAGCATTGAATCAGCCTGATTTTGAGTTTATCAGCCCTCTTTTCTGCGACACGGACACCCTGGTGCCTACCGCCCCAGCAGGCCTCCTGTGTCAAAGCTCGTCCTTTCTCATCTCATCTTGTCCTTCCTCTGGATCCTCTCTCCGCCTGCTTCCCTGGCCCTCACCCTCTTCACCAGCTGCCAGTCTTAACAGAGTAGATCCTCCATTAGCATGCTTTTGGCTCCTGCCTGGCCACAGCACCACTAGTCAGGCTCGGGCTGCTCCCCATCATTTCTCTGGCTTCTTTCTCCTCAAGCTCTCCTTCCGTATGACTGGAGACCTTTTCTGAGTATCCTGCCATGCAGCTTCAGGTTCCAAAGGCTGGTGAGATATGCTTTAGGGTATTGATTTTCTCAAGGACTATTAGCTTTTTTCTTGACAAAAGCTCACTTAATTAAGGAACACCACATAGATCTCATTAAAGGATCTAATTCTCAAAATCGATTTTGCTCTATTCCATCCAGAATGGGCCTGAATTTGGACTCGGTCCAGAATGGGGTGGGGGGTGGGGGGGTGGAAAGTTCCCAAGGCCACCGCTTGCTGCTTGCACTACCTTCCAAAGACACCAGGGGGCAGACTGGGAGAGGCTGCCTGTTTGTGCCCCGCGTCTCTTTAAGTAGCTTAGGCTGGTGAATTAACACTAGCAGCAGCTGCCGCTGAAATCAAGGGTCAAAGACAAATTCACAGATTAAGTGGCGCTCCACAGTTCCCTAGAACGTCCAAGTAGAACACGGCATCATTATTCTCTCTACTAGCTACATCCACGGAATTTCTTTTTTTTTAACCAGAGAGGTGATATTTAATGTTCTCCCAAGAAGAAGTCTCTATTCATATTTTTGGCTGAAAATATTTTTGGTCCGTGACAGCAAGAACAGATTCGCTTCTTCGATGGAAATAAACATTTTGATGGACAGTGCTTGTTAAGAACAAGAGTTAGACTCCAGCTCTGCTTTGTAATGCTCTGCTAAAATACTCTCCCTAAATGTCCATTTATACTTACAGCAGAACTGAATTTAAGGATTAAGGCTATCTTTATTTATTTATTTATTTTTTAAAAAGGCTATGACAATGCCATTAGAGGAAAAGTATTAATATGTGAATTATTTTTTTTTGCCAAATATGCTTTACAAAGTATGCTATATGCAGTTTTTTTAAAATCAAATTAACTTTCTTATGCTAACTTCAAAGCTTATATTTTGAAATAAACCCCAGAAATAGAAAGGGTTATAAAAATAGATATATCAGTATGTTTTATGTTTTAAAGCCAATTTGAAGACGGCTATCCAATAAAAGGAAATCTACCTGGAAAAAAATACTTTGGATTAGAGACAACTCTGGTCCTCAAACAATGTACCCAGTGTGCATGTTACATTCTATTTATGATTTTTTTCCTTAGATCATGTCATTTAAGTGACTTAAAAGAACGCATCAAAAAAAATTTAAATCAATAACCAGCAGTAAAAACACTGTCTTTCTAAATGAATACCCATGAGACAATCTACACTGTTTTTCTGTAATACCTTTCCTTGTGCAGGCTGCCTCAGAATTAGCCAGGAAGCTTCAGGATTTTTTAACTTTTTGCTTTTCCAATTTAAATATAATAATGACCCTAGGTGACTACAGGCATGCACAGATGGGCACTTATTAAGGATGTACTCTGTGCCAGGCACCATCCAGCCTCTCCACAAGCATTCACCAGTTTAATCCTCGTAACAACCCTCTGAAGCGGGGAGAAGAGGCTCGTGGTAGGCAGAACAATCACACCCCAGAGATGTCCACGTCCTACGTCACTTGCAACCGGTGCCACCTACATGGCAAAAGGATCTTGGAAGACATCTGATTAATGAAGGATTTGGAGATGGGGAGATTAACCTGGATTAACCAGATGGGCCCAAAGTAATGAAAAAAAGCTCTTATAAAAGAAAGAGGAAGGCAGAAGAGTCAGAGTCTGAGTCTGAGGAGATATGACAATGGAAGCACAGTCAGAGAGATTTCAAGATGCTCTGGTTTTGAGGATGGAGAAGGGTCCAAAATCAAGGCTGGGAGTAGCCTCCAGAAGCTGGACAAGGCAAGGAAAGAGATTTTCCTCTCGTGCCTTCAGAAAGAAGGCAGCTCTGCCAACATCTTGATTTGTATCCCAGTGAGACCTATTTCATGGACTTCTGACCTCAGAAACTGTAAAACAATGAATCTGTGTTGTTCTAAGCGACCCAGTTTGTGGTAATTTGTTACAGCAGCAGCATCAGGAAAGGAATATAGGCTGTTTCCATGACAGAAGGAGTCAGAGGGAAGACTGGACCAAATTCCCAGGGGTGTGGATATCAGAGAGGGGTGTGTGTGTGCATGTGTGTGTGTGTGTGTGTGTGACACTGATCTGGAAATCACTGGGGAGAAGAGATATCTGGACCCGGGAGCACAGCTGTGCTCATGCAGTGGGGGACCCCCTGGAACCCCTCCCATGTTTAGAAAAGTTACTCAGCTCCTAAGACAGTGCTTATGACTGGCTTTGGCTCCAACCCAATATTGAAGAGGTTAAGCTTCCTACTTGGGTTTGATGTACTTAGAACTGAAGCAGCACTAACAAAGAGCGAAGCAAGTGTCCTATGAAGGAATATTACAGTAAATATTCAATATATTCAGAGTCAGCTTAACTATACAACACCCAGATACAAAAAATCAAGTGTCTCATAAAGGGCTATCAACACAGCCAAGGGCTTCGTGCAAGAACTGTTTACACTGCTATATTAACGTGTTACCTCTTTCATATCGCATCCACAGAAAGAGTAACAAAGCAACTGAGGATAGTTAACACTGGCTAATCCAACTGATGCCGTGTACCACTGCTTACACTCTAAAGAACAGTTTTACCTGCAGGATGTCCTCTGCTTTGCTGTAGCTTTTTTGTGTTCTAGTAACTTTGATTTTTGTCTGTCCTTCCTGCTATTACTTGGGATACACAACGTGGCTTGTGATCTCTTAATCCCTCTGCTCGGACCCATGGGTGATAGCGGTGTGGAAACCTGACTGGCGTACAATTCTGATCCACCTGAGCAGGGAGGCTCTTCTGGGAAGGAGTCTGCCAGGCTGCTCGGTTAGCACAGAACCTGGTGATGAGAGTGGGAAGCTGATATTTTCCCACCAATTCCCTTCTGACCCTTTTGCTTCTGAATGTTGAATAATGCTGTTAAGAAAAATTATTCCAAACTTAGCAAAAGGGCTTGCTTCTTCAAGGCAAGCTGGAGTTGGCTAGCAGAGCCACAGCCCCCAGGGATTATCTGATTTTCTAGGGATGTTTACCTTTGTTTGACTCCCTCTTCATTATTAAGTTATTTTATTGGGTTGGCCAAAAAATTCACTTGGGTTTCTCCATAAGATGGTATGGAAAAACATGAATGAATGCTTTGGCCAACCCAATACAACTCCGCAAGGGTGCCAAAGAAGAGGTTAACCTACAGAAAACACAGAGCAACACCAAAGCTTTCTGTCTGAGAGTGACACAAATGGCTCTCAGGCAATGACAACGCAAATGATTTCTGAGTCACGGAAAGACTGTCCCCAAAACTAGGTTTATGCCCGGGAGGACACTAAGCAGTTTTGATTCTATCAGCAAACACATTTCACATGCCTTTGACTCTACAAATCGTCCTTCCTTGAAATATCATTTGAACCAGTCTTAACATACAGCTGGTTCTCTTGCTAATGAACGAGCTGAATACAATCTTTGACACATGTTCATTTTATATTTGTATGGGAGTCATGTTTCTAACTTTTGAAAATTATTCTGTAACAACACAACGATACGTCCAGCACAACAAGGCCTGCCGCAGTCAGCACCCTGGACAGGTACTTCTGTCTCTCCCCTCTCCTCACCTGACCAGCTTCTGGGCACAGGAACAGCTATGCTGTGTTAATAAATTAAACTGACTCAAGAGCGTTTACAGTGGTTACAGATGAGTATGACTTGACTCCACAAAGTTCTCACTTTCAATGCATCCCAAATGTTAATGGGGACTGAATACTTAAAAAAAAAAAAAAATAACAACATTGTATTTTAAACAACCAATATTTTAAAAATATCCTCAGTTTAAAGATGAGAGTGGGTTTGGGATTGTATACTTTGTACAGAGCTTCTCAGTGTGGTTCATAAACCTCTGGAGTCCTGGAGACCACTACAAGGGGTTGGCAGGTCAAAGCTATATTCATAATAATAATAACACAAGGGTAAAACATTCATTCGAAGGGTAAAATAGACCAAAACATTTTAATGTAACGAGGGTGCAAAAAGTTCACTGATATTTAGATTCAACATTGCAACTGACCTTTAAGAAACCATCACTTGTTGAGTTTTGGTATAGTATTAAAGGAGGACATTCATAATTATCTGAAGTGATTATAAAAATACTCTTTTAGCAGGCTTTGTTTATTAGTTCTTCTGGTATTTACCATTATAACTTTATGTAATAAAACTGTACTACTTTAAGTTTGATTACTATCTTCAGACAATTCTGCTGACCCTCTGCCATGTAATATGAGATACTGAGCACAGGCATACAGCCTTCCTCACACAAGACTCCTCTTCTAGTTTCTGCTGCCTTTATCTTTAGCTTTAATGGCTACATTTCAACTTAAAAAAAAAATAGACATAAATGTCTAATTCTCCTTCTATGGCTCCTTGTTATGAAATACATAGGGATCATCTCTCACTTGCTTCTACTTCTCTTTCCCCAATTCCACCTCCTGACTTTTGTTAGCTAGATTACTTTTTATGTTGTCAAGGTTTAAGAAAATTCATGTTATCCTGATATTCTAAACTAAGCCTTCTACACGAGTTGCTATACTGATTGTAAAATTTTTTAATTGAAAACATAATGAAATTGATACAGCCACTATGGAGAACAGTATGGAGATTCCTTAAAAAACTAGGAATAAAACCACCATATGACCCAGCAATCCCACTCCTAGGGACATAGCCTGAGGAAACCAAAACTGCAAAAGGCACATGCACCTCGATGTTCACTGCAGCTCTGTTTACAACAGACATGGACATGGAAGCAACTTAGATGTCCATCGACAGATGAATGGATAAAGCAGCTGTGCTACATGTATACAATGGAATATTTTCAGCCATAAAAAGGAACACATCAGAGTCAGTCCCAATGAGGTGGATGAAGCTAGAATCTGTCATACAGAGTGAAGTAAGTCAGAAAGAGAAAAACAAATATCGTATACCAATGCATTATATATGGACTCTAGAAAGATGGTACTTTTGGGCCTATTTGCAGAGCAGCAACGGAGACAGACATAGAGAACAGACTTACGAACAAGGCTGAGCGGGGAGGAAGGAGGGGGTAGGCTGTATGAAGACAGTGACGTGGAAACATGCGCTACCATATGTAAGACAGATAGCCAGCGGGAATGTGCTGTATGACTCAGGGAACTCAAACCGGGGCTCCATAACAATCTAGAGCAGTGGGATGGGGAGGGAGGTGGGAGGGATGTTCAAGTGGGAGGGGCAAACCCATGGCTGATTCATGTTGATGGTTGATAGAAACCAACATAATACTGTAAAGCAATTATCCATCGATTAAAAATTAAATACTTTTTTAAAAAAGAAAAGGAGAGAAGACTGAACAAAAAAACCCCATAAAAACCATAATGATTAAAAGCGTATTCTGTTATGATGGGAATGTTTTCTATCTAGACTGTCCAGCACTAGCTACCAGCATCTGAATGTGACTTGTACGACTGAGGACCTGAATTTTTAATACTGTTTTAATCTTAATTACTTTAAATTTCAGCAACCACATGCAGCTAACAGCCATCGTCATATTGGACACTGCAGCTCTAGGCCACGCAAGGATACTATTTCTCTCATTTCCCACCATCTAAGGCTGATCTTACCATGGGGTTTCCAGGCGACTCGTCGTAAAGAATCCACCTGCCAATGCAGGAGATGGAGGAGACGCGGGTTCAAACCCTGGGTGGGGAAGATCCCCTGGAGGAGGAAATGGCAACTCACTCCAGTATTCTTGCCTGGGAAATCCCATGAACAGAGGGGCCTGGTGGGCTACAGTCCACGGGGTCACAAATGGATTGGACACAACTTAGTAACTAAATAATAACAACAACAAACTTTAACTCACCTCCTTTTGATAGGCCAGCCCAGCTTCGTAGAGTTTAATAAAGAGATACTGAGTCCATTTGTAGTAATCCGGTAAACACGTCGTTATTTCCTGCCAAAGAGGGGTAAAATTATGTATGGGCCACTGTAAACATTCCCTCTCCCAACATATGGATCTGCTTTGAGATTCAATTTTGAAAAGCAATCACTCTGCAAAAATATCTATCAATCTATAATATTTTTATCTATTTGTGAAATAAGGGAAGAAGCAATTTATTCTGGGAAGAGAGATGTTATTGAAATGCCGACCTCCTGGGCAACCTTTCCCAGGGCCTGTTTAATGATGAGAAACTCGATGTAAGTCTTCTGCACAGCCCCATGCTTGCAAGTAACAGCTGAATTACACTGTACAGACTTGAGTACTCCCTTTTTTGTCAGCATAAACATATTTGGGGGCCATAGAGCTAATTCATAAATGTAGTTCATTTTGGAAGCAATCACAAAATTCAAGAGTAATATTTGCTAGCTTCGGTACGATCCTCACTGGAAAACAAACCTATGTTTCTAGATACAACTGGGGCTGGATAGCTCTTTTAGACTCATTATATTCCATTTATCCCATTATGTGAATCACGCTGGAGTCTACTTAGGAAGGCCCATTAGAAACGTTATCAAATAGTGTTCATAAACTTAGTGAAAAACCACCTGGCTTGTATTTCCAAGCTTAAGTTGAACGTTCCCAAAATGTATTTTCTGTCCTGAGAACACATGTGCTATAGAATCTGTAAAATCAGGTTGTTAATTAACCAGCTGATAAGGTTTAATTAATTAATTAACCAATAAGGTTTGCAGTTGAGGAAATCAACCAAGCATAAAAACCTCTGTGTCGTCACTGTTTCCTTTCTAGGGCTCTTTTTTCACTGCCAAGGAGAGCTAACAGAGCAATGGATGTAGGGCAGGGGACATTCCAGATGGTTCATCTGTCACGGACGACGGACAGAAGGCATACTTCTATCAGAAGAGCAATCGATCCAGTCTTTCTCCAGATGAGTGAATAAGGAGAGATTCTAAAGCCCAGGAAAGGAGGGTAAGGGCGGCAGCAGCTGAGCAGGGTGGCAGGTGAACTCCTCCTGTCCCCCATGGGTGATGTTTCCCATGGAAGAGTCCTGAGTCCTTTTTTTGTTGTTTTGTAACAATAGCAGAGGAATAACTATCAGAAAACAAATAACTCTGATCACAGGTTCCACTCGCCCCTGCAAGGCAGGGAGTGAATAACCAGCCAGTCTAACAACTCTGCCCACACTGTAGCTCGCCCCTGCCAACGCCGGAGCCACACGCACACACAGGCCACACCAGCTCCTGGGGCGCATGGGCATCGAGTCTGAAGAGCATGGGACACAAAGCACTTCACTGACACAAGAATCAGACCAGCACACTGTGGGTCTGTTCGCGCCCCCAAACCTCCAGATTCATCCTCATCCCATCATATTTTCCTCACCAGCCAGCCGCCCCCCCGCCCCACCCCCCGGCCCTGCAAGCTTAGGGCAGAACTCTTTCCTGATAAGCAACTTAAGAACTTCCATTTCTAACAAAACCTGGGGCAGGGGCTATGTTTGGTCCGTTTCATTTTGCTCATCATGTATGCTCAGGTCTCGAAACAGCAAGGCACCCCCAAATTGATGTTGAACAAAACTAAATAGATATAGGAATGTCAAATCAAATTTGTATCCCTTATGGGAGTTTCATAAACTGAACTCAAGTTACACAGGTCCACAAGATGAACTGGAATAGCAAACAGGGTCGGGGGAAGGGGAAGGCGGTGGAAATATTCCCAGACCTTGTTAGGGTGGATATGCTTTTTAAAACTGTTATCCATTAGAGGTCTAAAGAAACAGGGGAAGCAAGTATGACAAAATAATGACAACTGTTGCATCTAGTGACTGAGCTCTTTTCTCTGTTTTTCTGTATATTTAAATTTTTCAAAACAAAATATCAAAATACTCCTAATGAATATGTATGTAGGCACGTATGTACATATATATTTCCTCAGCCCCTGGATCTGCTTTCATAGACAGAGAGTAAAAATTACATCGCCATGGAACAGCATGATAATCTTCCCTTAGGTATGTGGTTTGGAAAACTGCTTTTATCTAAAATAGAAAAAAAAGATGATAGATCCAGTCGGAGCCGAGGAGGGGCGGGGGGAAGATCATTATCCAACCAAATATTAGGCTACTTTCAGTTAGATGGGTAACACAGACTGCGGTGTCTTGGGAAGTGTCAGCTCCAAGGTGAGACGGTGGGTAGGAGGTACGGACCCCTCCTTCCACTCTGCCTTCAAGGTTCCATTCCTCCTTCAGCCTGTTTCATATATATTGCATTTCTACACATGTCATTTGAAGAAAAAAAAAAAAAACCACACCCGCTGCTAATAGTACAGCCTGAAAACCACGGCTCCGGGACGGCCATTCTAATCCCAGCAGAACTGCTGCAACACGCAGCTGCCTCACTGGCGCTGTCTCCCCTCCTGAGATGCTGGCGCTTCCTGCCTAGAGGAGGCTGGGGACGTCCTGGGGACAGGAGCGTCGCCCCCGCCCATTTGTTCCCACCTGCTGCACACAGGGCCCAGCATGACCCTCAGCACCGCCATTCCACGAAGAACTGCCCGGGCAGACGTCCAGTCTCACAGGAACCATACTAAGTGTGCTGGCTGGGAGCACCCTGCTTGGAAAGGCATTTCCTGAAACACCCACAGAACCTTTCTGGAACCTCCCTCCCTCTGCTTTGTTGACCTGAAGGGAACAAAAAGCCAAAAAAATCCAAACAGCTACTTCTAGTCTTCTAATGCCTCATCTCAGTAAAAATCATCAAAGGTATCTTTCTGAAATTAAACTGCTTAAAAGCTTTACCTGTAGTCAACTGGCTAGAAAATGAGACTCTTTTCCCATGTTTTGGGAACTACTCATTTAAAACCCAGCCCTGCAGACGAAGGTCTTCTGGGGGGTCCGCATCCACAGAGATGTGAAAGGGCGCCCTGCCTCTTCCTGGAGCAGCGGGTCTCGATGGGGACACTTGCTCCCCAGGTAGCGACTGGAGACAGGCAGCATGTGGCAACTGTGACAGGGCTGTGGCTGGGGACATGTTAACGGCGTCTGCTGGGCGGAGGCCAGGGACGCTGCCGAAACCCTACAAAGCACAAGACAGCCCCTTGAACAGAACGTTATCCGGCCCCAAACGTCAATAACGCCAAGGTGAGAAACCCTGCTCGAAGGGTTTCCATCTTCTTAGCTGGAGTCTGTAACCACAGATGGATTAAGAGGAACGAGCAAGCAGTTCTCTGGAGGGTGGTCCATAAAAGCAATCAGATGTCCCTGGCAAAAGTAGAAACGGGCCTAAGCTAGCTTAGGTTTCCCTCTCCCGCTGGGGTGGCCCCATCTCCGCTGAGCACGCAGTGCAGTGCAGGTGGGGCTGCTGCTCGCTGTGGCCACCAGCCCGTCTGCCAAGGCTGAGACCGGGCAGAGGGGAGGCCTGGCAAGCGTGGGGAGCCGGTGGACACGGGTTTGAAACTGTTAGGTGTGTGTGATGCTACTCACGGGGAAGGAGTGACTGACTTTACCATCTAAAATTTAAATCACTCAATATGCCTCCGAGTAGCTGTCTGACTTGGGAAAATGGGTAAAAAATTCATGTAATACATTTCCCGTTTAGAGAGGCACCCGGTTGTTCCTGATGCAACACCAGTTTATCCCCACCTGTGAAACAGATGTTGAGCGGACAGGTTTAAAGGTCACCTGCTGGAACCCAGCCGACAGCACCCAGATGCCCGGGCCCAGCCCTGCCTGTCCTCTGGAGGGGAGCCTCTGTCTGGGGGCGGGGGTTCCCAAGCTGTGGATGGCGCCAGCTCGGCTCTCCGCGAGACCACCGGGCCCTCACACGAGGGCTGTTCCCTGTGTCCCAAGGCCCTTTTCTCTCCCGTGCCTTTCTTGCTCTGCTTTCCAAATAAGCCCACCCCCATGCAAAACCATCCTTGTTTTTAAAACAAAAATTCAGGCAATTCAAAGTTATAGCTCTAAAAGCAACTGCAATTCAGCCACACTCCACATATATCTATATAAAGACGTCAACTTTTATAACCCCCTGGGCTCTGCAAAGTGCAATCCAGCTGCCAAGAGACCCAATTTATGCATCTAGAATCTCAACAAGTCTCATTCCGCCACACTGCAGTTTTTACATTCAGCGATACCTGGCTTTTAGCATTAGAAATATTTTGCACATTCACAGCCAAATCCGAGGCCCAGTGGAGAAGGTGACACTCACTCAACATGAACGAGGATCAAAATGTCCTCCCTTGAGGCCGGCCCCCCACACCTCAGTGACTGCACAGATCAATAACCCAGCCGGCCTTGCCGGGACCGCCCTGCACAGTGATTCGACAACGGCCGGAGAAGCCCGAGTCCCAGAGGCCCACCCGACTGTTTCGGAGAGGAAAACAGTGCTTGGTCTGTGAGGGTGACCGGCTCCTGTGGACCTCAGGCTGACCTTCCTTGCTCCAGGAAAAAGAGGGAGAGAGAGGGTGAGCCAAGGGAAAGACAATCCACTCGGCAGCCGTGTGACTGGGTTCCAGTCCTTGCACCGTCATCCGCATGTGCCCAGTCAAGTGTCCGTGTCCAGGGGAGAGGGGCGACGAGGCCCGTCGGAGGGGCCTCAGGACAAATGTGATGATACGTGTGAAGCACACGCCGGGCACAAGTGAGGGATCGATGGTGCTGCTCCCCTTGCTTGACCCAGAGTGTGTCGTGAAGGAGTGAGGCCGGCTCGGTCACCACATCCCTCTCAGAGGCGGCTGATGCCCTCGTGGGGCTGCTGGACGGGGCGGGAGGGAGAGCAGTGGGCTTGGGTCAGAAGAATCTGCACTCACCATCCCTTACCAAACACTGGCTTTCGGACTGAAAAGAGATTGTGTTCGTGAGGGAGAGACCGAACCACGGGACCCAGACAGGGAAATCCACACAAGATTGCTCCCAGCCGCCTCCGGCGGCAACGCCCACCTCAGAGGGAGGCAGAGAGGTTGCCGCCGACCCCCCTGCAGCTCAGGCAGGACTCAGTTGGGTCTGTGCCTCTTGATCCCACTGCACTTTTGACAGTGACGGGTCCCAGATCACAGAACTACTAACGTCACTCGAGGCCACCGTGCATGTAATTTGCATTGCAAACCTCGGAGTGTTTAGGTCAGCTCTCAGGATTTAAGAAAATGAAACAGACCGAACCAGAGGCAGCATGTTCATCAAGTCGGTCACTGGACGGCCCCGAACACGGGAAAATAAACACGGCAAGAAGGGTGAGCAGCCGCCAGGCATCACCTCCCCGCTCCTCACTCTCACCAGAGCCTTTTGCCTCTGAAACAACCAATCTTGTAAACAGAGGGGATGTGGGTACTCACATTCCTCTTCTGTGCATTTTTGTCACTTGCTCTTTACTGCAACGGATCAAAAGGAAATGGGTGGTAATGGCCTTGCCTTTTATTCCTTCCCACGTTTTTTGAGTTCTGAAGGGGAGGGGCTGTGAAAGCCGAGCACAGCTTAAAGGCTACAGAAACCAGTCTCAGGATTCATACTGTGCCGCTTGGGAGGAAATATACATCCTGCATCAGATGCTCCTCGCTGGTGGTGGTTCAAGGCTCCCGTCCACAGCTCAGTGCACCTGCTGAATTGGAAGAAGGGGAGCGGGGGAGCGGTGCTCACGAGCAAAATCTGCCGGAAGAGGACGTGTACGACCACCCCCACGCGGAGCCCTCTAATCTTAGAGCTGGCTCTCAAACTTGGTTGCACCTTGAAGAGGACCTTTGAAGGTTGCTGGTGCCTGGGTCTCACCGCACCCACAGAAACTTCATGTGCTGCCAGGGCTGAGAACTATTGCAAAGAGGTTCTTCCCAAATACATCCCCCTGCCAACACTGCCTAAGTGTTTGGGCCTGTCCTGCCCTTGTGTCTTCATGAACTGAATTTAACGAACCAGTCTTCGACAGAAGCTAAGGGCACAATTTAGTCCATACGAGATTTCTAACGAGCCCCTCCCCAGCTGCAGTGTCCTGTGTTAAAAGGGTCTCCCCAGGGTACTGCCTGGATTCAAATCTGCCCTGTGTTCTGCAGCCCCGCCCCAACACAGATCCTCTTCATTCTTTCGGTCAATGTCCACTCTGCCTTCACAAAACAAACAGAAGAAACACCAAGAAATAATCACGTGAAGCCCACCTCCATCCAACAGCCACAGAAACCTGGGTATGTAACTACCTGTGCTCTGCGATCAGCGGTTCAAAAACACCCGACTGTCTGACAGCTCAGCTGTCCTCCCAGAGGAGGCAGGGCTCTGGAAGGGGAGCTGCAGAAAGCCCAGAGTGGGCTGGCCCTCCCCTGCGGCTTCACGGAAAAGGAGGGAGGAGGATGGCTAACTTCTCACTTAGAGGCTCCTGAAGGGGCTTCAGGCCAGACAGGGACAGACAGCATGGGAGCGCTCACTCAGCTCTGCCTCGGAGTCTTAATTAGCAAGTAACAGGACACAATAGTACACGACTCTGTGCTCCCAAACTGCTCCTCCTGCCCTCTGCTCCCTTCCTCTCCCCTCCCACATCTCTCAGTGGCTGGAGCTGCGAAGCAGGGGCCGTGAGAACTGCTTTACAGGAGGAAACCCCACCTTGAGGGGAGGGAGTGGCCTGCCCGCAGCAGCCCAGCACTGGGTGGCGGAAACAACTGGAACCCAGGACCCTGGGCTCAAAGGGGACCAGGCAGAAAGACAGCACCTTGGTAAGTACATCCGGGCTGTGCCCGGACTGACTCAAATGTGTGCTCCAAGGAGGTCTGGGTAAATCAGGCAGAAGCAACAGGCCAGAGCACTCCTAGATAAAGGAATACCGTGGCGAGTATTCTGTTAGGAATAACAATGCTCAGTTCCCAGGAGGCTCAGTGGTAAAGAATCTTCCTGCAGTGCAGGAAATGCAGGTTTGATCCTGGGTCAGGAAGATCCCTTGGAGAAGGAAATGGCAACTTGCTCCAGTATCCTTGCCTGGAAAATCCCACGGACACAGAAGCCTGGTGGGCCACAGTCCATGAGGTCACAAGTCAGACACAGCCGAGCATGCAGGCACACAAATATCCTGGGGTCACAAAGGGGCATCCACACGGCCACCCGCAAAGCCCCCGGACAAGGCGGTCTGTATCCATATGGCCAATTCCGACAACCCCGGCTCCAAAGCCAAGGATGTGGCCTCAACGCAGAACCACCGGGGAGTATAACGGGGGAGGCCGGCTCACCGTCCACATCCCTGGGGGAGAGGCCCAAGCAGGCCTACTCACTTTCTGAGATGCTGTTACAAGACGGTAAAGGGCCAGGTAGACACCTCTGCCCGTGAGTAAACGAGCAGGAGCGGTGCTGGACTTGGCAAACACTCAGCACACCGACGAGAGGACAGAGGTGACGCCAGGCCCACGGGTGTGCCAGAATCACCCGGCTCCCCTCCCCGCAGGGTGCGGGCGGGTCCGTCTGCTGCCCAGGCCACAAGGGCACGAGAGAGCCCGCGTGCTCATGCCAAGCATATCCCCATCTTTTAGGACCCAACAGACTTCTTGGCTCTATTATTTAGGTCCCCAGGTTCTATCCACCTTCCTAAACAGGCGGTTGGCAGGGGAAGGGCAGAGGACGGAAGGAGTGAAGGACAGGCAGTCTGAAGCCTGGGCTCGGAGCACTGGATTCAGTCCGTGGGTCTGCTGCGGACTCGCCGTGACCCTGGACCACGACTCATCTCTCTGGGCCTCGAGGACCCAGGAATCTGGAGAGGGTCAGCCTGCCTTTCCAACACTGGCCCAGTAGGTATACGTGGCAGATGCTCAATAAATCTTCGTTAAAGCAACAAATACCTCAAAATTCAGGACATCAAGTGTCACCAGCGTAAAAAAGAAGAGAAAAAATTAAAGCTTTGAGACAGAGCCCTTGCAAGTGTTCTTAAATGTAACAGGTTTTTAAAAGAGTAGAATGTCTTTTTCTCTTCGAACCAGTCTGGCTTATTCATATTAAATGTTGTCAAGTATGGGTTCACATGAGAAATGTCACTCCAATTCATACTGAACAGAGTGTTCTAAGAAACCTGTGTGCAGAAACCTCAAACCTCTAAAGGCAAATGAAGAACCACATATATCTCCATTAGCGACTTCTACAAAATCAAAAACAAATGATGGCTTTTCAAAAGGAGACACGCTTGAGATTAGTGTCTCAGCTCCGTGGTATAACACCGGTTCAGAATTCTGTGTTTCTCCCCATTTAATCCAATCACGGAGAAAACATTCATGAAGGGTCTACAATTACCCTGTCCTTATCCCGAGAGACTTAACAACAACCAGCTATAGTGAGAGAAGACGGAGGTTTAGAGGACAAAATTTCCTCCATCCAACTCAGGGCTCTCTTTGCTCACTCACTCATTGAATTATGCCACAGACATTTATTGAGTCCTGACTGCAGATGGGCCCTGGGTCAGAGAATATGAAGAGTCGAGCCACCTACATTAAACCTTTTCAGTCTCTCTTTCCTTAAGCAGTTTCTCTGAACTGTCATTCCCATTCCTATCTCATTCATTCCCATTTGTCTCTGAGAGAAAAGAGGCAATCCATCACCGCCTCACCTCCCACAGGCATTCCAGAGCACAGCCCTCTCCCCCACCTCTCCTGGTTCTCCTTTATTCCATTCCATTTGCATCTCTCCCAACAACTCTTTGCCACCCACAGACCCAGCCAGGGGTCCCTGTCCTAGGCCACATGGCCACTGCTTCCTCCCTCCTCAACTATTTGCTACTCCCTACCCACTGGCAAAGACCCTGATGCTGGGAAAGAGAAGGTAAAAGGAGAAGAGGGTGGCAGAGGACGAGATGGCTGGATGGCATCACCGACTCAGTGGACCTGAGTTTGAGCAAACTCTGGGAGATGGTGAAGGATGGGGAAGCCTGGTGTGCTGCAGTCCATGGGGTTGCAAAGAGTCGGACATGACTCAGTGACTGAACAGCAATGACTGCCACTGCCCAGGCTTCTTCAGCCTCACTGTCCCCCTCCTCTCGGCCCCATCCTTCCATGCCTCTTCCTTCAACCATCTGTTCAATTCCATCCTGGCTGAGTTTCTGCCTGTGGCCTCCTTTACCTTCCCGGTTCTCCTCCTTTTTTGCAGAGCTGAGGGAACAGGTGTTAATATTAGAGTAATTAATTAATCATGAACCTAACATTTGTCTAAGAACTCATTTGTATGTAATTATGTTTCTTCATCTCAGGACTAACTTTAGCCTGAAAATGAGCATTTAATGAAAACTGAAAATGACAAATGCTAGACACTCCGCTTTTACAGAGCATGCATTTTATTCTCAAAGGTCTTGTTTTTCAAATCTAGGGCTACAGCTGAATTTTCGTCATTTGAAAGGTTCATGTTCTACGTGCTCTCGAAGCCAATTTAGAGAAGGAGAGTTAAGGAAAAGGAAATCATGGTCTTTGCAGTTTTGAAGACAGCTCACACTGTCTTTCTGAACTGAAATCAGGCTGACCAGTAGGCTCCTCTTTTGCTATTCTCCTGGCCATTATTTTTTGAGCACTGTCAATTTTATGGTAACCTGAAAGCTGTCTCCTGCTACAAACGGCACAAGTTTCTGTAAACTATCCATAATGGGACAAGAAGCAACAATTTGCCTAATTGCTTGGTAACTGTTCTTTGCCAGCTGACAAGAATTTCATCAAGGCAGTCAGACAATAGGGACAGCTTTTCTATCTAGACAGCTGGGAATGGAAAACCCTCCATTCAACTACAGATGAGATGAATGGGTGTGAGTTGTAATTTGTTATCAGTCTACTTGGGCAGAAGCCAGTATTTCAACTATTCATACCAAACCAGCTCTCCACCATTGTTTCATTTTTCCTGGGAGGAAAAGAACATTCATTTTATCTGCAATACACTTGAAAATTTCAGGATCAACAGGGCAGTGTCCTCTGAAAGATATTTTTTGAGAAGTGAGTTCTCTAGGTTTCCTGAATAATGAGAAGGCTATTTGTTAGAGACGGGCATGGGTCCAGATGAAATATCAATTCATCAATTCCTTGGATGCACAGTGACAGTGGTGTCCAAGATGAGCTGTTCTGCTGCTTGCGAGCTCTATAAGCAACGAGTAGTAGAAACCCATCACAGCCTAAAAGATGTCATAAGTGACACAATGTAGCCCAGTGATGTTTAAGGGAAGGACTAGGGGCAGGGAAGTGCAGACCAGAATCTCACAGGAAGAAGGGCGGATTTAAACCTATATATGCCACCTTGTTCTGGGGAGATGGAACAGATGCACTTTTCCCTGTTTCTTCCACTAAGTACAGCTAAAAATCTTAGGGAACGTTTTATATATATATATATATATGTGTGTGTGTGTGTGTGTGTATGTATGTATAAAGCAAGCACAGACTTGGATAAATTGAGAAGAGAAGGCAGGCTAATTAGAGACCTCAGCACCTGAGGAATGACACACTGGTGAGTTTCATAGATTTTCTTTATGCCTCATAAGTCCCAGAATTGGAGCTAACAAAGCCAGTAAACCAGAAATGCCAAGGAGTACAGACAAAAAAAAAAAATAAAAAAGAAGAAAGAAAAGCCCGTTTCCTTTAGCCAAAGTACCATGAAAGGGACAGCCTAACGAGAGAAAATTTAGACAATTACTGCTCCATCCTACTCAACACCACAGGAAAAAATGACAGCCCTATGCCCACCAGGAAGTGGTTAGTAGAGGGTCTAGACTTACAAGCCTGGGGGGCCAAAAACAAGCGAGCCCAGTCTCTCTGCATCAGGGCGGTGTCCGAGGAGGTGGAGTGGAAAACTGGGCTCTCTACTCCTGCTGGACACCAAGCTTTTATATACAGGACAGATAAATAACAAGGTCCTACTGCATAGCACAAAGAAACTACGTTCAATATCCTAGGATATATATAAAAAGAGAAGGCATATATATATATATATATAATTGAATCACTTCTCTGTCAACAGAAACTAACACAACATTGGAAATCAACTTAAATAAAAATAAAATCCAAGTTAATATGGGGCGGGGGGGGAGCCTTGGCAGTGTCAGTGGAGACCACAGCGGTGGGGAAAGGGGGTCTGGACTTCGACCCCAACCAGCAGTAATGAGGTGCCCCTCTGTCTCTCTGATGGGCCAGTGTCAGAGGAGTTCAAACAGAGAGTCAGGGAGTTCGTTCTTGCTCCATAAACACTGTCTGATGAGCCTCCGGGATGGTGACATGCAGGAAGGTGGCCTGCATGGTCACAGGGACATGCAGTGGGCATCCCAGTTGGCACCCACCCAAGGTCCACCTTGGCAAGGCCCAGCACCAACATGCACTGGGACAGAAGATTCTGCACTTGAGACCATCCTGGGCCCCATCCTCTGTACTTCTTCCAATGGCTGTTCATCTTGATGTCCTTGGTAATAAATTGGTACTCTAATAAGTAGCAGACGGGTTTCCTGAATTCTGTGAAATTTGTGAACTCTTGCTAGCGAATTAATCAAGGAGGGGTTGTGGAAACCTCTGACTTAGAGTCAGCTGGTCAGAAGCCGAGGTAACAACCTGGACTTGTGAGTGGAATCAGAAGTGGGGGCAGGGGGACTGTCTCGTAGGGCTAAGCGTGTAACCTGTGGGGTCGGACACCATCTTCACGCACATCTGGAGTCAGACGTGAGGCTGGTGTTGCAGAGTACTGAGAGTGTGGGGGACACACAGGAGTGTGGTTTTCCTCTAGAAAAATCATACAGAGAACATTCTCTGATCATAATGCTGAGTTTAAAAACGTTGAGTAGTGAGTCCATTTATGTAACTATGAGAAACTCTGGTAGGTGGTGAAGCTGGCAACAAGGCAGGGATGACCGTGAATGTCAGAGCAGTAGCTCCACATGCTGCTGGCAGTGGGGAGAGACGGAGCACCGACTGGGAAAGGGCCCCCAAAGAGCTTCTGGGTGCTGCCAAGTTTTATTTCTTAACCTAGGTGGTGGTTGGTTGCACTTCCGATAAAGCGTTAAGTTTTATGTACATGCTTTATGCTCTAGTCTATCCACGTCTAACATTTCACAAAGAAATAAGTTATAAAAATAATACTGTATTTGCAAAAACATTGCCTATTTTTTTAAAAAATTGTGTTTTTATTATTCATTTATGCTCTACCACATGTCAGAAAAAACTAATGGTAGGTCCTATTGTGATTCCTACCTAATAAGGTTTGGGAGTACAATCATTCCTAAGGTCCTTTTTTTTCTGAAGAGAAAAACAAAACCACAGACATACTGCATCAGGGTGGGACCCAGAAATCTGTGCTTTAACAAGCCCTCTTGGTGATTCTGAAGCTTGCCAATGTTTGAGAACCACTGGTCAAAGTACACACATAAATTAACCTCGTTATTTTCATGGAGTAACAACATTATCTTCAAGGCCTTGTGGATACTGCCTCCCAGTGTGCGCAGAGCACCTCGTGTTGTACACCTACAGGCACCCATCCGGTCAAAAGCTGTACTGGCTGTCATGCAGAACTGACCTGGATATCTGGTTCAGCTATGGCGAAGAGGTTTGCACTCTTATTTTCTAAAGTATTTGAGGAGTGAGCTAATCTCTTTAATAACAGTAAGAACCTGAGGCTCAGAGGGTAACAGATCACACCCACCCTGTGTGAACAGCAAGGCCCATCACCAAAGCCCAGGCCTCCGGGATGAGTGTCCAAGATCCCATCTCCTAGAAGCATTTAACGAGCATGCAAATGGGAAATTCTATTCCATGAGCCAAAGCATGCATCCTTCATAGGGCTCATGACCACAAATGGGCATGAGGATAAACAAAGTATTCCCTGCTGCCCCAGGACATCTCCTTCTTCAGTTAGGGCTGAGGAGTCCAAGAACGCTATCCTGGCTGAAGCAACCAAAAGCTTCCCCTACCATGTTTTAGGCTGGCAAGTACTGAGCTGGCACAGAAGTGCATGGGGTCGGCCGCACGTGTGCGAGGTATTGGTGAGACAAGGTGACAATTCTGAACACTAACCCTTACGCATCAGCACCGGGCTTCCCCGAAATGAAAGCACTCTAGACAAACTGCCAGTTCATCTCAGGTAAAACAAAGGTATTGCCTCTTCCCTCCAGGTCAACAGAAGAACATTTGGAAGAAGGTTAATTTTTTGATTTTGAGGGACAGCAAGTAATCCAGACCCAGAGATCTACCAGACAAATGGCTTCACTTCTGGAACGACCTGAAGGAGGACTCAGAGAGTCAAACACTTCGAGGCCCGGTTGCACGTTGTCAAGGCAACCAGAGCTCTAAGCTTTCACAACTGGCATCTTCCCAACCAGGTTTTCAGGCGATCACTTGCCCTAAGTTCTTTTTGTTTTAAGCCAATCTTTAAATTCTTTTAAAATAAAAACTGTGAAAAATGTATCTTTCTATTATCCTAGAAACCTCATTCTTTCCTGGAGTTTAATCCCTCCTGTCAAATGTCTAGTTCTCTCTGTAAATAAAATTCCAAGGTAGTCAGGCCCTTGAGGCAATAATAGTTTTCACTTTGTAATCATACAAAGCATGCTGTCTTTGAAAATAAACTCATGCAGCTATGGTCCAAAGAACTTGTGTGTTTTAGATGAAAAGACAGTACTGGTTCCAAACCATGATAATGACAGGAGGGTGGGGAAGAAAAGGCTAAAGAAAGGCCAGCAGAAGTGCAGGCAAACCCCGGGAGAAAGAAGTATGGATATGACAACCAGGGAAACCAGCAAAATGCCTGGCATTCGCTGATTTTATAGCATTATTGTTAATTGTTGTAGGTGTGATAATGGAAGCGTGAAGAAGGAAGGGAGGGAGGGAGAAGGAAAGACTGAGCCTTCATCTTCTAGTGATATACAGTGACTCTTTTCAGATGAGGTTATGTGATGTCTGGGGCTTGTCGCAAAATAATTCAGAGCACAGGGGTATAGAGAAACAAGACTGGTCACGTAGCAGCAGCTGTTGGCGATGGGTGATGAGTCTTTGGGGGTTGTCTGTGCTATTCTCACTTTTAGTGTAGGTTACACATTTTTCATAATAATAAAATTATTAATTAAAAAAAAGGCAGAAGACAGAAGACAAGAGGAAAAGGAAAGCAAGTAAGTCAAGGCAAATGGATGAGGACAAGGAATAGAAAGAGGACAAGGAAAGGGAAGAAAGAGAGAAAGAGAGACACAAGCACTGAGATGCATGCACGTGGTGGAGATGCCATGAACGCCTCCGTAGCCCCCAGAATTTATGGAGGCTGGGCAGCACGGATGGATAAAACCTGGAAAACTTCAATGTCAGAAAAGCCAGTCCCAGCAAAAATTCTGATAGAGCCAGTTCTGACGCGTCTCTTCCACCACCCCAGGATAACCACACTCCGTGTCGGCCAACACAGCCTTCAGGGAACCTGGCAGTGGGAGGGGGCCCATTTTGAACTTGTGTCAATGGCTGGGGGCAGTAATCCCTGATTCCAATGGTACTGCTGGTGAATCCACCCGTCTTATTACCAGGCACCAACGTGTATGGAAGACAGAACATAGAAACGTGGCAAGAAATCAAACCTAGGAACTTAACATTCAGTGACAGATGGGGCTTCCCTGGTGGCTCAGTGGTGAGGAGTCTGCCTGCCAACTCAGGAGCCACGGGTTCGATCTGTAATCCAGGAAGATCCCACATGCTGCAGAGCAACTAAACCTGTGCGCCATGACTACTGAGCCTGTGCTCTACAGCCCGGGAGCTGCAACTACCGAAGCCCGCACACCCTAGGGCCCGTGCCCTGAAACAGAAGTCACTGCAATGAGAAGCTTGCTCAACACAACAAGAGTAGCCCCCACTCGCCACAACTGGAGAAGAGTGCTCGAAGCTATGAAGACCCAGCGCAGCCAAAAATAAATAAATAAAATTAAAATCCAATGAAAATCACTGCTCGTAAAATAAAAGCTCGTAAGAGCTCCACAGTAAAGAAACTCTGCAAAGAGTCAATTCTTGATTACTCCAGTAAAGGAGACAAGTTAATCCGAACGTCATTGATGCCCAGTCCTGTGTTTCCATTTTGTTTGATGCTACATTGAAGGATGAGTGTTTGGGGATTGCTCAGCAAACACTATAAACAACGAGTTAATAAAACTCTGCTTTCACAGGTTCCACAGGCGTTACTTTGAGTCCTATCTGGTGGAACTTTTTTTTTCTCTCTACATATGCTGGTTTTGAAGGGAACTCCTAGGAACTGCTCCCCAAATGATTATCCAGATGATTTCTGCTAAAAATCAGGCCCCAGAGCCTACTCCAATCAAAACACAGCTAATGCCTGGTCCAGAACCAGCTTCAGGCACCAGAGCACTGGTGGGAAGGCACAGGGTCAAAGTCAGAGACAGACGTGCCTCAGTGAGCCACACCACACAGCGTAGAAGCTAATAGCGTCACATCCCAAGGAACTCACGGGGCCATCCCGAGCACCAGTGCACGATCACCAAGGCCACACAACCTGAAGCCATGAAAACAGAACGCAGGTCACACCTTCTCCAGAAAGGCTGCTGCTGAGTCCACAAAGTGCATGCTCCACACACACACAAACGTGTCTCATCTCTCTCACTGCACGGTTTGCAATTTTATCTCCTCTTTCCTCTTCCTGTAGGAGATGTTTAGCTGTTCAAATTCAGCTTTCAGTTTCTTCCTTTCCCAATCAAGATGATAGAAGCTGTTTGGGGAATAACATCTGATAAAGTGAAACACAGTGCTGAACTAAAAAGCACCATGAGATTATTGTTCTGGCTCACCACAAAAGTATTAATCTCAGAAATGCATACTTTTTTTCTTTTAATTCAGAGAATCAAGCATTTGCTGTAAGAAAGATGAGAAGGCAGGTCCAGAGCTGGACCATTCCTACAGGGATCCCCATCCAGGCAGAGGGAGGGAGGATGAGACCATGACCCAGGTTTTCTCCACCTGGGGGAGGAAGAGAAGGTTTCTGAGCCATCTAATTTTTTAAATATTCTGTTGACTGTCAACTAGCCATCTACTCAGTTCAGTTCAGTCACTCAGTCGTGTCCGACTCTTCGCAACCCCATGAAGCGCAGCATGCCAGGCCTCCCTATCCATCACCAACTCCTGGAATTTACACAAACTCATGTCCACTGAGTTGGTGATGCCATCCAACCATCTCATCCTCTGTCTTCCCCTCCTCCTCTTGCCCTCAATCTTTCCCAGCATCAGGGTCTTTTCAAATGAGTCAACTCTTCGCATCAGGTGGCCAAAGTATTGGTGTTTCAGCTTTAATATCAGTCCTTCCAATGAACACCCAGGACTGATCTCCTTGAGGATGGACTGGTTGGATCTCCTTGTGGTCCAAGGGACTCTCAAGAGTCTTCCCCAACACCACAGTTCAAAAGCATCAATTCTTCGGTGCTCAGCTTTCTTTATAGTCCAACTCTCACGTCCACACATGCCACCTACTTAAGTACCCAGTTTTTATGAGATGTTAGGATTGTTATTTGCAAAGGGCACAGATTTACCCCATCAATTATAAATAAACTCTTCCTCTGCCTCCTCACTCTGCTGCTCTGTATGATCCATCAGAATGTAAAAGTTTCATTAAAAAGCACTGGTGGATTTCTGGGAAAAAGGGTATCAAGAATGCATGTATCTAAAAGATTCGCAGAGAAAAGTTAATATGTCTCACTATGATTATAAATTTTCTTCTTTTTCCTTATATTTCTTCTGATTTTTGCTTTATGTATCTTTGTTTCTTTGTTGTTAGGTGTCCTAATGGTTTACAATGTCTATCTTCTTTGTGAATTGTACCTTTTATCATTAAAAATATTCACCTTTGTTTAGTTTTTTAAAAACAAATAAACTAAAAAAAGAAAAAGGGCGCGTGTACCTAGAGTTGTTTCCATTATTCCCATTAAAATGACCATCTTGGGGGGATTTCCCTGTGGCTCAGTGGTAAAGAATCTGCCTGCCAGTGCAGGAGACACAGTTGAGTTCCCAGGTCAGGAAGATCCCACATGTCGCAGAGCAACGAAGCCCATGTGGCACAGCTGCTGAGTCTGTGTTCCAGAGCCTGGGAGCCGCAACTACTGACGCCCATGCTCCACAACAAGAGAAGCCATCCCAAGAAGAAGCCTCCGCACCGCCACAACGGGTAGCCCCCTCTCACTGCAAGTAGACAGAAAGTCCGCACAGCACAGCCAAAAACAAAGAAAGACAGAAAACCATAATTATTTTAAAAAATGCCCAGGAGAATATAAAGATGGAGGCTGAAGGAACTGCACCAGTACAGGAAATAACAGAGGTGCCACTGACATCCCAGAAACATCAAGGAAGCTCGGCCAATGGGATTAAGTTGAAGACGAACACCGTGCGCCGAACAGCACCTTCCCCTCTTAAAGCCAGACTGGGTTCTGAGAAGCAGGGCTCTGGCACCCCTTACTTGAAAGGGCAAGTCCAGAGGGGAGAATGGGCAATGGAATAGGTGGAAAGCCCACAGACTGGACACCCCAGGCTGTAGGGCCTCAGAAGTGGATAAAGCAGTCATGGTCACGGGCACCTGTGACCGCAGCTCACACCCGGGTAAAGATCAGAGCAAAGAGAAAGACGTCCCAGGAGCTATGGGTCCCCTGAGCCCCGAGAGAAATAAAGGAGGCAGAGAGAATGACCAGAGCTTCCACTCTGCTCCCCTCAAGCTGATGGATCTCTGAACTGATACACAAGTCCACCTCACTCAGGAAACAGGCGAAAAAATCCACAAGGGGTCCAAGAAAAGATTCTGAAACAAACAAGGAGAGTACAGCATTTCAAACTTGTGAAAAGGTTTATTACAAGAAGCAAAAGATAAATTTTCAAGAGCATCGCCTTGCATTCTCAAGAAATTTTCTGAACATACGTGGTCTGTGAAATGAGATAAGATAGCAAAATAGGAAGAAAAGAAATGTATCTGGCCAAGAGGCTTGAGAAAGAGAATGGGAACTGAACGAGATGAGGAAAACTGAGAATTAATCTAAAAATACAATAGCAGAATTATTACTGGCATTAGAAACCACACAAAGCAGCCCTGATTCAATAGGAACTGAATCAGTGATGTGGAAAGCAAACAGGAGACGTTCTCCCAAAAGGTAGAGGAGAACAAAGGGACCAAAGTCATGAGAGAGGTGGTGAAAACAATGGCAGACAGTGAACGGAGCACACGCTGAGTCGGTGTTCTTGAGAAAAGAGTCTAGAAAACTGCCAGAAGCAAAGACTCATCCCGCAGATCAAAAGTGGGCACTAGGCAACAGGCAAGTTAAAAGTGAAAGGACGGAAGAGACACTCTGAGGAAAGTCTAAAAAATTGTTTCTGGCAAAGGCAGGGAAAAAAGGAGTCCAACAGCACCAGAATGAGAGCAGAAAGATCACTATGTTACAGAGAGGCGACCTGGGCTGGCCTTAGATTTCTCTATCAGCAGACGATGGGCAGATGGTAGTGGTTCCATAAATCGACATGTGATAAAATTGCACAGAATTCCTCCTCCTCCTCATACATACATACACAGGTACACACACTGTGTGTACATATAAAAACTGGTGAAGTCTGAGTAAGACTTGTACTCTAGTTAATAGCATTATGCCAATGTTAATTTCTTGGTTTGATATTACACTGTAGTTGTTTAAAGTGATTTCATTGGGAAAAGCCGGTGCAGGGTTCATAGGATCTCTCTATACTGTCTTGCCAACGTCCTTTGAGTCTATAATTTTTAAGACAGTAGATCAAGGATCAAGGTCTCCTAAAGAAATTTGAAAGAAAAAAGAATGATATATACCCCAATAAGTTGCTGCTCATAGGTGAAAGCAATGAAAAGTCATTCTCTGTTATGAAAATAGTATGCAATATCAGAATACTCAAAGCAAGAGCGAAAACACCTAAACATTTTTTCACAGATCCAGATTTTGCAAATGGGCAATCATGCTCTGTAAGGTCTACTGATGAGCACTGAAGCTAGCCAAGGATCATTCCGTTTCAGTAATTGTTATGGATATTATTTTAAAACGAAAAGCAAAGATCTACGTTTCTATGTTAAGAAGTGATACGTGATAAGAAAAATTACAACAAGAAGAAATTAGGCCCCAAATCTCAGAATATACCCCCAAAAGCCTCTGGAAAACAGATTCAGAAAATGGAAAGTGTATCTACCAGCTAATCTCCTTACCTTACATGGGAAGGAAAAACATTCATACTGTTCTATTTTTTATGTTGATACTGCTAAACACATTCTTTTTTTAAAAAAAGACACTTAAAGGTATCATTTAGAAGAATAAAGAATTGATATACTAGTTATAAAAATAAATACAAATAGCTTACACTTGGCTGTTAAAGACTCTAGATTAGCCAAAAGATGGTTTCTCTCATACGCTTTGTCCATCTTTTAATTTTTTAAATGAACTGCATATATATGTGGTGCATCAAAAGAATTCAACAACTAAAGGATAAAAATGCTTTTACATGGGCAGAATACATCACGGAAACAAAGACACAAGACATGAGGAATGGCACTGTCAAAATCAGACCATAAGGAAAAACCTGTTACCAGACAGTAAAGCCAATTATAAAGCAACTGTAACTAAAAATAGTTTAGTACTGACATAGTAATCAATGGATCAAAGGAACAGAAACAGAATCTAGTGTATAATAATAGTGTAAAAGATCATGACTATAACAAAGGTAGCCTTTCAAATCAATGAGGAAAAGACTGTTTGAAAATAAAAGAAACAACTGCTTATTCAGAAAAAGTAGGAATTCCTCAGCTCAATTCCAGTTAAGTGCAAAAATTAAAAATTAATTGGGATATACATGTATTTATCTGTCTGAAAGGTCTTTCCTAGAAAATATTTGTGTGCTAACAATAATCCCACGCGTGCCACGTCGCCTCAGTCTAGTTCGACTCTTCGCGACCCCATGGACTGCAGCCTGCCAGGCTCCTCTGCCCACGGGATTCTCCAGGCAAGAACCCTGCAGTGTGTTCCCATGCCCTCCTCCAGGGCATCTTCCCGACCCAGGGATTGAACCCGTGCCTCTTAAGTCTCCAGCATCGCCAGGAGGTTCTTTACCACTAGCACCACCTGGGAAGCATGTGAGGCAAATGATAAATTGAGGGAAAATATTTGTAACAAAATGAAAATTACTAAGAGAAGGACAAACGCCATCTACCTGTACAGACAAAAGACATGGTTAGATCATTCCTACACACATCCCCCAAATTCAAACATTCATTAAAAGCATGAAAAAAACTCATTATCACTAGTAATAAAAGAAGTACAGATGAAAATAACTAATAACTCAGGAAGGTAAAAATGTATGACCTTTATGGAGAATAATTTGGCAACAGCAAAGTAACATAAGCAAATTATATCTTTAACTATCTTTAAATTCAAGTACCATAAGCTTTAAACTTGTTCATGGATTTTTGAGGATTCATACTAAGGAAACAAAACATGTGCACTAAGGAATCTGCTCCAAGTGTTAGGGGGTGAACACACCAGTCATAAATCAGCCAGGGGACGTGCCCAGCCCCGCCGCTTGGGTGACCGGCAGTAAAATGCCGTCAGCAGAAATGTCCACGTTTTAGAGCTTTCTAGAGATCTCAAGGGAGAATTATGGGTGCCTGGCCCATGGGATTGTTCAGTAACTATTAGACAGCGATAGCAGCAGTGCTGACATTCATCTACAACTCTGCACTTCCAGGCTCAAAATCCCTTATCTGAAACGCTTGTGGTCAAACTGTGCTTCAAAACTAAGACCTTTCTGGGTATAAGAGACAACAGTATATTTACCTAACTAGGTCTGGGAGAGCACCTGGTAATCAATCACAGTACTATTCCTAGAGTAAAACATACATAAACATTCATTTTAAGTGAGATAAACATTAGTTTAGGTCAGGTTTTGCAGTCAAATGAATTATGAAAAACCGTTCCACTTTTAGAGCTTTTTGGACTTCAGATTTTTACAAGAGGGATTGAGAATTTGTACTTACAATAGACAAACATTAGAATCTATCTAAATGCATGATAATCCACCTGCCAATGCAAGAGACGTAGGTTCAATCCCTGGGTCGGGAAGGTACTCTGGAGTAGGAAATGGCAATTCACTTGAATATTCTTGCCTGGGAAATCCCATGGACAGAGGAGCCTGGAGGGCTATAGTCTATGGGGGTTGCAAGGGATCAGACATGACTGAGCACACACACAAGGGGTAGGTTACATAAATTATGATATATTCATACAATGGAAAACTATATAGCTATAAAAAGTCACTTTTCCCAAAGACTATTTAATAAACTGGAAAAATGTTCATGAACAGCAGGTTAAAAAAAAAAAAAAGCAAAATAAAAAACATGATTTATGAATTCTATTTTGCAAAAGTAAATTACATAGATATTTATAATTCCAGAATAAAAGACTACGAGGAGCGATACGATGATGTTGAATTAATCACACTGACTTATGTTCTTCTTTATACTTTTCTGTGTTTTCTAATCTAGGATAATCTGGAAAACAACCCATTAGTTTTTGAACCATTTGTGGTTGCTGTTCCTGTGTAGGACTAGCCTAGTTCTCATCCTAGAGGGTTAACAAGCCCATCTCTGCCCTCAAGGAATCTACCAACACATCTCTGGAGAGCTCAGGGCATTACTCAATTCTCTCCACAGTAGAAACATTTCATTCTCTACCAGCACTTCCCCACTGGCTCCTCAGGACAACCTGAGTCAGGCACCAGGACTTTTTCACACCTCCACCAAACAAAACCCTGGTGACCTTGCAAGTTAGTGATAAAAATGGCATCAGTGCTGCAATAAGAACTTAATTCAGCCCATGAACTCATCTAAAGAAGCTGAAAAAAACAGACAAAAGCAGGGACTGTTTAAATGTGTTTGATTTTCACTCTTTTTCACTGTACTCATCAAACTGCAATCTTTAAAAAATCGTGGGGGAGGAGAAGACGATCTGTGGGGGAGGAGAAGACGATCATACTTCAGTTTTTCCCAGGTGCTTCTCATGAGTAAAAAGGATGTGAACTTGAATTTGACAGACCCAGCAATGAAAAGCATTGTGAAGTAAATGGGACATTAAAAGCGATCACAGCACTGGTTCATGGAGAGGACGAGCAGGAGTCCACCTGACCTAACAGACCACGCATCAGTGTCTAACTGGGAGTCTTTGGCCACTGCTTTTTTTTTTTCATTCTTTTACATCTTTTTTTAAAATTAATTAATTAATTTTAATTGGAGGCTGATTACTGGCCACTGCTTTGAAGGGTTCAGCCGCATTTAGCCTGGGTGTTCCTAACACCAGAGTGGTCTTCACAGAACTCCTCCCAGGTCTGGAATTCTCCAGGGGTTTAACACACAGTTTGAAAGCATTTTATACCAAAAGGCTATTTATCATGAACCTCAGTTCCAAGTGGGACAAAAGAGATAAATGATCCATCGACCTACACCTAATCACCTAAAGGGACCACATGGGTTGATATTTAATCACTTACATAGATTTCAATAGTCTTTTTAAACTATTGCTGACAATAGGAGCAATCCTTGTGCAGAGCTTTTTCCACACATATAAATCACAGCCAACTGGGAAGTTAAATAAGAAGTTAACTCTCTTAGCTCAATCCCTGAGAAAATTACTTGTCTGCAGACAAATTATCCACTGGGGATGCTTCTTCACCTGTGGCGCGCTAATCCTCCCTGCCTGCTTTCTGCCACCCTCCTTTCCCTCCTCTCGACAAGAAGAGAAGGAAGAGAAAGTAAATGAGCACAGTCCCCTGTCCATTCAGGATTGCGGTTAAAATAAAGACCTTCTGGGAGAAAGGTGACTTACCCTGTCCCAGCTGAAACACAGGCCCAGTTGATCAAGCTGTTTCCTCATGTGTCTAATATTACTGTGAAACAAACGGAAGAGGGTTTGGATTTTAGAAACAGGAAAAGCCATAAGCAGATTACACTCTGAGATTGTGAAAAGGAGACTGGAAAAGTCTAGATGTTTCAAAGGGCTTTAAGTGTTGTTTTGCTCTGGCCAAAAAGAAAAAAAGTTAATCACTAAGAACCAACAAAAATATCTGCTTAGTAGAAGATAGCCATTCTTTGGAAGCTTGCAAAATCTACTAAAAACCGTGACAGTCTTTGCTCCTGGGGACTGGCCTTTTCCTTGGGCATTCAGAAAGGCAACCCTTTCGATTTTTGCACTTCTGGCACATCCATATGCCTGGATCCTGCACAAATTTAGGCCAAGCATTTACAAATTTAAAAGCACCTGAAAAAAAATCTTAACATAAAAATTTCAGAAATCCAGGAGAAATCACACAGGCCTTTGTCAATCAAAACCTGAAAACTGAACCTCTAAAAACTGGAAAAGAGGAGAGAAGTATATAAACCAATTTTAGCATGAAATAAGAAAATAGGAAATATTCTTTTTTAATTAAAAACATTGTAACCTTTTTTATTGAAGTATAATTTACAACACTGTATTAGTTTTAGGTATATAGGAAAGTGATTCAGTCATACATACATATTTTCCAGATTATTTTCCATAATACGTTATTACAAGACATTGAGTATAGTTCCCTGGGCTATACAATAGGTCCCTGATGCTTATCTATTTTATATACAGTAATAAATATGTTAATCCTAAACCCCTAATTTATTCCCCCTTGCCCTCCACCATAAAGGTATTCCCTGTAGCTCAAACGGTAAAGAATCTGCCTACAATGCAAGAGACCTAGGTTCTATCTCTGGGTTGGGAAGATCCTCTGGAGAAGGGAATGGCAATCCACTCCAGTATTCTTGCCTGGAGAATCCCATAGACAGAGGAGCCTGGAGGGCTACAGTCCATGGGGTCCCAGAGAAGGTCGCAGAGAGAAGGACACAACTGAATGACTAACACTACCACTACTAAGCCACAAATGTGTTTTCTAGGTCTCTTTTTTAAACAAGTTCATTTGTATCATTTTTTAAGATTCCACACATAAGTGATCTCTTGATATTTGTCTTTCTTTGTCTAACTTCTATAAATATGATATTCTTCAAGTCCTCTTTTTTTTTGTAGGACTGATTCATTTCTACTGTGTACCCTTTGAGTTCAAGCAGACTGAAAATATGAAAATATGAAGAACCATGAAGAAGTTCCCTAGGTGATCCTGATAAGCTAACAATCAATTCAGTTCAGTAGCTCAGTTGTGACCGACTCTTTGCGACCCCATGAATCGCAGCACGCCAGGCCTCCCTGTCCATCACCAACTCCTAGAGCTTACTCAAACTCACGTTCATTGAGTCAGTGATGCCATTCAACGATCTCATCCTCTGTCGTCCCCTTCTCCTCCCGCCTTCAATCTTCCCCAGCATCAGGGTCTTTTCTAATGAGTCAGTTCTATGCATCAGGTGGCCAAAGTATTGGAGTTTCAGCTTCAACATCAGTCTTTCCGATGGATATTCAGGACTGATTTTCTTTAGGATGGACTGGTTGGATCTCCTTGCAGTCCAAGGGACTCTCAAGAGTCTTCTCCAACATCACAGTTCAAAAGCATCAATTCTTCAGTGCTCAGCTTTCTTTATAGTCCAACTCTCATATCCGTAAATGACTACTGGAAAAACCATAGCCTTGACTAGATGGACCTTTGTTGGCAAAGTAATGTTTCTGCTGTTCAATATGCTGTCTAGGTTGGTCATAACTTTGCTCCCAAGGAGCAACCATCTTTTAATTTTATGGTTGCAATCACCATCTGCAGTGATTTTGGAGCCCCCCAAAATAAAAGTCTATCACTGTTTCCACTGTTTCCCCGTCTATTTGCCATGAAGTGATGGGACTGGATGCCATGATCTTAGTTTTCTGAATGTTGAGTTTTAAGCCATTTTTTTTCACTCTCCTCTTTCACTTTCATCAAGAGCTTCCTTAATTCTTCACTTTCTGCCATAAGGGTGGTGTCATCTGCATATCTGAGATTATTGATATTTCTCCCGGCAATCTTGATTCCAGCTTGTGCTTCCTCCAGCCCAGCATTTCTCAGGATATACTCTGCATATAGTTAAATAAGCAGGGTGACAATATACAGCCTTGACATACTCCTTTTCCTATTTGGAACCAGTCTGTTGTTCCATGTCCAGTTCTAACTGTTGCTTCCTGACCTGCATACAGATTTCTCAAGAGGCAGGTCAGGTGGTCTGGTACTCCCGTCTCTTTCAGAATTTTCCACAGTTTATTGTGATCCACATAGTCAAAGGCTTTGGCATAGTCAATAAAGCAGAATAGATGTTTTTCTGGAACTCTCTTGCTTTTTCTATGATCCAGCAGATGTTGGCAATTTGATCTCTGGCTCCTCTGCTTTTTCTAAAACCAGCTTGAACATCTGGAAGGTCACGGTTCACATGTTGCTGAAGCCTGGCTTGGAGAATTTTGAGCATTACTTTACTAGCGTGTGAGATGAGTGCAATTGTGCGGTAGTTTGAGCATTCTTTAGCACTGCCTTTCTTTGGGATTGGAATGAAAACTGACCTTTTCCAGTCCTATGGCCACTGCTGAGTTTTCCAAATTTGCTGGCATATTGAGTGCAGCACTTTCACAGCATCATCTTTCAGGATTTGAAATAGCTCAACTGGAATTCCATCATCTCCACTAGCTTTGTTCATAGTGATGTTTCCTAAGGCCCACTTGACTTCACATTCCAGGATTTCTGACTATAGGTGAGTGATCACACCATCGTGATTATCTGGGTCATGAAGATCTTTTTTGTACAGTTCTGTGTATTCTTGCCACCTCTTCTTAATATCTTTTGCTTCTGTTAGGTCCATACCATTTCTGTCCTTTACTGAACCCATCTTTGCATGAAATGTTCACTTGATATCTCTAATTTTCTTGAAGAGACCTCTAGTCTTTCCCATTCTATTATTTTCCTCTATTTCTTTGCACTGATCACTGAGGAAGGCTTTCTTATCTCTCCTTGCTATTCTTTGGAACTCTGCATTCAGATGCTTATATCTTTCCTTTTCTCTTTTGCTTTTCATGTCTCTTCTTTTCACAGCTCAGACAGCCATTTTGCTTTTTTGCATTTCTTTTTCTTGGGGATGGTCTTGATTTCTGTCTCCTGTACAATGTCACGAACCTCAGTCCATAGTTCATCAGGCACTCTATCAGATCTAGTCCCTTAAATCTATTTCTCATTTCCACTGTATAATCATAAGGGATTTGACTTAGGTCATACTTGAATGGTCTAGTGGTTTTCCCTACTTTCTTCAATTTAAGTCTGAATTTGGCAATAAGGAGTTCATGATCTGAGCCACAGTCAGCTCCTGGTCTTGTTTTTGTTGACTGTATAGAGCTTCTCCATCTTTGGCTGCAAAGAATATAATCAATCTGATTTCGGTGTTGGCCATCTGGTGATGTCAATGTGTAGAGTCTTCTCTTGTGTTGTTGGAAGAGGGTGTTTGCTATGACCAGTGCGTTCTCTTGGCAAAACTCTATTAGCCTTTGCCCTGCTTCATTCTGTACTCCAAGGCCAAATTTGCCTGTTACTCCAGGTGTTTCTTGACTTCCTACTTTTGCATTCCAGTTCCCTATAATGAAAAGGACATCTTTTTTGGGTGTTAGTTCTAAAAGGTCTTGTAGGTCTTCATAGAACCGTTCAACTTCAGCTTCTTCAGCATTACTGGTTGGGGCGTAGACTTGGATTACTGTGATATTGAATGGTTTTCCTTGGAAACGAACAGAGATCATTCTGCCATTTTTGAGATTGCATCTAAGTACTGCATTTTGGACTCTTTTGTTGACTATGATGGTTACTCCATTTCTTCAAAGGGATTCTTGCCCACAGTAGTAGATATAATGGCCATCTGAGTTAAATTCACCTATGCCAGTCCATTTTAGTTCGCTGATTCCTAAAATGTAGACGTTTACTCTTGCCATCTCCTGTTTGAGCACTTTCAATTTGCCTTGATTCAAGGACCTAACATTCCAGGTTCCTATGCAATATTGCTCTTTACACATCGGACCTTGCTTCTATCACCAGTCACATCCCCAACTGGGTGTTGTTTTTGCTTTGTTATAGCAGTTGACTAAGACAGTGCTTAATCATTATCCTCCTTTACAGATAAATAAGCTGAGGGGAAGGAAATGGCAACCCACTCCAGTGTTCTTGCCTGGAGAATCCCAGGGATGGGGGAGCCTGGTGGGCTGCCGTCTATGGGGTCGCACAGAGTCGGACACGACTGAAGTGACTTAGCAGCAGCAGCAGCAGCAGCAAGCTGAGGGGCAGAGAGATTAAGTAATCTGCTCAAGGTGAATGGCTAGGAAAAAAGAAAGGCAGGATTTGTACCTATGTGGCCTGATTCAGGGGCCATCTTCTTTACTGCTATACTCTTGTGGAGAAGCTGGCAAACTTTTTCTGTAAAGGGCCAGATGGTAAATGTTTCCAGCTCCATATCAGCCATACGGTATCTGTCACAACTACTCAATTCTGCCACTGTATCATGAAAACAGACATGAACAATATATAAACAAATAGGTGTGGCTTGAGTTCTAACAAAACTTTATTTATAAAATCTTTTGTACAAGTCACTCAGTCATGTCCAACTCTGCGACCCCATGGACTATACAACCCATGCAGTTCTCCAGGCCAGAATACTGGACTGTGTAGCCTTTCCCTTCCCAGGGGATCTTCCCAAACCAGGAATTGAACCGGGGTCACCTGCACTACAGGCGGATTCTTCACCCACTGAGCCACCAGGGAAGCCCCATTAGGCAGGGCCAAATTTGGCCCATAGAATTTGGCAATTACTGTCCTGGGTGATATCAAATTTATACCATATTTGACCCTTTTTATTTGAATCATCATTTCCTCCTGTTTTCATCACTCCTATTACTCCATAATTAGCCATATTGGAAAAGTGGAAACCAGGAATGAGGAAGAAAAAAGAGAAGTGGATGGTACAGAAGATGCTTCTTTTGGGCAAGATAAAGCAAAGGAAGGTGAAAGACAATGGGGATAGGCCTTGAACTGCCCTCCACACCTCTGAGGGGTAGGGTGAGGAACGGCTTTATCAAAGGAGCCCAGAACACTGTGCTGGGTTCTAGTACAAGTTCCTCAAGGCTTTATCAGGAGGAAGACGGATGAGCATTGCCTGAGCACATGGCAGCCTGAGGCCACAGCGGGGACTCAGACTATGTCCTCCTTGGAGAAAGCCATGCCTAGAGTAAAGTGGCCATATATTTCCTTGTTCCTCTTGCTTCAGAATGATGAAGCCAAAAAAATTAAAAGAATTTGCAGAGAAAATTATAATGTGGCATTTGGCTATGGCTCAAACTATGGTCAAGAAGATGAAGAACACTGTAGAAGTTTAACAAATGTCATCCTTTCTTCCTCCTTCTTCCTTCCAAATGCAAATATTCAAAGGAAGAATAACTGTAAATAACAAAGCATCAAAATGAACACATGAATGAATAGCCAAACACTTTGTGTTGTGTCTTAGATAAGAATACAGTGTGAGAAAAAGCAAATACCAATGTAGACAATCCTTTTTTATTGCTTGGCAGACTGCAGTGTTTTGTTTCCTTTGCTTTCTATTTCTCATGCACAGGTTTAAAAAAAAAAAAAAGTTGTTTAAGGGTAATGTATACAAGTGCTTGAATTTGCCTGTAAACACATACCTCTGCGTCCAGCTTTCTGGATGTAGATTCCTCTCAATCGCGGCATTTTCGGCAGGCAATCCAAATGCATCCCAGCCCATAGGGTTGATAACCTAGCACCCAGAAAAGAAACATCAGTCAGGGCAGATTGCTAAAGTCTTTCTCAGTATTTTCTGCTGGGCAGTGAGCAGGCATTCTCTCCTAACATGTCTCATCCATTCCTGGATGATTTCAAGCTATGCTGTTGAAAGCCAGCTGACTACCTAAGACATGAGCACAGAAGGGAATTTAGAAAGTTATACACCAAGGTGCCAGTAGCAGTTATCTCTGAGTAGGTGTTTTCGTGACTATTTTTTACTTTCTTTTTCTTCTTCTTGTCTGTATTGTCTGTAAAGAACCCAAACGGTTTTTCTGAAATTAGAAAGTTTCTTTCAATTTCAAAGTAGGTATATATAAAAATGTATACAGGCATTCCAAATGCTCACCTTATGTTAGATTTTCCAGTTAAGGAGCTCTGCTGTCCCATAAGGTAGCCACATACAGTTATATAAACTTAAATTAAAATGTAGTAAAATTTAAAATTCAGTCCCTCCATCACACTAGCCACCTTTGAAGTGTACAATAAGCCACTCTGAATCACTACCTGTAAGATATATCCATTTTCCAAAGAACCTCAGATCTTTGGAAAGGTCTGGGGATCCTCGGACCTTAGAGCCTGAAGAAGCTCTTGAGATGCACCCTCCATCTCCGTTTCCTCATTTGACAGCCTGGGCCACTGGGGCCCAGAAAGAGGAAGCAGCCTCGCCAGGTGACACTAGGAGCAGGCGCTTCAAGCCAGGACAGACGTTCATTTCTGCAAATGGATGACCGGTCACAGCCCAGCTGGTAGCCTCAATAGCAAGTTCTCTCAAGCTACCTTCCGTGCTGTGAACGGGAACAATGGCTTGAGACACAAGCTGTGGCATCAAGGGGCAGCCTCAGAAGACCTGCTTTGAACGCTCAGTCCCCTATCCTTCTCTGATGCCAATTTCAGCCACACCACCACAGACACAACTTGTCCCAAAGCCAGATTTCCAAACTTGCCTATAGGGGAGGATGGGCTGAGGAGGCTCTGGTATTTCTAGAAACAGCCCTTAATGGATGGCCTTCTTACTTCCTCTCAAGCTCCTGGTCTGTCCCCTGCCACAAGCTGGGTTTATGTGTTTGCAATCCTGCAGGAACCTGAGCTTCTGTTCACACACATCTCCCAGAAGAGTGATGGACACTCTGTTCATATCCTGATGGGACATTTTCCACTAAAGAAACAGCCCTCATTTTCTTTAGTTGTATTTATTTATGTATGGCTGTGCTGGGTCTCCGGTGCTGCGCAGGCTTTCCTCTAGTTGCGCGAGCGGCAGGGGAGGAGCTGCTCCTTGTTGCAGCGCTTGGGCTCCTCGTTGCATGGCCTCTCCTATTGTGCAGCACAGGTTCTAGGGCGCGGGCTTCAGTAGGCGCAGCTCCCCGGCTCCAGAGCACAGACTCAGTAGGTGTGCTGCGTGGGCTTAGTTCTCCTCGGCACGTGGGACCTTCCCAACCCAGGGACTGAACCATGTCTTCGGCATCGGCAGGTGGATTCTTTACCACTGAGTTACCAGTGAAGCCCTCATTTTCTAAGTAACAATTTCCCCTGATTATAGAAATAATGTGTATTCACTGTGAAAAACCTTAATACATAGAGAAAAATATTCAGAAGAAAATAAACACCCTTAATTCTACCATATAACCATACATAACTGTTATTTGGTAAATTTATATCTAATTTTTAAAAATTGAGATCATATTATTTCCATGTGTGTTTTTTATCTCCTTTAAAAAAAAATCAGTGCTGCGATGAACATTGGGGTACACGTGTCTCTTTCAATTCTGGTTTCCTCAGTGTGTATGCCCAGCAGTGGGATTGCTGGGTCATAAGGCAGTTCTATTTCCAGTTTTTTAAGGAATCTCCACACTGTTCTCCATAGTGGCTGTACTAGTTTGCATTCCCACTAGCAGTGTAAGAGGGTTCCCTTTTCTCCACACCCTCTCCAGCATTTATTGCTTGTAGACTTTTGGATAGCAGCTGATCTGACTGGTATGAAATAGTACCTTATTGTGGTTTTGATTTGCATTTCTCTGATAATGAGTGATGTTGAGCATCTTTTCATGTGTTTGTTAGCCATCTGTATGTCTTCTTTGGAGAAATGTCTGTTTAGTCGCAGCACTGTCTATAATAGCCAGGACATGGAAGCAACCTAGATGTCCATCAGCAGATGAATGGATAAGAAAGCTGTGGTACATATACACAATGGAGTATTACTCAGCCATTAACAAGAATACGTTTGAATCAGTTCTAATGAGGTGGATGAAACTAGAGCCTATTATACAGAGTGAAGTAAGCCAGAAAGAAAAACACCAATACAGTATACAACACATATATATGGAATTTAGAAAGATGGTAACGATAACTCTGTGTGCGAGACAGCAAAAGAGACACAGATGTATAGAACAGTCTTTTGGACTCTGTGGGAGAGGGAGAGGGTGGGATGATTTGGGAGAATGGCATTGAAATATGTATAATATCATAAATGAAACGAATCGCCAGTGCAGGTTCGATGCAGGATACAGGATGCTTGGGGCCGGTGCACTGGGATGACCCAGAGGGATGGTATGGGGAGGGAGGTGGGAGGGGGGGTTCAGGATGGGGAACATGTATACACCTGTGGCAGATTCATGATGATGTATGGCAAAACCAATACAATATTGTAAAGTAATTAGCCTCCAATTAAAATAAATAAATTTATATTAAAAATTTTTTTTTAAAAATTCACTGTGTACCTAGGGTTTTCTTCCATTTTTCTGTCTTATTCAAGAACTTTCTGAGATGCAAATGAGTATCACCCATGGCCATCTCTGCTCCAGGTCCATAAGCACCTACAATTCAAAGTGTCCCAAACTGGATTCATACTCAAATCCCAATCACCAGATCAATCCTCTCCTTGTCCCTCTTAGCAGGTGGCAGTAAGACAACAGGCATGGCTCTCCCAGTAGCAGATAGATGCCACTTGCCTTAAAGTCATTCTTCCATTCTGTGATTATTAAATATTTTAAAACTAGGTTTTTGTTCTGATGGAACAATTCCATCTCAAGAACAAAGACCATGCATCTAAATTCAGAGCCGCTCTAACCCCTTTGGCTGATGGTGGTGGTTTACTTGCTAAGTTGTGTTCAACTCTGCAACCCTCTGTAGCCCTCCTGGCTCCTCTGTCCACAGCATTTCCCAGGCAAGAATACTGGAGTGGGTTGTCATTCCCTTCTCCACCCATGGATCGAATCAGAGTTCCCTGCATTAGTAGGCAGATTCCTTATCACTGAGCCACCAGGGAAGCCCCACACCTTTGGTTAGTGAGTGGGAAATGTCAACAAAGGCTTGCTGCTCAGGAGGCTGTGGTTTTGGGGGAAGGATCCTAAACCCAAACCTGCCATTTCCTGGCAGTGGGCCCTGAGGCATACCACTTCTGCTGAGTCTCAACTATCAGCTGTGACTGAAAGCAGCCCCCTGAACTGTTGAGAATCACATGCTAAGGTGTGTGTGGCACACCCGGCACAGTGCAGGCACCCAGGAAATGGCAGGGCTGGCTGCAAGTGGCGGCTGCTATCATCGGCTTGACCTTCAGCACCTCACAAGGTCGCATCACCGGTTCCCTTGTCAGGACCTCAGCTCTGCAGCTTGCTGCCGCTCCAGGAGGGGCTGGTCCACCACATACTCTGCTGCGCTTCCCAGCCCGGGAGTCTGGGAAGAGTGGATGCCCTGGACTTTCATCCTCAGATGACATGATTCCCAGGGACTTCACAGTGGTTAGGACTCTGCAATCTCACTGCCAAGGGTCTCGACCCTATCTGAACCCTGCCAAGGGGTCAATCCCTGGTCAGGGAACTAAGATCCCACAAGTGTGTGGCATGGTAAAAGAAAAACTCAAGAGATGACATGACTACCTCAGTCCTTGCATCCACTCTCCTGAGGTCAGTCGGAAGAGGCTCCTCTTCTTTTCCTTAATTGATGCTTCTCAAGTTACGAGCACTGCTGCTGCTAAGTCGCTTCAGTCTTGTCCAACTCTGGGCGACCCCATAGATGGCAGCCCACCAGGCTCCCCCAGCCCTGGGATTTTCCAGGCAAGAACACTGGAGTGGGTTGCCATTTCCTTCTCCAATGCATGAAAGTGAAAAGTGAAAGTGAAGTCGCTCAGTCGTGTTTGACTCTTAGCGACCCCCATGGACTGCAGCCTACCAGGCTCCTCCCTCCATGGGATTTTCCAGGCAAGAGTACTGGAGTGGGGTGCCATTGCCTTCTCCGAGTTACGAGCACAATACAGGCTTATTTTGACAAGGGAAAGGACACAGCACATGATACATACAGGCAAAGCTGACCATCTCCCCGCTCCACCCTACCCTACTCTCAACCGGCCTTTGTATCCTTCCCCACCTTTCTCCTCACTGAACGCAGACACACAAGCATATGCACACATATAGGAGCTGGCTGGTTTGTTTTCATGGAAATAGAACCTACTATATACCATTTTATAACCTGTTTGTTTTTTTTAATTTAACGTGCCATGGACATCTGCAAAAAATATGTAAGTATATACATGTGTGTGTATACATGTCTTTTTTAAAAAAATTTTAACATTCCCTAGGAATATCTAATTCTATGTAGTTTTAGGACGTTATCAAAATATAACCCAATCCAGTGGATCTTTCAGACCTGAGGTCTCTTTTCCTCTTGCTAAACGTGGCCAACCCAGAGTGTTTCATCTTTACAAAGAGCCCCCCAACCCCCATCCCGTCTTCTAAGAATATGCTCCTCCTCCAACTTCATATCATCCTGCTGTGGACAGTCACAAAACCCACCCCTCTGGCCATGGAGGAAGCAGCTGGTGGAGCTGTCTGAGAAATACAGCTGGGTGTGTGGACACACACAAAAACAGGAGCTGGACAGAGACGAGGGGTGCTGATCTGCTCAAGGACCTGGGCCCAATTTCCAGTGGGCCCCGTTCCTACTACATCTCCTTTGGTTCCGTGAGTTACACCAGGATCTGTCAAAACACACAAAACCTCCTTGTTTGGTTAAACTGGTCTCAGCTGGGTTACAGTCCCTGGGAGCCAAGAATTCTGACTAAGACACACACCTTGTAGCATACAGCCTTCTCTGGAGTATTGCTTAACCCACAGATGGAAAACGTCTCCTGCACAGATTTTTCTCTCTTTTTAATTTCCAAGAGTTAAATAATAATAATAATGGAAACCCCACTTTGGGGATTTGTGTTTGATTAACTAGAAAGTTCTGCAACGCTTCCATGGACAATGCCAGAACGCAGCTTCCAGAAGTGCTTTAATTCTCCTGGGGCTGGAGGCACTGCTACCTCGCTGGCAGAATAATGTAACTGTTGTGTAACCATGCTCCACCAGAAAGGGGAAGACTTAGTTATCACTTGGTTTCTTCGCAGGGACTGCCAAAGTGGCAGCAGTTCAATGTTTCTGCCCATTAACATGCTGCCAGGTTACCATCCGTATTTTTAAACAAAGTCAATACAGAGACGGTCAAAAAACCAGTCTGGATTTACATAATACACTTACTCATTTCTATTTTTGTTTTCAGATGAAATGAACATGAAAAGATATATTCTTAGCTCACATGTTACCCCAGCTGTCTATGAAGATAAAAATTTGAAAAATCTTAAAGCTTCTTAATTATTTCATAGTCTTACCAAAAAGTAACAACAAACAAATGTCTGCCCTGGAATATAGACTGTGGGGAGTCAGGATAGTCCTTTCCACCATGGCTGGACACCAGAAGCAGTGTCGCCGTGAGCCAAGCCTGCAGGAGACAGGCAAGGGTCCCGCCCATTCTACACCGTGGATTCCCCAGACACCCAGTGACAAAGGGCAGAACTCACTCTTGTGCCGTAAGATGATTCTCTGTTGTCCAGAGGGAACAGAGTAAAGGCCTGCAACAAGATTCTGAAATGCCAAAGACTGTCCCACTTCCCCAGGCAGCAGATTCTATTTGCCGGGCAAATTGTTGTTGTTCAGTCGCTAAGTCACGTCTGGACTCTTTGCGACCCCATGAACTGCAGCACGTCAGGCTTCCCTGTTCTTCACCATCTCCCAGAGTTTGCTCAAATTCATGTCCATTGAGTGGATGATGCCATCCAAGCATTGCATCCTCCGTCGCTCCCTTCTCCTCCTGCCCTCAATCTTTCCCAGCATCAGGGTCAAACTGTTACAGTTCATTTATTGAAAAGACACCATGTCAGTGCTGCCTGTGCCCACCTGTTCACCTCTTGGTCTCTTCTATATAGTCCAGATGAAATACCCCCATTCTGGATATATAATGCCCACTTTCTTATCTGTGGTTTCTCTATGGGCAAAACCATCCAAAACATTCACTGGAGGAATTCTAAACTTTCCTTTGGGGTTGTAAAATCCCTATTGTTTTCTATCACCATAACCTGGTTTAATCCTTGGTTTAGTTCCACAAGTAACTAAATCTATAGCTCACATATGCCAACTAGACAATTTAACCTAAAAAACAAACAACAACCACCACCCCCCTAACATCTGGATTTCTATTTTAGCGCCACCTGAGTCCTCTCAATCCCCCAGGTGTTAACCTCTTCTTGGATGAGTGCTTTCAGCAGAAAGGGGATCAAGAAGTCCCGGCAGCTATAACTTGAAAATGCATAAAATAAAAGCCATCACTTCCAGCTGTTCTTCTAACAAATGCTCTAACTATTTCAAATTGAGTGAGAAGCCAAGGGGGACAGGGGAAACAACACAGAAATTCGATGAGTGGTACACTGACCCCACTTCTAGACTGAAGGAACAAAGGGAAGAAGCAGAGATAACTGAACCCGAAGGCTGAGATCAGCTGCAGAAGCTTTTGAAATAGACAGGTCTGGCCAAACAGAGCTGGATTAATGGAGATGCTAAAGAGGGCAGAGAGAAAGAAATTCCCTGGCTGCTTCTTTCCTCTTACCCTACAATCTTGCCAAATTCTTCTTGTCCAAAACTATTCAGAGGTCAGCTGACACCAGAGCTTGGGAAACATGGCCGGCAGAGTTCTGGTTCTGCCCTTCTACCATACAAAGCAAATCAGGAGACGGATTTGATGGCAAACTGGTCAGAGACCAGCACAGGTGCACTAGCAGGACTGCAAAATTCACAGAGACTCGAGATATAAAAGGGGAGCCAGCTACTGATGAGGGGCAAACACAGGGATGAAGTCCTGGCAAGTTAGACCAGTGCTGGCTGGGAAGCGAGACCTGGAAGCTGGGGTGAGGCCAGCCTCTGGTGAGGACCCAGTCACGTGACAATGGCTCACCCGACAGGAACCTCCTGCCTCCAGTTGGGCAGAGCCGTGGGCAACTCAGGGTGGCAGCTACAGGTGACAATGTACAGACGAGGCTCTGGAGGGATGTACCCTAGAAAATGACAGGGCCCAGTGTCCAGAAGGGCCTGGGAGGGACTGAGTGATCAAGGGGGACTGCCGCCTTACCTACGCTACATTTCTCCTTTTTAAGGGGAGAATAGGAGTGGACTCATTGGAAAAGACCCTGATGCTGGAAAAGATTGAGGGCAGGAGGAAAAGGGGACGACAGAGGATGAGATGGTTGGATGGCATCGCCAATTCAGTGGACATGAATCTGAGCAAACTCCGGGAGACAGTGGAGGACACAGGAACCTGGTGTGCTACAGTCCATGGGGTCGCAAAGAGTTGGATATGACTTAGTGACTGAACAACAACAACAACATATAGAATTTTATGTATAATTTTAAAATACTTTTCTTAAGTAGGAAGAAACAAACAGGCAAAAGTACAGCTCTTCCTCCAACACAGGAAGGAAGATCAAGCAGAGTTAAGACGACTTTGGAAGTAGAAGGGAAGGAAGTGGGGCAGCCCGTTGCCCTCCCAAAGACAGAAAAGTACCAATTCCCCAGGAATGACCAGCTTTCTCTCCCTTTCATCACAAAACAAAACTTTAAATTTGAAACCAATTCAGCTTCTACTTGAAAGCAACCATGGTTACTGCTTCTCACAAAAATTGCTATTTTCAGAGTGCTGTGGTTTTTCTGGAGGAGATGCAATGCTTCATTTCCAAGAAATGAGAAATGCAATATTTAATTTTGTTTAGCAAGTTTAATAACCCACCATTATTACAGGCTGGGGATCAAAAATCAAGCAAATGCTTCAGAGTAACAGAATTCAGATGACAGTGCCGAGGCCCCAGACAGAAGACCTCCTCTGGGAACGCGGAGGCAGATAAATCAGTCAGTTTTCCAATCAAGACACTAGACCTGCAATTCATTTGCCCTTTCAAATTACATCTGAGAGGATAAGCTCTGGAAATCCACTCTCTACTTTCAGATGCGACAGAGATTAGAAAATTTGAAAACAGAATGCCATGCGATGCACTCCCTGGGCTCTTCATAAACACTTACTGACTGACTGGCCAACTGAGAACCAATGAACTGTATGTCAAGGTTCACTTGCCAAGAAGCTCCTCTCCTTTCCTGATATCTGTGGGTCATTGCATTACGATCACGTGGCTGCCAGGCACACAGCCTCCTCCTCCACAGTGAACAGCAGAAAGGCCCAAGCAGAAAACGACTTGTGCAGTACCCTGTGATGTTTTGCCGGAGACAAATTAGTCCAAGTTCTGCTTTGTGAGAGGGACTTGGCAGCTTGATGTTTTAATTGCCCTGCTTCTGGCCCAAAAGGTGCTGAGGAGACCAGCTGAGGTGGGAGGTGGGTAATTTTATTTTCTAACCATCTGTGCATACAACATATGAAAACACAACAAATCACCATATGGTGCTAAGCTTCAATATGTCATCAGACATTGTATGAGTTTAAGAAGAAACGGACTGGGGCTTCCCTGGAGGCTCAGTGGTAAAGAACCTGCCTGCCACTGCAGGAGACACGGGTTAGATCCCCGATTCAGGAAGATCCCACATGCAACTAAGCCCATGTGCCACAACTTTCTGAGCCCGAGCTCTACAGTCTGCAAACCGCACCTACTGAGCCCATGGTGCCTAGTCTGTGTTTTGCAACAAGAGAAGTCATTGCAATAAGAAGCCCACACACCGCAACCAGAGAGCAGAGAGCAGCCTGCGTAGCAACAAAGACCCAGCACAGCCAAAAATTAAAAAATAAACTTAAAAAAAGATTTTTAAAAAAGAAGAAAATGACTGGAAGTGTGGTCTTTTCTAATTCCTGAAAGAGAATAATTTATCTCTGGCTTCAAGTGGCCCCTGCTTAAACATCCAAATCTCAGAACTACCTTATTACTGCTATTATTAATTAGGTTACACTGGAAAATTGCATCGTGGTTTTTAAAGAGTTTTCTCACTGATCATTTCACATGAACCTTGCAACATATCTGAGGTGGAGGGTAGGCAGGTCATTGCCACTGACTAAAGCCACAGATTCCTGACCCACTCGCCACCCCCCAAAACCACCGCTCACCACTCCCTTCTACTTGTCAAGTCCACATGTAGTCTACTTGTGTGTCCAAGGTCTGGCCAGCTATGTTGACTGTAGCTTTCTCCCAAGAAGGCTGTGTGATCGTGGCCTCAGGTACATTTCCACGGACTACAATGAGAAGGGGGCCCCCAATCATCTGCTGACACTCTTGTCTCATTCTCTCCTCTACACAACTTATTTGCTGCTATAGGAGGGAACCAATGTAGTTGGCCCAAGCAACCTTGGACTTCCCAAATCATCATTCTCGTCCATTCTCAAACTCCAACTACAACCTGTGGTCTGGCTAGGGTCACAAAATGCAAGGACAGACCACAGACTGGGGAAAGATATTTGCACTGTATTCAACTAACAAAAAATGTAATAATCCAGACTGTATACAGAACTCCCACAACGTGGCAGCCTGGATGGGAGGGGTGTTTGGGGCAGAACAGGTACGTGTATATGTATGGCTGAATCCCTTTGCTGTTCACCTGATACTATTACAACATTGTTTGGTAATCAGCCAAACTCCAATATAAAATAAAAAGGGAAAAAAAAAAAAGAACTCCCACAGTATGAACAATAAGAACAACATGAAAAAGACAAACAACCCCGGTGAAACTTGGCAAAAAATGTGAGCAAGCCAATCAGAGAAGGGACTTAAATAGATACTAAACACAAGAAAATATCTCAGCTTCACTGGGGGACAGTACTCAGGAAGATATAAATTAAAAACACAATTAGAAGTCATTTCCTATGTATCAAATTAGCAAGGATTAGTCTAACATTAATAAGTGTTATCAAGGAGGTAGGGCAGGAAGAAATGCCATTCACTGCTGGCAGAAGTATAAACTGGCACCAAAATTTTGGAAAGCAATTTGGCAAGATGCATTTATGCTGAGGTTATACACACTCTGTGACCCAGTGATGCCACCTCTCCCACAAGCCAACAGTGAGGTGCAAGGATGGGCACTGGAACAGAAGTCTGTAACAACCTAAAAGTCTACTAATGTGAAAATGGGTAATTAAATGTGTCATAATTACACAGTACTTATAACAGATGGGCTGCCCTGGTGGCTCAGAGGTTAAAGCATCTGCCTCCAATGCAGGAGACCCAGGTTCGATCCCTGGGTCAGGAAGATCCCCTGGAGAAAGAAATGGTAACCCACTCCAGTATTCTTGCCTGGAGAATCCCATGGACAGAGAAGCCTGGTAGGCTACAGTCAATGGGATAGCAAAGAGTCAGACACGACTGAGCGACTTCACTTTCACTTTCACAGATAGACTAAATCTTGAAACAAAATAGTGAAAAACATGCAGAATATTAAGAGCTTTTACATAAAATTTAAAACACAAATACTACACACAAGTGTGGGTGTATCCATAAACAATCTATAGAAATACAGCATAAAAACATAAAGGCAAAAATAATACAGTATTTTTTTAACTGAAGGATTGGAATCTGATTGTAGAGAGGCACAACTGTGTCTGTAACATTAAAAGAAAAAGCTGAGGGAGCAAGATTAAACACTAGTATCTATTACATCAGGATGGCAGGTCTGAGTATTTATGACGATGTGCTTTGGATGTCTGTGTTGGAAATGTGCACAATTTCTTACAGCATCATATTTAAACTTCAGGATAGAGACTGCCTAGGGAAAGTGGATAGAGAAATAAAAGGGAAGGCAGTCTAGAACAGAACATGAGGTAAGGTAGACAAAACTCTCGTAAAACACAAAATAAAACAGACAAGAGGCGGGTGGTGCAGGGAGGCTCAAGAGGAAGGAGATATGTGTGCACATTCAGTTGACTCACGCTGTCGTACAGCAGAAGCTAACACAACACTGTAAACCAATTACACTCCAATTTAAAAGATAAACTTAAAATTTTAATAAATAAAATGGACACACACACAAAAAAGAAACTCAGAAGATCTGAATAGCCCTGTATCCATTAAAGAAATAGAAATGTACTTTTAAAACTTCCCACAAAGAAAACTCTAGGTCAAGATACCATCACTGGTGAATGCTATTCAACAATAAAGTAAAGAAATAACACCAATAACACACAGTACTTGCAGAAAATGGGAAGAAGGGAACAATTCCTAGCTTGTTTTATGAGGCCAGCATAACCCTGATATTAAATACAAAGACACTACAAGAAAAAAAAAATTACAGGGCAGTGGCCTTCAGGCACACAGGGATATTAACAAATGAATTCAGCAATACAGACACAAAAGTACATCATGACCAAATCAACTTTATCCTAGGAACACAAGGTTGGTTTGATATTAAAAACCAATCAACTTAATACATCACATTAACAGACTAAAGGAGAAAAACCATGTATCATCTCAATAGATACAGAAAAGGCATAGTACAAAAATGAATATTCATTCATGAGAAAAATTCTCAGTAAATGGAATATAGGGACAACCTCGTTTCACTGTACTCTGCTTTACAGATACTGTGCTTTTTACAAATTGAAGGCTTCCGGCAATCCTGCATTGGGCAAGTCAATTGGCACCACTTCCCAATAGTATTATTTTTTAATTAAGGTATGTAGATTTTTTAAAAGACATAATGTTATTGCACACAACAGACCACAGTGTAATGTAAAAATTACTTTTATATGCACTGGGACCAGAAAATTCACATGATTCGCTTTACTGCAACATCTGCTTTATTGCAGTGCTCCGGGACTAAACCCACACTATCGCCGAGGTCTGCCTGCACAGGAGAACTTTCCAACCGGATTAGAGGATGCGAAGATGGAGCAGAGTGGGAAAACCCTGTGGAGTAACTGGGAGGAAGAAACCAAGATGCAGGAGAAAAACCTGAAGAGTGGGACCTCGTGCCAAGGGCAGAGTCTTTCAAGGAGCAGGGGGATACGGTCCATCGTATGACATGCCACTGAGGTGAGAAAGGATGAGGAAAGAGACACATCCAGGGAGGTCACTGGCGGCCTTGAAGACTGCAGGCGTGGTGCAGAGGTCAGCCCACTTTTTACTTCCCATCTGCTGTTCTTAGCATGCCTCAGAATGACTCCCATACCTCCACTCAAGAATTACGCAAATCAGGGCTTCCCTGGTGGCTCAGTGATACAGAATCCACCTGTTAGTGCAGGAGACACAGGGTCGATTCCTGGTCCAGGAAGATCCCATATGCCATGCAGCAACTAAGCCCATGCTCCACAACTACTGAGCCTGCACGCTGCAACAGCTGAACCTGTGCGCCCGAGAGCCTGCGCTCCACAAGAGGAGCCACTGCACTGAGAAGCTGGCACCACAACAGAGAGCAGCCCCTACTCACTGCAACGAGAGAAGAAAGCCCACGCGGTAATCAAAGACCCAGCACAGCAAAGAATAGCAAATTTGCAAAAGAACTAAGCAAATCAACCAACAAGTTAACAAGTTAGAGAAAAAGGCAAAGTTTACTGAATTTTTCCAAGCTTACTGACAGACTTTGAACTTAAGATTCCAGTCCTACTCTATAGTACAGTAGAAAGGCCAGTGTTTCGAACAAAGTTGGTGGCCAAGGACTATGTACCTAATGAATTAATCAACACACATGTCAGATCTTCTTATTCCAGATCAGATATTCCTTCCCTCCTTCGAGTCAGGATCACTGGGATCTGACCTGCATCCAACCCTGCCCTATCCCTAGGACTAATCCTGACTTTGGGAGAGAAGGGTTTTAAAACAGCAGGAAGCCGACAGGCTTTATCGCTGCTGACCACCTCTGTTGACAAAGGTTTGCGTCTTTCCTGCCACTGTAACTTAGAAACGGCAGGGCAAATTTTTCACCGTATTTGGCAGTTATTTTGGGGATGATCTGACTTAAATACGGGCTACGAAAATTAACAAGAAATTAATCTCAGGAGAACCTGCAGAATACCCTCCCGCTCCACACAGTTTATCATCTTAAAGAGAGCAACTGAAACAGGAACGCAGGGAGCCCCAGGTGCCTGCTGGTCACTAAGATACCATAAACCAAATAACACAGGGTGGTCTGAGGCACCAACTGAGGCACAGGATAGATGATACAAAGAGCAGGCGATGGCTGGGTGCTTCTCAAAAGGCAAATCCATTCAGTGGGCAGAAGAGAGTACAGAGTCATTATTAAATGAATTAGATTAATTTCATTTATTATGTGACTTCCCAGAGCAGGGCTTCCCTGCTGGCTCAGACAGTAAAGAATCTGTCTGCAATGTGGGAGACCCAGGTTCAATCCCTGGGTCGGGAAGATCCCTTCGAGAAGGGAATTTATACTGACCTGATTTACTTACAAAATAACCATTTGTTGCTGTTCAGTCAATAAGTCACGTCCAACTCTTTGAGACCCCAAGGATGGCAGCACGCTGGGCTTCCCTGTCCTTCACTATCTCCCAGAGTTTGCTCAAATTCATGTCCACTGAGTTGGTGTTGCTATCTAACCATCTCATCCTCTGCAGCAACCTTCTCATTTTGCCCTCAATCTTTCTCAGCATCAGGGCCTTTTTCAATGAGTCGGCTCTTTGCATGAAGTGGCCAAACTACTGGAGCTTCAGCTTCAGCATCAGTCCTTCCAATGAACATTCAGGGTTGATTTCCTTTAGTATTCACTGGTTTGATCTCCTTGCAGTCCGAGGGACTCTTAAGACTCTTCTCCAACACCACAGTTTGAAAGCATCAATTCTTCAGTACTCAGCCTTATTTATGGTCCAACTCTCACATCCATATGTGACTACTGGAAAAACTACAGCTTTGACTATATGGATCTTTGTTGGCAAAGATCTCTGCTTTTTAATAAACTTTCTAGGTTTGTCATAGATTTCCTTCCAAGGAGCAATAATCTTAATTTTATGGCTTAAGTCATGTCCGCAGTGATTTTGGAGACGTCCACTTTTTTTAGGGGATTATTATTGGCCAGACACAGGTACTGTCTCATTTATCCTGAACAACAACCCAGAAGCGAAGAATAAATATTACCCCTGTTTTAAGGGATTCAATGACTCGTGCAAGGTCACTCAGCGAGAAGGTGGTGTAACGAGGGTCAAACCTGGGTTGCCCAATCCATGAGTCTAGCCTGACCTTGGGTTTCAGTTACTGGTAAGGGACTCCATTTTGTCTTTTGGGTTTGAGCTGTCTGTAAGGGTCCCAGTAAGTCTGGGCCTGGGGTTCTGCCTGGAGCTTTGTCTGTAATGTGTCATTCATCCAAGAGAATCAGAGTTCCACCTATACCCCCTCAACCATCTATCTGCTAATGTACCATAAACACACAGTTTTGCTATAAAAGTTTAATCTGTAGCAACTGCCTGTACTCACTAACGGTGCAAAATAAGTTGGCTTAAGTTAAAAAAAAAAAAACAAGATTAAATCTAGTTGAAGAAGCACAGTTAGATATACCTCCTGACAAGAGCCAATTTATTCTGCACCACCTCTTTCCAATAAACACTGCAGAAGTGATGGAAAGCAATATCGGGGAGAAATAACACCTGGCAGAGCCCAGGGAGACGGCCCTTATAGAAGGCCAATCTCTGGATCTGACAGTAAAAGTCGTTAACTCTTCGAGGAACAGAGAGACACAATACCTTGACTTCCTTTTTAGGAATACTTCTTGCTGCCAATGTCAGCTCGGCAGAAATTTTGAAACCAATTATGACAATGGATGCACTTACCACTTTAAAAGAAAATCTTTAGGTAGATATATTCCTAAGTATTTTATTCTTTTCGTTGCAATGGTGAATGGAGTTGTTTCCTTAATTTCTCTATTTTCTCATTATTAGTGTATAGGAATGTAAGGGATTTCTGTGTGTTGGTTTTATATCCTGCAACTTTACTATATTCATTGATTAGCTCTAGTAATTTTCTGGTGGAGTCTTTAGGGTTTTCTATGTAGAGGATCATGTCATCTGCAAACAGTGAGAGTTTTACTTCTTCTTTTCCAATTTGGATTCCTTCTATTTCTTTTTCTGCTCAGATTGCTATGGCCAAAACTTCCAAAACTATGTTGAACAGTAGTGGTGAAAGTGGGCACCCTTGTCTTGTTCCTGAGTTTAGGGGAAATGCTTTCAAGTTTTCACCATTGAGGATGTTTGCTGTGGGTTTATCATATATAGCTTTTATTATGTTGAGGTATGTTCCTTCTGTTCCTGCTTTCTGGAGAGTTTTTATCATAAATGGATATTGAATTTTGTCAAAGGCTTTCTCTGCATCTATTGAAATAATCATATGATTTTTATTTTTCAATTTGTTAATGTGGTGTATTATAGCCAGGACATGGAAGCAACCTAGATGTCCATCAGCAGATGAATGGATAAGAAAGCTGTGGTACATATACACAATGGAGTATTACTCAGCCATTAACAAGAATACATTTGAATCAGTTCTAATGAGGTGGATGAAACTGGAGCCTATTATACAGAGTGAAGTAAGCCAGAAAGAAAAACACCAATACAGTATACTAACGCATATATATGGAATTTAGAAAGATGGTAACGATAATCCTGTATGCAAGACAGCAAAAGAGACACAGATGTATAGAACAGTCTTTTGGACTCTGTGGGAGAGGGCGAGGGTGGGATGATTTCGGAGAATGGCATTGAAACATGTATAATATCATATGTGAAACGAATCGCCAGTCCAGGTTCAATGCATGATACAGGATGCTCGGGGCTGGTGCACTGGGATGACCCAGAGGGATGGTATGGGGAGGGAGGTGGGAGGGGGGTTCAGGATTGGGAACATGTGTACACCCGTGGCAGATTCATGATGATGTATGGCAAAACCAATACAATATTGTAAAGTAATTAGCCTCTAATTAAAATAAATAAATTAATATTAAAATAAATAAATAAAAATTAAAAAAAAAAAAAAGAAAATCTTCAGAAAGAACTGAGAGGCAGCAGATACCCTTTATACAGACCCTGAGAGGTTAATAACAGCAACAGCCAGGGGGAGTGCAGGGAAATGTTTAACAATGGACTCTCTAGCAGAAAAAGCCCTGATTTGCAGGCTCTGCTGATTTCCATGATGTAAATACTCCCATCCCGGGTGGATTCTGAGCTACCGAGGTGACAAATAATTAACACGAAGTTGGGCAGAGGTGTGCACGGCTCTCAGGACCTGGTGTGGCGGGCTCCAGCTCTCTGCTGAGGACGACCGTATTTACGGGTTATGTGCTTACGCGCCAGCTACGCGGTAATTGCTTCACAATCATCATCTTTCAATCCGTGGGAAAGGCCAATGGGCAAGTACTATTTTATCCCCTTTTTACAGATGAGAGAAAACTAGGTGTTAGTTTAGAGAGGTTAATCAGTAATGAGTCAAAGGCTGACTGCTTACTAAGTGTTAAGAGCTAGAGCCTGAGTGCTGGCCATTTGGTTCACGGGTCCACGCTTTCCGCCCCTCTCTGATGCTGCCTCTCTCTAGAAGTTGTTCAAGAAGCTACTATGATCACTGCTACCTTGTCTTACAGATGATGTGTTGTTAAGGAGTTAAGTGCAGGCTCTGGGTAGCTGGCAGTGAAAGGGGTCTGACCCACATCAGCCATGGAAGTGTTCTTCTCTTCCTCTCTCAGGAAAGTTCACCTTGTCCTCCAACACCCATGTCAGATGGTCCCCTATGAGGGAGTCTTTCCCAACTCCCACAGGGCTGTTACTTCCCCCCAAATTTTTGTGTTATGAAAATTTGACTTTTTTCCATTATAAGATAGATACGTGCTCATTAGAGAATACAGAGAATATCAAAATACAAGGAGAAAAATCTCTTTGTGGCTCTACCTCCTACTCACAGCATTTGCTCCTCTTTTGTTCTACTGCACCCATTTCCCTCTCCAATGTCTGTCTATTGAGGGGCATCAGCCCCACCACATCGTGAACTCCTCCTGAGGTGGTATCAACATGGTACCCACAGGCATGAACCCTTCCACTGCATCGGCACCCCACCTCCCTCCCCAGCACAATACCCAATACACGGCTGGCCCTCAATTAATCTTGACGCTTTATTATGTCCTCCAATTCATCAGAGGCAACCCTAGGCTTCTCAAAGCTGCCCTAATCTTAACTGAGACTGGGTGTCTCCTTTGTCCTACATTCTGACTGTCCTGAGTGGGGCAGGGAAGCGCCACCCCAGCGGGCACTGGGCCTTACCTGCATCCCTCTCATCTTCTGGAAGCGTGCAATGGTGTCGCTGATGGTGTACACGCGCACGTGGCCCATATGCAGCTTGCCGGAGGGATAAGGGAACATGGAAAGCACGTAAAACTTGGGCTTTGATTTCTAGGAAAGGGTGACGGAAAAATGCAGTGAGTATTTATTCATCATTCACAGGGAACTAGGTACACATATAATATTTTGGCATTTTATTCAAGGTAATAATTTAACATTTTCAAAAGCTTTCTTTTAAAAAAAAGAAAAAAAACATTCCCATAAGGTAAATGGACAAAAATGCCAAATGCCAAAATTCAAAGCCCTGGGTTATCCTAAAGAATGTCCAAAATAATGCCAAACAACCTCACAGTGCTAATTACCCCTACTTATTTTTAAATCTGCCTTTTTCTCTTTTAGAACAGCTATCTAGGACTTAAAGAACTGTATGTTTTTCCAAACGAAGCTCTGACATATGTGTCCATAAAATTCATGGAGACAACGGTGAATCACAGAGATGTGACAAGTCTAAAATGGAGCCCCTCCCTAAATTCCGGGAGCTGCACGCAGACTTGGACTGAGCAGGGTCCCCAGGCGCGGATTCAGGTTCCAGGTTTCTCTGCTGTACTGCGAGCTTATCTTTCAACAGAAAAAGCTGAAATGGGAGGGTAATGAGAAAATCTTAGCCAGGTTGCTGTTTCCCAGGGGGTGATCTACAGGCAGCCTCAGGCCAGGGTTACATAATGCTCCAGCATCCAAAGACACACAGTTTCATCATGAGAAACAGGAAAAAAGGTTCATGGATTGGAACACAACAGACACAGGGCAGGACATCCTCACGGGAACGTCAGCCTCTGGGACCTTGGTTCTTATAATGGTGAATGTTGACACAAATTTGCACACACGAGGGGAGAAGGCTGGAAAGGAGGTAGTCATTTAATTGATTCCTTATTGGGGACCTTAAGGAATTGTCATTCAAGGGCAAGGATCATGTTTTAACCACATAACCCCACCCCAATCCCCACCTCCCTGACTGACCCCCTAGTTTAACAAACTGTTGGGTAAATGTCTGCCAGCCTTTGTGCTCTGAAGCCTGAGAATGGGCCTTAAATCCTCGCCCGGGGGGAGAAGGGATGCCTCTGAAGAAAGGAAGAGAACAGGTAACTGCTTCTGTTTAGTCGCTAAGTGTCTGGATCCTCTGATGTTATCACTACTTTTTTTCTCCTGTTTTTCTCTTTCTGTTCTTACTCCCTTGCGAGAGCTCTACAAGAGTTCTTCAAGGCTTTGCTTCTCCAAAATTAATGAAAACAAATGCAAAACAGAATATTCATGACCATTCTTATGTGTGCGAGTGGTATTGGGCAGGGGGAGTACTTTGTGCTAAGTATTTATTTGCATGACTGATAATTGACAGCCAACTGTAATCAGGGGAGCAGAAGAAACCAGAAATCGAATTCTTTCCAAATCTCACTTGACCCCTTGCTTTCAACTTCCCTCAGCAAGGAAGGTGGACAAATCTTTAGCTGGGCCACTGTCGTGTGGCAAGACAGACCAGAATGACACTTTTCTCTATGCTCTGCTTCCTCTAGAAATGATCAACTGTGTGGCAAGTCAAGTTGCCTGAAGGAAGGGAAGGGAAAAGTGCATGAATAACGAGTTTGCATAATAAACCTGGAAACCTGTAATACTAAAGTGACAGCTCCTATTGATTTCTAGAAATGGATGGAAAGCCCCACATTGATCATGCACTTTAATTGGAAACTGTGCAACCATAACTCAGGAAAATCTCAGAAGCAAGAGAGACAACTTGAGATTCAGGAGTCACTGGGGACTCAGGACTTTCTTCTTTAAGAAGGCAAGTGACAGACGATCCTCTCAATTTGTAAACAACTCCTTCAAAGGAAGTGCAAGACCTCATTCTGATACCTGGTACAGAACGAGAAATAGGCAGACTATCCACTCAATTCTACCTTACTCGTTGACATAGATTAGGCCTACTGCTTCTTTTGGGGGAATTTTTAGGGACATAAGAAAACAGTTGTTACAGAGTTCTTTGGGACCTGAAAAAACAATAAAATATTTGATATACACTATTTCTAGTTTTTCATTTTAAAGTTTTTACATTAAATGTATTTTTATTATAATCACCTTGTTTTTATTATCATATATATTTAAAAAATTATGTTTACTTAACAATCTTACCCCAAACATTTTCTACATCTAGCGTCTTCATTAATATCTTTTTTTGTATGTCTCTCCAACAAAGATGAAACTTACGGCAAAACTGAGGAATTCATTACATACGAGCTAGTTCAGTTCAGTTCAGTCGCTCAGTCGTGTCCGCTCTTTGCGACCCCATGGACTGCAGCACACCAGGCTTCCATGTCCATCACCAACTCCTGGAGCTTACTCAAACTCATGTCCATTGAATTGGTGATGCCATTCAGCCATCTCATCCTCTGTCATCCCCTTCTCCTCCCGCCTTCAATCTTCCCCGGCATCAGGGTCTTTTCCAATAAGTCAGTTCTTCACACCAGGTGGCCAAAGTATTGGAGCCTCACCTTCAGCATCAGTCCTTCCAAAATTCAGGACTGATTTCCTTTAGGATGGACTGGTTGGATCTCCTTGCAGTCCAAGGGACTCTCAAGAGTCTTCTCCAACACCACAGTTCAAAAGCATCAACTCTTCGGCACTCAGCTTTCTTTATAGTCCAACTCTCACATCCATACATGACTACTGGAAAAACCACAGCTCTGACTAGACAGACCTTTGTCAGCAAAGTGATGTCTCTGCTTTTTAATATGCTGCCTAGGTTGGTCAAAGCTTTTCTTCCAAGGAGCAAGTGTCTTTTAATTTCATGGCTGCAGTCACCATCTGCAGTGATTTCAGAGTACTGAGTCCACAGAAGATACAGAAAAGTACTGCTAGCAAAAGTTTTTACTATTCATGAATATTTTTCTTTATTGCAGAAAAGGTGTTCAGCACACTGCCTGTCCCTGCCTTCTGTTTCTCTGTGTGAACTAAGCCATTTTCCTCTGTGACAATGAGATGAATTCTGTTCTCTGAGAGTAGAAGGAAGGAATTTTGGGAGTTTATAATTGAGCAGGAATCTGATTGAAAGGGACATTTTCATAATTATATAAAAGTGTAAGAATTTAAGCCTTTAATAGAAATTAAGACTGGAAGTGATGGAAAATAGATGGTTTTTATATAAGTGGGTCCTATTATTTTTGTCAGCTCTGACATCAGAAGAAAGATAACTTCTGCCTCTTTATGGATCATGCTCTGAAACTCTCGCTGAGACTAGCGAATGGAGGGAAGTGGACTGCGCAGTGGAAGCTTGCAGCATGGGATCTGGTCCAAGCTCTGCCACTAGCTGTGAGACCTCAGGCAAATTCCTTTGTTTTTCTGGGCTCAGTTCACAGTCTGTAAATCAAAGGTGAGACAAAAGAAGGTTCCTGGTGAAAGCATGAGCTTAGGACTCAAATGTGTCTGGATCTGGGCTGTGCCACAACTGAGATTGAGGACAGAGGGTGAGATGTTTGGATGGCATCACTAACTTAATGGACATGAGCTCGAGTACATTCCAAGAGATAGTGAAGGACAGGGGAGCCTGGTGTGCTGCAGTTCATGCGGTCACAAACAGTGAGACATGACTTAGCGACTGAACAACAAGTGAGTTATGCATTTCAACAACTTACCAAACTTCCCTCCCAGTTTTCTTACTCCAAAATGAGGATACTACTATGCACTTTCAGGGCTGTTTCAGAATTTAAATGAGATAATGAAAGGAAAGATGGTGCCTAACACACTAAAATGCTCATTAAATGAAAGTTTTTTTTATAACGATGATTATGAAGATGATGGTAAAATATTCAACTTCTAGAAACTCATTTCCAGTGGATTTCAAATGTAGCTACTACCAGAGTGAGATTGATTATAGACATGCTTTAAAATCTACCAGCATCTAGTCATATTCTCATTCCTGTCAAAGATACACCACACATTTTTATCTTCTTGTATCTTTCGTTCATGGGACTTCCCAGGTGGTGCTAGTGGTAAGTGTGGGTTTGATTCCTGGGTTGGGAAGATGCCCTGGAGGAGGGCATGGCAATCCACTCCAGTATTCTTGCCTGGAGAATTCCATGGACAGGAGAGCCTGGCAGGATACAGTCCATAGGGCTGCCAAGAGGCGGACAAGACTGAAGTGACTTAGCATGCATCTTTCATTTATATAACACTTCAGTTTGTAAAATGAGTTTAATCTTATTTTATCCTTTGATTTTTAAAACAATTCTGTGGGATAAACAATGCAAAGAATCTGAGGATCAGAGAGGTTAAATGTTGCTGACAGCACAGTGAATTTGGGAGAGGAGCCAGAATTACTGCCCGGGCTCCAGACTCCTTATCTAGCCTTCTCTCCACTTTACCCTTTTCCAATTCAACCCTGACAGAATGCCACTGGGGATCACCCACAATGTTCCTAAAGCTATTTACCCAATTAGTCAAGCATAGTTTATTTTGACCCATTTAATTTTTTAGAAAACCATACACTTAAGAATGCAATGTCACAAGAATAAAAAGCTACAACTTCAAAATGTTTGGAGGCCACTGAATCTAAACCAAAAGAAAAAGAAGCTAATTTTATGCTCCTCATTCAGAATTAAACTTCTCCCTAAGGTCTGCTTCCAAAATATATTTAGCTACATTAGTCTGGTCATGTTGCCATGAAGAATTTTCATTTCCTAATGAGGTAAAAGTTAAGCTTTCATTGTATAATTATGCATTTCATTTAAACCTTCCTTTTTATGATTTCACATATCACTTACATCTCTTTCAATACCAGATTTTCTTCGTAACTAATGCAAAAAACCATCCTTCAGTTTAAGACAAATAGCTACCCACTCCCCATTTTTCATAAAGATCAATCTCATAGAAAGAATGAGTCTGATAAGAGAGGAGAATCAGGAAAGGTGATTCTAGCACACTGTGGTCTTGGGCAAATATACATTCACTCAACTGCTTGCCTTTGTCCTAATCTCTTTAATTGAACATAGTGGTCCATGGGATTTTCCAGCCAAGAGTACTGGAGTGGGTTGCCATTTTCTTCTCCACGGGATCTTCCCGACCCAGGGATCAAACCCAGATCTCCCGCATTGTAGGCAGACGCTTTACCGTCTGAGCTACCAGGGAAGCCCCAGTTGAACATAGAGAGAGTTTATATTATTTGACTGGTTACTATTATGAAAGGATGGTCAGAATTTTAAGAGTAAAACTACTTAATAGTGGTGTACTCTAATCAAATTCAACATTTCATGTAACAAACCACACCTTCCATATTGTAACCAATATTGAGAGGTAAGGGTTAACGCATTTAAGATTGATTCCCACCAGGCCGGCCTCCCAGAGAAGGAGCTGGCTTCTAGCAGAGTATGCCATGGAAACTGGTTACAGCCAAGTGCTTAAGACAATTAATTCAGGTAGAGCACTGAGCTGGTGCAGAGAGACTAGAAGCCAAGGGTGCACTAACTTATATATATCTGTGACCATGAGGTTGGACCCCAGCACCAGATTACACCAGGGAAGGGCTGGGACCTCCCAAACCAAGATGGCAGAGCAGGATTGGAGGCCAACATCATTCTAGGGGCAAAGGAGACACTTCTCAGAACATGCCACTTAAAAGTTCACAGCTGAGAGGCCCACATGCCCCTCTGGAATCTCCTATTTGACCCTGCCAGATCCCTGCATGTCGTCCCACCGGGCAGCGGACCACAGAGAAGCTGACATCTGCTACAGCTCCTGTCTGGGTGAGTTCCCCCAGTAACTGTGGCTCCAGAATGCCCAGCGTGGCAGCATCCATAGGCCCCTTACATGAATGTGCACCTCTCTGAGATTCCTCCAAGCACCATCCTGGTCTCATCCCAGTGACCCGTCACCAGCATCCTGGGAAGCAGGTGGGCACTACTATTATCACTGCTTATTTTCAATTAAAAAAAAAATTTGATGCCTAGAGAGACTTGGTTCTTTGGCTGAAGGTCACATACTCAATAACTTATTTGAATCCAGGCAATCTGACCCCAGTCCATGCCCTTCGCCCCTCTTCTCAACCCTTCAGTGTCTCTTAGAATACTCACATCTGCTTCTGAAACCGTGAGGGCCTGGTCTTTTATTCGCTGATGCCACCATTTCTCCACATCCTTTCGTGTCTGCAGCGTGTACTCCTTGGTCCACTCTCCCGTGGCACTGTAAATACCTCTGGACCATCCTGGAATCACTCTCCTTCCCCACTTAATGACATCTGGCCCATCGTTTAGCTGCCTTTTTAGAAGACAGGCATATAAACCCAGTCTCTGCCAAGAAGGAGCCATTCTTCAAAAGGTGGAAAGGGCCTGAAAGAGAGAGTGGAGAATACACGCGTGAGCCGCCAGAACCTCCCGGAGCTCCTCCTTCCATTCAGCACAGCCAGCATTCACAGGCTTTCCTCTTATTTTGATGATTCTTTCCCTGAAAAGAATACTTTAGAAGTGCAGTCAAGATAAACACAAACTTTTTAATGGAAAATAGTAAAGATGTTCCGTGCTCCCAAACAGCAAAGATACAAAAGCCCCATAGGAACAAAAGGAGACCATCACCTGAGCCAGCACCAGCCGCAACCTCACAGCTTACATGGGGAGCAGCGGAGGCCCCTTCCTTGCCTTTAGGCCAGTCTAGGGTCTGTCTAGCAGGCTTCACATCCCATCACTCCAGGCTTCCAAAGAGCTCTAAGCACATCTGGGCTTGGCCTTGGGCTCAAATATCAGAAGAGCTCTTGAACACAGGTCTCCCAGGAAGACTGGAGACTCTGAGCTATGATCAGCATCCTTCATACATACTACAAGTTAAATATACTCAGCAGGCTGAGCCAGGAAATAACCATTATTTAGAAGACTCTTACTTACTTCTTCATTCATTTACCAAGTATTTATTGAGGTCTACATACTATTCCAGGCACTGGGGATACAGCAGTGAACAAAAATAAAGTCCCTTCTTACATGGCACTTATACACTAGCAGAGAAAAGCAGGTAAGAAGCGAACAAATGTGAGGGGGCGGGGCGGTGTGAAGTGGGACACTGGGATTGACATGTATACTAGTATGTGTAAAACAGACAGCTAATCACAACAGACTACAGCACAGGAAACTCTACCCAATGCTGCTCTGTAGTAACTTAAATGAGAAGGAAGTCCATGAGGCTGATTCACTGCTGTACAGCAGAAACTAACACAACACTGTAAAGCAAATATACCCACCCCACCCCACCCGCCAAAAAAAGAAAAGAAACAAATAAATATATAGCATGTGTAATAGTGATGAGTACTATGGGTTTTGGCAAACAATCCACAGGGCTCACCAAGACATCCAGCTGCGATTCAAAATTCAGCTTAAACGTTGCATCGGTTTCCTCCAACAGTAAATTCCAGAAATGACCTCATGGAAGAAGCTTCATGATTTATCACTAAGTTAAAGCCTGAGGTGACAGTTCATCAAATATTCATCAAATATTTAAGATGTATGGCTAAACAGCCTAAACGTTCCGCCTTCCTACATAACAGCATTCGCTACAGCGCAGAAACAAATGAAAACAGATCTCTCAAAACCAGAGAGAAAATGAAGGAAGAAACTGGCACTCTTAAGCTGGCATTAATTCTTGATCCTCTCAAAATTTTGTCCACGTCCACTGGGGTCTAGTCTATTTAGCAAAGGTTCCAGGTCATAAATGCTGCCAAGAGGGTTCATTATAGACTTATATAAGCGAGTTTCACACATATAAAATGGCATCATAAGTGTTGACATTTTACAAGTGGGTCTGCAAAAGTTCTTGACATACCAATTCTCACTGTACTCAACCCCTCTTGCTTCTTTGTGGGTGGAATCAGAAACAGACCAAACAAAACAAACAAACAAAACACCTCCCTTCCTATCCACCAGGGCTTCCCTGGTGGCTCAGAGGTTAAACATCTGCCTGAAATGTGGGAGATCTGGGTTCCATCCCTGGGTGGGGAAGATCCCCTGGACAAGGAAACTGCAACCCACTCCAGTATTCTTGCCTGGAGAATCCCATGGATGGAGGAGCCTTGTGGGCTACAGTCCACGGGGTCACAGAGAGTTGGACACCACTGAGCAACTTCACTTTCACTTTCCTATCTAATGGGCTTGGCTATTTTAAAGTGTGTAGATTCGACTATTGATACCAGAGTAAACTATATAATTAGTTGACTGTCAGCAATTTCATATGACCAACCTAATATATACAGACATTTTGTACAATTAAGGCAATTACATTTATTTTGAGGAGTTCGATTTCTACATAATTAGAACTATCATAGAGTCATGGACTTTATGGTTCTCTAGTTAAGTCAGTGTTTTTATGTCTTTGCAAGCTAAAGAATGTTAATTTAGCAGAGGGCATATAGATACCTGCAATCTCTCTCTTAGGCTGCATTCCTTAAGAACACATAAGGAGACACAGAAAGAATGGAAAAGGATGGAATTATAAAAATAGAAATCTGACCTGAACTACAGTCTTACAAGCTCTTTGTTTTGATGCTGGTTAACTCCACTCGTGTGTGCTCAGTTGTGTCTGACTCTCTGCGACTGCATGAACTGCAGCCTGCCAGGCTCCTCTGTCCACGGGATTCTCCAGGCAAGAACACTGGAGTGGGTTGCCATTTCCTTCTCCAGGGGATCTTCCCAATCCAAGGATCAAACCCAGGTTTCCTGTGTCTCCTGCAGTGGCAGCTGGATTCTTTACCATTGAACTACCTGGGAAGTCCAGAGTCAATGCCACATAGATTAAAGAATTTTTTAAAATACCATAAAACAAGAAAAAAATAGAGTATGTACTAATTCTCTACAAGGTGCAGGACATTCCGTCCTAGCATAAAAGCATTGGAAGAATTCAAAAGGAAAAATATTAATAAAACTCTCTAAAAAATGTGAAAAACCTGCATATCAAAAACACCAGGAACCTGGGAACTCCCCTGGAGGTCGCTGTTAAGACTTCACAATTCCAATGCAGGGGCACAGGTTTGATCTCTGGTTAGAATATTACACATGCTGAATAGTGCAGTCAAAAAAACAAACCAACAAAAAGCCATGAACAAAATTAGAAGCAAACAGTAAACCGAAAGAAAACTGCTAAAACTACAAAAAAAGATTATCCTTCCCTATAAAGAATTCACATATAAAAAAAAACATCAAAAACCTAATTTTAAAAGTTGGCAAAGGAGAAAAGAGTATATACAAATGACTTACAAATATAAGAAAAAAGAATGACTTTATAACTAAACAAAGAAATGCACATTAAAATAACAAGGAAACACTTTGCTTATCACATTGGCAAAAATTTGTTATGAAAAGAAATGCGCACTTTTATACACTCCTGGTGGAATGTAAATTGATTCCACCTCCCTGGGGAGCAATGTGGTAATATATGTGTCAAGATCCTTTAAGAAAAGTCCACACCCTTAATGTTAGGGGAACCCCAAAACTCAGGCAGACTCAGCACCCAGTGCACTCAGGGTTAAGATTTACTGCAACCCTGGAGCTCAGTTCAGTTCCCTTCTTTTACTTCCCAGGCCCTGCTATGGGCCACTCCACCACCAAAGCCCTGATGGACACTGCCTCTTGCTGATAAAGAGCAGTGATTTTATTTGAGCACCATGCCCGTACCATGAATATGAAAGGTGTGACTCATGTTTTGTGTTATGATCAACTTGGCCCTCTTCTTCCTTAGCTCTATCACATCCAGCTCCTTGCCTAGATGTTTGGAACCTTGTCTCTTCTACCACATCCTTCCAAAGCATTATTCCATGCCTCTTTAAGAGTCAGCCCTGACCTCAACTTCACTTAGGATTAAAATTTTTTGAGAATGGTGGGGGTACCAGCATGTGACCATAGGAGAGGCCTAAGAACTGGACCCAAAATGACAATCATAGGTATAGAGAAACCTAGGAGAAGAGTAGGAAAAGATAGGCAAAGTAACAGAGCATGTGGGGAAAGCACAGGACACAGCGTGCACCCAAAAGAAAGTGTGCAAAAATGTACCTGGGAAATGAACAAGGAGCCAAGTTAAGTGCAAACAAAACAACTAAATCTCTATGTGACCTTGGAGAAATTATTTCCTGTCCAGAACACCAGCTTCTCCTTAAAATGAAGGGGTAAATCCAGATGATCTCTGAGGACCATCGAGCCCTAACATGCTGTGACAATCATCTGTGGGTCACGAGATGAGGTGGGCAAAGATTCAGGGACCCACTGGGGTAGTAGAAGAGTGGAGAGAGGGGCCTGAGTACAAAACTATGCGCACATAGACGTTTTTCTGGGAAAGGGCCCAGAGCTATCAACGGAGTCGGTAGCTCAAAGAGTCTTAAGATCTGGATCTCAGAGACTTCCAATTAGGAAACTGCACAGCTCCGAGATCACCGAACCCAAACCGCACTTTCCCTTCTGGCTCCCGGCAAGTCGAAATCTATCTATCTGGGGAGAGAGGAGATCAGGTCGCGTCTCGATTCCCGCTGAGCCCGGGTCAGGGGTTTACCTGCTCACAGGCTCTGGCCTGCGGCTCCTTACTCCTCGGTTCCCACCTTAGACGAACATGGCCCGGACAGTCACCATGGGCGCCGCCATGTTGGCAGAACAACAACTTTATCGATAGTGGCCGCCACAGACACAGACAGGCGGTAGCTGAGCCGAAGGAGGCGGAGCGCTGCCTGGTCCCGACTCCCGGCATTCCTTGAGGCCGGGGTCGCAGCACTACAGTCCCGGGTTCCGCTCTTTGGTCACTGGCACCGCCTCCTGGCTCCAAGCCCCGCCTTTGGACCCAGTACTCCACCCAGAGCCTGGCGACTGCAAAACTCTAAACGTACAAGAATCAGATTCTTAATTGCAGCAGACGTGTGAAAGCCATCAGTTTAGTGCTCCTAGGCGGCACGTGGTGTAAAGACCACTGGAGGAAACCTGAGGCCTCGGTTTGAAGTCCGTCCTCCTCCTTTCTCAACGTCTTGATCCTTAATGGACCACGTGGTGGTTAAGACATCTTCCACCACATCCGTGGTCTAGCTCTGGGAGGGGAATTACCTGGCTAAAGCTGGAAATAAAGTGTTTTCCTCACTTGACACTTGGGCTGGGTGTCAGGAAAGCAAGACACCTGACCACCCACTTTCCTAAAAGAGTTTATGTATGGTCAGTAGAAGACACCGTATGCAAATATGCACACCTCACAGCACCAGATAGTCCCCAGGCCAGCAAACCACCCACTCGCTAATCTCTTGCCAAATTCCAAGTCTTTAACAAAGTTTCCTGACAGTTCAAAATCCAAATACTTTGTCATTAAGTGTACACTTCAAACCAGCATCAACTTCACTTGCTAGGAATGTGGTGGAATTGCAGACCCTATCCCAGACCTGCTGAATTGGACTCTGCATTTTAACAAATCTCTAGGGAATTCTTAGGCACACTTAAGTTTGAGACTCACTGTCTTAGAATGTGAGAGTTAGAAACAATCTTGAGAAGACTCTAGTCCAGCAGGCTCATTTTACCAAGCTGCAAGATCAAGCCAGTCCATCCTAAAGGAAATCAACCCTGAATATTCATTGGAAGGAAAGATGCTAAAACTGAAGCTCCAATACTTTGGCCACCTAATACGAAGAGCCGCCTCACTGGATAAGACCCTGATGCTGGGAAAGACAGAAGGCAGGAGAAGAAGGGGACAATGGAGGACTGAAGAACAAAACTGAGGCCCAGTGGAGCTGTTTAGCTCAAGATCACAGCAAGCAAGTCAGTATAGTCACACCAAGGTATCCCAGGACCCTTCGAGAATATAAAAATCCAAGGATGTTCAAGTCTCTCATTAAAATGGTATGATATTTGCATATAACCTATGCACATCCTCTTGTACACTTTAAAATCATCCCTAGATTATCTGTTAATACCTTATACAGTGAAAATACTATGTAAATATCAAACTGTGGAAAATTCTTCAAGAGATGGGAATACCAGACCACCTGACCTGCCTCCTGAGAAACTTATATGCAGGTCAAGAAGTAACAGTTAGAACCAGACATGGAACAACAGACTGGTTCAGAATTGGGAAAGGAGTAAGTCAAGGCTGTATATTGTCATTCTGCTTATTTAATTTATATGCAGAGTACATCAATGCGAAATGCCAGCCAGGATGAAGCACAAGCTGGAATCAAGATTGCCAGGAGAAATATCAATAACTTCAGATATGCAGATGAAACCACCCTTATGGAAGACAGTGAAGAGGAACTAAAGAGCCTCTTGATGAAAGTGAAAGAGAAGAGTGAAAAAGCTGGCTTAAAACTCAACATTCAAGAAACTAAGATCATGGCATCCGGTCCCATCACTTCATGGCAAATAGACAGGGAAACAATGGAAACAGTGACAGACTTTCTTTTCTTGGGCTCCAAAATCACTGTAGATAGTGACTGAAGCTATGAAATTAAAAGACACTTTCTCCTTGGAAGAAAATCTATGACCAACCTAGACAGCATATTAAAAAGCAGAGACATTACTTTGCCAACAAAGGTCTGTCTAATCAAAGCTATGGTTTTTCCAGTAGTCATGTATGGATGTGAGAGTTGGATCACAAAGAAAGCTGAACACCAAAGGATCAATCCTTTTGAACTTTGGTGTTGGAGAAGACTCTTGAGAGTCCCTTACACTGCAAGGGGATCAAACCAGTCAATCCTAAGGGAAATCAGTCCTGAATATTCATTGGAAGGACTGATGCTAAAGGTGAGGCTCCAATACTTTGGCCACCTGATGAGAAGAACTGACTCATTAGAAAAGACCCTGATGCTGGGAAAGATTGAAGACAGGAGGAGAAGGGGACAACAGAGGATGAGATGGTTGGATGGCATTGCCGACTCAATGGACGTGAGTTTGAGCAAGCTCCAGGAGATGTTGAAGGACAGGGAAGCCTGGTGTGCTGCAGTTCATGGAGCCGCAAAAAGTTGGACACAACTGAGCAACTGAACAATAACAGTGTAAATGCTATGTATAGGTTCTGGAACGTTCTGGAATCAGGAGGCGGGGATATTTCTCATCTGTGGTTGGTTGAATCCACTGATATAGAATCATGGATACAGATGGTTCAGTGTAAAAGTTCTGGTATTCAAAAGTGGGTCTCTAAAACCTGCTAAAATAGTGCCCTTCCCAAAGTGCAGAATGAAGGATCATTAGCTAAGACAACTTCCAGGCCAACCTCTCATTTCGAAGATAAGGATGCACTGAGGTCCAGAGATTGGATACAGCTTAAGATCACACAGCTAGTTGATGGCAGAACATCAGAAGCACTGACTCTCACATTAACATACCACACAAAGTTACATGCCCTTCGAGGGTGTCATGCTGTATGCACATATAACTAGCATGCCCTTTCTCTAATTTACCCAAAACACTAAATTCCAAGTGGCCTCACCTTTATTTTGATTCAAAATATCTCTTTCCTCTTATGAATTAAAGTTAATGCTGACATTTCTGGGAGATTATTTCAAATAGAATTTTTCTAAAAGTTCACTTGCTTTACTGGAAAATTGCTATTTTTACATCAAACAAGACAGTAGCATGAAAGTAAATTTCTTCCACTCTTAAAGAGCTCGCTACAAAGATCCATTATTAAATGAGAGACACAAGTTGCTGGGCTGTGTCAAAAGTTATCCCACTTTCAATTTTGCAGAAAGGAAAGGGAATAAAGGAAATGCATGTGTTAGTATATGCATGGAAAGAAATCTAGAAGAATATGTCTCATTTATTTCCTGTGATCATCTCGAGGAACAGTGTTTCCACGGCTCTTTCTCTACAAGAGTTTTCTATGTTCCTTTTGCTTTTTCTATTAGCTTGTGTGGTAGGCTGAATAGTGGTCCCCAAAGATATCTGTTCCTAATCCTTAAAACCTGTGAATATTGTTGTAGATGGCAAAAGAGACTTTGCAGTGTGATTAAGTTAAATATCTTGGAGATGAGATTAAATGTTACTTTTCTTCCAACTTACTAACGCGCGTATCTTTTAACAGCCGGCATTCGATCTTCAACTGGAACCATCTCCCACCCCCGTGTTTTCCCCTCCAGTTTCCCTGCATGCTTCTCTGGGAGTCTCCCCTGCCTTGATTTTTGCTCTAACAGCCAGGCCCTGCATCAGGACACGGGTAGACAAGGATAAAGAAAACGGGCTTCCCTGACCTCAGGGAGACTCACAGGCAAACTGTTTCTCTAGTTCTCTCTGCCTGGTGCCCCTGCCTTCCCTGCCATCCATGCGCCTTCCGTGTTATGGTGCCTGATCCTCCAACTTTCTCTTCTTCTTCCTCCTCCTCTTCTCCCTTCTCTCTTCCCAGCCACCCTCTTGGATGGTCTCCTGCTGGTCCCTTCCACACCACCTCCTCACCCTTTTCCCTCCTCACCTTGCCCCGCCTACCCTGTTGCAACTTACCAAGTTTTAGACATTCTGGATTCATTCAAGCACTGTTCAAAAAAGTTTAATGACCAAAGTCCTGAGTTCTTTGTGGACTCCTTTAACATCTTTGAGTTTTATTTGAATCACTGCCCAGCTTTACTCCTCTACCCTCTGTTCATTTTCCCTGCCTCTTGCACCTTGCTCTGCACTCTGTTTAATACAAAAGCCTCTGTGTCCGAAATTTCTAGGAATACGGGGGTCCCCATTTCTTCAATCGTTTCTTCCCTTAGTGTAAAAACAAGTCTTTTCCCCTGTTTACCTCACTAGGTAAAGTAAACTCACTAGAAATGACTTCGAGGTGCAAGAGTAATAAATAATTCCAACTTGACATTTATTCCCATGCTTTTATGACCTTTTAAAAAATGAATCCTAGGGCAGCCATGTAAATTCTTATCCGAGCTGTCATGTTTCAGACATTGATTCAGATCTTCCAGGCACAACTTTCAGGCCTCCATTATGGAGATGCAGGCAAGATTCTTGCTACTTTGTAGATGGTTTTTCAATAAAAATGCCCCAGCTGTGATAGTCAAATTACTGAAGGTATAGATAGGCTTATTATCTGTGATTTTTCCCTCTTATCTATTCCTCCCCCTTTTCTGGTCACTGCTTCTGGACTTCCCTTTAAAAAACAAAACAAAACCCTCTAAATTTGAGCCATTTTGTCTTAAGAACTTGACCTCACCCCACATACCATAGGTCTGAGGTCTGGCTTAATCCAATCCAGTCATTCCATCCCCTGACCACAGAGATGGTTGAGGCAAGTATATTATCTCAACCAGACTAACCAGAGGAAAGCCCAGGACTTCTGCGGGGAACACTAGAACCCAGATTCTTTTCCCTGCTGTGTGGAAATAAAAATCTCAGGAGTTGCAGCAGCCATCCCAGAACCAGCTAGATGAGTCTGCTAAGAATGAAGGCAGGAAGCTGAGAGACAAATTGGGTCCTGGTGCTACTGAGGGATCTGCCATCAAGCCCTACCTGAAGCCAACTGCCTCAGAACCCCCTTTCCAACTAGGCCTCAGCTTATGGACTTCTGTGTCTATCTCTGCATGACCCAATCATGCCAAGAATTCTGCGAAGTCAGTCTGGCCAGACTCCCTCTGCCCTTCATCATCCTCCACCAACTCCCAAGTGATGTCTGATCATCCTGGCCTGCCTTCAGCAAGAATCCTGTTAGGCTGGCTTAGCCAGACTCTCCCCTTACTCTTGATGTTTCCTATTAGTAATTTTCCATCCACTGACCCTCACTCTGCTCCTTGGCTATAAACTTCCATTTTTTCTTATCATATTCAGAGCTAAGCCTGATCTTCCTCCCCTCCTGCAAAACCCCACTGCAGCAGTCCCTATACCTACAGCAAAAGTCATTCTGAATAAAGTCTGCCTCACTATTTTAACTAGTATCATGAATAATTTTTTTCTTTAGTAGTTCTTGCTGACATGAAAGTTAAGCCTAGGAACTTCCCTGGTGGTCCAGTGGTTTAACAATCTGCCTGCCAGTGCAGGGGACACAGGTTCGATACCTGTCCAGGAAGATGGAACATGCTGTAGAGCAACCAAGCCTGTGTGCCACAGCTACTGAGCCTGCATGCCCAGAGCCCATGCTCCGCAACAAGAGAAGCCACCGAAATGAGAAGCCCATGCAACACAGCTAGAGAAGAGCTGCTGCGCACTGCAACTAGCAGTGATCAGCAACCTCAGACATGCGGATGATACCATTCTAAAGGCAGAAAGCGAAGAGGAACTAAAGAGACTCTTGATAAGGGTGAAGGAGGAGGATGAATGAGCCAGCTTAAGACTATATAATAAAAAAAACTAAGATTATGATGTCTGCCCCCATTCAGTTCAGTTCAGTTCATTTCACTCGCTCAGTCGTGTCTGACTCTTTGCGACCCCGTGAACTGCAGCATGCCAGGCCTCCCTGTCCATCACCAACTCCTGGAGTTCACTCAGACTCATGTCCATCAAGTCAGTGATGCCATCCAGCCATCTCATCCTCTGTCGTCCCCTTCTCCTCCTATACCCAATCCCTCCCAGCATCAGAGTCTTTTCCAATGAGTCAACTCTTCACATGAGGTGGCCAAAGTACTGGAGTTTCAGCTTTAGCATCATTCCTTCCAAAGAAATCCCAGGGCTCATCTCCTTCAGAATGGACTGGTTGGATCTCCTTGCAGTCCAAGGGACTCTTAAGAGTCTTCTCCAACACCACAGTTCAAAAGCATCAATTCTTCGGCGCTCAGCCTTCTTCACAGTCCAACTCTCACATCCATACATGACCACAGGAAAAACCATAGCCTTGACTAGACGAACCTTTGTTGGCAAAGTAATGTCTCTGCTTTGCAATATGCTATCTAGGTTGGTCATAACTTTCCTTCCAAGGAGTAAGCGTCTTTTAATTTCATGGCTGCAGTCACCATCTGCAGTGATTTTGGAGCCCCCCAAAAATAAAGTCTGACACTGTTTCCATTGTTTCCCCATCTATTTCCCAGGAAGTGATGGGACTGGATGCCATGATCTTCGTTTTCTGAATGTTGAACTTGAAGCCAACTTTTTCACTCTCCACTTTCACTTTCATCAAGAGGCTTTTTAGTTCCTCTTCACTTTCTGCCATAATGGCAAATAGAAGGGGAAAAGATGGAAGCAGTGACAGATATCTTCTTCTTGGGCTCCAAAATCACTGCAGACGGTGACCACAGCCATGAAATCAGAGGATGATTGCTTCTTGGCAGGAAAGCAGTGACAAACCTAGACAGTGTGTTGAAAAGCAGAGACATTCCTCTGAGAACCAAGGCCCATATAGTCAAGGCTATGGTCTTCCCAGTGGCCACCCACAGCTGTGAGGAGCTGGACCATAAAGAAGGCAGAATGCCAAAAAATTGATGCCATTGAACTATGGTGCTGGAGAAGACTCCTGAAAGTCCCTTGGACAACAAGGAGATCAAACCAGTCAATCTTAAGGGAGATCAACCCTGAATATTCACTGATAGGAATGATGCTGAAGCTGAAGCTCCAGTATTTTGGCCATCTGATGTGAACAGACAACTCAATGGAAAAGTCGCTGATGCTGGGAAAGATTGAGGGGGAGAAGGAGAAGAGGGCGTCAGAGAATGAGATGGCTGGACGGCATCACCAGTGCAATGAACATGAACTTGGGCAAACTCTGGGAGATGGTGAGGGACAGGAAGGCCTGGTGTTCTGCAGTCCATGGGGTCGCACAGTCAGACACAACTGGGTGCCTGAACAACACTGCAACTAGAGGAAACCTGCTTGCAGCAGCCAAGACTCAGTGCAGCCATAAATGATAAAATTAAGTAAAAAAAAAAAGTTAAGCCTAGCACTGATGGGTCAAAAAAACTCATAATGATCTTTTCAAAGTCAGCATCCTAGACATCTGTAGATGGGAGAAGATTCATTTCAGAAGAGCTGTCTTGGTCTTGAGTGACCTAGAGTACAATCAGTACATATTCCCCTATGCTATGCTATGCTAAGTCGCTTCAGTCGTGTCCAACTCTGTGCAACCCTACAGACGGCAGCCCACCAGGCTCCCCCCTCCCTGCGATTCTCCAGGCAAGAACACTGGAGTGGGTTGCCATTTCCTTCTCCAATGCATGAAAGTGAAAAGTGAAAGTGAAGTCGCTCAGTCGCGTCCGACTCTTAACGACCCCATGGACTGCAGGCCACCAGGCTCCTCTGTCCATGTGATTTTCCAGGCAAGAGTGCCTGGGGTGCCATTGCCTTCTCCAACATATTCTCCTAGGTGCCTGATATTAAGAAGTACCCCCTTTGACCTCCTTGCCAGGATATAAAGTTTGCTGAAAATGATTTCTTTTGTTGACTTTTAAAATTTTATGTTCTCCCTCTACCCCATGCCTTGCTGCTCTTGAGTATATATGAAAAAACCCACTTAGAGTGATTCATACCACAATTATCTTTGGACGCTGAGACCAGCCTTGGGATTAAGCTTCTAATCGGTTCATTATAGGGAAGGAAAGAACAGTTTCCATTGCTGCAAATCTCCTTAGGCCTTGTGATTGCTTCTAGAAAAAGATAATCCTATTTGAAGAAATACTGAATGTACAAGACAGTATTGAGTTGCATTTGACCTGAAGAGATTCAGAATTCTTATTATTAGGAAGATGCCCTGGAGAAGGGCATGGCAACCCACTCCAGTATTCTTGCCTGGAGAATCCCACAGAGAAAGGAGCCTGGCAAGCCACAATCCTTGGGGTCACAAGAGTCGGACATGACTGAGCAACTAAACCACCAGCACCACCAGCCTGAGAGTGGGCTTTGGGTTACTCATATGTATTTGCAAATGTGTAAAATATATTTTGTCCATCTTTTGGTGATATCTGCAATTTTAATGTATGTGCCTGCTCAGTTGCTCAGTTGTGTCCAACTCTTTGGGACCCCGTGGACTGTAGCCCCCCAGGCTCCTCTGCCCATGGGATTTCCCAAACAAGAATACTGGAGTGGGTTGCCATTTCCTCCTCCAGGGGATCCTCCCGACCCAGGGATTGAACCCTTATCTCTCCTGTATTGCAAGTGGATTCTGTACCCATTGAGCCATCACAATTTTAATAAATAAAAGTTAATAAGATCTCCTAGGTCCTACATCTCTGCTACTAATTTGGCAATTAGTCAGACCATCTTCTGACATCACTTGTAGAGGTAATTAGCCTTGAATTTGTGTGTGTCTTTTCTTCCAAAGTAGACAATAAATTAAGTCAATGAGTATGCTCCTCTGATCCTTGATGAGCAGCACAGTTTTGTATGCAGAGGACAGCAAGTTGTGTGTCAGTCTAGTTAAGTGTGTGACAGCCCAAATTGTATAGCACACAAATAGGGAAAGCACAGGCTTTAGTTCCCCACTCTGCCCAATCTGTGAGGTGTAGGAGTCATGTACAGAAAGAATCTAACAAGTGCCAGATACACAGAGGAAGCTTAAGAACTGGTGGCCTGGTACTAGCAGTAACCATAAGGTAACTGTCCCTTAAGGTCCTGCAGTGGCTGGAAGGACTTGCTGGTATGTTCTTCACCCGACCATGGCTTCCCAATGCGTGCATGCTTAGTCTGTAAGTCGTGTCCAACTCTTTGCGACCTCATGGACTGTAGCCTGCCAGGCTCTTCTGCCCATGGGATTCTCCAGGCAAGAATACTGGAGTGGATTACCATGCCCTCCTCCAGGGGATATTCCTGACCCAGGGATCCAACCTGCATCTCTTGCGTCTCCTGCATTGGCACATGGGCTCTTCATCACTGAGCCACCTGGGACTTCCCAGTGGCTCGTGGTAAACACACCCTAAGTAGAGAGGATGATGCTTAAAAATCTGTGCTTTTCTTCCTAGTCCCCTTTCCGAACAACCAGGCTGTGTGTCTGAGGAGCACTCGGAGTTCTTTCTATTAATAGTCTCCTCTCTTTTCTCTCTCTCCCTCTTCATTCCCTGTGGTCCTTATTACCCACCTTGTCCCTTCTCCTCCCCTACAGAGTTTCTAAGTCTTTAAGACAAACCAGCCTTTTTCTTACCATGTTGGTTGCTTTCATAGCAGTTCTTATTCTTATGCTGAATGACCTCGTTCCCACCAGGGCAGAAGATGAAAATAAAGGGGAGAAAGGGACCAAAAATCTTACATGGCCAAACAGTAACAATGATAAAATCATCATCATCATTGTCATCTGAATTCCGTACCTGGAACCCAGGGTGAAAGGAGGAAGGAAGAGGGAGATGGGGAGAAGAGTTATGTTGAGTTCAAGTGCTTGGACATGGGAGGAGAAGAAAGAGGAAAAAGGGAAACAGAAACAGGCTCACAGAGTAGAGAACAGATCTGTGGTTGCCAAGGGGGAAGCAGAGTAGAGGAGGGATGGATGCGGAGTTTGGAGTTAGCAGATGCCAACTATTACATATGCCGCTGCTGCTGCTAAGTCGCTTCAGTCGTGTCCGACTCTGTGTGACCCCAGAGACGGCAGCCCACCAGGTTTCCCCGTCCCTGGGATTCTCCAGGCAAGAACACTGGAGTGGGTTGCCATTTCCTTCTCCAATGCATGAAAGTGAAAAGTGAAAGTGAAGTCGTTCAGTCATGTCCAACTCCTAGCGACCCCATGGACTGCAGCCTACCAGGCTCCTCCGTCCATGGGATTTGCCAGGCAAGAGTACGAGTGGGTTGCCATTGCCTTCTCCGACTATTACATATAGAATGGATAAATCACAAGGTCCTACTGTATAGCATGAGGAACCATATTAAATATCCTGAGACAAGCCACAGTGGAAAAGAATATAAAAAATAATGCTTTGACCTCTCCTTTGGGGTTGGCCCGCCCTCACACCTAGAGGGTATACTCTCCTTTGCTTGCCTAATAAAACTCTGAGCTGTAACCAAGCTGTAACACTGGTCCACCATTTCAAATCTTTGCTGTGGCAAGACAGAAATAAGGAAATTACACACTATCCCGACATATGTGATGTCGTGACTTGGATGTAACCTGGCTGAAGCAACCTTAGCTCAGCCCCCACAAAGTGGAGGCCAAGCACAGCAGAAGCCAAACTTGGTGAACGCTCACACTGTGGAAGCTGAATGTGATGGAAACACATCACAGTGGAAGTGACCAAGAAGCCTTTGTGCTGGAAACCAGGACAGCAAAGACAAACAGCAGAAAGCTCATGCAGCTCAGTCTCAGATTCCAGAAGACCTCTGGTTAAGCAGTCAAGGTACCAGAGCACGACTCCTGGATTCACTACTCATGAGTCAAGCCATGGAAGAAAGCAGAAGAGGACACTCAATACACCTGTGCACCACTGGGAGCTCTCAGATAACTATTCAGGACTACAAATGAGTGTCATTCTAATGAACATACCCTAAAATTAAGTTTCTGGGGATAAGCTTTCTCAGGATAGCTCTAAAGAGCCAACACAGCTTGGCAGAGGTTGTACTACTTTGTACTACAAAATAGACAGGAGACACATCTCCTGATCCCTGAACAAGGAGGGATTTGAGCCATCTTGAATGAGACATGTTGTTTCTGCATAAATACCTCCAGCTAAGTTGAAGAAAGTCACACAGTCCTCAAGAAAAACATTCAGATCCTACAGGATCTCAAAGAACACGCTGGAGAATCCTCAAGGTCGCTACAATCTCTCTTTGGGGGGATTTTTCTCCTGGCAAAGGGGGATTTGGAGTTGGCTAATGCTCCTATTAACCCCTGTTATCACCATATTGACACTGCTTATGATTGCTCCATGTATTAAAATTATTTAACCCGTTTTGTCTCTGCCCAGGTCAACAAGATACAAAACGCAGTGCTAGTTCAACAAAGACATATAAAACTACACTCAGTCACAGAAAACATCACTCACCCTTAGATGGACACAGCTATAAAGACTCTGAGGTTTGAGACTAGCAAGAGGACGAGGCCCAATGCCCTTTGCTGTCCCAGCTCAACAGGAAGTAGCCAGAGAGACCTCAATGCCCCTATTCCTAAAGAATTGGGCCTCCTATCTCTTGAGGGGGGAATGTTAGGTAGTTAGAATAGGAAAACAGTCCAAAATGGCGGTGACTAAAAGACAAAGAAAGGAAAAAGCCCATGAAAATGGAACAAAAGAAAATCCACAAACCTGAGAAAATCTGCAGAGTTAGAACTTCAGGTGAAACAAACACGCCCCCTTCTTGGCTAGCCCAATTTGCATAGGGCAGGCTCAGCAGGGAGGAGACACAAAGAGGAAGCCAAGTTGGATTGAGGCCTCTCCTTTGGGGTCGGCCCCCCCTCACACCTCGAGGGTGTACTTTCCTTTACTTGCCTAATAAAACTCTGAGCTGTAACTGAGCTGTAACACTGGTCTGCCATTTCAAATCTTTGCTGTGGTGAGACAGAACCGTGGAAATTACACACTCTTGTGACATATCTAATGCTGAACACCTGAAATGTATCCAGTTTTTTGCTATGAATAAAGATTCTATGAACATTTTTTAAAAATGTATCTATATATAACTGAATCACTTTGCTGAACAGCAGAAATTAACTCAACTATGTGTATGCATGTGCTCAGCTGTGTCTGACTCTTTGTGACCCCATGGACTGTAGCCCACCAGGATGCTCTGTCCATGGGATTTTCCCAGCAAGAATACTGGAGTGGGCTGCCGTTTCCTCCTCCAGGAAAGTAAAAGTCACTCAGTAGTGTCTGACTCTTTGCAACCCCATGGACTGTAGCCTGTCAGACTCCTCTGTCCATGGAATTCTCCAGGCCAGAATACTCGAGTGGGTAGCAGTTCCCTTTCTCCAGGACATCTTCCCAATCCAGGAATCGAACCTAGGTCTCCTGCACTGCAGGCGAATTCTTTACCATCTGAGTCACCAGAGAACCCAAAGTCAACTATACTTCAATTTTTTAAAAATCCAAAAAAAAGGGGGGGTGGGGAGAGGAGAGGGAATAGAAGGAAGAGGAGATAGACAAGAAAGAGAAAGAGGAGGAGGAGTTGGATAAAGGAGAGGAGAAGGCTGAGAAGGAGGAGGAGACTGAGGAGGAGGAGGGGCACACTGAAGTGGATGTAGAAGCCTTGGGCTTGAGAAGCAGGCAATGAGATACTGTCCTCGACTCTCAGCCCAGGGTGGCAAATGCCATTTAAGAGTCTGCAAAGGGTTAAAACCAGAAGATGACAGCTCAGTTTATGAGTCAACTGGCCAATTCTGCAGCCATTTAAATCTGGATCGCCCTGCTCCCAGAAAGAGGTGGAGGATGCTGACAGGCAGTGAGGCTGCCCCCTCCAGAAGGTGTGGGTGGGACAGGTCAGGAAACTTTTCTAGTGTGTAGATCCCATGAAAGTATAGGCTACTTAGTCTGATAAAGTGCAAAAAGGCATCTATTCAACACTCTTCTTCTGATTCAGTCCGCACCTCCTCTTCAAGGGATGAAACAGGGACACTGACCAGCTTAGTTAAACCTCTGTTCTCAGACATCTACATGCATGTGAATCACCCAGGGATAGGTCTGGGGGAATGGAGGGCTGAGAGTCTGCATTTCTAGCAGGCTCCCAGAAGATGCCGATGCAGCCAGCCCAGACTGCAGGGTAAGAAGTAAAGATCTGAGCAATAGCTTTGGTGTGACGAAGTCCCTTGCAACATGAAAGTAACACAGAAGTAAGACAAGATACATGACCACTGATTTACTTCCTAATACTTAACTTATTCGCTTCCCAGGTGGCTCGGTGGTAAAGAATCACCTGCCAATGCAGGAGATGCAGGAGACATGGGTTTGATCCCTGGGTTGGGAAGATCCCCTGGAGTAGGGAATGGTAACCCACTCCAGTATTGTTGCCTGGAGAATCCCATGGACTGAGGAACCTGGTGAGCTACAGTCCATAGGGTCACAAAGAGTCAGACATGACTGAGTGACTGAGCATGCACACATTTACTTATTCTTTAAATCTGGGGAGCAAAGTCCCATCTGAACAAGTGGGAAGCTTGAATAATGAAACCTTAATAAATAGGAAGGAAGGAAGATAAAATGAAAATGAATTACTTCTAAGGCGATACAGTAAAAGGCATTAAGAATTAACAGAATTTTCCCAACTAGAGATTGGTCGTGTTGAACTTACTGGAATAAATACATCTAAATCAATTTGAAATTAGCTAACTGTTCATCAAATGGAAGCTGCCAAAGTGCTTGGAAAAGATTTTTTTTTAAGAGTGCTTAACATCTCTCCACCTGAGTCTTGTTTACATGTTAAATTTGCTCAGCGGATTCAAGGGCAAAGACTAATCCCTATCAAAATAGCCACATTTCCTTCTGAGTTGAACTAATCACGTGTGAACAGTTCAATTCCACCCATCAAACATCTGAACATTCTGTACACACCGAGTGTCACCTTAGGTCCTGAAGAGAAAGAAAAAAGGCACTGAACTCGTGTGCTCAGAAGGCTGGGGTGCAGTGGTGGAGATGGACAGTGGAGCCCCCTCCCCATCGTCTATGATGATGGGCAGCACAGAGACTAAGGCACACAGAGCGGGGACACATCTCTCAGCCCAGACAGGAAGGAGAGGCCGCAGCAGGGAGGGAGAAATCAGGAAAGGCATCCTGGAGGAGGTGATCTGAGCTCTGTCCTGCTTGTGTGACTGGAAGACAGCTTCTGGATGTTCATTCTTCAAGTCCGCACAACTGGATTCAGGAAGATGGGTAGTCCTCTGGCCTCCCTAGTCATGAGTTGCTGGCTAGCAAGTCTTCAGTTCCTTGGCTTCTTTGCCATCCCGTACCCCACCTCTCCCCACGGCCAATAGGGGACAGAGGCAGTGGTCCTGAGCAAAAAGAATCTCCAGGAATTACACTAATGTACGCAGTAGCATCTCATTCGCATCTCTGCCAGCAGAAAGCACGTGAATAATTCATTGGTTCTGCTCTACAACGTCTGATAGAGTGGTCCAAACTCCCCCATAGTAAGGTGAAGCCTCAGGAGGTGGGGGGGAGGGCGGCTGTGATGAAGCAGCAGCTCCCAGGCCGGAAGGTCTTCACTCATGAACCCACAGTGCTTCTCTGATGGAAGAGAACAAAATGATGTGGAAGAGAACCAATGCTTTCCCTTCACCCAAGAAGGAGACCCCTTTTCTCCTAGAAAGGAGACCCTCTAAAAAGAGTGGAAACTGACCAGGGTGACCTACTTTCAAAACAGAATAAAGATTCACTGCCAGGAAACTCTCAATAACCCCAGATCAACCCTCTCCAAGGCTCCAGGTGTGCAGTACAGACAGTGATTCGTGGCCAAATTAGGACAAGGTCTGCAACACAGAGACCCTAAAAGCACCATTTGATAAACAGTTTTCCCAAACATCATTGACTGTGGAAATATTTTTGTAATAGCTGACCAAATATCCGGGCACCGTGCCCAGCCAGGTTGACACACAACATAAACTATCACGTGGCCCCATTTAGCATCACGTCTCTCTATCTGCCATCAGCTAAGCTCGATTGGAGCTGGGGACCAAACCTTCCCTGCTGGCTCACTCCCCTGTGAGCTGCCTGTGGTTGGTTAGTGCTGCCTGTAGGCTGGGAGCTCAGCTGGACCCCTGGGATGGAGGTGGGGGACCTGGTTTCTCTCTCTATGGGCTTCCTCCAGCATGATGACTGGACTGGAAAGCAGGTACTCTGGGGCTTCTGAGACGGCTCAGTGGTAAAGAATCTGCCTGCCAATGCAGGAGACATGGGTTCAATCCCTCGTCCGGGATTGCTGCAGAGCAACTGAGCCCGTGCTCTACAGCTACTGAGCCTGTGTTCTAGGGTCTGGGAGCCACAACGACCAAAGCCTGCGCACCCTAGAGCCCTTGCACAGAAGCAAGAGAAGCCACTGCAGTGAGAAACCCATGCAACAAGAGAGCAGCCCCTGCTCGCTGCCACTAGAGAAAGGCCGCGTGCAGCAACAAAGGCCCAGAACAGCCAAAAACGAGTTCTAAACACTACTTTAAAAAGCAGGCCTCCTAGGACTTATTACAATCCCTCCTCTGGTCCAGTTCTTTACATTTATCCCACATGCCAAATACACTAACCACCCCCTGCCCCACCCAAAGTCTCATCCTTTCACCACATCTGACTTGAAGATCAGGAGCTTATCAAAATAAGGACGAATTTTGACTTCAAAGAGACAGCCACAAAGTATTCTTTATGGCCCACTAAGAAGTCAGGTGGAATGTCCCTTCCCCTTGAATCTGGGGACAGGGACCTCTAGTTACTGTACGGACAAATGGCAGGTGACAAAGTGATGCTGGGGGCTTCCCAGGTGGTGCTAGTGGTAAAGAACCTACCTGCCAATGCAGGAGATGAAAGAGAAGGGGGCTCGATCCTGGGTCAGGAAGATCCCCGGGGGAGGGCATGGCAACCCACTCCAGTATTCTGACCTGGAGAATCCCATGATCAGAGGAGCCTGGCGGGCTGCAGTCCATAGGGTCATATGAAGTCAGATACAACTGAAGAGACTTAGCATGTATGCGTGCAAAGTGATGTTGGGCTGGTTTCCAGGCCTGAGCTTTAAGAGACTGGTGCTTTCTGCTTTCTGTCTCTTGGAACACTTGCTCTGGACCCTGAGCTGTCATGAAATCCAATTACCCTGAAACCATCCTGCTGGAGAGGTGAGGGTAGACGTTCCAGTCAACAGGCTTCCAACCACCACCAACAAGGGTCGGGGGTGAGAGAAGCCATCCTGGACCCTCCAGACCAGCCAGGACAGCAGCTGAGTAGCGCTGAGTAACCTTAGGGGTAGACCTGCCCAGATTTCCGACTCACAAATAAGAATAGGAATTAAGCCATAGGAATAGATAACAGGAACAAACAGTATTTAATATCTTTTAGTTCAGTAGTTTATAACTCTTGGCTTTATGTTTAATAGCAGAAAGCTCTTTTCCAATAAAATCTCATATAGAACCCTCATATATATGGATCCAAGGAGTTATTTTGCTAGCAGTAAAGTTCCCTCAACCTTTGCATCCCTGCCCCATGGCTAACACTCCTCTGGAAAAGGTGTTCAATTTAAGACTGCAAACTAGTCCTAATCCTTGTTTTACAAAGACTGCACTCAAGGTCCAAGGGATAAACGGCTTGCTTTATGTAAGTAGTTCTCAAACTGTGGTCCCTGGGCCAGCAGCATCAACATCATCTGGAAACGTGTCAGAAATGCAAATTCCCAGGCCACACCCCAGATCTACCAAATTGGGGCCCAGCCTTCTGTGTTTTAAAAAGCCCTCCAGGGGATTCAGATGCACGACAGAGCTTGGGAACCACTACTCTGTACCACAGAGTGAGGTAATACCCCAGCAAAACTTTGACTTGATCCATCCTAAGTCTGACCCCCAGACACACTTAGCTTTGTGACTGTGAGTGAGATATTAATGTCTCAGCCTCGGTTTCCCTATCTGGAAAGAGGATAGAGTAGTAACTATTGTAGACAACCTCCTCCATTCTTCTTCTCTCCTCTGATGCTCCCTCTGGGTCTTACTCAGAAGGACTCTAAGCCCCAGGCTGATGCGGTGACCCTGAGCTCTGCTGGTAGAGTGGGTGGCTGCCAATTCCTGACTCTGGGTTGTGGAGTTCCCTTCTAAGCAACGTTGACTAATTCGAAAAGAGCCGGGGGCAGGGCTTACCTGGTGGTCCAGTGGTTAAGAAGCTGCCTTGCAATGAAGAGACATGAGTTCAGTCCCTGGTCTGGGAAGATTCCACATGCTGCAGAGCAACTCTAGAGCCCTCAAGCTGCAACTACTGAGCCCACCCGCTGCACATACTGAAGCCTGAGTGCTTAGAATCTGTGCTCTGCAACAAGCCAAGCCACCGCAAGGAGACTCGTGTACAACAACAAAGAGGAGCTCCCACTTGCTGCAACTAGAAAAAAGCCCACGCAGCCATGAAGACCCACCACTGACAAAATTAAAGTAATTAAACCTTTTTTTTTTTTTTTAAAGAAAAGAGCAGGGGAAGCAAGGGATATGCAACCAGTGAGATTCAATTTGTGGTGAATGGCTTCACCATAATTTCTGAAAGAAGTCTCTGGCACGTGAGTTCAAGTGCATACCTGTACCAGCCTAGTCCATCCCTGAAACCCCGTCTCTCCTTCTAGTCCTCATGCCTCTGTCTGTATCACAGCCCAAGAGCCCACTGCCCCTCCCAGGCTCCCCCCACCCCCACCCCCGGACCTCCCTGCAAGAGGAAGCAAGCCAGACCTCAGCTGGTTCTGCCTCTAATGACTATTTTCTTCATTTGCCTGTTTTTCCTTCTTTCTCACCATCATGTCAATACCAGAAGGAGGAGGTTGTCAGGGCAACCCAGTGCGGGCCAGACGTTCACCCTTGACCAACACCTGAAGTCTGGTTACAAACACCTCCTGAGTTCTTGGCTGCCCTCTGCTTCCTTGAAGCAAAAATGTCAAAATTTTGACATTTTCTGGTTTTCTCCTCTTTTCTGTCTCTCTGATCATCTTAATCAATCCCCTCCCCATCCACCTCAAGTCAGCCTGACCTGTGTACATTCTCCTGGATTTACTAGCTTTAACTCCTGTTTCTGCTAACTAGCCTTGATATCTTCTTCTCCCTGACTCAGTACACTGAGACCCTCCGGTACCCCGTTTGATTGGTGTTGCCCACGTCACCACACCTCACAAGCTGGTCGAGGAGGAATTAGATGTAGTCCAGCACCAGGAGGGCTGGGGGCCTGTGGCAGATACACAGGTGTTGGGCTGGAGGTATTAGTGCTTTATTAACCCCAGTCTCCCTGGCTGGTATTCTGTCCATTACAAAACCAGAATGTTAGTGCTCAGAGCTGCCGCACTTGTGTAATGATACCATTTAAAATGAAGGAATGGAGAGAGACATACCAGAATACAGACAGTGAATAAGTCTAGGAGATGAGATAATCATTTGTATACTTTGCTGTATTTTCTGATTTTTTTGAAAATCATTCAAAAATGATTTTTTGAAAATCATCAAAAAATGACTTTTTGAAAATCATTCTGTATAATGAGCATACATTACTTTTTAAATATATATTACATTTATAGCTCCTTATCCATCAGAGGCCAGACAGAATGAAAACCACAACCACAGAAAACTAACCCAACTGATCATATGGATGACAGCTTTGTCTAACACAATCAAATTATGAGCCACATCATGCAGGGCCAGCCAAGACAGATGGGTCATGGTGGAGAGTTCTGACAAAACATGGTCCACTGGACAAGGGAATGGCAAACGACTTCAGCATTCTTGCCTTGAGAACCCCATGAACAGTATGAAAGATATGACACTGAAAGATGAGCTCCCCAGGTCGGTAGCTGTCCAATATGCTACTAGAGAAGAGCAAAGAAATAGCTCCAGAAGGAATGAAGAGGCTGAGCCAAAGTGGAAACAACACCCAGTTATGGACGTGTCTGGTGGTGAAAGGAATGTCCAATTCTATAAAGAACAATATTGCATAAGAACATGGAATGTTAGGTCCATGGATCAAGGCCAATTGGAAGTGGTCAAACAGGAGATAGCAAGACTAACATTTTAGGAATCAATGAACTAAAATGGGCTGGAACGGGCAAATTTAATTCAGATGACCATTATATCTACTACTGTGGGCAAGAATCCCTTAGAAGAAGTGAAGTAGCCCTCATAATCAATAAAAGAGTCTGAAATGTAGTACTTGGGTACAGTCTCAAAAATGACAGAATGATCTCTGTTCTTTTCCAAGGCAAACCATTCAATATCACAGTAATCCCAGTCTATGCCCCAACCACTAATGCCAAAGAAGCTGAAGATGAATGGTTCTATGGACCTACAAGACCTTCTAGAATTAACACCCAAAAAAGATGTCCTTTTAATTATAGGGTACTGGAATGCAAAAGTAGGAAGTCAAGACATAACTGGAGTAAAGGCAAGTTTGGCCTTGGAATACAAAATGAAGCAGGAGAAAGGTTAACAGAGTTCTGCCAAGAGAACACAGTGGTCATAGTAAATACCCTCTTCGAACAACACAAGAGAAGACTCTACACATGGACATCATCAGATGGTAAATACCGAAATCAGACTGGTTATATTATGTTCTTTGCAGCCTAAGATGGAGAAACTCTATACAGTAGGCAAAAGCAAGACCAAGAGCTGACTGAATGGGAAAGACTGAGATCTCTTCAGGAAAATTAGAGATACCAAGGGAACATTTCATGTAAAGATGGGCACAATAAAGCACAGAAATGGTATGGACATAACAGAAGCAGAAGATATTAAGAAGAGGTGGGACGAATACACAGAAGAACTATACAAAAAAGATCTTGATGACCTGTATAACCACAAAAGTGTGATTATTCATCTAGAGCCCGACATCCTGGAGTGCAAAGTCAAGTGGTCCTTAGGAAGCACTACTATGAACAAAGCTGGTGGAGGTGATGGAATTCCAGCTGAGCTGTGAAAGGGCTGCACTCAATATGCCAGCAAATTTGGAAAACTCAGCAATGGTCACAAGACTGGAAAAGGTCAGTTTTCATTCCAATCCCAAAGAAAGGCAATGCCAAAGAATGTTCAAACTACCACACAATTGCACTCATCTCACATCCTAGCAAAGTAATGCTCAATATTCTCCAACCCAGGTTTCAGCAGTATGTGAACTGAGAACTTCCAGATGTTCAAGCTGGACTTAGAAAAGGCAGAGGAACCAGAGATCAAATTGCCTGTTGGATCATAGGCGTCCCTGGTTGCTTATGGTAAAGAGTCAGTCTGCAATGTGGGAGACCTGGGTTCGATTCCTGGGTTGAGAAGATCCCTGAAGGAGGGAATGGCAACACACTCCAGTATTCTTGCCTGGAGAATCCCCATGGACAAAACAGCCTGGCTGGCTGCAGCCACAGGGTCACAAAGAGTTGGACACAACTGAGTGACTAAGCATGAATACATGCTGGATCACAGAAAAAGCAAGAGAATTCCACAAACACATCTACTTCTGCTTCATTGATTACATTAAAGCCTTTGACTGTGTGGATCACAACAAACTGCAGAAAATTCTTCAAGAGATGGGAATACCAGACCACCTTACCTGCCTCCTAAGACACCTGTATGCAGGTCAAAAAGCAACAGTTAGAACCAGACATGGAACAATGGACTGGTTGAAAATTGGGAAAGGAGTACGTCAAGGCTGTATATTGTCACCCTGCTTATTTACCTTACATGCAGAGTACATCATGCAAAATGCTGGGCTGGATGAAGCACAAACTGGAATCAAGACTGCCGGGAGAAGTATCAATAACCTCAGATATGCAGATGATACCACCCTTATGGCAGAAAGCAAAGAGGAACTAAAGAGCTTCTTGATGAAAGTGAAAGAGGAGATTGAAAGAGCTGGCTTCAAAAGCAACATAAAAAAATGAAGATCATGGCATCTGGTCCCAGAACTTCATGACAAATAGATGGGGAAACAATGGAAACAATGACAGACATTCTTTTCTTGGGCTCCAAAATCACTGCAGATGGTGACTTCAGCCATGAGATTAAAAGACGCTTGCTCCTTGAAAGACAAGCCATGACAAAATTAGACAACATATTAAAAAGCAGAGACATGACTTTGCCAACAAAGATCCGTCTAGTCAAAGCTATGGTTTTGCCAGTAGTCATGTTTGGAAGTGACAATTGGGCCATAAAGAAGGCTGAACGCTGAAAGAGTGATGCTTTTGAACTGTGGTGTTGGAGAAGACTCTTGAGAGTCCCTTGGATACCAAGGAGATCAAACCAGGCAATCCTAAAGGAAATGAGTCCTGAATATTCATTGGAAGGACTGATGCTGAAGCTCCAATACTTTGGCCATCTGATGAGAAGAGCTGACTTACTGGAAAAGATCCTGATTCTGGGAAAAACTGAAGGCAGGAGAAGGGGATGACAGAGGATGAGATGATTGGATGGCATCACCGACTCAATGAACATGAGTTTGAGCAAGCTCCAGGAGATGGTGAAGGACAGGGAAGCCTAGTGTGCTGCAGTCCATGGGGTCTCAAAGAGTCAGAGATGACTAAACGACTGAACAACAACAACTTTTCTTTTTTTTTTTTTTACTTTACAGTATTGTATTGGTTTTGCCATACACCAACATGCATCCGTCATGGGTGTACACCTGTTCCCCATCCTGAACCCCCCTCCCACCTCCCTCCCCATACCATCCCTCTGGGTCATCCCAGTGCACCAGCCCCGAGCATCCTGTATCCTGCATCGAACCTGGACTGGCGATTCATTTCACATATGATATTATACATGTTTTAATGCCATTCTCCCAAATTATCCCCCCTCCCTTTCCCACAGAGTCCAAAAGACTGTTCCATACATCTGTGTCTCTTTTGCTGTCTTGCATACAGGGTTGTCGTTATCATCTTTCTAAATTCCATATATATGTGTTAATATATTGTACTGGTGTTTTTCTTTCTGGCTTACTTCACTCTGTATAATAGGCTCTAGTTTCATCCACCTCATTAGAACTGATTCAAATGTATTCTTGTTAATGGCTGAGTAATACTCCATTGTGTATATGTACCACAGCTTTCTTATCCATTCATCTGCTGATGGACATCTAGGTTGCTTCCATGTCCTGGCAACTACAACTTTTCTAACTTTTTGAAATAATTACAGGTTTAGAAGAAATTTCAAAAATAGTATAGAAAGTTCTCATGTACCCTCTACTCAGGCATATATTACTACTACCATAAAAATGAAAACTAAAAAAAAGAAAAAAAAAAAAAAAACTCCTATACACACAAGAGCCAGTCTGAGAGTTTCCAAAGGCCAAATCTGAGATAATTTGAGAAACAAATAACTACAGTAATGGATTATAACCCACAGGGGAAAAATGCATGAGTTCATACTAGTGTAAATAAATACGTGAATAAGTAAATAAGGAGGAGACGGGACAGTTCTTCATAGTAGATTTCCAATTAATAAATGTAGAGGAATGATAGAAATAGGAAATCAGCAATAGACAAAAAGCACTGTAATAATTGCTGTCCAAAAGTATTATCAATGGATGCAAAATCAATGGGCAAATGAATGAGAAAGAGGATATTTGCAGTCTCAAGGTATCTCAACATAATCATTAATTACAAAGGGAAAAATAGTAACTGAGCAGATCAGTTCAGTTCAGTCGCTCAGTCATGTCTGACTCTTTGTGACCTCATGGACTGCAGCACACCAGCCCTCCCTGTCCATCACCAACTCCTGGAGCTTACTCAAACTCATGTCCATTGAGTCAATGATGCCATCCAACCATCTCATCCTCTGTTGTCCCCTTCTCCTCCCACCTTCAATCTTTCCCAACATCAGGGTCCTTTGAAATGAGTCAATTCTTCGCATCAGGTGGCCAAAGTATTGGAGTTTCAGCTTCAACATCAGTTCTTCCAATGAATATTCAGGACTGATTTCCTTTAGGATGGACTGGTTGGATCTCTTTGCAACCCAAAGGACTCTCAAGAGTCTTCTCCAACACCACAGTTCAAAAACATCAATTCTTCGGCGCTGTTTTCTTTATAGTCCAACTCTCACATCCATACACGACTATGGGAAAAACCATAGCTTTGACTACAGGGACCTTTGTCGGCAAAGTAATGTCTCTGCTTTTTAATATGCTGCCTAGGTTGATCATAGCTTTTCTTCCAAGGAGCAAGCGTCTTTTAATTTCATGGCTACAGTCACCATCCGCAGTGATTTTGGAGCCTAAAAAAATAAAGTCTCTTACTGTTTCCCAATCTCTTTGCCATGAAATGTGGGACCAGATGCCAAGATCTTAGTTTTCTAGATCTGAAAACTCAACTCAATCTTGAGTTTTAAGCCAACTTTCTCACTCTCCTTTTTCACTTTCTTCAAGAGGTTCTTTAGTTCTTCTTCACTTTCTGCCATAAGGGTGGTGTCATCTGCATCTGAGGTTATCTGACATCTGTATCTGTCATCTGTGGTTATTGATATTTCTCCCAGTAATCTTGATTCCAGCTTGTCCTTCATCCAGCCTGGCATTTCACATGATGTACAGAGATCAAATTGCCAACATCTGCTGGATCATTGAAAAAGCAAGAAAGTTCCAGGAAAACATCTATTTCTGCTTTATTGACCATGCCAAAGCCTTTGACTGTGTGGATCACAATAAACTGTGGAAAATTCTAAAAGAGATGGGAATACCAGACCACCTTACCTGCCTCCTGAGAAATCTGTATGCAGGTCAGGAAGCAACAGTTAGAACTGGACATGGAACAACAAACTGGTTCCAAATAGGAAAAGGAGTACATCAAGGCTGTATATTGTCACCCTGCTTATTTAACTTATATGCAGAGTACATCATGAGAAACGCTGGGCTGGAAGAAGCACAAGCTGGAATCAAGATTGCCGGGAGAAATATCAATAACCTCAGATATGCAGATGACACCACCCTTACGGCAGAAAGTGAAGAGGAACTCAAAAGCCTCTTGATGAAGTTGAAAGAGGAGAGTGAAAAAGTTGGCTTAAAACTCAACATTCAGAAAATGAAGATCATGGCATCCAGTCCCATCACTTCATGGGAAATAGACGGGGAAACAATGGAAACAGTGTCAGAATTTGTTTTTTGGGGCTCTAAAATCACTGCAGATGGTGATTGCAGCCATGAAATTAAAAGACGCTTACTCCTTGGAAGAAAAGTTATGACCAACCTAGATAGCATATTGAACAGCAGAAACATTACTTTGCCAACAAAGGTCCGTCTAGTCAAGGCTATGGTTTTTCCTGTGGTCATGTATGGATGTGAGAGTTGGACTGTGAAGAAAGCTGAGCACCAAAGAATTGATGCTTTTGAACTGTGGTGTTGGAGAAGACTCTTGAGAGTCCCTTGGACTACCCAGTCCACTCTGAAGGAGATCAGCCCTGGGATTTCTTTGGAAGGAATGATGCTAAAGCTAAAACTCCAGTACTTTGTCCACCTCATGCGAAGAGTTGACTCATTGGAAAAGACTCTGATGCTGGGAGGGGTTGGGGACAGGAGGAGAAGGGGATGACAGAGGATGAGATGGCTGGATGGCATCACTGACTTGATGGACGTGAGTCTGAGTGAACTCTGGGAGTTGGTATGGACAGGGAGGCCTGGCATGCTACGATTCATGGGGTTGCAAAGAGTCGGACACGACTGAGCGACTGAACTGAACTGAACTGAACTCCTTGGAAGGAAAGTTATGACCAACCTAGACAGAATATTAAAAAGCAGAGACATTACTTTATCAACAAAGGTCCGTCTAGTCAAGGCTATGGTTTTTCCAGGAATCACGTATGGATGTGAGAGTTGGACTATAAAGTAAGATGAGTGCTGAAGAATTGATGCTTTTGTACTGTGGTGTTGGAGAAGACTTTTGAGAGTCCCTTGTACTGCAAGGAGATCCAACCAGTCCATCCTAAAGGAGATCAGTCCTGGGTGTTCATTGGAAGGACTGATGTTGAAGCTGAAATTCCAATACTTTGGCCACCTGATGTGAAGAGCTGACTCATTTCAAAAGACCCTGATGATGGGAAAGATTGAGGTCAGGAGGAGAAAGGGACGACAGAGGATGAGATGGCTGGATGCCATCACCGACTCAATGGATATGGGTTTGGGTGGACTCTGGAAGTCGGTGACAGACAGGGAGGCCTGGCGTGCTGCAGTTCATGGGGTCACAAAGAGTCAGACTGAAATGAACTGAACTCTGTATATAAGTTAAATAAGCAGGGTGACAATATACAGCCTTGATGTACTCCTTTCCCGATCTAGAACCAGTGATGGTTGGAACCAGTGTGGAATCCATATTCCATGTCCATGGTAACTGAACACATACCCACAACCTTAATCAAGAGGTCAAAGACAACATCACCAGTATAACAAGACATGTTGATATCATGGATCCCTAATATGATTCAAAATATCACTTCTGGTATTCTTGTCCAAAATGCATTACCTCAATCTAACCATGAGAAAATCTCAAACCCAAATTGAAAGACAATCTACAAAATGTCTGCACAGTACTATTCAGAAGTGGCAAGGTCAAAAAAGACAAGGCAAGACTGAGAAACTGTCCCCAAAATAAAGGAGACACAGCAGTTAAATGCAATGTGGGATCCTGTGCAGAGTCTAAACTATAAAAGGAGATTAGTGGAAAAACTAATGAGTGTATCAATCAGGATTCTTGGTTGTAAGCAACATACACCCACAAGATGTACTGCAAAACCATCAAGGTGTGGTGGAAGAAGCCAGATTTGAACCTAGGCAGACTGGCTCCATAAGTCCAGCTCCTAACCACTGCATTTTGCTTCCTTTTGAGAAATAAACAAGCCTTTAACTGAGACTTTCCGCGTTCCAGGTACCAGAGACACAAATTAAACAAAGAAGTGGTCCTTGAACTCAATTAATCACAACCATGTTGGTCTCCCCCCATCGACAGCACAGTGCCAGACTCCTGGCAGTTGCATAATAAATGGCAATCAAATGAATCAATGAACCAAGTTGGTAGCTAGCCTCCAAGATGGCCCCCCATGATCCCCACTTCCTGATATTGACTCTTCAGGCAGTTCAATCCCATACTGAATAGCATCGTTCACATGGCTAGAAACTAAAATCTCCTGCTAAGAGCTGTGTGAGGAACCATTTTGGAAGCAGATTCTTGAGTCCTGGTCAAGCCTTCAGATGACTGCAGTTCTAGCTGGTGTCTTGATTTCAACCACTTAGCTGAACTGTTCCTAAATTATTGATGACTCAAACTGTGTGATAATACTTATTATTGTTTTCGGTAGCTAAGTACCGGGGCAGTTGATTACCCAGCAATAAATAACTAATACAGTCAGAGAATGAAGCAAATGTCGTATCTATTCTTTCCCTGCTGTGTGTCATGCTTACCATCACAACACCATCACAAAATTTGATGTTAACATGTCTGCATCACCTGATGCCCTGAGGACAGAAATGGCCTGGGACCAAGGGGAAATCCACTCAGCACCCACGCAGGGGAAGCTCAGAAATGTGGGAGAATTACCCGACGGGAAAAACCTTTGACTAACAGGGACTGGGAGCCAATAGGAAAATGCTTCTTTCTCCCCTACCCATGCAAGGTCTTCCTATGGCTCCTCGGTTCAACGTGAATCCAGCAAGGTGCACTGGGTGATGGCCAACTCCATGACACATTCTTGTCAGCCTCACTCCCCATTTCTCATTCCAGCTCCTTGGAATCAAGCTCCTCAATAAAATACTTGCATGGAAACCTTTGTCTTAGACTCTGCTTTCTCAGGAACCAGGCCAAGATAAGCATCACGACATTCAAATAAAATGTATTTATAGGGGCAGAGACTGCAATAAAAAGCACCAGTATGATGGTTCTGGCTGTGTTAGAGTTGGGAAGAGAAGATCATGAGTGATTTCTCGTCTTTTCTCTATTTTAAACTATTTCTTAATGATGCTTTATTTTTATAATTAAGAATTATTCTTTGAAAAAGAAAAAAAAGTTTAATTAAAAAAAAGAAAGTTTTTATTACACTAAAATGGTAAACAGCCTATTCAAGTGTTTTTAGAATATAATCACAACTAGGTAAAACAGATTTAAATATTAAAAATTGGATGTAATTGACCAAAAAATGATTCCTGTTTTGAAAGTCATTGCTGGAAATGGTACTGAACTAGATAGAAAAACTGACAGGCTGTCAGGAGGAGACCTTACTCAGATGCTAACTGTCTTCCTTAAGGGGCAGGAACAAGAGACAAGTGCTGGAAAGGCTTGCTGCTTGCTTGGTGGGGGGAATACAGGGAGTGGAGTTAATTGGTTAGAGCGATGCTAAGGAGAATCTATCTGTCCTTTCTACCCTGCTGGAGAAGGAAATGGCAACCCACTCCAGTATTCTTGCCTGGAAAATACTATGGACGGAGGAGCCTGGTAGGCTACAGTCCATGGGTCACAAAGAGTCGGACACGACTGAGTGACATCACTTCACTTCACCCTGCTGGTTGCTGAGTTTGGCATGGAGTGTTTTCAGGTCCAATTTTGGCATTTTCTTCCACTTAAAATGTCTCTATTAATACTGACATATTTAAACATCCCAGGAACCTCTGAAGCTCTTCTTTGAGAAAATCTCTTCGGCTCTTACGGGGTCTAGTCAGTGGCCAAGGTTAGGGCTGGGGGTCTCTAGGGGATGGGGTAGGAGATAGAGGTTCTGGTGGGAGACAACCTAGGGGTTCCGATGGGTAGAAACAATCATGGCAATCTTTGGGGAAGGAAAAAAGCATTGGAGCCTGGAGAAGGCCGGGGTAGACCGAAGGAGGTCAGAAGCCGGGATGTCCCCTTTGGGTTGTTTTGGAACCTTGCTGTCGTTTGTTGTTTGGTCACTCAGTCATGTCCGACTCTGCAACCCCATGGAATGTAGCCCACCAGGCTCCTCTGTCCACGAGATTTCCCAGGCAAGAATACTTGAGTGGGCTGCCATTTCCTTCTCCAGGGGATCTTCCCAACCCAGGAATTGAACCCAAGTCTCTTGTGTCTCTTGCACTGGCCAGGTGTATTCTTCACCACTGAGCCACCTGGCAGGCCCTCTAGAAACTTAACAGCCCTCCATTTGAGCCTGGTCCTGGTGGGTGAAGCACTTGAGGTTGTCAGCTCCAGTTAAGAAGGGTGGCAGAGATCAGGATATTTCAAGCTCCAAATCTCTTCCCTGCCTGCATCTTTTTTTTTTTTTTTTTTGCTGTGCTGCAAGACTTGCAGAATCTCAGTTCCCTGACCAGGGACTGAACCAGGCCAAAGCAGCGAAAGCCTGGAATCTTAACCACTAGGCCACCAGGGAACTCCTTATCTACATTTTCTAGCAATGTTCCCAGAGTCACCCAAATGTGTCAGGTTGGCTTTTCACGTGCTGATGTGGGAATTACCCACAGAGAATCCCTGGTATTTTTCCAACTCATTGGAAAAGACCCAATGCTGGGAGTGAAGGCAAAAGGAGAAGGGGGGCGACAGAGGATGAGATGGTTGGATGGCATCACCTACTAAATGGACAGAAGTTTGAGCAAACTCTGGGAGATAGTGAAGCACAGGGAAGCCTGGCATGCTGCAGTCCACGGGATTGCAGAGTCAGACATGACTCAGCGACTGAACAACAATAATCCCTGGTGTTCCAGGAAGTCAGATGACAGAGTTTGGGACAGCATGGTGGGTACTCTCTGGGTTTCCCTTCACTTGTGTGTGTAGCATGGAGGAGTCAGTCAGATCCCCCAGATGGTAAGATGTCAGTTTCAGAACAGAGTCCCCAGGGGGTCAGTCTTGCCTGCAGCACAATGGCGCCCCCCCCCAACACCCTGGCCTTTAGAATCTTTAAATGCAATTTCTCAGTGTCCTGGAGGAGGCTGAGGCATGGATCCACATTATCACTCCCACTTTACAGAGGAAGAAACTGAGGCCAGAAGAAGTCAAGGGATTAGAAGCACAATAATTACGTGCTGGGGGTCAAACCTGCCAACTTCTCTGGCCCCCACATTTAGTGGCATTTTCATTATACCCACAGTCCAGCAGTTCTCAAATCCTCCCATTTCAGAACCCCATTATCCTCTTAAAAATTAATGAAGACCCCCAAGAGCTTTTGTAAGCTCCTTAAGGGCAGGGATCAGCTTTCTCAGTTACATGTGCCTACCCCGTACCCACGGAATACACACACAGTAGGCAGTTAGTTCTTCAGAGAGGATGAATGGAAAACAGAAGCAAAGACAACCCCAGATCCAACCTGACTGTGGTGTTACCTACCCCACCATCACGCCAGCTCACCCTCTGGGTGCCCCTGCCTGCCATGAGCACTGCCCTTCACAAATGTTCCACACTGATCAACAAACAGTCAGACCCTGGAAGCAAGGAGGAGCTGCAGACGGTCAAATCAACATTATAGACCATGCAACATTTATAAGCACATACTGTATGCCAGGCACTGTTCTATCATTTTACATCCATGGTATTTAACCCTATTTCTCAGCTGCTATTATTTTCACAAGTGAGGGAAACTGAGGCACAGAGAAGTTAAATTACCTGTTTACAGTTATAAAATGAGTAAGTGGAGGATCTAGGTCTGCTCCAGACTCTGCCGGCTTAACCATTCCTCAGTGCTGCCTCTCAGAGTAGGAAAGAGCAATCTGGAAGGGGCTGCAACAAGACAGGGGCACCTAAAGGAAGATGATGAGGCCTTAGAGAGGGGGAAGCAGCCCCCAGTTCACACTCAGCCTTGCATCACATACAAATATATCCAAGTCCAGAGGTGTGCAAGTCATGTTTCACAACCAGCTCTGTGGAGTGGCAAAGGCTGATTTGTAAACACTTGCTCATTTCCATGGTGCAAACATTCTCCCACCATGGCTGATTCAAGAGGCCCACGGTTTAAAATCACTTTACAAAATTCATGAATATTTAACCATGGGGTCTTAGGAGCCTGTATGGTGCAGCTCCAACACACCAGCATACAAGCCAGCCCTGCAGTGCTGACCTGGACCCTAGGCACTCAGCAACACGCAGGACACTACCTGAACGACTGGCATGAGATAGGCTATCAAGGGCATTACAGAGATGGTGACACAGCACCTCAGAACACATACAAATTTTGTCAGAGCCACAAATCTATGAAGAAACCGAACAGGGACTCAAATCCAGGTCTCTAAACCTGCACTGTCCAGGATGGTAGCCATGAATCACAGGTGATTATTGAGAGCTTGACATGGGGCTGGTCCAAACTGAGATACTGCTGCAAGTGTAAAGTAGCAATTTTGAAGACTTTGTAAGAGGAAAAAAGACTATAAAATATCCCATTTATGTATTTATATCGACTATATGTTGAAATGATAATTTGGGGTATGCTTGGTTAAATAAAATACATTTTTGAAATTGATTTTCTTTCTTCTTTAATGTAGTTCGTGGAAAATTTAAAGTTACAAATTTAGCTCACATTATATTTCTTAGTATGACTGCACTCTTGGTCTAGTACTCTCTGCGCAAAGCACCAGGTGTTTCCCATATTCCCTCCATGTGCTCAGCTGCTCAGTTGTGTCTGACTCTTTGAGACCCCATGGACTGTAGCCCACCATGCTCCTCTGTCCTTGGAATTCTCCAGGCAAGAATACTGGAGACAGTTGCCATTTCCTCCTCCCGGTGAATCTTCCCAACCCAGGGATCAAACCCCTGTCCCTCGTGTCTCCTGCACTGGCAAGCGGATTCCTTACCACTGCACCACCTGGGAAGCCTTCTCATACCCAGAGATCCCCGAATCCTTACAAGTTCCTGTGTAAGCACAAGTGTGCATGTGCGTGCGTGCGCACACACACACACACACACACACACACAATTCCACTTGCACAGGAGAACCCACACTCTCTGTCCCCACCCCAACACTCACCACTTACCCCGCAGAGCCACTCAGGGAAACAGGCTTGGGGCCACAAAGATACACAACCCCTGAGACCTGCCCCCAGAGCAGCCGCCTGAGGACCTCCCCTCTCCGCCTCTGCTGGACTTGAGGGAAACTGCTATTCTAGACCCTCTGCTGGGGGTGCCTCCCACCCACTGATCAGCGGTGCTCTGCCTGGCAAAGTAGTGGGCAAGTGGCAGGGAGCACCTTTACCTGTAGCGTCCGTCTCTTTGAGGGGTTCTGAGAGAAGAAAGTTCGCCTCTGTGCTGAAATATCACCCCCTGTGAATGTGTGCAGCAGGGTGAGCCCTTGAGGATCAGCAGCAATGGCTGCTGTGTCCAAGATGAAGGTGGCTTCTATTTGGAGCCAGCTTTTCCAAAGCTATTCTTCTTCTTGACGTTTCTGGCTTGAATTTTCCCGATAGTAGGTGCCCATGACACAGGTGACCATATCAGAAGCCCACTGCTGCCTGCTTCACAGTGCATTTGCACACCTTTGTGTGCAAAGCAGGAAAATCAACACATTTTCTTTGAGGCTCCTCTCTACTTCACCCACCAGCACACTTGTTCAGCACGCTGCTGGCTGTGCTCTGGCCTCACCACGCTCACTGCCTCACTAACTTTCAGGGCTATTTCCAAGTTCACAGTCGGTGAGCATCTCCAAAAGGTTTTATTCTTCTTCCCTTAAGCAGAAAAACAGCAGACCGTCTGGTTCAGGTGACATTAATCTGACAATCAGATGGCGGTAATTATCCAAATACAGCCTTCAGATTCCATAAACAGTCACTGTCACAGCCCCCATGGCGGCCCAGCAGGACCCGCCTTCCAGAGGTCTCGGCGGCCCCTGGCATTTGTCACAACAACCAGCAGGGTTTATAAAGGCGCCTCACGAAAAACAGGTAGGCTCTGGAGACGCGCCTTCCTGCTCATAACTGCTTAATTAGACGGAATACTGCCTGCTGGATTCAAATCAGGTGAGCTTCTGTACACACTGCTGCTGCTGCTGCTAAGTCACTTCAGTCGTGTCCGACTCTGTGCGACCCCATAGACGGCAGCCCACCAGGCTCCCCCGTCCCTGGGATTCTCCAGGCAAGAACACTGGAGTGGGTTGCCATTTCCTTTTCCAATGCATGAAAGTGAAAAGTGAAGGTGAAGTCGAGCAGTCCTGTACGACTCTTTGCGACCCCATGGACTGCAGCCTACCAGGCTCCTCCGTCCATGGGATTTTCCAGGCAAGAGTTCTGGAGTGGGGTGCCATTGCCTTCTCCGTCTGTACACACAGCTGACTACAAAAGGCTCTGGGCTGAGGGTGGGAAGGGCTATGACAGAAGATTCTAGAACCTGTCTCACTACAGGATGAAGCTTAGATTACGAGAAGGGAGGTGAGGCTCTTGTCCCTCACTGCCATCAACTGGTTTTGAGACCTGGACACATAGAGGTCCCTCTAGGCCTTGGTTCTGTCCTCAGTAAAACAAGATGGTGGTGAGTTGGCCTTCCTCAGAATCCGCAGTATCAGGGCTGCGTGCAGCAGAAAATGGCAGTTCAAATTCGTTTGTCATTTGTTGTCTCACACAAAAGGCAGAAGAGAAAGCACCTCAGGCAAGGGACAACCGGCAGCTCCATACCATTGTAGGTCCAGGTTCCTGCTCTGCAAGGTAGCTGTGGCCCCTCTGGACGAACATTCCCCACTCAGACTGTTCACAGGCGACAGCGCCTGTCTCTCCTTGTGGAGAGAAGGAAAGCTTTCTCAGAGGCTCCGCCCAGAGACGTCCCCTCACATCTCATTGGAGGAACTTGGTCATATGCCCACTCCTGAACCAATCATTGGTAAGGAACATAGGACTACCTGGATTAGCTAGGAACCAATCTGGGTTTAACTCTGAGTCACCTTCCTCTGAGTGATTGGAAGGAGAAGATGGCACCTACGAAGTACAGAGGTTCTGTTCATAAGGGGAGAGATGGGGATTAGATCCGAAATGGGCAACCTGCAGTGTCTGCCATAGATACCACTTACATTTAAATGGCAAACAGAACAGATTTTGTCCCCTTCCCATCTGACCTCCTTCCTCCATTTCTTCCTTTTTATCCTTTTAATCTCTATTCCAGTTATAGCTGGAGGGAATATAAACCAAATCAAACTGGCTTAAGACTTAAAAAAAAATTACTGGCTTATGTAACTGAAAAGTTGAAGAGGAGGTTGGCCCAGCTTGGTCCAAGGATTTGAGTGGTATCATCAATGAGGGCTAGACTTTTCCATCTCTTCCTTGTCAGCTCTGTGCCAGCTTATTTCTCAGGCTAACTTTATTTATTAGCTAATGTGGCCTTTGGTGACTCAAAGCTTCCACAATCCCCAACTCAAGGCTCTGGAAAGACAATGTTCCAGTTAATAGTTATGGAATCACTCTTGAAGGTTAATGACATAAAACAACTGTTTCTTATCCTTATGGAGTCTAGGAACCAGGGATTCCAGTAGGGCATGGCAGGAATGGCTGTTCTCTGATCCACAGTGTTTGGTGTCTCAGCTGGTATCTTAGTCTGCTTGGATTGCCATAACAAAATATCATGGATTGGGTGACTTAAACAACAGAAATTTATTTTCTCACAGTCTGGAGCTGTAAGTCTAAAATCAAGGCACCAGCACAGTCATGTTCTAGTGTAGGTTTCTTCCTGGATTGCAGACAACCGCCTTATTGCTATGTACTCACAGGTCTCTTAGTGAGTGCTTGTGACAGTTCTCTGGGGTCCCGTCTTGTAAGGGCACTAATCCCATCATAAGGCTGTCACCTCCATGACCTCATCTGACCCTAATAACCTCCCAAAGGTACCATCTCCAAATACCATCATGTTAGGGATTCACATATATTCACATATATAAAGAAAGCTGAGTGCCGAAGAATTGATACTTTTGAACTGTGGTGTTGGAGAAGACTCTTGAGAGTCCCTTGGACTGCAAGGAGATCAAAGCAGTCAATCCTAAAGGAATTTGGTCCTGAATATTCATTGGAAGGACTGATGCCTGAAGTTGAAGCTCCAATACTTTGGCCACCTGATGCGAAGAACTGACTCATTGGAAAAGACCCTGATGCTGGAAAAGAGTGAGGGCAGAAGGAGAAGAAGGGGACAACAGAGGATGAGATGGTTGGATGGCATTACCAACTCCTGTCAGAGTAGACAGGAGTCAAAAAGAGTCAGACATGACTGAGTGACTGAACTGAACTGAGGGACTCACATATGAATCTGGAGGTACAACATACAGTCCATAATAGCCAGTGAGACTCAAGTGACTAGAGGTTGGTTTCATCTAAGAGCTTTTTCACTCCATGTCTGGCACAAGGGGTGTGATGACTCAAATGAGTAAGGACTCATATTCCCTCCCTTCCTCTCTTCTCTTCTCTGGTCTGGAAGCTCAAGGCTCTAAGAGCAAATGTTTCAACAAAGACAGAAACCACATGATCTTTTAAGCTGAACCCTTAAATGTCAGCTGGTATTACTTACGTCATATTCCGTGCTCAAAGCAGTCACAATCCTGCCCAAATTCAAGGAGAAAGTCATGGGCTACAGTTTAAAGGCTGGAAATATCAAAGAATTTGTGGTCATGATTTAAACAACCACAAGGGGTTCCTCTCTCTCCAGAGTCCGTGGGAGAGGACACTGATGGGTCTCGCTGGTGTCCTAGGGTCACCTCTGGACCAACTACCACCAGCACATGGATGTGGTGTCTGTCCTAAGTGGCCAGTCCTGGATATAAGCTCCAACTTGTGTCATTTGATGGATGTATGACCTCGAAAAGAAAGGGCTCTGCTGAGGAGCACATGTAACCCAGCGGGAATGGCTACGGTCTATTATCCTTAAAACGATAAATGTACAGATCTTTCCCACCATTTCACGTTAGTAGAAATCAAGAAAGAAGGATAGCTAAAGGTAAATAACATGAAAATTGTGCCCAAGCAGACCCCCGGTGAGGCCTTGGCTCCACCTCTGCTGCCCTTCCCTGCCTTTCTGCTCATCTGCACCCGAGCTGGCCTTCAAGGCACAACTTCAGCTCATTCTCTCTCCTGACACCACCCCTGATCACCCCAGACCGTGGCGGTTTCCTTCTTCCCTGAGCAAACGCACTGCATGTCATCGTCCATTCCTAATCTCTGCACTTGTCTTCCCCCTCCAGTCTCTCCCAGAGCCCACCTGCAAACTTGGCATCTCCACCCCCAGGAAGGATTCACCCCTGAAGCAGGAGGAGTTTAAGGAATCCCAGGGATTCTGTACTGCCTGTTCCTCTGGTTGCCACTTCAGTTCTGATGACTAGGTTCCTAACTAGTCTCCACAACAGTAATGACAGCCAATATTTCCAATCTCTGTCTACATGCTTTACATGTGTATTCCCATTTCATAGTAAAAACAATTCTAACATTTCCTTCCCATTTTACAGAGGCAGCGGGAGCACAGAGAAGGTAAGTAACCTGCCCCCTCTCAAAGGAGAGAACACAGATCTACCTCTTCATGTGGAAGTGGCGAACTCTTGGAAGACCGTGTTGCATTGACTTTTAGAAAATACAATCTCCCACACCATGCTCTCCTTCTTAAAAATTACCTTTTACGTTCAAATAATTGTGAAGATTTGCAAAGACAGTACTGAAAATTCCTGTGTGCTCTTCCCCCAGGTCCCTCTGTTGTTAAATTACCGTCTTACATAGCTGTCAGTTATTTATCACGGCACATACAATCACTAGGTCTCCGTGACATCCTCTGATCTGGGCAGCTTCTCTCTCTTTCCTTATCTTTCACAACCAAGTTACTTTGGAAGAGGACGGGGTCAGGCATACACACACTCACTCTCTCTTTTCTTAAGTCTTTATTGAATTTGTTACAATATTTCTCTGCTTTATATTTTAGTTTTCTGGTTGTGAGTCATGTGGGATTGTAGCTCGCCTGCCAGAAATCAAACCCACACCCCCTGCATTGGAAGGTGAAATCTTAACCACTGGACCGCCAGGGAAATCCCATACTCTCATTTTCATAAACACGCAAATCTCACGTCCTGCCTTAAGGATGTATGAAATTTTTAAAGTAAATAAAATTCCATGATCACAAAGTCGCTATCATATTGCATATTTTCCCTACTGCACATGACCATATAGAGACTGCGATTTTGTCACCCCCGAGATCTGGGCCCTCTGTTTTATATGGAAAACTACAAAGTGCCTAATAGGAGCTTCACTTTCTACATTTTGATAATAAAGGGGTGGGAGAGGGTGGGCCAGAGGATCTCCCAGCTGTGCCTCAGCCCTAAAATTGATCCTAGAAAATCAATTTTATGAACTTAAAATAGATTTTTCCCACCCTTAATCTTTAGTCAAGTTCTACATTGATTTTAAGGTAACTAAACAATAGTAACTAAGTTTATTTTAAAGCCTGAGACCTAAATTGTCTGTCTCTGGACATTCTTCTCCCTCTCCCTTTTCCCCACCAGACTCACGGCTTGGAGGGTGGGGTGAACCTCAGGGGTGATCATGCCTCAGCACTCAGCAGAGTGGCCAGCCTCGGTCAGCACTCAGGACATGTGATGATAAATGAACCCACTTGCAGACAGATGGCTCCATTTGTCTTGTTGCTCTGTTTCTAAGTTCACTAACTTAAAAAAATTTATTAATTTTGTTTAATTTTTGGTTGCACTAGGTAGTCCTCATTGCCGTGCGCCTGTTTTCTGCAGTTACGGTGAGCAGCGGCTACTCTTTGCTGCATCGTTCAGGCTTCTCATTGCGGTGGCTTCTCCTGTTGGGGAACATGGGCTCTAGGGCACACAGAATCAGTAGCTGTGGCGTACAGGCTTAGTTGCGCCGCAGCATGTGGAATCTTCCTGGATCAGGGATCGAACCTGTGTTACTGCACTGGTAAGGCAGATTCTTTAACGTTGAGCCACCTAGGAAGCTCCTCCATCTACTTTAGAGCAAGACAACTAGGGCCAGCATTTGGAGGTGAGGCTTGGAGGCTCATTGTAGCACCAGCTTTGATTCCAGTGGCTCACCCGACCCTGCCCTCCCTGAAACTGAAGAATGCCATTTGGAAGTCACTGGACAGCAAGAGACCACTCAGTTATTCTGGAAACCTAACCTTCCTCCAATTCTGCATCCCCTGACCAAATCACCTGTCAACCACACCCCGAAACTGCTGACCCTCCCTTGGCTGCCGGGCACGTGGGGACACCATACTTCTGAATTCTCCATCCTAGAGGAACGCGCGTTTCTGTCTCTCTCTTTTAAAGAGAGAAACCCATTTTCTTTCAAGTTGGATCCAACAGTTTAAGAACAAAAATCTATTGAACATTTTTTCCCCCACTTTGGTCTCTTGGTAAGATGGATTTGGGTTTTGATTCTGTCAAAATGAGAAATTTGCCTTGTTCTGTAAGATCAGACATTGGAAGGGCTTCTCTTTTCTTTCCCTTTCTTTCATTTCTTTTAAGCCCTCAAAGGCAGGGGCTGACAAGGAAGCCGCATCTGACTCAGAACTCCCCAGCACACACCTCGGCACAGCCAGCCGAGCTCCATCGCCCAGGAGCCCATTGCCGAAGCCCTGGGTTTTGGCGGCACATCATACACAGCACCAAGGCTGTGCCACACACGTCCTCATCTGTGATGGGGCGCCTGTCAGATAAGAGAATGCCCCCTCTCGATGAAGCACTGCCGCTCCAAAGGCCTGCCTTGTCTAGTGACAGGAACCCGTGGAGATCCCGCCTCTACACTGCCTTCTGACCTGCAGCAGGTCACTGAGCCTCTCAGACCTGGGTCTCAGCTGGAAAATAAGGGCTTAGACAGATGGGTCTTTTGTGACATAGTGGTCCTTGTCCCACTGATGCCAGTGTGCTCAGAGTCCCATATTAACCCAATTCGGTTCACTCTGTAATAAAACATAAAGTGTTTCTCCCCAAATTTAAGTAACATGAAGCTTTTCTTTATCCTGGTTTTTTATGTTGTTGTTGTTAGATTTGTGTGTGTGTGTGTGTGTGTGTGTGTGGCAGTAGCTACAAAAATGACACTGTGCAGTTTAAATAGAGTGAATGTGGAAATGAAAGAGCGTCTTAGAGGCAGGGACGTGAAGATACATTTTCAAACACAGCAAAGGTGACTGATGGGTGAGTCGTTTGCTTACTGGCATCTTCCCCTTTCTCTACTGCTGGGTTCTCTTTTGAGGAACCCTATTTTGCCCTCTGGAGATACTCTGCAGGGACAATCAGTCAAGCTTCCCTGCCTACTGAGATGAGGATCCAACAAGTCTCCCAGGCGAGGCTGGTTAACTCTGCTTCCCAGGAAGATGGAGACAGGATCCAGTGCCAAGCCCAGGGGCCAGTGGAAAGGGCTCCCCTCAGGGCCTGGTTGCCGAAAGAGCGTCTCCATTCTTCCCTGCCGTCAAGATGCTATCTTCCCGAGACCCAGATGTTCAGCTTTGTCTTCAACTTGGTGTCACCCTGTGTCCTTCCACTGAACCCCAACTTTCAAGTTAGTCAGAATCAATCTGTTGCTTGCAACCAAGAACCCTAAATCTAATGGACATTTGATTTCTCCTCTCCTCCTTTCAATGTTTCCTAAAAGCACAAAGAAAGAAGAAAAGAAGGAAGCGACAAAGGACGGAAGGGAGATATCAATGTTTTTAAAATGTGTTTTAGCCACAGAGCCTTTTTTCTCTAATTAAATCTAATGTGGGGACTTCCCTGGCTAAGACTCCATGCTCCCAACGCAGGGGGTCTGGGTTCGATCCCTGGCTGGGAACTAAGATACCACAGCTAAAACCTGATATAGCCAAATAAATATAAAAAGTCCAAGACAGATGATAGCAGAGTTCCTTGTCCTCCTCCGACCTGTTCCGTCTCAGCTTCCCCAGATCCGCTCCCTCAGAATCTAGAAATCTCAGCCACCATTTCCTCTGTTAGTACCTGTGAGAAGTTAAGGTTCCTTGGGGAGAGGGGAACAAGGAGAGCAGGGGAACAGGAACATTCATGGAACACTGCCCGTGCTGCGGGCACAGCGGGGAGCTTCAGACATGCTGTTCTAGTTAATGCGACAAGCCTGTAAGGTGGGTTCTGCTGTCATCACTTGGCAGAGGAGGAAACTCAGCGATCCAGCAACTGGCTGGAAGGCACACAGATGTAGGTGACAGAGCTGAGATGTGAACCCAGGCCTCTTGCAACATAAGAGGGAGGCGGCCTCCCATTCAGCAGTGTTATGGGGTATACGGCATGCCTCTCCCACTGCATGTCCACACCACCAGCAACTCCTGCCCCCAGAGCCGCTGCCTCACCCAAATCTTTCTATCAGTGGAAGTAGTCGAATAAAATAAAATAAAAATAAAGTGTTGAACACAAGAACAATGATTATATGGAAGGAGTACAGTTTAAAGGTTAAGATACAGGGTCTGGATCAGATGGCCAGTTGGGTGAATCCCAACTTTGCTGCTTACCAGCTGTGTGACTTCCGGCAAGTCACAGGACCTCTCTGCGCCTCATTTTCCTCACGTGGAAAATAGGAGAAGATAATATTTCCTATCATGATAGGTAGGATAATGGCCTCAAAGATGTCTACATCCTAATTCCCTAATCCTTGAACCTGTGAATATGTTACATCGTATAAAGAAGGAGAAGTAAGGCTGCTGATCAGCTGGACTTTACAGAGATTATTCTGGATGACCTGGGTGAGGCCAATGTCATCACAAGGGTCCTTACATGTGGAAGAGGGAGGCAAGAGAATCAGTGTCACAGGAATGAGATGTGAGAAAGACTTGACCAACATTGCTGGCTTTGAAGATGCAAGGGGACCAGGACTAAGGAGTGTAGGCAGCTTCCAGAAGCTGGAAAAGGCAAGAGAATGACTTCTCCTGAGAGCCTCCAGCAAGGAATGAGGTTCTGGGCACATCTTGATTAGGCCCAGTGTGACCCATCTCAGGCTTCTGACCTATGGAACTATAAGAAGATAAATGTGTTAAGACAGTAAATTTATGCTAATTTGTCACAGCAGCAAGAGAAAACTAATACACGCCACTGAGAGGGTTGGGAGGGTTATTGGCAATGCTGCTGGACGTGTAGGAACGCAGGGAAGCTGTGTTTCCTCATTGGCTGGTGTGCAGAGCTGGGAGCTTTTGAGAGTGGTGGTGAGCTGTGCCCTGTTTCTTCTTCTTTCTAAAATATTTATTTATTTGGCCACGCCAGGTCTTAGTTGCAGCCTGTGGGGTCTTTTAGTTGAGGTATGCAAATTCTTAGTTGTGGCATGTGAAATCTAGTTCCCTGACCAGGGATCGAACCCAGGCCGCCTGCATTGGGAGCACAGAGTCTTAGCCACTGAGCCACCAGGGAAGTCCCCAATGTGCCCCATTTCTTCTGATCATCCCTGTCCACTTGTCCATCGCTGCATCTTCATGCCTTAATTAGGCTGGAATGTTTCTTTATACTGACACAGCTGATGATTCCCTTCATCGTGCTGACTTCCAAATTGCCCTTGAAGTAGCTTGTGTGATGTGAGCCTTCTGATTAGCATCTTTCTGAGCTCCAAAATGAAGTAATCAGAGCGGAGGACAGACCTTACTCTGTGCCCTGGGATGGAGGCGAGGGCAGGGGATCTCTCCATTGCAATTTTCTAATAAGACTTGAAGAGCTTTTGAAGAGCTGGCTCGTCTCACCCTGCAGGCCTGTGGTCATCCTCCCCGCTTCCCCTCCCTTTTGAAACACAAGTTCTCAGACTTAGCCTTCCAGGTTCCGAATGCAGCTGCCTTTGGTCCCTCCTTCACCCAGGTCGCTGCTCTTCTGAGACTCTACTTTGTTCTAGAGATTAGGAAAGTGATTATCACCCAGCTGTCAGTCGCAGCCAGCCTGCCCCCGAAATCTAGATCGCCTTGACTCAGACTCCCCCAGTGCATGACCTCTGGAGCCCAAAGGCCCCTCAAAGATTTCTGAGGATTCTCAAATGACGCCTGACTCTCCTGTGGCCTTGTCTTCCCAGCAGAAGATTTATAAGAAAGCTAATGAAGCTTAAATTCTGGGGGTGCTCCCTTGTGGGGGCCACTAGCAAAGTGTTCACATGGTCATATGCTTTAGTAAAATTCGCAAAAGTTTGGTATTTTTATTTTATTTTTCTTTAAGGGGATCTCACCAAACTGTATGAGCTTCAGATCCCATGAAATGTGGATATGCTCCTGCACCTAGCCAAGGTATTCCTGGGTGGGGTAGACCTCTCTACCGTGTGTGTGTGTGTGTGTGTGTGTGTTTGGGAGTGATGTTGGTGGGGATGGGAAAAAAGAGGTTACAACTAGCCACACTAGGCATCCGCATTCTTCGATGTTTCCTTGGGCCACCAGCATAGCCCATCTGCTTCTATTACTTTTACCCCAAAGGACCCATCCTCTGGTTAGCTCTGCCTCATTTCTTTTTCCTTCTTCTTCCGAGGAGCACAATGAATTTCTTTTACTGTCTCATCTTTAACCATTACTTTTGACTTTTCACCTTGTAACTTCCCTGCTCTGCCCTCAAACGTTGATCATGCTATTTACCCAGGCTGGCCCTCCTAAGAGGACTTAGAAAACCTGCGGTTAAGAGAGTATATTTTTTTACAGCACAACATGGTTATCACAGAAAAGTACTGGACTTTTCTTTTCTAGGGCTTGGGGTGAGCATACCCAAGGGCTTGGAGGATAGCACTGTCATGGAGCAGTAGGGGGAAGGTGCAAGCAGGGGTAATTGGGAAAAGCAGGGTTGGCCAAAAGCTTTAGTTTTTTGTTTTTTTTTTTTAAAGTTAGCTGAGTTGCCGGTCCTAGACCTTTTCCCCCCACCCTTTGGAAAGCCTCAGGACTTACAGCCTGCTGAATAACATTAAGGTAAAGGGACCACTCCTTCCTTTGTGCCTCACTGGACCCTAACAGCTGCTCATGGTGGCTCTTCTAATATTTTATTGCATGTTTTTGTCTATGCATTTGTCTCTGCCTTCATGATTGTAAATCCTTGATGCCAGGAAAATATTTTAGTCTTTCTGCTTCTCCCCATTTTGCATAGGACCTGGCATATTTCCTGAAATTTTCTTACTTATGAAATAGTGATAATATTAGCAGTTATCCTATTGAGTAATCATATAGATTGAATGAGGATATCATCTAAAGTTCTTAGCATAAAGTTTGTCATGGTGTAAATACTCAAAAGGTATCCCTTGTTAATATTATTGGATGAAGGAATGATTTTGGTTTAATTAATTTGGTTTAATGATATTGGTTTAATTAATCAGCACAAGCTTTTACATAGGCTTGAAATTAGTTTTGCAACTTTTTTTCTTGTATATAGAACTAAAAGAAACGGCATGGTAAAAGAAAAGGAAGGTAATAAAATGGAGATCACAACTGTTTAATTATACCTATTAACAGAAATATGCAGGTCAGGAAGCAACAGTTAGAACTGGACATCAAACAACAGGCTGGTTCCAAATAGGAAAAGGAGTATGTCAAGGCTGTATATTGTCACCCTGCTTATTTAACTTATATGCAGAGTACATCATGAGAAACGCTGGGCTGGAAGAAGCACAAGCTGGAATCAAGATTGTCGGGAGAAATATCAATAACCTCAGATATGCAGATGACACCACCCTTATGGCAGAAAGTGAAGAGGAACTCAAAAGCCTCTTGATGAAAGTGAAAGTGGAGAGTGAAAAAGTTGGCCTAAAGCTCAATATTCAGAAAGCTAAGATCATGGTATCTGGTCCCATCACTTCATGGGAATAGATGGGAAACAGTGGAAACAGTGTCAGACTTTATTTTTTGGGGCTCCAAAATCACTGCAGATGGTGATTGCAGCCATGAAATTAAAAGACGCTTACTCCTTGGAAGAAAAGTTATGACCAATCTAGATAGCATATTCAAAAGCAGAGACATTACTTTGCCAACCAAGGTCCGTCTAGTCAAGGCTATGTTTTTTCCTGTGGTCATGTATGGATATGAGAGTTGGACTGTGAAGAAAGCTGAGCATTGAAGAATTGATGCTTTTGAACTGTGGTGTTGGAGAAGACTCTTGAGAGTCCCTTGGACTGCAAGGAGATCCAATCAGTCTATCCTAAAGGAGATCAGTCCTGGGATTTCTTTGGAAGGACTGATGCTAAAGCTGAAACGCCAATACTTTGGCCACCTCATGTGAAGAGTTGACTCATTGGAAAAGACCCTGATGCTGGGAGGGATTGGGGGCAGGAGGAGAAGGGGACGACAGAGGATGAGATGGCTGGATGGCATCATTGACTCGATGGACGTGAGTCTGAGTGAACTCCGGGAGTTGGTGATGGACAGGGAGGCCTGGCGTGCTGCGATTTATGGGGTCACAAAGAGTCGGACACAACTGAGCGACTGAAAACTGAACTGATGAACAGAAATACAATTTTTTCCTGTTAAATTTCCAGGGGAATGACCGTAGTTGAGTGCAGCGCCACATATCGGCCGGAGGAATGCATGCATGCATTGTCAGTAAAGATTGCCTTTTTTGTTGTTAAGAATTACAGTCCGCCTTCCATGTCTGCAGATTCAACCAATCGGGGGTAGAAAATATTTTTTATTTTGTTTTATTTAAATTTTGGCCACATGGCATGCGGGGTTCTAGTTCCCCGACTAGGAATTGAACCTATGACCCCTGCAGTGGGAGCAGGGAGTTCCAACCACTCAACCACCAAGGAAGTTCCCTAGAATATATATTTTTTAAAAAGATCCCAGAAAGTTCCAAAAAGTATAACTTGAATTTGATGTGCACTGACAACTATATTACACAGCATTCATATTGTATTTATATCTGTTTACATAGCACTTACATTAAATTATGCATTATAAGTGATCTAGAGATGATCTCTAAGGAGATCAAACCAGTCAATCCTAAAGGCAATCAACCCTGAATATTCACTGGAAAGAGTGATGCTGAAGTTGAAGCTCCAATACTTTGTCCACCTGATGGGAAGAGCCAACTCACTGGAAAAGATCCGATGCTGGGAAAGACTGAGAGCAGGAGGAGAAGGGGGTGACAGAGGATGAGATGGTTGTATGGCATCACTGACTCCATGGACATGAGTTTGAGCAAACTCCAGGAGATGGTGAAGGACAGGGAAGCCTGGCGTGCTGCAGACAATGGGATCACAAAGAGTCGAACACGACTGAGCAACTGAACAACAGTACAGACCTTATAGAAATGAATAACAAGACACTAGACGATTGAAATCATCCAGTCCACCTCTTCAAAGGAATCTTTTTCTGCAGTATGAAGAGCCTCTTGTGTCTCATTCCACCCTCCAATCAGAGGACAAAGGGGGATAAAGGGCAGACAAAGTCAGAAGCACCACGAGGCAGCCACAGAGAGAAGGTGAGGAGACTGGGAACCAAACAGGTACATCTCAGTGAAGTGTGGAGGCCCCCTGCAGATCTGCACTCCCGTCTTCCCCTCTGTGCATAGATGGGGTGAATTCAGAGCTCCCTCACACAGCCTTGGTCCCACAGAGCAACTAGAAAGGACTGACAGGAACTGTCGACCAACTTGCTTGAGTGTTGGGAGGGAAAAATCGTTTGAAGGGCGCTTTTCAGATACAGATCACCTCCAAAATGCAGCACTGGAGTGAGTGTGTGTTATCAGAAAAGCCGCCTACAAGAAAATAAAGAGATTTCCAGGCTGACGATTTTAGATAAGAATTGATCTTTGACTTTACAAGCAGTTGCAAATTCTGCTCAAATCAAAAGGCCAGCTGATTGCCTGTGAAAACCTATATTTTAGTTGGAGAAAAAGGAATTTTAAAAAGTCTTGATTTAAAAGAAATCTCACACTAAGAAGGCAACATGTTTAGTCCTAGCTTACAATGAATTCCTTTTGGTTCCAAAGCATCCTAATTATCTAGAATGTATGAGGACTTTTAAGACCCATCTACACCATCCCAATTATCAAGATGTGTCTGCCATGAAAAGGGTTACATAGGAATTGTCAATCTGCTAGTAGAGACTCTGCCTGGAAAATGACTTATGGTTCCATTATAATTGGCTGCTTTGGAAAAGTGCCACATCACATACCTTAGCACCAGAGCTAGAAATGCCTTCCTGAGTCTTAGGTTTGGGCTTTCCCAGTAGCTCAGCTGGTAAAGAATCTGCCTGCAATGCAGGAGACCCCAGTTCAATTCCTGGGTAGGAAGATCCCCTGGAGAAGGGATAGGCTACCTACTCCAGTATTCTTGGGCTTGCCTGGTGGCTCAGATGGTAAAGAATCCACCTGCAATGGGGGAGACCAATGGGGGAGACCTTCTGCCTCCTGGAAGCTCTCTGACATCTAAAGCCTGTGACTGTTTAAGTCTGTTCTGGAAGGCCCCCAGGAGTCAGGATTTCACAGTCTCTGATTTTTAGTACCCAATCACTATTCCAACCATGATGTTCTTTCCAGAGAACTTGACTTTCTCCAGCTGCACCTTAAGCACAGGTCCAGGGAAAGCAGTAATGAACAATCAACGTGGTGTTTAAGCACACGCTTCCCCCAGGGTTGAGGCCTCTCTGGCGTGCTTGTGATTCTCTGCCTCTCGCTTCTTCTGTTCTCCCCCTGCCCTGTGTACCCCAAGACTGGGCCTGAGGACAGCAGCGCCAGAGGTTCCCTTGCCTTCTGGGTTCTGGATGGAGTGGCCGATGTGAGGCGCTGGCAGAGACCGGCACTGGGGAGGAGAGACGAGAGGTCCTCCCTATTGGCCCTGCTCCAGCCCTGGCCGTGGCCCCTTTTCAGCCCCCTTCTTCACCTTTCCCTTCATCAGCTCCTCTCCCCCCTTTTCAGGTCCAGTGCTAACAGCAGCCCCCACACGAGCACGTTGTAAATGGTTTCCATATAAAGTCAACTTTATCATCCTCCAGCCCCTTCCTTTTGCTCTAACAGCTACGTCCAAGATATTAGGAAATCCCATTAGCTTGTCTTTGAAAATGTACCTAGGATCCAGTCTCTAGACTGCCAGCAGCCTCTAAACTGGTTTTCTGCATCCACCTCTGCCTCTGCCCCCTGAGTCTGTTCACCACTTAGCAGCCAGAGTGATTCTTTAACACAGACGCAGGATCCCGGGATCCCCAGGGCCTTTGTTCTTCTTGATGCCCCCGCTGGGCTCCCTCCACTCGTCCAGATTTCTTCTTTACTTTCTCCATAGCAGCTCCCTCCCACCCTATGCTGCACTCTGCCTGTTGCTGCTTCTGTGCACTGGAATGTTCGTCACTACTGAGTTCCCAAGCAGTGCCTGGCCCACAGTGGATACTCAGCAAACGTGAAAGAATGACTGGATTCATCTTCTTCCCGCTGCTTTGGCAGAGTTCTTTTTGTCCAGAATCAGGACCTGGTGGGTGCATTTGGATCACTACCTGTGTGGTGGAAGTGTGAGTACAGGGCTCACGTGAGCTCCTAATGAAAGCGGGGGCCGGTGGTAGTGAAGGCCCAAAGGATAGTTCAGATTTTAAACATTTTTTTATTTTTCGGCAATGCCATAACAGCATGGGGGATCTCAGTTTCCACAACAGGAATTGAAATCCTGTCCCCTGCATTGGGAGCTTGGACTATTAACCACCGGACTGCCAGTGAAGTCCCTCCATTTTTAAATGGGTGTGGAAAAATTAGACTTGGAATTTCAGAGTCTCAAAAGCGAAAGAAGCTAGGGCTGAAATATACTTAATGTTCACATTATTACACAATCTTTATTCTGCAAGCCTCGAAATGTGGTATCCTTATAATTTCCTACTTCCTGTAACAATACCAGAGCTTTGATGCAACAGCTGCTTACTGCCTGCCCCCAACACACACACGGATGGTGAGGATGCAGTGCAAAGTGGGAAGCAGTGGGAGGAGGAGAGCAGGAGAGGGGCGTCCCAGGGGCCCTCAGGCTTTCACAGTCAGACAGGTGGGCCGGGAGGCTGGGAGGAAGTCGCTGGCCAGTGCAGAGTTTTGCAGAAGAGGGAAGGGGGTGGGCTGGGCCTTGCAGATGAGAGTGGTGTGTGCCCGGTGGGAGGGTATACTTTTGTCATAAGTCAAAGCGAGAAGTGGGACACGAGTCGGGTGCAGACCACCTGCCCTAGAACAGGGGGGCGTGTGGGGAGGTGAGGAGACAGGTTGAGACAGGTCATGGAAGGACTTCCCTGCTGGGTGGGAGTCTGCCTTCAGCCTTGGCGTCCTGAGCCTCAGCCCTCTTCACCCAGAGTGTGGATGGGGCCCTGGCTGAGGGCTGGTGCTGGTCTGGTTGCCGTGGATACAGCAGTGAGCAGGCACCTCCCTCTCCACCCTCACCTCTCCTTGGAGCCCTTGTGAGCTTTCAGTGTGGACTGGTGAGCCCGAGCACCTAGGCTCTGAGACTAATGAAGACAGAGCCCACCTACCACCTCTCTGGTTCCCTGACTTAGTAACCCTTTGCTTAAACAAGATGACACTGAATGAGCCTGAAGGATTTAAATCATTAGCTCGCTTTCAGGCCAAAGGGAGCTTCAGGTGTCACACAGGTAGACGCAGTCACCCAGGACCAAGCCAGCCATTTGTGATTCTGGGTTTGAATCCAGATTCTGCCACTCAGTAGTGGCGTGGCCCCGATGTGGCTGAGGCATGGTCTTGGCTTCTCCTAGGCTCATTTCTGCGTCTAGAGAAATCCTAGACCCTACCTCATGCTGTGAGCATTCTGTGAGAGAGCGCACAGGAAAGTCTCGGCCTGGTGCCTGCCCTGCCCGTGCCTGGGGGCTGTGGACAGGCCTCTAGCAGGAGACCCTGACATCTCTCTGTCGAGAGGGACACAGCCCAGTCCCCAGCCCGGAGGGGGCCGGGCTCAGTTTCCAGCAGACACGCGTCAATGCCGTTGGCCTAGTTCTCCGCAGCAGAAGCACGCCTCTAGACCTCTCACCTTGGTCTGCTGCTTTCATTGTACAAAGTGTTCCCGCATCTCCCATTTCCTCTCAGCCGCTCAGGCAGACAGATGAAGGAGCGGGGGGAGCCCAGCAGTAGCAGCCCAGCCCAGCCCAGGTGTCACTTGGCTGTGAGCTCTGAGGACGCGTGGCCCTGGCCAAGGCTGGCAGTGTGGCATCAGCTTCCCTGAGCATCCTTGTCACTCAGAGCGCGGGCTCCCAAGAGCCCCACCTGCTGGAGACCGTGACCAGGAGTCTCAGCCTCCTCTGGTCCTCCTGGGGCTGGAGTTGGGCCCTAATTCTTTCCTGGGCTCTCCTCCCCCATAAGTATCTTCCAGAGGAGAGGGCAGGCAGCACAGAGGCTCCTCTCTCTGGGTCTCCTGCTGTCTGGGCACCATGGCAACAAATGCACCTTCTGCAAACAGGGCTCTTTCACCGCCTGATTCTGAGCGGCACTGCTGCCTCCGCCCTGGGCGGGTGGACCACACGAGGCACCACAATTGTTTAGAGCAAACCCTCCCTTCAGGTGCCGAAAACTGGGCTGCCGGTCACTTTCAGGGTCACCCTGACAGCAGGTCCTGCTGCCTGCAGGACGCCCCCTGGAGGTCTTTCCACAAATTCCCGAGTTGTGCGGGTGTGTTAAGTTGCTTCAGTTGTATCAGACTCTTTGCAACCCCATGCCCGCCAGGTTCCTCTATTCATGGGATTCTCCACCTGGGAAGCCCAGTGATCCTAGGCAGGTTTTTTTTAACAACTCTGCACCTCAATTTCCTCATCTGTAGAGTGGAAGAGATAAAAGTAGCTTTCTTTCTAGTACTGGAGAGGATTAAATGATGTATTATCAGTAGAGGGACTCCCCGGTGGCGCCAGTGGTAAAGAATCCACCTGCCAATGCGTGAGACACAGGAGACTTGGGTTCAATCCCTGGATGGGGAAGTACCCCTGGAGAAGGAAGAAATGGCTACCTACTGCAGTATTCTTGCCTGGAAAATTTCATGGACAGAGGAGCCTGGTGGGCTACAGTCTGGGGTCACAAAAGAGTCGGACACAACTGAGCACGCACCCGTAGATATTCTTGCTAGAGTGTGGAAATTTGGTCCCAGTACACAACAAATGCTTCATAGTTATTGACTGCAGGGTTTAATAATTTTGGTGTGCTAAAGTAAAATCAACCCTGAATATTCATTGGAAGGACTGATGCTGAAGCTCCAATACTTTGGCTATCTGATGTGAAGAACTGACTCATTGGAAAAGACCCTGATGCTGGGGAAGATTGAAGGCAGGAGGAGAAGGGGATGACAAAGGATGAGATGGTTGGATGGCATCATCAACTCAATGGACACGAGTTTGAGCAAGCTCTGGGAGTTGGTGATAGACAAGGAAGCCTGGCGTGCTGCAGTCCACGGGGTTGCAAAGAGTGACACAACTGAGTGACTCGACAACAACAAAGTTAAAAAAAAGGAAAAAACAGAGTATTTTGTGTAAGCTATTACTCTGTGTATGCCCAGCAAAACAGCTGGAAGCAGATACTCAAAAATGCCAATCACGGTTATCTGTGGCTGGTGGGCTTGTGGATGACTTCTGGTTTCTTTCAGATATTTTTCTATAATTTCCAACTTTTCCAGAATGAACTTATATAAAATGACTTTTGAAATTAGATATTCCCTTAGATAGCCACAAGGGAAGCCCAAGAATACTGGAGTGGGTAGCCTATCCCTTCTCCAGCAGATCTTCCTGACCCAGGAATCAAATGGGGTCTTCTGCATTGCACGCGGATTCTTTACCAACTGAGCTATCAGGGAAGCCCGGATATTCCAAAAACTTGTTTGAAAACCACCTGGGATCTCTAGTGACTTCTCTAGAGTCACTCCTCTAGAAAACCGCCTCTTCCCAAATATGATTTTGGAATCTAAGGAGACACCCTGCTGTTTCCAGTTACCTGGGAATAGAAGGAAACTTGTCAAGGCATTTCAGCTGGAGTTGTGGAGGCTACGTTTCCAGTGTCTTGTACACCCAACTAGGAAATGAGACATCTTGCGTTTTGAGTGAGTCTCTTCCGTTAATCACGGGGCTACTCCCAGCCTGTCTCACGGAGTGACTGGTGTAATTACAGCCTCCGTCTGCAAGGATGATGCCTGCAGTCAAGAGCAGTGTGTGTGAAGCCGGCCAGAGTCTTCCTGGAGCTATGGTAATATGATTGCTTCCCTGAGCCTTGGAAGCCAAAGGTGAGAAGGTCTGGGTGGTCCCCAGATTTCAGGAGGAGATGGAAGTCTCCTGAGACAGCTCCTTTGACAAAGTCTCCTTTGACAGCTCCTGAGAGGATCTTCCCAGACTCTCCCACATGTGAGTAAATGTGGGGTTGGCCAGAATATCAGAGAAGGATTTCCGCAATCTAGGAATTTCCTTAAGGACAGATTACTCAGGTCTGACAAGTGATTTACCAGCCAGGCTCTGCGTCTTTTTTGCAATTGAAAGCAGTCTGTATCCATCGAAAGGTTATGAGAAGTACACAGAAGTACATTCACACACTTCACTCCAACTTGTGCAAATTCTAGAGCCTGAAGGAATGGGTGGAAAGACAACTGACAAAACATGTCCTTTCCCAGGCCCTGGGTCACCTGCCCTGGCTGTTCCCTGTCCTCTTTAGTAACTGTGGGCTCCGTGTGGTCTTTGGGCAGCACCAGGAACTGATCTGGTCTGAGAGTCATAGGAAACTGCATTCTCCTCCCTCGTGGTGTCCACAGTGTTAAGGAAACACAACTTCAACACAGCTCAGAGAAGAAAACTTTTACAGTAGTTTATACAAGTTATAGGATTCCCAGGTGGCTCAGTGGTAAAGAATGAGCCTGCCAATGCAGGAGATGCAGGTCAGGAAGGTCCCCAGGAGGAGAAAATGGCAACCCACTCCAGTGTTCTTGCCTGGGAAATCCCAAGGACCGAGGAGACTGGTGGGTTACAGTCCATGGGGTTGCAAAGAGTTGGATACAACATAGCAGTTGAGCATGCATGCATGCAATACAAATTATGCCCCTGCCTATAAATTATCACATAAAACCAAAACACCGAAACCTTCTCCATCCAGCCCTGTCCCATCACCATACCTAATCCTCATCCCCCAGTAAAAAGGGTAGTTGTCAAGACAGAGAGAATGAGCAACTGGATGGTTCTCACTGAGGGTTTTCTCAGCCCTCCAATTTACCTGTGGTTTCTGAGATTGTGAGGCATACAACAGGCAACGGGTAGCCCTATAACTGTCCCCAGTGGATCCTGCTGCCAGCAATGACCCTTAAATCCTTCCTTGTCCTCCCCTCCCCCAGCACCCGACCTCAAAATAGGACAAGCATCAAAGAAAACTGCCTGAACCATGTGAGGCAAACAGGAGAGAGATGGAGGCTTGGAAGGAAATCTACCCTATCGCATTCCGATTCCAAAGAAGAAAAGAAAAAGCCTGAAAAGGGGGAGAGGATGAAGGAACTCTACCGAAGATGCCCCTAGCCCCGGGACAAAGAAAAACAGGATATTCAAAGAAGGGATCGGCCATCTTAAATGCTCACCACGGAGCAGCGGCTACTGCCTCTGGGAGGTGGCAGTGCGTTGACAGTGCCCCTGGGCCGTTGCTGGTGGGCGCCTGGCAGTCAGGAGGGGAACAGAGCGAGAGGCTGGGACTGTTTCTCAGTGCCTCCCGCCAGTGACAACCTGCAGGGTTGCTGCTTCGCTTACGCCTCATGTGTCCTGCAGAACTTCAACTGTGGCCAACTCAGACCCACATCAGGAAGGCGATCTTGGAAAACAGAGCTCCTGGAATAAACAAGTTGACAATAGAACAATCCAGTAGAGGCTGCCAACCCAAATGGGGCTCAGCCCACTGAGGATGTCAGCTCTCTGAAAGGAATGCAGGCTGTTGGAAAATGGAAAAGTGAGATCAGAGAGAGAACCAGAAGCCAAGGCAGGCTTGAAGCCCTCCGCCCCTGCAGCTACATTTCTAGGATAGCTTACCCTGATTTTCATATGGGAGTCATCTCTTTTTAAGTCCGGGCTGTGCTCGGCCGCTCAGATTATAAACTCAAAGTCCCTCGGGCCAGGCATGCAGTAAGTCATCTACAGCGGTCGTTGTTGTTTAGTTGCTAAGTCTTGTCCGACCCTTTGTGACCCTGTGGGCTGTAGCCCACCAGGCTCCTCTGTCCATGGGATTTCCCAGGCAAGAATCCTGGAGTTGGTTGCCATTTCCTTCTTCAGGAGATTTTCCCAGCCCAGGCATTGAACCTGCATCTCCTGCATTGGAGGTGGATTCTCTATCACTGAGCCACCAAGGAAGCCCCATCTACAATGGTAGCCATTATTAAACTATCACACTTACTAGGTTTATTTTGTGTCCCACTATTGGAGAGGGCTGGATGAAGCACAAACATACGGACAAATGGTTTATAAGGGTCCTCTGGCATGGTTCGGACTTTAGTAAAGATCAGAAACTCCAAAGAATTTGAGCCAAAGCATACATTTCCTGATGTACGGATTTTCTTACCCAGATCAATGACCCATCAGAGGATCAAGAAGCTAAGGGGTTTATCTTTGGGACAGATTTCTCCACGTTCTGTTGGTGACTGTTTAACTGTAGTTGACAAAAGAAGAGAAAAAGCAGGTGTCAGCTAATGTGTGGGTGTTTTCTTACACAAGCATTGTTACATGTTTATGTTCCTGAAAAAAGGAAGTAAAAGTCATATTAGCCATGTTTGGGATGCAGAGGACAAATGCTTGTTTATTTTTAAAAGGTGCAATGGATTAAAATAACTTATCACTGGTCAGCATGACTTGGATGGAGGCACGTTCTGAATTGTACTATAATTAAATCTGTATCTAAGTGAGATAAAGCAGTTAAGACATAAATCTGACTTCCGTGCCTCAGGCTGGGTCATAGGAAACAGCTATTAAAAATATTGCATTTTACATTAAAAAAAGAATGAAATAATGCCATTTGCAGCAACATGGATGAACCTAGAGATTATCATCTAAGTGAAAGCAGAAAGAGAAAGGCAAATACCATATGATATCATTTATATGTGGAATCCAAAATATGGCACAGATGGAATTTATCTACAAAAAAGACTCACGGACGTAGAGAAGAGACTTGTGGTTGCCAAGGAAGGTGGGGGGAGGGGGGGAGGGATTAGGAGTTTGGGATTAGCAGATGCAAACTATTATATAAATAGGATGGATAAACAACAGGGCAGAACTGTATTCAATATCCCGTGGTAAACCGTAATGAAAAGAATATGAAAAAGGATGTATATATATGTTACCTGAAGCACTTCACTGTGCAGCAGAAATGAACACGACATTGTAAATCAACTAGACTTGAATAAATAAATTTTTTAAAAATCTGGCATTGTACAATTCAATAATAAAAAGACAAACAACACAATACAAAAATAGGCAAAAGGTCTGAACAAATATTTCACCAATGAAGACACAAAAATGGCCAATAAGCACATGAAAAGATGCTCAGCATTATCAGTCATCAGGGAAATGCAAAAAGTGCAGCAATGCATGAAATGCAACTATCAGAATGACTAAAACACAGGAAATCACAACAAAAACGGACAATAGGAAGTGCTGAGGAGGATGTGGAACAACTGGAACTCTCACACATGGCTGATAGGAATGCACAGTGGTGCAGCCACTCTGGGAAACAGTAGGGCCATTTCTTTCCAAGTTAAACTTACTATGTGATTCTGCCATCCCACTCCTAGATATTTACCTATGAGAAGTGAAAACGCATGCCCACACAAAGATGTGTGTGTGAAAGTTCATAGGAGCTTTATATATCGTAATCACCCCAAAGTGGAAGCAACCAATGGTGGTGGTGGTGGTGGTTTAATCACTAAGTCATGTCCAACTCTTTGTGACCCCCACGGGCTGTAACCCATCAGGCTCCTCTGTCCACGGGATTTCCCAGGCCAGAATACTGGAGTGGGTTCCCATTTCCTTCTCCAGGGGATCTTTATGAAACAGGGATCGAACTTCGGTCTCCAGCATTGGCAGGTGGATTCTTTACCACTGAGCCACCAGAAGCCCCCAGTCAACGCCGGATGGATAAACAAATTGTAGAATATGCACACAATGGCATACTACTCAGCGATAAAAAGGAACAAAATAGCAAATAGATGCATCTCAAAAAACGTTATGCTCGGAAAAACTCAAATGAACTTTTTGGCCAACCCAATATTATATGAGAAGATTTATGGGAAATTTTAGAGAGGAGTACACTATAATGGCAGAGAGCAGACAAGTGGTTGCATAGGGCTGGTGGAAGGGAGCAACTGCACAGGGGCAGGAGGGATTTCTTAGGGTGAGGGAATGGTTCTGGTCTGTGTTGTGATGATAGCTACTTGTCTGTATACAGTTACTCAGTCTTCAAAGTGTACGCTTCAAATGGGTGAACTTTACTATATGCAAAGGATATATTGATGCAAATGTAAGCACTGAGTTCTGATGGGACAGCCTCGGGGAGAGGCAGCAGTTGAAGATTAGGAGTGGAGTGGTGGGTGCAGGGCACAGCTCATCTGTGTGATGCCCGAACACAGTGATTGATCCTTCAAGATCAAGCCCATCACTTGTAACTGGGAACATAGTGCAGCCAAGTTCTGTTCCAAGAAGGGCTGTTAACAGCATATCTATGGGGGTTTTTATTTTTCATTATATAAATTTAGTGCTTGAAGTGAGGATAGGCTGCCCTGGAGGCCGAGTGGTCAATAATTTGCCTGCCAATGCAGGAGACACGGGTTCTATCCGCGGTCTGGGAATATCCCACATGCCTCGGAGGAACTAAGCCCATGCACCACAACTGCAGTCTGTGCTCCACAGCCCGGGAACCACAACTACTGAAGCCTGTGCCCCCTAGAGCCGTGCAAGAGACGCCACCACAATGAGAAGCCCGTGCACAGAGAGCAGCCCTCACTCACCAAAACTAGAGAAGAGCCCACGCAGCAGTGAAGACCTAGCACAGCCAAAATTAAACAAGTACATTTATTTTCTTAAAAGTGAGAGTGAGGCTAGGTATCAGTATGTATCACATAAGCAGATCAGGAGCAGTGAGGACTACATTCAAGGAGAAAGTATACATGAAGCAGAGTTCACAGAGGACATTCATAATGGCAGCTATTATTATTTGCCTATGGTTGATGTGGTCAGCATGGCAGGATGAGGCCAGGCTTCTCGCAGCAGAGAAGCAGCTGAGAGCTGGGAACAGGATTAGAGCAGTGAATCCCCAGCCTTTGAGCCCCAGTGACTCCTCTTTAGAACCGATATTTTACCATGCCCTTTTTGCTGATCCTAGCCCTAACCCTTCCACCAACAGCCTCTCAGCTTCTGATCTGGTTTCCTGCTCCTGGAGCCCAGAGCTGGGTGATGGTCCACCCAGCCCCCACCCTCATTCAGATCGCTTCTGTCTCACTCTCCCTCTCGCTCTCCATCTGGTTCCCGAAGAGGAACTGCTGCACTTCAAAGTTAATCCAGGACAAGAAGAGCCAAATGTGTCTCAGGATGCTGAGAGATCCCAGGAGAACCTAGGGTAGCAGGGCGCATCCTCAGCTTTCCTCCACAGCCCAGGTACGGGGGCTCCACGTCACTAGGGCTGGGCCCCAGTGTCCCAAGGGGCCTGAAATCAGCCATGCGCGGGTGTCTTGCTCTTCCTTTTGAGCCCCTGTGTCTACCACCGCCTTTTATAGAAACAGACTCAGCAATCATTCCAGGACCTTCTACATGCCAGACACTGCCCCTGGAGCTGAGGACTCTGAGACCAAGAGGGACAGTCCCCACCCTCCAGGCACTCACAGTCTGGTTGGAAGAGACAAGCAGTCGCTGGTGATCACAACGTGGAAACCAGAGCGAAGCTTTAGAGAAGCCGTGCTGGGAACATAGAGGGAGAAAGCTGTCTCTGCACGCTATTTTTTTAAAATGGAAAATTACTTTCTATTTATTTACCATTAAGGATTTTTTAAACATCTCAGTGTGATGGGGCTCCAAATTATTGGGCTGCCCAGCATGCTCTCATGCCTCGGGTCAGCCTGGACTAGGCCTTCTTTGGAGGCACGCATCTCCCTCTGCACCCACCCTGGCCCCCGCCCCCACCTTCTGCAGCTTTCATCGGTGCAGCCCTCTGAACCAGGCATTCTGAACCCGATTCTGGGGGCTGGTGGTGGTTTAGTCACTAAGTCGTGTCCAACTGTTTACGACCCCATGGACTGTAGCCTGCCAGGCTCCTCTGTCCATGGGATTTTCCAGGAAAGAATACTTGAGTGGGTAGTAATTTCCTTCTCCAGGGGATCTTCCTGACCCAGGGATCAAACCCAGGTCTCCTGCATTGCAGGCAGATTTTTTATTGACTGAGCCACCAGGGGCTGCAGCTTTTGCAAATCAGGCCCTTGTAGATTGGGGATCATGTTCCATAGCTTGACAGAGGGAAGATCAACCAAGAGGTAAATTTGGGCAGGTCTGGACTCACAAGGAGCAGATGGAGAGAAGGGAGTGAAGTGGGAAGCAGGGCAGGGCGGGGGAGGGCCGAGGCTGGGAGAAGCTCTGAGCTTCATCCAGGTGGTTTATGACGGGGTCTCTGTGGTCACAGCAGGGGACATGCCCTGGGGCTTACTGGGATCACTAGTATGTTCCCAGCCTCTGCTGAGCGCCTCCTGTGTACCAGGCTCTATGTCAAGGGCCTTCCCTGCGCCAAGCTCCTACCTTCTCAGGAGGCCCTAGAGTCCAGTGTGAATCCAAGGAGAGTGGTTACGAGTGAAACCTGAGGTTGCCTTTCAACTTCCAATATGATAAGAGCAACATGTAGGACATAGGATTATGATTCTTAATGTAAATGATTGTACAAGCAAGAAGTCATGAATAGGACTTTCCATATCCAGTGGTGGTCCAGTGGTTAAGACACCACCTGTAAATGCAGAGGACACAGGTTCCATCTCTGGTCCTGGAAGATCTAACATGCTGCAGGGCAACTAAGCCTGTGCACCACCGCTAGTGAGCCCTTGCGCCTACAGCCTGTGCTCTGAGACAAGAGAGGCCGCTGCAATGGCAAGACTGCGTACCGCTCTGAAGAGTAGCCTCTACTAGCCACAACTAGAGAAAGCCCCTGGGCAGTGATGCATCAAAAATAAAACAAATCACAACCAAAAATAATCAGATAGAATCAAATCATCAAAAATAAATAAATAAAAATTTTAAAGAAATTATGGATAACATTATTTTAAAAAAAGACCCACGATAGGCTAATGAGCATATGGAAGTATGCTCAGCTTCCTTAAGTAATCCACTATGAAAACTAAAATTAGTTTTCTGTCTTCATTTATCAAAACATTTTTAAAGAAAACTCTGGTTTGGTGAAGTTTTGGTAAAATGGGCAGGCGAGTAACGGCTGGTGGATGTATATACTGATCAACTGTGCCACCTTGTCCATGCGTATCAGAAATCTCACACATGGTGCTGTGTGGTGCTCAGCTGTGTTCGACTCTTTGTGACCCTATGGACTGTAGCCCGCCAGGCTCCTCTGTCCATGGAACTTTCCAAGCAAGAATACTGGAGTAGGTTGCCAACTGTGACTCCACTTTACATAGTGCTAGCCTAGTAAGTCCATTTTAGAAAAAGACAGATAAGGATCTGTATGCAAGGATGCTTGTGTTTTATATATATATATATATATATACACACACACACACACACACACAAGACAAGAATTGGAAATTATCTTAATGCCCAGCAACAGGAAAACTGATCAAATAATTGATGGATCTCACATACATTCACACACACACACTTTCCCACACAGAGAATCTGTGAGCTTCATTTTGTTCTTAAAAAGAATATTTATATATTTTCGGCCTTTGTCTCTCTTTCTCTTTCAGAGAACAAAAGGCTGGCAAGAAATGACTAAAATATATTTATCTTGGGACAGTAGGACTATGGGCTGTCTGCTTCTTTCTGTGTTTAAATTTTTCCATAATGACTTTGAATTGGTTTCATTATCTGAAAAAAAGTATTTTAAAAAACCTGTGACATATTCTTGCCAAAAACAAATTGAATGAGCCCTAACTCCCACTTTGAATCAAAGAGAAACAAGTGAAATGAAACCACGAAGAAACAATCTAACAACATCCAGAAGGTGGAATCTTCTATAAAGAAACTGATTGTCCTCTCTGAGAGTTGATATGATAAGGGACAAAGAATTGGGGGACCATTCTAGACGAACGAAAGCTAAACATGTGCAGCCACCAAATGCCATGCCCAAATTTTTATTGGGTCCTGACTTAGAGTCAGGTCTAAAACGTATTGTACAGACAGTTGGGGAAAAGGGAAATATGAACCTGTGTTTTGATCCTCAGTTGGTCAAACTGCAGATGTGCTGCCCAGTTGGCAAATACTTGATTTGCAAAAGCTCCACCCTGAGAATCACAGCCCATAATAGACACACTCAGAGAGCACATCACAGTATGTTCTTAAATTGAAGAGAATCTCACACAACTTCAAAATAGCATATTTCTCTTCATTTTACATAAAATGCCTCTTAGAAAGCTATCTAAAGTCAGTTTTGATAACTAAACCTTCAGTAAGTACCTCTTATTAAATATCAACATTTTGGTCTATGGTACAGTAATTCCCCCATGACTCCCAATCCAGTGGGGACACAAAAGATGCTGCAGGAAGGAGACCACCGAACTCTGTCCACCTACTTTGTGTGGGGTGTCTGATATCCCCCAGGCCAACCTTGAGCCCAGGGGAGGTGCAGGTACATCGACTTCTAATTAACAAAGGGAAGGAAACTCTTGGGGCTTCCCAGGTGGCTCAGTGGAAAAGAATCTGCCTGCCAATGCAGGAGACACAAGTTCTGTCCCTGGGTTGGAAAGATCCCTTGGAGGAGGAAATGGCAACCCACTCTAGTATTCTTGCTTGGATAATCCTGTGGACAGAGGAGCCTGGCAGAATACAGTCCACAGGGTCACAAAGAGTCAGACACGACTTAGCAACTAAACAATAATAACAAGGAAACTTTACAAGTGGCCAACTGTACCTCATTGGATTCCATTACTTGGTTCAAAAGCTTCTGTTTGTGGGTGGAGGGACAAAAACACCTAACTGCTAACAGTGGTCCCTGAAGTTTATACAGCAGCCAACGATTTGAAGAATCTTTTTACAGAGATATCCCATTTAAAAGACCCCAAAGTGCCCAAGTGGGCAACTATTCCTTTCAGTCTTGGAGTGTGTCCTGGCTGACGAGAGTTTCTGCTGGTCTCTATGTCTCTCTTTGGTGTGGGGGTGGGAGTGAGTGGGGAACCCACAAGTCTGTGTGGTGGGTGAAGCAGGGGATTGTTATCTCCATTCTATAGACTTTTTATAATATAAATATAAAAATATACAATGTAAAATATACATTTCTATATAAGAATATGTGTTTGCTACTAATATATATAAAATATAGAAAATTGACACTCAGAGAGGTGCCAACTGCCAGGCAAAATGCCACCTGGCTAGCCTTTGGGGCCAGCAGAGTTCAGTCTGTTGCTCCGCAGGAAATGGGGAGAGTCGAGCATAGCAAATTTATATGATCTGGGCGGTCCTGGTTTAAGGTGGCTCTTCAACTGTGGGGAGCTGGACTGGAACTGGACTAACTTCCTGATAAAACAGTTGAGGATTGGGAAACATAAAGATCGGAACCTTTTGAATGAACCTTAAGAGTAAACAGTCATTTGCTAAGCCCAGCAGAGAGACTCGTTGTTCTGGGAAAGGGGCTATTTACTCTGATGAAGGCTAGTTGAGTGATGAATAAAAATTCAGATAAATGGATTTTCAGGAAATTCATAAGACAGATAATACAATTATTTGTAACTTTATGTTCCTGGGAAGGAATTTTCTGCAGGCAGCGGAGGGTTCATTTTTACCGTACAGTCTTCAAACTGCATCATATGAAGCTTCGGGGCTGCAGGTGGCTCCTGCTCTGAGGGTGGTTGATTGGCTCAGGTCCGCTGGAAGTTGACCCACGTCTTCAAATCAGCCCTGGCCCTTTCCTCAAATCACAGTGCCTGTCTTCACCACTGTGGTGCTGAGTTCACCTGGCTCAGACTTTGCCAAAAAGCCCCTTGGACAGAGGATATGTAAGGATCTATAAGCCCTAGGGATCCTGTTAAATAATGTCCCCTTAAAATTCAGCTCTACTCAGACCTTCCTTGGAAATCGGGTCTTTGTGGATATAACTGGTTAAGATGAGGCCATATGAGATTAGAGTGGGCCCTGAATCCAAGGCTGGTGTGCTGCAGTCCATGGGGTTGCAAACAGTCAGACACCACTTAGTGACTGAACAGCAACAACAAGCCTGGCACAGAGTGCCTAATACGTGATACTCTTCACTGTTGGGGAAGAAAAAGAAGGGACTCTTTAAGAAAGTGTCCCCCAAACAATCAATTCTGGAAAAGCTTCAAAGTACAGTCCCGCTCCCCACTGTGTCCCTCAAGCTTCCCCTCCGGAGTGGGCAGCCCCATGCCCCGTCCGTGCTGCACAGGCACCAACAGCATGGGCAGGAGGGCAGCGCTCATCCTTCTCCCCCGCAGCGGGCAGGCGGGCACAAAGACAGCCTTTCCCTCAGCACAGGGGCACTTAGAAATCTGGGCCACTTCAGAAACCGCCCAGCAGGAACCAGCAGCTGTTTTGGAGGCCTGTGCAGAGCTCTGACTTAACCCAGCAGCCTGAAAATAGCCTGGTCCTTTTCCCCACGAAAAACGAGTTTTCATGGTAATTAATTTGGCAGATGATGATCAGGCATCCCCTGGGAGAACACTGTACTGACTCCTGTTGGAAACCAAGAAATGTAGGATACAAAGACCTGTATCGGTGAGACCGTTAAGTAGGGCTTGAATGCTGCAGTTTGCAAAGTGCATCCTCACTTATCCTCATCCATCTTCTCCAGCTTGCAGGTGAGACCCCTGAGGCTCAAAGAGGCTGAGGGGTTTGCCCTCACCTCGGGGATTGTCACCCAAGATGGGGAGCTAGAACCAGACTCAATTCCAAGTGCCATGTTCTTCCTCTGGGAACATCCATGCACAGTCCCATGGAGAGACGGAGGAGGGGAGGTGGCTGGAGGCAGTGGGAACCCAGGGCCAAAGTTCCAAATGGATCCTTGAGTGGGAGCGAAGGGAGCCTCTTGACGGTCCCATCAGAGTAGCAAGATGGAAATCCAAGGGAGGGCGCCCAGCACCTGCAGGGCAGGTGTGGGGACCGGAGAGTACAGAGCTCAGACGTAGGCTTTGGACTCTGACTCCAACGATGTTTTAATTAACAGTGAAGGGTGGAATACACAACCCGCCTCCCATGACTTTAGAGCTATCAGAGGTCCCAATCTGTTCCCACAAAGCTATCATAGGGAGGGGTGTGGGGTGGGGGAAGTTAAAAATCCTAAGGCTGAGTCCCAGCCCTAGAGATTCTGACTTCACACCAGTTGCGTGTGGTCTGCGCTGTCAGAGCTCACAGTGGGCAGCCAAGGTGGCAAGTCCCTGCTATAGAGCCCTCCGACTTTTCATAATCCCATGCTGGTGCTTCTCCTTCTCTCCTCAGTTCTAATGAGGTGGATGAAACTGGAGCCTATTATACAGAGTGAAGTAAGCCAGAAAGAAAAACACCAGTACAGTATACTAACGCATATATATGGAATTTAGAAAGATGGTAACAATAACCCTGTGTACGAGACAGCAAAAGAGACACTGATGTACAGAACAGTCTTATGGACTCTGTGGGAGAGGGAGAGGGTGGGAAGATTTGGGAGAATGGCACTGAAACATGTAAAATATCATGTATGAAACGAGTTGCCAGTCCAGGTTCGATGCACGATACTGGATGCTTGGGGCTAGTGCACTGGGACGACCCAGAGGGATGGTATGGGGAGGGAGGAGGGAGGAGGGTTCAGGATGGGGAACACATGTATATCTGTAGCGGATTCATTTTGATATTTGGCAAAACTAATACAATTATGTAAAGTTTAAAAATAAAATAAAATTTAAAAAAAATTATGGAGGTCTCCAGGAGTTGTAGGCAGGACAAGGAGTCAACAATCGACCAGCAGCCCTCTACCCAGGTCTGGGTGAGGAGAAACAGCCTAAGAGACCCTGTGTAGATGTATCTTGTGTGTGTGTGTGTGTGTGTGTGTGTGTGTGTGTGTAAATTTAGGAATGGTTTACACGTAGTAGTACTGACCCTTTGAAGTTTAAAGTTTTATAGCAGGTTTGACAGAGGCATGTGATCCTGTAACCATCAAGAAACAAGAATAGAAACAAAACAGTTCTATCACCACAAAATCACCTCGAGGGACACCTGAATGTAGTTCCCGCAGCCCAACAGAGGGTAGAGTTTCAAAACCTAACCTGCCCAACTCTCTGCCCCTCTCAAAGTAGCATGTCTCCACTGCGTGTGCTCAGTCGCTCAGTCGTGTCTGACTCTTTGCGACCCCATGGGCTGTAGCCACCAGGTTCCTCTGCCCGTGAGATTTTTCAGGCAAGAATACTAGAGTGGGTTGCCATTTCCTCCTTCAGGGGATCTTCCCAACCCCGGGATCGAACCCAAATCCCTTCTTTCTCCTGCATTGGCAGGCGGATTCTTTACCACTGCACCACCTGGGGAGCTTGTGTCTCTGGTACCTTCTCCTCATTTCTGGTCCAGGCAACTTTCCTGATAGTTGGAAGCAATTATTCCCCCACAAACCAGCTCAACCTCATTAGAGCCTCTGCTGAAAAAGGCAGGTTGCTAACGTTACTTTTCTTGCTTCTCCTGAGACCAATTTTCCCGACCTGTACAGCACCCACAGTCAATACCTCCTACGATCGCTCAAGCAACTTCTGGTGAGAGAAAAAAATTAACCTGTATCCCCACAGCTGTTCCCAGCTCCTGGGACATCATTTAATTGGCTTGGTGGTCACAGGAGCCTCTTCCAATTAGGGTTCCCTACCAGGAGCTGCCATCTGCACTGGGGTCAATCCAGACCCAGCTTTGGAGGATAGTCACCCACTCTTTGAAGTAGCATTGGTTCCTTAGCAGCTGGCTGGTTCCTTTCCAAAGGCAGAGGCCCCAGAGGCCAGAGCTCATCTGCACCCCCAAGTCAATTACTTGGGAATCAGGATGGAATGAAACAGGGCAAGAATTTCCCACTCCTTCCCTTTTCCAGAGCAGCCACCATAAAGGATAGAACAGGGTTTCCAAGGCAGGGACAGGCCTTCCAGATCTTACCTTTCCCACTCTGTGGAAGACCAGCCCACATAGGCATCCAGCAGCATGTCAACTCCACCACCCTCTCCCCTGTGATGCTCACATCATGTGAGGCTCGCCTCAGGGTCCAAGCCAGGAGAGGACCCAGGGACGAGCTGGGTGGCGGGCACACGATGAACAGGGAGCACTGCCTGCGTGGAAGCGTCTTTAACAAAATGCTCCCTTGTAGGGAGGGCCTGAGAAAACATGGAGAGGCCAGGGTGGGACTTGGGCTACATGGTGAAGTCAATGACACTCCAGCTCAAATGATTCCTCCCTGACAAACCACTCCTCTAAAAGTCTAAAGTTGTGTCTGTTGTGCTCCTGGGACCCTGATTTGCACGCCTCAGGACCTTGGAATGACTTCATTCCAGAAGTCATTCTGGAGGCAAAGCCTCCCAGACAGACCAGAGCTGGGGGCCTTCAAGGGGAGCTGGGCAGCTCCTCTGGATCCGTGTGTGTGTCTGTGTGTGTGTGTGCGCGCACGCACGTAATCAGACTTTTCACAGCTCCATGGACTGAAGCCCACCAGGCTTCTCTGTCCATGTGATTTCCCAGGCAAGAATACTAGAGTGGGTTATCATTTCCTCCTCCAGGGATCTTCCAGACCCAGGGATTGAACCTGTGTCTCCTATTCCACTCCCAACAGACTTATTTCATTTTGCTTTGTTCTCTGGTTATGTTTCCTTTTTTTAAGACTATTTTTTAGAGGAGTTTTAGGTTCACAGCAAAACTAAGGGAGATGGTACAGAGATTTCCCTCTGCCCCCACTTATACACAGCCTCCCCCATTATCAACACCCGCACCACCACCCGCCCCCGAGGGGTACCTTTGTTACAACTGATGAACCGTCAAAGTCCATAGTTTACCCTGGGGCTTGCTCTTGAGGTTGCATCTTCTGTGGGTTTGGACAAGTGTATAATGACATGTATCTACCATGACACAAGTTTCTATAGAGTAGTTTCACTGTCCTGAACTTTCTCTGTGTTCCACCTAATTCATCCCACCAGTCCTGGCTCTCCCTCCAATTCCTGGCAACCGCTGATCTTTTTATTGTCTCCATGGTTTTGCCTTTTCCAAAATGTGATTCAGTTGGAACCCTACAGTGTGCATAGCCTTTTCAGATTGGCTTCTCTCACTTAGTAATATGTACTTAAGTTTCCTTCATGTCTTTTCATAGCTTGATAGCTCATTTCTTTTTAGCAATGAACAATACATTGATTGTCTGGATGTACCAAAGTTTATCTATCCATTCACCAACTGAAGGATGTCTTGGTTGCCTCTAAGTTTTAGCAATTATGATTAAAGCTGCTATAAACATCGCAGGTTTTAGCGTGCACCCAACATACTTGTTTTTCACTGGAGTGGGAAGAGAGAGCCCCTGCAAAGTCCCCCTTCCCGGCCCTGCCCTGGGGCCCATCCGAGACCCTGGCAGAAGTCCTGGATCCTGCAGCCCCTCCACGGACACCTCCTTGCTGATGAAAATACCCGTGCCTCATTCAGCCTGAGGCAGTCTAATTACCTCCCGGTTTAGAGAATTCTCAAGTCAGAAGCACGTAATACTGGCTAAAATCACCGTGCCGTTTGTCTACCTCTGCTTGGAAGGCAGGCAGCAGGCAGGGACCCCAAGCTCCCTTGGATTCCCGGGTCTGCACTCATGCCGCTGCTCCTCTGTAAAGCCGGCCCCGCCCGAGCCCTGCGTGCTCCTCAACAGCTCAGATGACACTTTGTCCCCAGAGCTTGTCCCCAGGTGCCCCACTGGGAAGCCATGCCTCCTCTCCTCACACTTCTTTAAATCATCTAATTTAAGAACCGTTTTAGAGTTATGAAGGAGTTCAAAGATAGCAGCAAGAGCCCCCGTATACTCTTCACCCAGTGCGCCCTGATGCTAATATCTTAGGTTACCATGGTGCATCTGCCGAAATGAAGACAGTGGTGTTGGTACACCCTGGGAACTAAACGTCACAATTTGTTCGGATTTTATTCGGTTTTTCCCTAAAATCCCTTTTCTGACTCAGGATCTCTCTAGGATACATGCTACACCTAGCTGTCATTTCTCTTTAGGCCCCCTGATGTATGACAGTTCCTCGATCTTTCCTTTTTTTTTTTTTTAATGATCTTGACCCTTTGGAGGAGAGCTGGTCGGATATTTTGCAGAAAGTCCCTCAGTTTCGGTCTGTCTGATGTTTTTTCCCCATACTTAGGTGGGGCTTTGGGTTTCTGGGATGAAGGTGCAGAGGTGCTGTGTTCCCACAGACTCATCGTCACACCAAGCTCTTTATCAGTTATGGCCTCATTTTCCTCTCTTCCTGCCTCTTTCATCCAATCCATCCTCCACAGAGTGGGTCACAAGAAGCACCCACCACCTTATGTAGATGCCTGTGTGGATGCCACGTACCAGACACTGTGCTGGCCTAGAGCTTCCTAAGATAGCACCAGAGAATAATAATTACAGTACCAAATGCCCACGCCCGGGTCCTCAGGCCTTAGGGACCTAAGAGAATCAAGGAGCAGGGGTGGTCTCCCATCACTGGCTGAGGTCTCAGGTCTCTCTCTGGCTCTCTTTGGTTCTGTTGGCTGCTGGTGGCACCTGCTGGCAGGATGCTCTCTGCATAGGTAGTGGGTATGGCCCTCCTGAGGTGTGTTCTGCCTCAGTTCAGCCCTCTGTGTCACTGAGGATGCCCTCAGAGAGGGACAGTGTGGCTTCCTCTCCAGGGGGGAGAAATAGCACCCCTTACTTCTCCCACAACAAACACGGGGTTCAATTAGGAACAGCTATGTTTGAGCAGAGTGAGGGGCTGCAGGAGGTAGATATGGGTCAGGAGGCAGGGGGTGGGAATGGATAAATCCCTTTAGTTTTCTGGGCAAGAAAACACATCTGTCATGCCTCCTCCCTCTACCTAACTCCAAATAAAAATCATAAAGCACAGAATTTATATGTGTGCTGAAATTATAATAACTTCTTAATTATCTGGTTGCCACGGTGGTTCTGCATAGGTTTGTTGAAAGTAAATTTCCCTCCTTCCCACCGCTTTGTCTCCCCACTGTGAAGCCCAGCTTGGTTGGCAGGTCCCCTTCATTTCTCATCTTCCCAGCACCTCTCCTCCCAGTGACCCAAAGGCTGGGGCGCCCTCATTCTCTGTGGCTGTTCCACATGCCCACAGAGCCCCTCTGACCATGTTGAGACCTCTTGTTTTTCAAAAGCTCATGGTGTAAAGACGTTGGATGTGTTTCCTTCTGAGAGAGGAAAGCAGCGCTCAGCATCCCGTCTCCCTCACACCCGGGGTTCCTCAGCTGCAGACGATTCAGCTGGCATGCCCAGAAGCAACAAGAATGGCACAGCCCATCAAAGAGACCGGGGGGCATCCTGAACCAGCCGGACGCCACGGTCCAGCCCACAGACCAGCCCACAGCATAGCTTCATTCTTGATGGGTGAGTCTGCCTCACATGCGTCCTTTAGCCACAACCCAGACACAGGGTCCTGGAGAAGCTTCTACTGGCTCAAGAGCCCTCGGGGCACATCTCTTCCCGACGTTATTCAGTGGTGTCATGTCAACAGCTTGAAATGGGCCAAGGTAGGAGTGATTACACCATAGCAGTCAGCAAATGCTACAACCCAGGGCTCCTATTCTGCTCAGAGCTGGTGACCAGTTAAATATGCAACAGTCTACCCCTGCCTTGAGGCCAGATTTCCCATAGGAACAAATCAGCACCATAACCTTTTACTAAAAAACCAGTTGGGGGGGCGGGGCGGGGAAATCCCCTCTCCTCAAATGCTCCACAGAAACTCCCTTCTTCCCGAAGATTCTCTAACTCCATGGGTCCTTCTTCCTAGATGCGCCTCCTTGGGGAAGTCCCAGGTCTTCACTGGCCCTCTGGTCCCCCACCCATGAAACTGAGACAGTACTACTTACCCCACAGTCAGGGGGCACCTAATGGGGCTTCAGAATGGGCCTTTGCCACTGTAGCAAGTGACCTCCAGGCAGTGTTGAGTCTATGCCTCTTCTGGAGGGAGAAGCTTTTCTTCTTCCCCGCCAGCAGCACCTCAGATGGGGCCCCTTGTCTGCAGCATGAAATTCCACTTCTCCCTCAAGGCCTAGACTGGAAGTCACTCCCCTCATGCAGCCTTCTCTGACTCCCTGGCTGCAACTCATTCCTTTCCCTATAGCTCTTGGTTGCTCCGTTTCTAGGTTTATTGCAAGGTGCTTCACCTTGGATGTTTCTGTACACGAGCCCTTAGTCAGGAGAGGCATCGGGTCTTGATCATCCTTGGAACCTTGGAAGCATCTGAGACGCAGTAACCCTGAGGTTCCTACATTTTAATGAGCAGAAAAATCACTCAGAGAACTGGCTAGTCCGGTAGACACCTAGACCACTGCCAGAGACTCTTGATTCATTAGGTCTGGCATGGGGCCCAGAAACCTGTATTCTCAACAAATACTCCAGATTCAGACACAGGTGGTGTGCAGACTTACACCCCTCAAAATGCCCGTGAAATAAACACAGGAGGACTCTGAGACCCCGGAGTGGGGCAGGTAACTTACCCAAAATCACACAGCCAGAGAGTGATAAAGGCAGGATTTCGGACCCAGTTCCAGGCAGAGGTGCACATACTCTGTACAAATTCTTCGGTAAGAGAACACACCACGTGGGCCACTTGTACAGCTCCATACTCTAAGGTTGTGTCTGTGGCCATTATGGGCTTTCTTCCTATAAAGGAGCTACAGGATTTCAGGAAAACATACGCACACGGGCACACACACCCCTTCAAACAGCTGTTTCTCAGAGGGCCTGTCCCAGCAGGTGGCCCTCCTCCTACTCAGTCTTACCCCTCAGCTGCATTGGGAAGGTGTCAGATTAATTGCCAGATGTGGCCAGCACCACCTCTGATGAAGAGTCAGCCGTCGGCCCCAACACTGAGAAAAGCAGAGACCTCAAGGTCCAGCTCTGTCTTCCCTTTCCTCAAGTCCCCAGCGACTTAGCTTCCATGAGGGGCCAGGTGTGGAAATAAGTGGAAACCATCCTGATGAGAACAAACCAAGGCTATTTGTTCAGAGCTTGCTGCACAGCAAGGGAGTCAGTGCCATCACTTGCCTTTGGAAGAGACTCAAAGGCAAACGGAGTGGGAAAGCTTTGTAGCAGATAAAGGGAAGGGTCGATCAAGGTGTGCCCTGATTGGAGTCCGTGGGGCTGGAGGCAGGCAAACCAGAAGAGGGCATGGCATCCTATGTGGTTGGCTAGGGGAAAGTGTTTGGCCTTCTGTGATTGGTCCTAAGTTGGAAAGGGGGACACACAATAGGGAAGCTGGCTGTTACTGACTGTGATGTCCCAGTCATTTTGGGTAGAATGTTACAAGGCTTGTGGGCTGGCTTCCTGAGTGGTGGTAGCAGATTGTGGGTCAGGGTTCTCTTATTATATGTAGTCTGGCCCTCTGCATTTGTACATTTAGTTTCTCACAGCAATTCGATCCCCAGCCTATTTCTTCAGCCGTTCAGCCCTGTCCTTACCTCCGGTAAAATAATCCAGTGGCAGAGTTTTCTTAACAGTGAGATGTCTCCCCCTGCTCTGACCTCTGAAGTCCCCAGCGTCCAGAGGACAGAGCTGAGTGGACGTCAAGCAGAAATGCCACCTCTCTGGGGCTCAGTGGAGAGTGCACGTCCCAGTATACCATCAGTGATGGCTACGGAGGAGTATCCACCTTCTGATTCACCAAGAGCCCCTGTGACCCACCCCACCCCATTTCCTCTAATCCTGTTCAGACACAGTCAATGACCTTTAAGCTTTCACTCCGGGGCCTCTGAAGAGGGAAATTTTGCACAAAGGGCCTCTTGACATCACTAATTGTAGAGTAAACAGATTTCTGAGGGACATTTCACCCTCCCACTTCTTTACACGGACAGTTCTCCGTGTGGTTCATGCAAGGAACCTGGGAGTCATCTGTCGAAGTCCCTCCCACGCTCAGTTCAGTCTTTCCCCAAATCCTGTCAATTCTACTTTCAGAATCTTTCTTGATTCTGTCCAGTGCCTGGCTCTCTCACCCCTACCAACCCCGTCCTGATCCAAACCTGCAGCGTCTGTCACCTGACTTTGCAAAAAAGCTCCCTAGAGTCTTCTGAGTTAATCTAAATGAGCCAAAGCTAGCAAGCTCCTGTTTTAAAAAGAGATACAGAAAGGTATTTTTTACAAAGAAAGAAGTTAGGGTTAATGTTCTCCTCCAGGCTTAAGAAGGAAACCTCATGGGTATTTATCAGTTTTAGAAAATAAAGATGCCATTTTAAATCTTACTACTAGGACATTCAGTTTGAACAAAAGACATTTTAGAGGTTAAAAGGCGGTGGTAAGGCAGAGCAGCCATCTCCAAAATCCAGGCGTCTTACAGAAGACCTTGTCAGAAACAGCATTTGCAAAAACAGGTTTAAGATGTAAGATAGTATCTGCTTTTCTACAGCTGTGGGGAAGAAGGCAACATCTCTCTCTCTTTCTCTCTTTCTTTGCTTTCTGTCTCTTTTAGGAATTATCTCCTTTCTACATTAAAAAAAATTATATTATAGTTGATTAATAATGTTGTATTTCAGGTGTCCAAAAAATGATTCAGTTACAAGTATCTATACATACATGCATCTATTCTTTTTCAAATTCTTTTCCCAGTTAGGTTGTTACAGAATACTGAGCAGAGTTCTCTGTGCTGAAAACATTTTTCTTTCATAGCATGATGAAAATTCTTTCCCTAGCAGTTAGAAGGACCGGCAGTTTCAAGATCGAGCCCTAGAACTTGACTAGTAGGTAGTAAGAAAGAGTTTGCCTAAGTAGTGCAAGACTTGTGAAAAAATGGCAGAAGAAGAACATTGACCAGTGGAATGCGGTGCGGACATGGAGTGCTGCCTCTGTGTTTGACTTCCCTTCTTCCCCTGCAGCTCGCTGCCTGCTCAGCAACCAGATGGTTCTTGTGAACGTGACCATGTCCTTCTTCTGCTTAAACACATCCCTTGCCTGGGGGACCCACTGCTTGTTAAGCAACGACTTCGCCCCGCTGGGGATGACGAGGCTCTGTACATCCTGCCCCCTCCAGTCCCTGCCTCCCCAGCAGACCTTCCTATCACTGCACCCCTCACTAACTGGGCACCAGCCCCACTGGTCTTCCTTCCGATCCCAGAAACTCCAAGTTCCATCCTGCCTTGAGGCCTCCCATATGCTGTCCCTGTGCCTGGCCTGCTCCCGTTCACCTGTCAGGTCTCAGCTCAAATGATTTACCTCAAAGAAGCCAGCTCAGACTTGTTGCCCTCCGACTCATCCCCACCCTACCAGAAAACAAAAACAAATGATATCTTTCCGTTACATTCTTTCATGGCTCCCTAGACATTGATAACACGTGTTCTAATTTAAACGTGTGTAACATATAATAGGGGGCTTCCCTAGTGGCTCAGATGGTGAATAATCCACCTGCAGTACAGGAGACCAGGGTTTGATCCTTGGGTTGGGAAGATCCCCTGGAGAAGGGAATAGCAACCCAGTATTCTTGCTGGGAGAATCCCTGCTGGGCTACAGTCCATGGGCTCACAAAGAGTCAGACATGGCTGAGCAACTAACACTAATACATAATAGATATTTAATTTACTTCTTTATTTCATATGATTCCTCTCTGAACTGTAAAGTCCATGAAGGCTAGAACAATATCTGAGTCTTTTCAACACTGTATCCTCATCAATCAGTTCAGTCAGTTCAGTTGCTCAGTCGTGTCCGACTCTTTGCGACCCCATGAATCGCAGCACGCCAGGCCTCCCTGTCCATCACCAACTCCGGAGTTCACTCAGACTCACGTCCATCGAGTCAGCGATGCCATCCAGCCATCTCATCCTCTGTCGTCCCCTTCTCCTCCTGCCCCCAATCCCTCCCAGCATCAGGACCCAATAAAAATACTAACAGCTAACATTTACTAAATGCTTATAATGTACCTGGCCCCATTCTGAGGGCTTTAAGGAAATCAACATTCAACAATATTTACTGAACAATGATTACTGAGCTAGGCTTGGACATAGATGTGGTGATACACCAGAGAACAAAACAGACGAAAGTCACTACTTCAAGGAGCTGATATTCTAGTGGAGGAGACAGAAAAGGAATGAGATAAATAAGAAAATGACACGACACAGTACAAGGTGATGAGTCCTAAGGAGAAAGAGTACAAGGAAGAGGGCTGAGCAAGCACATGAGATGCGTATTTTCTGCGTCTCGTAGATGAGGAAACTGAGTTAGAAAGAAATCAAGGAGCTTGTTCAAAATGCAACCCTTTGGCTATTAAGTGGCAGATTCAAAATTTAAACCCAAGTTCTGACATCACGTGTCTACTGTACCCTCCTGCCTCTCCAAATAGGAACTCAGTAAGATGAGATGGAAGAATGAAGGAATGAGTCCAGGGGTCCCCTGTGCTATTCAGAGACCAGGCATGCACCCCTGGAGGGACCACTGTGGTTTAGACAGCTGGAGTTCAGACTATGCTTCTTGGAGACTTAAGGTCCACAGGGACCCTCCAGGGGCTCCCAGCTCCTCTCCTGCCTCTAGCCAGGGCAGTTCTCCTTTCATCTATCATATACTGGGCCTCCAGGTGACTTGCCTCTTGAAGAAAGAATAAATGTTTTAAAAAGATGTTTTGAAAACATCTCTTCTAGACAAACCATAACGAAGGCCACTAGCATAGTCAAAGTTAATGTTAGAGCTGGCTAGGGCTTTTAGACACAGCTAGCCCAATCCCTTCATTTTACTGAAGTGGAGAAGGAGGTCACAAACAATGACATGACTTCCCCAGAGTCGTGCAGCCAGTGACAAAGTGAGCACCAGGGCTCCAAGCCCCTTCACTCTGCACCATCACTGTTGACAAAGAGGACTGGGCAGCAGAGAGGAGAACGCGGCTGGCACCGGGCACACTGAGACTGCTATGCGGCGCTGGCTAACAGTCATCAGGCCCATTTTGTCTTCTCCCTGGGCGTGTGGCTAGACTACATTTCCCAGTATTCCTTACACATACATTTCCCACCCTCCCTTGAGGTTAAGTCTGACCTTGTGGCTGAGTTTTTGCCAATAGAAAGAGAGCAGAGCTGACAAGCATCATTTTCAGGCCTGGTCCATAAGACAAACCCACATGGGGTCATCCATGCCCTTTCTCCATCCACTGCCCTGACTTGGAGGAAGCCACCTGTTGAAAGTGACAAAACCCTAGGATGGAGACAGCCTGGGTCCCTAAGTCACCACTCGCAGGGGCGCCGCTGCCTATCAGGAGCATTTGTTTAGGCTTGGGTGGATGAAACATAAATTCCTATCATGTTTGAGCCACTGTATATTGTTAGGATTGCTTGTTCCACCAGCTAGCATGACCTTAACTAACCAGCTAGGATCTTCAGTCAACAGCCCTGAGGATCTCTTTTCTGCTTTTTAAGATGAGGATTACGTTACCCATCTGTGGGATTATTGGAGGATGATGTGGAACTCCCAGCATGAGGTCCAGCTTAATACCGGACAACGGAGATAAGTCATTAAGAGGTACGCTGACATGTCCACTTTGCTATATTTAAAACAGATAACCAACAAGGTCTTACCGTAGAGCACAGGGAACTCAGCCCAGTGTTATGTGCAGCCTGGATGGGTGGGGGAGAACTGGATACATGTATGTGTATGACTGAGTCCCTTTGCTGTCCCCTGAAACTATGACAACATTGTTAATTGGCTCTGTGTGCCTGCGTGCTCAGTCGTGTCCAACTCTGCAACCCAGTGGACTGTAGCCCACCAGACGCCTCTGTCCAAGAACACTGGAGTGGGTTGCCATTTCCCACCCCAAGGAATCTTCCCAACCCAGAGACTGAACCTGCGTCTCCTGCATCTCCTATACTGGCAGGTGGGCTCCTTACCACTGAACCACCTGGGAAGCCCCATTAATTGGATATACTCCAGAATAAAGTAAAAAGTTCTAAAAAATAAGAATAAAACCCTTAGTGATAGGGAAAAAAAAAGATAATTGCTGCTGGAGCTGCCAGATATTCAGAACACATTCCAGAAAGACTGAGAGAGGAGGAGAGGAACAGAACGGGCTCTGATAATAAGGATACCTTAAAAATTGATGGGTTGTGATTGCATTCAAGCCTAGCAGAAAAATGGAAACAAAAACCCAAACAGTGAAATACAGTAGTTGAATCCCAGGCTTCGGAGTTGGACAGAAAGAAATCGAAGTTCCTGCTTTCCCGCTTAGAAAGTGGTATGACTTTGACAAATCTTCTAACTTCTTGGAGTTTTGATTTCCTCCTGAAGACATCAACGAACCCCGGGGGAGGGAATCCAACGGTGTTAATGAGGACCCTTGGTTGCAGATAACAGAATCTGCTCCAGCTGAGAAAGGTATTAAGGAGAATAGAAAACTTACAGAATCATTACAGGGCCTGAGGAAATCAGCTCTAGGCTGAACTCTCAGGAACAACTGCCAAAAGCACAGTCCCAAACAGGCCCACGAATAGACACACTCCTCTACATAATCAGGGAACTGCAGGGTCAGGAAGCGGCCACGACAGTTGTTAGCTTGAGAACCACGCCACCTCTAGCCCAACCTGCGCCGGGAACATGGAGCCTTGGACGCTGCTTCTCTGCTCAAGTAACTCAGCAGTCCATCAAAGTCTCACAGGAGAACATCTGAAAACAAGCTTTTAGGGGGTCTGGAAAATGCCAAGCTTTCTAGTCTTTGCAGTGGAGGAAGGTATTTTGGAAAGAAGTTGGAAAGGGTGTTGAGTGAGCCAATACTTCTATGGAAAAGAAAGCAGTGTTTGGCACGTAGAAGGTGCTCAGTGCATTTTAACTAGCGGTTAAGGGCCTAAGCTCTGCCTGGGTTCAAATCCTGGCAGCATTAGTGTGTCACGTTAGCAACCTTCTCTCCATGACTCTATTTCAGCTTACGTATCACACAGTTAGGCTTATTTCAGTTACTCATCACAAAACAAGCATGTTATCATGGGTCATATATCTTGTGTTTTATAATTTTATTTATTTTTGGCTGTGCTGAGTCTTCACTGCTGGGCAGGCTTTTCTCTGTTGTGGCAAGCAAGGACTACACTCTAGTCGTGGCGGTGGAATTCCCCAGGCAAGAACACCAGAGTGGGTAGCCATTCTCTTCTCCAAGGAATTTTCCTGACCCAGGATCAAACCCGGGTCTCCAGCATTGCAGGTGGATTTTTACTATCTAAGCCACCATGGACTGTAACTATAATTGTTACAGCTTTCTAACAGAATGACCCTTTTATTATTATAAAACATCCACATTTAACTTTTGTTGTTCAGTTGCTAAGTTGTGCCTGAGTCTTTGTGACCCCATGGACTGCAGTACACCAGGCTTCTCTTCCTTCACTGTCTCCTGGATTCTGCTCAGACTCATGTCCATTGAGTCGGTGATGCCAGCCAACCATCTCGTCCTCTGTTGCTCCCTTGTTCTCCTGCCCTCAATCTTTCCCAGCATCAGGGTCTTTCCAGTGAGTTGGCTCTTCACATCAGGTGGCCAAAGTATTTACCTCTAGTCACTTTTCTGTTTTAAAGTCTATGTTTTGCCTGATATTTGGATAGCCATTCCAGCTCTCTTATGGTTGCTGCCTGCATGGTATATCTCTTGCCATTCTTGTACCTTCAACCAACCTACATCTTCAAATCCGAAGTGCCTTCTCAGAAAGTAGGTAACAAGTGGCAGGGTGGGAATGAAATGGGCTTTGGAGTTAGGACTCAGTCCTAAGATTTTAACCCTCCCCCTGGAAACTCTGTACCTTTTGCTCTGCTTCTTAACTTGTGTGAGACCAAGTCCTATCACCTGCAAAATGGAAATAATGCCTACTCCCTGATAGCTCAGTTGGTAAAGAATCCACCTGCAATGCAGGAGACCCTCGTTCGACTCCCGGGTGAAGAAGATCTGCTGGAGAAGGAATAGGCTACCCACTCCAGTATTCTTGGGCTTCCCTTGTGGCTCAGCTGGTAAAGACTCTGCCTACAATGCGGGAGACCTGGGTTTGATCCCTGGGTTGGGAAGATCCCCTGGAGAAGGGAAAGGCTACTCACTCCAGTATTCTAGCCTGGAAAATTCCATGGACTATATAATCCATGGGGTCGCAAAGAGTCAGATACGACTGAGTGACTTTCACTTCACTTCACTATTGTGAAGAGTACGATGATATACACGAACCTCATGTCAACATCCCTGCTTCATTAAAGAGAATCAACACTTAAGGGCAATGACAATTGGAATGACAGAGTCGTTCCAAGCTGCAAACCCAGCTTGACAAGATGAGATGAGAGTTTCCTTTGTGGACATGAAAATTGTGTTTTTCCAACAAAACCTGGCAAACTCCTCCTTGAATGTGTTGACAACATTTTTACCACGTAGACATCCTCTAAGAATTTGAACATGTCTAGCTTTTAATTGCCTGCCCACCCACATAGAAGCTGTTTAGAGCATTAATCTGGGCTCTTTAGTACTTTCTGATTGCAACTCTACTGAGGTAAACAGAACCACAGCTCTTTGTTGAACTGAGAGAAGACTTTAACTTTCTTGTTCTCTGGTAGGAATTCCTCAAAAGTTTATCACCAAAGAGCCCATCCACTTCATAATTACAAGGGGTATACAAAACCACAAAGAAGAGATCAAACTGCAAAATATGAGGTTGGAAGTAAAAGAAGAGGGGAGGGATAAATATAAGAGAAAGAGGTAATGGGGAAAACAGTTATTTAATGGGTTCAATGGCAACACCATCATAAATAAGAGGAGTGTTGAAGGAGCAATATGCATGTTGTATGTCTCCTATGCATTAGCCATGGTATTGGAGTGAAGTGGAATCAAGAAGATTTTTAATCTGAATTGGTACCACCCATGCAGGGTAGCTAAGACACCATCTACAGCCACTTTGGAAACTCTTTCTGGGACAGAAAAAGTCAAATTCACCTTGCCACAATTATACCAGAGGTATGATAGTCATGCTCAAGGCAGGAAGACATTTTTCTCATATTGAGACTGAACCTACCTTTGAGGGGAAAAAGGTCAGTGCTTGCCTTGGTGAGGTTGCTTGCTTCTAGGGTGACTTAGTGGGGATGCTGGCTACAGCTCCCATGGGTGAGATTAGCTACAGCTCCCATGGGGAGATTGGAATGGAATTGGAGAATCCACCGTCACCTCTGCCAAAGGAGCCAGAGAACACTAATTAGCTTCCAGCCAAAGCCCAAGATGCCCATGTTCATAAGACACAACAACAGATGGAGGGTGGCGAAGGTGTTCTCTTTCGGCATTCATCAGGGGCAGCACCAAGTGTGCCTTCTTTCTGTCTTCCATGGACTACCACAGAAGGCTAGCTCTCTCTCACAATCGTTTTGGAGGAGTCCCATGTGCTGGACAAACATGCCTGCTAAGTTACCTGCTTCTCCCTTCTCAGCTTGTCATGAAGTGGTAACCGGGGTGGTACCATCGCATCGTGTTGTTTTGCAATTTTCCTTATCCACGCCCCCTTTCCTTTCCCCCCTCTCACTGTCCTGGGCTATACAATTCTCAAACAATCCGTGTCCATTTTTGGATTGGGTTGTTTGTTGTTGTTGTTAAGTTGTATGAGCTGTTTGTATATTTTGGAAATAAAGCCCTTGTCAGTCTCATCGTTTGTGAATATCTCCTTCCATCCTGTAGTCTGTCTTTTTGCTTTGTTTATGGTTTCCCTTGCTGTGCAACAGCTTGTACGCTTGATTAGGTCTCATTTGTTTATTTTTGTTTTAATTTTTATTGCCTTGGGAGACTGACCTAAGAAAACATTGGCATGACTTATGTCAGAGAATGTTTGCCTATGTTCTCTTCTAAGAGTTTTATGGTATCATGTCTTACGTTTAAGTCTTTAAGTCATTTGGAGTTTATTTTTCTATATGGTGAGAGGATGTGTTCTAAATGCATTGATTTACATGCAGCCTAAATAGACATGTCTCCAAAGATGCCCAATAGATACATGAAAAGATGCTCAACATTGATAATTATTAGAGAAAAGCAAATCAAAACTATAGTGAGGTACAATCTCATACCAGTCAAAATGGCCAGCATTTTGACATTAAAAAGTCTCCAAATAACAAATACTCAGGAAGGTGCAGAGGAGAGGGAACCCTCCTACACTGTTGAGAATGTAAGTTGCAGCCACTACGGAGAATAGTATGGCAGATCCTCAATAAACTAAAAATAGAATTACCATATGATCCAGCAATCCCACTCCTGGGCATATATCCAGACAAAACTCTAATTCAAAAAGGTACACATATCCCTATGTGTGTACAGGGATACAGAGCAACACTATTCACAATAGCCAAGACATGCAAACAACCTAAATGTCCGTCGACAGATGGATGGACAGAGAAGATGTGGTACACATGTACAATGGAATACTACTCAGTCACATAAAAAGGATGCAATAATGCCATTTGCAGCAACATGGATGCAACTAGAGTTTGTCATACTTTAAATGAGGGAAGTCAGACAGAGAAAGGCAAACACCATATGATGTTACTTACATGTGGAGTCTAAAATATGACACAGACGAACCTGTCTATGAAAGATAAAACATGAGAACAGACTGGTGGCTGCAGAGTGGGAGAGGGTTGGGTGAAGGATGGAGCGGGAGGGCGGCCGGGGTTAGCAGGTGTAAGCTTTCAGATGTGGGAAGGACAGATAACAAGGTCCTGCTGTACAGCACAGAGAACCATAGTCCATATCCTACAATGAGCCGTAATGGAAAAGAATATGAAAAAATTTAATCACTGTTTAACTGAATCACTTTGCGGTACAACAGAAATTAACATAATATTATAAATCAACTATACTTTAATTAAAAGCTACTCATTGAAAAGAAAACAAACAAACAAACAAAAGCAATTAATGTCAATGGTTTAGTGTTTGCTTCAGGCTCTGCTTTCCAGAGGACCTCAGCTAAGAAACCCTTCTCATTATTTTGTCTTGTGTTCAGCCAGGTATTTGATCAAGTCCAGACTATCCAAATCCTTAAAGAATCTGGAAGTGACTGTCCTTCCTGCTAAATTGAGAACAGTTTGCGCTCAATCGTAGTACCGGTCACATAAAATAAAAAAGGATATACAATAAAAAAGGAAATGAGGCAAGGAAAGAGTCAAAGCAACATAAAATTTTACAACTGCACTCTGAAACCTTGCTCTGTGAGTAGATCCTTGTATTTTCCCATTTCGCCAGTGACAAAACTGAGATGCAGATGTTTTATAACTTAAGCGATTGAACTGGAACTCTTCCTCCATTTTCTGAATGCCCATTCCCCTCCTGGTACCTCTCAGAACCATGTTTTAAATCCCCACTCCAGTAAGCTGTCGGGAGAGAGCAGTGGGGTTCTCCTCACATGTAGTCAGCATGGGCTTGGGCAGAACTTCAAGGGCCAGTACTGGATACCAGTGAGCTGGCCACCACTCATGCCCAGCCCATCCTCTCTTCAAAGAGCTGATTTTTTTTTTTTTTTGTAGTAAAAAGCATATTCTTTAACAAATCCTCTTCTACTGAACCATCATTTTTCCTCCCCCATCCTGAGGATCTGGGTTTTTGTGGGATTATGTTTAGAGTGATGAAATAGATTTCAGGGGACTTGAGACATTACTGTAGTTTCAGAGTTCATAAAATAGTCCATGAGCTGAAGTTCTGCCTGGAGTTTCCTCAGTGGGGGACACGATGCTGTGTCAACTGTTGGCCTACCAGGGCTCCCTCAGATCCGGGGACCAGGGTGTTTGCAAGCTTGTGGAAGAGCTCACAAAACTGAAACCCAGTTCTCCCTGTGATGGTATCTCCTCATTGACAAGGAGATTAGCAAGCTGCTCTTGCTGCTGCTTCTCCTCTTTGATCGCCCCCATTGACTTCTTGATCCTTGATCCTTCTGCCCTTTGATCATCGCATGGATTTCCTCCTTTTGTGTGTCTGCACTGGGTCTTTGTTGCAGTGTGCGGGTTTAGTTGCCCCACAGCATGTGTGATCTTAGTTCCCCAACCAGGGATAGAACCCAGGTCCCCTGCACTGGCAGCATGGAGTCTTAACCACTGGACCACCAGGGAACTTCCATCGTCATGTCATCATAAGTGGTGAGTTTGGGGGTGCGTCATAAATCCACTCCAGTACTCTTGCCTGGAGAATCCCATGGGCAGAGGAGCCTGGTGGGCTGCAGTCCATGGGGTCGTGAAGAGTCGGACATGACTGAGCGACTTCACTTTCATTTTTCACTTTCATGCATCGGAGAAGGAAATGGCAACCCACTCCAGTGTTCTTGACTGGAGAATCCCAGGAGCGGGGGAGCCTGGTGGCTGCCGTCTATGGGGTTGCACAGTCAGACATGACTGAAGCGACTTAACAACAGCATAAATATTTCCCACGTTTTTCTGGCTTCCCAGTACCTTTTAAACACCATCTCTAACTTGAGGAAACAACCATCCTTTGCTGGGTATTTTTATACATCAGTTTGGATACCAGCCTACGTGTGTGCAGTGTGTGCTCAGTTGCTCAGTCGTGTCCAACTCCCATGGACTATAGCCCAACAGGCTCCTCTGTCTATGGAATTTTCCAGGCAAGAATGGAGTGGGTTGCCAGTTCCTTCTCCAGGGGATCTTCCCAACCCAGGAATCAAACCCAAGTCTCCTGCATCTCCTGCACTGGCAGGTGGATTCTCTACCACTGAGCCACCTGGGAAGCTGCCTATCAGTTCAGTTCAGTCACTCAGTTGTGTCCGACTCTTTGCAACCCCATGAATTGCAGCACGCCAGGCCTCCCTGTCCATCACCTACTCCCGGAGTCCACTCAAACTCATGTCCATCGAGTCGGTGATGCCATCCAGCCATCTCGTCCTCTGTCGTCCCCTTCTCCTCCTGCCTCCAATCCCTCCCAGCATCAGAGTCTTTTCCAATGAGTCAACTCTTCCCATGAGGTGGCCAAAGTATTGGAGTTTCAGCTTTAGCATCATTCCTTCCAAAGAACACCCAGGACTGATCTCCTTTAGAATGGACTGGTTGGACCTCCTTGCAGTCCAAGGGACTCTGAAGAGTCTCCTCCAACACCACAGTTCAAAAGCATCAATTCTTTGGCACTCAGCCTTCTTCACAGTCCAACTCTCACATCCATACATGACCACAGGAAAAACCATAGCCTTGACTAGATGGACCTATGAGTGAAGTGAGTGAAGTTGCTCAGTCATGTCCGATGCTTTGCAACCCCATGGACTGTAGCCTACCAGGCTCCTCTGTCCATAGGATTTTCCAAGCAAGAGTACTGGAGTGGGTTGCCATTTCCTTCTCCAGATCTTCCCAACCCAGGGATCGAACCCAGGTCTCCCGCATTGTAGGCAGACGCTTTACCATCTGAGCCACCAGGGAAGTAAGACAGACCTATAGCGCCCAGTTATTCAATCCAACAGTAACGTGGGTGTTGCTGTGGCTAACCTCAACAATTAGTTGACGCTAAGTAAAAGAAATTATCATTGATCACGTGGGGAAGCCTTATCTGATCAGTTGAAAGGCCTTAAGAGCAAAACAAGTTTCCCTGAGGAAGAAACACTCCTGCCTCAAGACTGCTTATCTTAGCTTTCCTGCCTGAAAGCTTCCAGCCTGCTGGGTGCGCTGAGGGCTTCAGAATCGCCAGCCCCGCAATCACAGAAGCCAATTCCTTAAGATAAAGGAATTAGAGAATAGAACCCAGAGAAATCAGTTCCCTAGCACCTCAGCTTGGAGAAGGCAATGGCAACCCACTCCAGGACTCTTGCCTGGAAAATCCCATGGACGGAGGAGCCTGGAAGGCTGCAGTTCATGGGGTCACTAAGAGTCGGACACGACTGAGCGACTTCACTTTCACTTTTCACTTTCATGCATTAGAGAAGGAAATGGCAACCCACTCCAGTGTTCTTGCCTGGAGAATCCCAGGGACAGAGGAGCCTAGTGGGCTGCCGTCTACGGGGTCGCACAGAGTCAGACACAACTGAAGCGACTTAGCAGCAGTAGCAGCAGCAGCACCTCAGCTGCTGGGACACAGGCACATGACCTACATGTCTACTCAGACTCATCTATATGTCTGAGATACGATTTCAGAAATCATATCTCAGCGAAAGATGCTCTACCCAGAACCTTCTGCAGGGTGGTGGCAGAGGCATCTAGCTTTCGGGGTCAGCAGTGGGGACAAGGTCACTTCCTGGGGAGAAGTTAGCCTCAGTGGGTGGAGCAGAGTAGGGGAGGGCTCCTCTAGTTCCAGAGGCAGAGATGAGCTCAGCAAGTCAGCCCTGCAGTGTGATTCTGGGAGCTGAGCTGTGAGCTTGATTCTCCACCCTCCTAGCACTTCTATGAGCTATGGTAATGTGGGTTTTAAAAAATAATTTTATTTATTTATTTATTTATTGCTTTTGGCTGTGCTGATTCTCCACTGCTGCTTTGGGCTTTTCTCTAGTTTCAGAGAGCAGGGGCTTCTCTCTGAAGGGGCTATGCTCAGTGCGTGGGCTTCTCGCTGGGGAGGCTTCCCTTGTTGTGGAGCATGGGCTAGCGGGCTTCAGTAATCGTGGGGTGTGGGCTCAGCAGTTCGTGGCTGCCAGGCTTTAAAGCACAGGCGCAGTAGTTGTGGCACACGAGCTTAGTTGTTCCGCAGCATGTGGGATCTTCCCAGATCAAGGACCGAACCCGTGTCTCCTGCCCAGGCGGCTGGAGTCTTCACCACTGAGGCACCTGGTAATGTGTTTTTAACAAATGCTTTCCCTACTTAGAGTCAGTCTCGCCACTAGACACCAAACTTATCCAGAAACTGGGACTACAAGTTGTTGCCAGCTACGGACCCTGGGTAGGAATGAGGGGTTGGTTATCTGACCCAGTTGGAAGGGATAGCAGTGAAGAGCCAGTTGGCAATAAGGAAGGGGACTGAGCAGTCAAAGAGGTGAGTCTTGAAAACAGTGTTTTCCTGGGGCACCTTGAAGAGCACATTGAAGGCAAAGCTCAGAGGAATCTAATGAGGCTGCCATCAAATGGTATGAAGAGCGTGAGGAATTCACAGCCAGATGGGTCAACTGGCCTCCCCAGATGCTTCTCAGAACAGTAAACCCTTCCATCCCTGACTGCTCCAGGACCTGGAACGCCTCACCCACAGAAGCTACTTGGCTGGGTACCTCTAAATCCCACCAAGTTCCCCTCACTGCTGGCCAACACCACCACTCACTCTATCAGAAGACATCAGAGGAGGCCAGAAGATAGTCAAAGGAGGCCAGATATAAAGTTAAACCTGGGAAGAAAGGGCATCTGCAAACAAAGATGTGTAAGAACCTGCTAATTTGTTCCAGAAAGAAGCATGGAGGCAAGTGAGAGGGTTGATTCTGACGATGCTGGGCCAGAGAAGCGGGGACAGGGTGTAGATAGAGCTGCATCTGTCAGCTGGAGAGCTCCAACCAGAGAAAAGTGAAAGTGCAGTCGCTCAGTCGTTCCAACTCTTGGCGACCCCGTGGACTGCAGCTCGCCAGCCTCCTCTGTCCGTGGGATTCACCAGGCAAGAAATGCTGGAGAGCTCTTGTTTAAAAGACTATATCGAACAGTCTACCGCTCAAGATCGTCACTATTAGAATAGTAATCACTATTCTAATTATTCTTTCTAATTGACTGGTGGGCTTAACCCTGAATTCAGTGGCAGCCAACATGAATCAGAGTTCTAGAAATTCCATGGCCTGATGTAGAACAGCAGCTCTCAACATGGTTGCACATTAGAATTATCTGAGGGGCTTTTCACAATACTGATGCTAGGGTCACACTCCAGACCCATTAAATCAGAATATTTGTGGATGGGGCGTGGGCACCAGTATTTCGTCAAAGCTTCTCAGATGGTTAAAATGCATTCTCAAGGTTATGAAGCTCTGATATAGAGGAAAGATGCATCTTTATACACCTTGGACTGGAATAATTATACAAGATCCAGTCACTCATCCCCTAACCACATCCCCTGGAAGTGCCCTGAAGACACTCTTTGCCAAAGTCTTGAGAATTACATGAATAAGGAAAGAAGGGGAATCTTTGAAAAGTGGTGCTGTACTCTTGCCTGTAGTTTAGATGTGCTTGCGGGAGAGACGGTGCTAAAACGGCCTGATGTCAGTGGTAGGTGAAGGGATATGGAGGTGGCTGAGGCCAAGAGGTGGCACCGGCTTCCAGAAGGTGCTTGGGGTCACAGCAATCAGCAGACAGGCTGGGGTAGCACTCAGAACAGCCTGACCACTTTTAGAGCTTTTAGGCATAGCCAGGTGATCATGGAGTCCTTAGGACTAAAATAGGATGGCAGCTAACTATGATGCCACTTGACCTTATACTCCTGAACCTCTAGTTTGGCCAACTGGAGCTTAACTACAGCCACCAGAGCAGTTGCCAGATCCAAGTTATTCAGAAGACCAGAATTTCTAGATAATGTGATAACATCACAAGTATGCACATGACATCTTATATTTAGCCTGGGATAAACTGGCCTCTTCTAGATACAAAGTCCCACAAATCCTCTTGCCAGAAAATATCTCTTCATTCCCGGTTTGAAGAGGCTCTTCCCACCTTTCCAGAGTTCTGTAATGCTGCCACCTGGAGAAGCTATTTTAACAGGGAAACCCAAGTGTCTCTAGGCTGCCCTGACTCCCTGCCGTCACCACTTTCCCAAAGGGACCCATGGCCATTTCGCAGGGTAACTATGTTCTGGGGAGAGGGAGCTCATCAGAACATTTGAGGAGAATCTGACGTTTGCTCTGAGGGACCCAGGACTCCCTGATGGTACCCAAAAGAACTAGTCACCACAGTCAGCCCCCCGATATCTTACACAGTTAGAGCTTAGCACATAATGGCTCATTTCACAGGTCAGCAAGAGGAAGAATCCCCACACTGACTCTCTGACCTTGGATTAAAGGCAAATGTAGTAAGAAGGAGGGAACCCCTAGAGCTCCTCTTGCATCCCCAAATTATAAACAATAAGGGACATGCCCCCTCCCCACAAAGATGATCTGGTCCTGCCCCTCCTGTTTCCCTAGTTTGCCAGCAGCAAAGACCATTGCCGCACATCTGACATCTGACGTGGTACTTACTTCGAGTACCCAAGGGGCAGGTTGTTTATAATCCTTATAATCTGGGAGGGGGCCCACTCTATATTTGAGTCGCCTTGCATGGCTGCCGTGTTTCTTCCAGCAACAACACGTGCAGACATGGTGAATGCACAGCTCCACCACTGCGGTATTCCACACCACATGCATCTCAGCAGCAACTTTTTTCAGAATGAAAGAAGAGAGGGAGTGAGATGAAAAAATATGGCATTCACTGGTCTTATAGGAGGTTAGAATGTTTAAGGAAGTCAGTAATGAGTCAGTGGTGTTTATGCTTGTACTTCTTCCCCAATCACAGGGATTGTCCTGTGCATGGAAAATCAGATGTAATGTAAGATGGAGGAATGAGATGATGCTGTGTTTGGCCTCTCCCCACCCTTGGGATGGGTTTCCAGGTGCCTCAGTGGTAGAGAATCTGCTTACCAAGAGTCACAAGAAACGTGGGTTCCATCCCTGGGTCAGGGAGACCCCCTGGAGAAGGAAATGGCAGCTCACTCCAGTATTCTTGCCTGGGAAATCCCATGGACAGAGGAAAGAGCCTGGCAGGCTAAGTCTATGAGGTCGTAAAGAGATGGATATGACTGAGCGTGCACGCAGGCACCCTTGGGACAATATAAAACAACATTTTGCTATCAGCAAGTGACTTACCTTCAGATGCTTGGTCATTTTGATTTTCCCAACAGGTGAGAAATTGTACCTGGAGTGGGTACAGCTGGCGTCCTGCCCTCGAGCTCCTCTTCTCCTGACCAGTGCAGCCAGCCCCCAGCTGCTGCCTCTGGGGGCAACCACTTCATGGCTGCTCCCTCCTCCAGAGAATCGTCCTCAATAAAGGGAGCTACCTGACCCAGAAGAGCCTGGGAGGTTCTGCCCTCCTGCAGAAGCAGCCAACAGCTGGCAGGGACTGGACTGGGTGTCCAAGGGCCAAAGACCTGAACTCCAGATGGAAAGACTCACGCCTCTGAGCTCCCCATAGGATCAGGCCAACCTAGACCCTAGTTCAACCTCCATGTTTGCCCAGCCTCTTCCCTGCTCCATCCTGATTCCCTCACTCCCCTACAGGTTTACCCGGGAGCAGTCTCCCAGTAAACTCCTGTCTTGGGCTCTGTTTCTGGGGAACCCAACCAAAGGCCATGCCTCTGGGGCTGTCAGAGGAGGAAGACTCCACAGGGAACAGGGCTGGCTCCTCGCGGCTCTGTCTGGCCTGCGCTATGGGCTTGTGGGCAGGCTCTGGGAACTCCACTGGGCTGATAAGCAGACCGGGAGGCCCAGAGGAAGCCCAGCATAACCACAGCACTGCCAGGCTCTCCCGTGCACCCCATCCGCAGCGCCGCATGGCTCCAGAGGAGCAGGGCAAGCTCATTAAGAGCCATCTGTGCTGCCTTCCAGCACAGCCAGTCATTTCACTACATGGCAGCTCCCATGTCCCTGAGCACCTCAAGTGAGCTCTATGAATCACTCGCAAGATTGGCAAGATGTGCCAAAGGGCATCCTTGTTATATTCAGCTGGGGCTGTTTCTAAAGGATGTAAGGTTGGGAAGAAAAAAATTAAAGTTTCATGGTTGCAACTTGTGCTGTGTAACATAAAGAGCTGAAACCCAGGAACCACGGCAACCTGGCCGGGATGGTCCTGTTCTCCAAGCGGCTCCAGGGAAGGCAGGAGGGGAAGGCCGAGGAGCTCAGTGTGGTCCCCAAGAGGCACGGAGGCAGGGATGCTCCCCATGTAATAGCTGGACAGTGGGAGCCGCAGGGGAACTGAGGGGACTGGCATTAAGGATCCAGAGACACTCATTCCTGTGGCTGTGATCTTCACGAACTCCAGGCAGCCCTTGGAGATATTATGGATTGTATTCCAGACCACAGCAGTAAAGCGAATATCACAATAAAGCAGTCACAAGAATGTTTTGGCTTCCCAGGGCACAGGGAAGTTATGTTTACACTACACTGTGGTCTATCAAGTGTCCAATAGCACTATCTAAAAAAGAATGTAGATACCTTAATTAAAGAATATTTTATTGCTAAAAAATGTTAACCATCATATGAGCCTTTCACAGGCAACAGTGGTAACATAAACACTGCTAATCACAGATCACTATAACAGATAAAACCATAGTGAAAAAGCTTGAAATGTTGTGAGAATTACCAAAATGAGAGCAAGAAACATGAAGTTAGCAAACGCCACTGGGAAACAACGCTGATAGCTTGCTCGACACAGGGTTGCCCCGAATGCCAATTTGTAAAAACAAAACCAACCCCGCCCCCAAAATCAAATGCATTATCTTTGAAGTGCAATAAAGTGAATTACAATAAGACGAGGTCTGCCTGTACATTTTATTGAACCAGTTACCCTCTTTCTTTCCACTTGCTTTTCCTTTCCTGCAAAACCCAGCTCACAAGGTCTCCAGGGAGTGGCATGTGAGAGAACTGATAAACTGTGACGTGCTGGGCAGAGCAGCAGTTGCTGCTGCTGCTGCTAAGTCGCTTCAGTCGTGTCCGACTCTGTGCGACCCCATAGATGGCAGCCCACCAGGCTCTGCCGTCCCCAGGATTCTCCAGGCAAGAACACTGCAGTGGGTTGCCATTTCCTTCTCCAATGCATGAAAGTAAAAATTGAGAGTGAAGCTTTAGGGAGAGACTAAAAGAGGACCCGCAGAGCCTCTGGTATTTCTTCTCCCTCCTTGGCAGGGAGGCCGGGCAAACTCGCACAGAGCCCTCGGGGAGGAAGGCTGTCAGTGCAAAATGCTTTCCAGCCCTAACTTCAATCACCATGTCACTTCATTGTCCCCAGTTCCTCTGAGGAAGGGTGTATTTTAAGGGTGTTTAATTGACGCTGCCTGTTTCCGTGTGGGCAGCTACAGGCCCAGACAGGACAGATGGGAGCTGATCTATACTTTGATGGTGGAAAAGATTAATTCTGGGCCTGCTCAACTGTCAAGATCCTCCTCTGTGACCACACAGAGATACACGGCGTCCCAGCCCAGCGTGGATGCCCATCCAGGTCTGTGGCTCCCGAGTGCTTTGGTTTTACACTTCTCTTCCCCAAGACGGCTGTTCAAGAAGAGATTTTTGCTTGTCTTGCATACAGTCAGTAAAGGAAAATGTGTGTGTATTTCTCAAGTCCTGTGAACCACCTCAGGGAAACACACTTGAGCCATCCTTTCTTTTGGTGAATTCTCAAAGAAAAGTCCTTTACTTCACTAGCAAGCACATGCTCGGCCTCTTCTGGGTGCCCAGCCTCATGCTCGGAACGTGGGCAGGGTCTCAATGCACGCCAGCACTCTTAGCTCGCATTTACAAGCCGTTAGGGCTTCCCTGTGGCTCAGACAGTAAAGAATGTGCCTGCAGGGCAGGCGACACGGGCTGGATCCCTGGGTGGGGAAGATCCTCTGGTGATGGGAATGGCTACCCACTCCAGATTTCTTGCCTGGAGAATTCCATGGAGAGGAGCCTGGCGGGCTACAGTTCATAGAGTCACAAAGAATCGGACACAACTGAGTGACTAACACACAAGGGCAAAGAAAACCGGACCTGGAGTCAAGGCCCTGCACTGGGAGTGCAGGATCTTACTGTTACCTGTCTGTGACTTAGTCTTCTCATCTTTAAAATGGAAGTTCAAAAGATTGGGTATGAGGGTGAAATGAGAAAGAGAGCAGTTTATGACAATGTAACTGCGGAATATTAGAGCTAGAAGAGAACTTTACCTGTGGCAGCTAGTTCCTCCAAAATGCTCCCCCCATCCCCTGACAACTGAACCAAGCCTCTCAGAAGTCACATCTGCCGGTATTCACTCTCTGAGACCACACAGAGCCTTGAGACGTCCCTGAAGGTCCAGGGCTAAGACTGCACTCAGTGCAGGGGGCCTAGGTTTGATCTCTGGTCAGGGAACTAGACCCCACATGCCACAACTTAAAAAAAAAAAAAAAAGACCCCACAGCTGCAACTAAAATGCAGGGCACATTGCATGTAGATGGGAGACCCTGTCGGCCGCAACTAAGGCCAAGCACAACCAGATCAACAAAGAAACAAAAATGTATTTTTAAAAAGATCACAAGGAGGCTTGAGGCGTCCATGACTGGGTCTCTTGGGTAGTTTATTTCTGGGATACTTGCCCTTAGGACCCAGCTCCCATGCTGTGCAAAGCCCCCAAGTCCCACAGAGAAGCCGGCGGAGGTGCTCTGCCTGCCACCAGCTGAGCTCTCAGCCACCCGCTAGAATCAACTATCAGCTGTGAGAGTGAACTGTCTCCATGGCCAGCCCAGTCGAGCCTTCTGATGACTCCAGCCAATGGCTGAAGGCAACTGTATGAGACCCCCAAGCGGGAACGGCACAGCTGAGTCCAAGTCAACCCACACATCAGCAAATGACAAGAAACTGTTCTTCAAGCTACTGGATTGTAGAGCATTCTATTATACAGCAGTAGAAAACCAGAAGGAAAATCGATTTCAGCAGTTATTAAAATTGGGGATACATGGGCTCCTTTGAGAATAACAATAGTACTCATTACATTCTAGGGCTGATGCCAAGTGCTTTACTTAAGTAAATAAGATTAAATATGAATTCCATTGTTTAATCCACATGATCAGGGGTCCCCAAGCCCCAGGCCATGGACCACCCAGCAGGAGGTGAGCAGTAGGCGAGAGAGAGGAGCTTCAGCTGCTGGTCCCCACTGCTCCCCATCACGTGCATGCCACCTGAACCACCGTCCTCCCACCCTCAGTCCTGTCCGTGGAAAACTGTCTTCCACCAATCCACTCCCTGGTGACAAAAACATTCGGGGACTGTTGCTCATGATGACCCTCTGTGGTGGGTTCCATTATCATCATCCTCATCTTACGGATGACGGAACAGAGGCTTAGAGAGGTCGTGTGATGAAAACTGCGGCTTCTTTCCCCAGAGAAACGTCCTCACGCTCCAACACTGGTAACTGACATTGCCCTGTTTGAGGGGCTCTGATGAACCTAACTCTTGTAGGTGACATGAACCAACTGTGGAGCAGAGAAGTATAGCAACTGCTTGAGAGTACTGCCTTAGTTCAAGGGAAGCCTTTCTCAAGTTGGCACAGAAAAGCCCATATGAGCCCAAAACTGGTGAGCCACCCTAAGTAAAAGGGAACCTCACACGTCCTTATACATGGCAGCTCCTCAAGCAGAATATTTATGACTCTGTGTGTGTGTGTGTGACTGTGTGTATGTCTAAGGAATGAAACTATAAAAGTTCTGGAAGACAGTAATGTCTGTTACAGCTGGAAGTTTGAGAGAATCATGAAAGATAGAAGACAGATGAAACTAAGCTGATCTGACAAAGTGAAATAAGGTCACAGAGGCTTTCATCTCCTAAGGAGATGACAAAAACAGTAACCAAAAAAAAAAGAAAGAAAGTAAAGACAGTGAAAGTCACTCAGTTATGTCCGACTCTTTGTGACCCCATGGACTATAGAGAAATTCTCCAGGCCAGAATACTGGAGCAGGTAGCCTTTCCCTTCTCCTGGGGATCTTCCCGTTGCAGGAAACGAACCAGGGTCTCCTGCATTGCAGGCAGATTCTTTACTAACTGAGCAATCATAAACAAACCAGAAATTTTTACCAGTAGGAGCCAGACAAGGGCATAATCTAATGACATAAGAATTCAAGTGGTGACAAAGGGTAAAAAATAACTCAGAATATGATGGAGTGCAGCCTACCTCCTACATGTAGCGCTGGTGAGTCAACAGGATCCTGAGATATCTACTTATAGACCTATTCTGGAGAGAATGTGACATTTTCTTTTCCTCTTCTGTTTGGGTGAGGGGTGGGAGGGAGAGTAAGAGTAGTGGAAGCAGCCACCGAGAGGGGAAGGGAGGTTCTTTCTCAGATGAAAGCAAGGGCTTCGGGACTGCACAGTGATGAGGAGAACACCCCCACCCCATGCTCTCGGGTTACAGAAAGGGAGATGGAAGATGGAATACTCGGGGGAAATTTCCCACAGAATATATTCTGTGTGGATACGGCGGTCCACGTTCAAACTATGAAAACAGACACGGATACACAGAAACAAAAAAAGGACAAAGCATGCCAAAGATAAGTTGAAGGACATATTCTAAAAGCAAGCACAACTTGGGGGATTTCCCTGTCGGTGTAGGGGTTAGGACTCCAAATTTCCAATGCGGGGGCTGTGGGTTCCATTCCTGGTCAGGAACTAAGATGGCACATGCCGTGCAGTGCAGTCAAAAAGAAGAAGAAAACTCCAGAGAGAATCTAAACTTAAAAAAATGAAAGAAAGGAAAACGCAACTCAGAAAACAGACAATGAGTGATTCTTCTCATGAACTTGATGAATTCAATGGCACAAGAACTGAAAGGTGAGTTGACAAAATCAATAGACTAAAGTTAAACTAGAACTTTCAGAATTAAGAAAACAAATCTAGGACCAAAAAGTACCATAAAAGAGTTAGTTAAAATATTACAACTGTAAGAAATAGAAGGCTCAAAATCAAATTGCCATCATAAAAGAACTTATAATAATCATGACAATGCAAAGGAAAAATACAAAGATATTAATGGAATTAGAAAGAAGAGAATAGATATGATGAACAATGACAAGCCAACATGAAGAGAATCAGAATGAGAAGAGAAGCAAACAACTTGAGCATTCTGAGTCAAAGTATCTTAACACGATAAACACACTCACTCTCTCTCTCTCTCACACACACACAGAGTCTCCTTTACAGCAATGAAACAGTCTTCAAGAAAGCAAAGTAAGGAAACCATCCATGATTTGAAAACTAGTGGGAACGCCAGTCCTTGAAGGTAAATAAAAACCAAGAAGCACTTCACAGCCTGAGGTCATCTTTAGAGAATTTCCTCACATAGAAGCAGACTGGGGCGAGGGATGGGTGGGAAAGGAGAACAAGATTTCGATGCGAATAGTGATATGGACACACAGCAGCAAACCTGGCACCAGTCCAGGACTGAGAGGGGGTCACACCCTGAAAACGAGGTGACATAGAAGACATTCTGCCTATCAGAGGCTGACTGCAAGAAACAGGGACCCAGGACCAGTTCTGCTGGAGGAGAAAAGGCTTCCCCTGAGATTTCAAGGCCACTGGCCAACACTCATACAGATTTGTACGCTGAAATACACCAAAAAGTCCCCAGGTAAGAATTTAATTTAGAGGGACCCAGGTCTTTAGTGCCTAAAACTCGTGACAGAAACAAGCATGTACCTCCAACCCAGGTCTCTCAAAACTCCTACAGGCAAAGTTCCATCATATATGAGCTCACAATATAAAACCAGAAAATGCCCCAATAACAAGCCATCGTAATGAGTAAGACTTGGCAGGGGAAAAATGTTACTCATAAAGATTAGATATTAGAAATCTCAAACTGAAAATATTTTAATATGATTATGTAAGTAACAGAATTTAAAAGAAGAAACCATACAAATGAGCAGCAAATGTACTATAAAAGAACCAAATAAGACTTCTTCTAAAAATGAAGACTACAATAGAAATGAAAATATCTATGAAAGATTTGAAAAGCAAAACAGACACATCTGAAAAAAAAATCAATGAACTCAAGTATAAATCTGAAGAATTTACACAGAAAACAGCTCAGAGAGGATGGAAAACTCTGGTTAAGAAAATTACAGAATGGCGTGATAAAGGTTCAACGTACATTTAATCCGGGTTAGAAAAGCAGATAATAGAAAGAATGCGGGAGAGGCAATAATTAAAGAAAGTAATTAGCCTCCAATTAAAATAAATGTTATTTAAAAAAATAATAATAAAGAAATAGTAGCTGAGAATTTTTGCAGAATCCAGTGAAGATATGAATCCTCATATTTAGAAAAGTGAGAGTCACTCAGTCATGTCCAACTCTTTGCGACCCCATGGGTTATACAGTCCATGGAATCCTCCAGGCCAGGATACTGGAGTGGGTAGCTGTTCCCTTCTCCAGGGGATCTTCCCAACCCAGGGATCAAACCCAGGTCTCCCGCATTGCAGGCAGATTGTTTACCAGCTGAGCCACAAGGGAAGCCCAAGGACAGTGGAATGGGTAGCCTATCCCTTCTCCAGCAGATCTTTTCCACCCAGGAACCAAACAGGGGTCTCCTACATTGCAGGCAGATTCTTTACCAACTGAGTTATCAGGGGAAATCAAATTCCTAAACAGAATAAACCATAAAAAGGCCATGTCCAAGACACATCATAGTGAAAAGACAGAATACCAAAAACAAAAACAAGATCTTAAAAGAAGTCTGAAAGAAAAGATAGATTATCCACAAAAATATAAAGATCAACATCTGACTTCTCAAATATGGAAGCCAGAAGATAGTGGGATCGAATTTTCAACGTGCTGATAGAAATAACTGTCAACTAGATGTATAAACCCAACAAAACTATACTTCCAGGACGAGTGAAAACAGACGAGAGGTGACTGTCACCACAGGGGCAGGGACAGTAAGTGACAGTGCAGTGTCTCAGAGAATTATGCCACCATTTAAAAATAAAAAGAAGATATGACCACTATCACGTAACCTAGAAAAATGCTTAGAAGAGTAAGAAACAGGACCCACATGCATGTTAAATATGCCTACCTAGAACAACAGAATAGAAGGAAATAAACTTCAATGGTAGGACTCCCATAGTGGTATGGTGGATAGGAATCTGCCTGCCAGTGCAGGGACACAGGTTCAATATCCGCTTCAGGAAGATTCCGCATGCTGCGGGGCAGTGAAGCCCACGGGCCACAACCACTGAGTCTGCGTGCTGCAACCACTGAAGTCTGTGCACCAAGAGCTTGTGCTCCAAGAGAGAAGCCCGCGCCCGTAGCGATGGACAGCCCCTGCTCGCTGCAACTAGGGGAAGCCCAGGACAGTAACAAAGACCCAGTGCAGCCCAAAATACAATTAATTGTTTGAAAACTTCAGTGGTATTAGTGATGGTATTAAGAGAGTGGGATTTTGAGTTATTTTAAAACCTTTCTGAAATGGGAGTATTATTTTTATAGAAAACTCAAATTTCCCCAGGTCTTACCAAATGAGAGAAGTTGAGGAATGAGTTGTATTGGCTTTGACCTCTAACAGATTGGTGGACTGACAGTGATTGCTTGAAGAGCTACACTGTGACGTATATTCTGAAGCCCCAGTGAAGTTCAAGGGCACAGAATGCTGAAATCAATTCATCCTGTGTGCCATGGGAGTGGAATCAGAGCAACAGAACATGAGTTTTGTGCTTGTCCTTCTAGACCTAAAGATTCCAATTTGCCTATGGCTTATTTTTTTTAAATTAAGATATAATTAGCACACAGCAAGGAGCAACGATCTTAGGTGTTCAGCTTGATAGGTTTTGACAATTGTCTACATCCTTGAAATCACCACCGCAAGCCAGATATAGAACATTTTCATCATCTGGAAAGTTCCCTCATGTTCCACCCAGTCACCTTCTCCACCCTCAACTTCATTCTGAATCCTCTCACCATAGATTAGTTTTTAGCTGCTCTCAAATTGCACAGAAATGACTGTGTTCTCTGGCTCAGCATAATGCCTATGAGCTTCATTCATCATAATGTATATACTATTAGTCCATTCTTTTAAATTACTGACTGTATTTCATTTTATGGAAAATTGATTCATTCATTCTCAACTTGATGGTCACTTGGGTTGTTTTCAGCTTAAGGATATTTATGAAGTTGCTTATGAACATTCATATCCAAATCATTTTGTGGATGTATATTTTCATTTTCTCGGGTAAGAATGGAACTATGGAGTCATAGGGTGGGTGTTATATATGTTTAACTTTACAAGAACCTGTCAAACAAATTTCCGAAGTGGTTATACCATTTTACATTCCCACCTTCGGTTGTTCCACTTCCTCACCAAGAGGTGGTGTCATTCTGAAGTTAGCCATCCTAATGGTGTGGAATGGCATGCAATGGTTTTTCATAGCAATAAGAATTACAGGACTTAGGGCTGTGAGGTTGCAATTAAGAAGCAGCACATCGGAATTAACAGAGAACACTGCTGCGATGACCTGAATAAAGTACAAAGCAGGAAGAGGAGGTGAATTATATTGTTGAAATCCCAGCCTGTTCCATTAATATTCCAGCTACTGTGAACCCAAAAGCCTTTTCTTCCTCTTTTGACTCCCTGTATGAATTCCTCATGGGCTTCCCTGGAGGCTGAGTGGTAAAGAACCCACCTGCCAATGTAGGAGACACGGGTTTGATCTCTGGGTAGGCAAGATTCCCTGGAGGAGGAAATGGCAACCCTCTCCAGTATTCTTGCCTGGGGAATCCCATAGACAGAGGAGCCTGGTGGGCTACAGTCCAAGGGGTCACGTAGAGTTGGAAGTGACTTAGTGACTGAGCAAGGTTGTTCATCGTGGTTTCAACTGTTATTTCCTTGATGACTAAAACATTGGAGACTTTTATCATACGCTTAATGGCCAGTTGTATAGCTCTTTTGTTAAGTGTTCCTCTGTGTTATTTATTGAGTATCAGAATGAGCTCATCTTTAAAAGGAAGTGTATGGGAAGCTCCCCTCGGGGCTAGGGGCTAGCTTCTGTATCAAGCTTATTTCATTGTCGTCATCATCGCCACAGAAATCGCCGTGACTCTTTCCTCTGGTGACCAGGTGCTCTTTCCTCCATTTACCGAGCTCCTGAGCTCTCTGCCTCGGGGCCTCTCTGACTCTGCCTTGAGATACTGCCGTCTTGAATTCTGCTCACCATCCAGCCACACACTCCTGGTTGCCCTGGTTCAGAGAGTGGGCTTGTTGCCTGGTTACGATCTCGCAGGCCCAGCTCTGGCGGGTCCAGCCCTGCCTCACCTCCTGGCCTCTCCCACCTGAGAGCCAGGCATCTGGAAGTGTCTGCTCTGGAAAGACTGGGGTTCAATGGTATTGATTCCACACCCATTAGGAGCAGCTTCTAAGAGACAGGGTGATCGAGTTGTCTGGCAGTTGGGCTTGTTTTTCCCCTGAGTTAAGTACTTTGTGGGTACTTTTTTCCCAAATGGAAAAAAGAAAAAGAAAACTCTTTGCCACTACTCTTAAGTGGGAAAGAGAAAAAGCTGGCAATGAGAGCAAATGGAACTTCCACGTTCTCCTTTCACAAAAGCCTATTGTCTCTGTAGCCCACGGCCACTGTTCCCAGTGTCCTCTGTATGCATTACTTCTTAATTAAGACCAATATTTTAGTTGTGGAGGAACCTTAACCATGGGAATAGAACTTTTATCTCTCTGGCTGTGTCTTACCAAGACAAGTCAACAGCACCATCTCCCGCTGGGCAGTTTGTGAATGAATGCATGCAAATAAGTTAATAACAAGGACTTCTCCCTCCATGGACACAGGTGCCTGGCATGTCCAGGCTGGAAAGACAGTGGGCACAGGTGGCAGAGACCAAGGACCAAAGCTGAGAAGGTGGCTGCAAGTTCACCTGGAGACCTGCATCCAGGCTTCACAAGGGTGTCGGGTGGTGGTGTGACCTGCACTTACTCAGCTGTGTCATAGACTGACCACGCCTAGGGCTGGTTCTTACTGTCCCCCATGCTGTTTACACTTCTATAGACAGGGAAGAGCAATGTCTGCCTTACCCATTAATAGAGTCAACAAGGAAACATTCAGCCCTGTGCCAGGGGGCGGGAAAACACTTGAACAGCACAGAGGCAATCTCTGGAGCTAGCCTCCTGGTTGAGGAGTCAAACATCAGAATCAAGAAATAAATAATGTGTGATGAACTTTATGATGGGCAAGTACAGAGAATTCTGAGAGCCTGGAGGAAGGATACTTAAAGCAGGCACGAAGGGTCGGGAAGGACTTCCACAGGAGGTAGCATCTAAGTGGTCCCCAAAAGAGACAAGGAATTAATCAGGCAAGGAAATAAGATAAGAGCTTTCTATATTGGGAAGAGCATTTACAGAGGAAAGACCTCAGTAACAGAAAAAGCAGAGCAAGTTCAGGAAAGTAAAGGACTTTCAGATGAACGGGCTTAGAGGCATAGAGGGTAGAGGAAAAAAGCTGGGAAGAGCTGGGGTTATAAGACACCATGGAGACAACTCACTCCTACTATGTACTGTTCAAATTCCTGACCCAAAGAATCCACGAGCATAATAATAAATGGTTGATATACGCCACTGAGTTTGGGGGTAATTTGTTATGAAGCAATGGTAATAATGTAATATTATTTTAATGAAGTTCAGTGACATTAGAGTAACAGACAAGTGATGCTTACAAAGCTATGACTAGCCCTCCTCTCTGTCCCGAGCGTTCATACTGTTGTCCCCAAGGGGTGTCACTCTTAAGCTTCGTGTAGACAAGAATTTTAATTTTAATGTCTGTTTCTTTCAGAGATATCAGGGAATCCAATTTAAGCCACAGCAACTCTTTAAAGTCTCCTATTCTCTAGCACGTAAGGCTCCTAGTGTTTTTTCACTCTTCTGCTCCAACATAACTCTTCCATCCATGCTGTCTTTCCCCACCATCTTGGTCCCTTGAACTCTTCTCTATGAATGCATTTCCAGGCAAGGTGCTCCTTTCACATTGCACAGACCTGCTATGCTAAGCAGCCTTAGGACTGCCTTTCTTTTGGTAATCAGCCCATATACTTTTTCTTTCAATCCTTAAAGCTGGAGAAAAAGTGACCTAAGAAGAAACAAAATCTGAATTGTCCCATATCTACATGACAACTGAATTCATAAATAAGAAAAAAAGTTCATTACAAGAACACTCCAGGCTCATTGGTCAATGCTATCAAAAATTTAAGGAAGGGATAATATGAATCTCACATAATCTCTTTCAAAAAATAGAGAAGGAAGGATTTCACTTTATGAGGCATATCTCTAATATCAAAACCTGACAAACACATTACATAAGAAACACAGGGATTTCCCTGATGGTCCAGTGGCTAAGACTTGTGCTCCCAATGCCAGGGGGCCTGGGTTCGATCCCTAGTCAGGTGAGTAGATCCCACGTGCCACAACTAAGAGTTCACATGCTGCAATTGAAAGAACCTGCATGCTGCAACTAAGACTCAGCGCAGCCAAACAAATAAATACTTTTCAAACAAAGAAAGAAGTGCAGACCAATATTCCTTATGAACCCAGACACAAAAATCCTTAACAACAACAAAAAAATAGTAAATCAAATTTAACAATGTTTCTAGGGTAATGGTTCATGACAGTGACGTTTATTGCAAGAATGCAAGACGTTTCACATTCAAAAGGTAATCAGTATATATATATTGATATTAGTTATCTATTGCTACATAAAGAAATCACTTCCAAAACTCAGCATACTAAGGCAATGAACATTTTTTATCTCACCATTTCTTTGGGTGAGGAATCCTGCCGCTATTTAACTGGGTTTTCAGGCACAGGGTCTCTCATGATGCTGATGTCAAGGGGTAAGTCTGGATAGTGGTCTCATCTGAAGACTTAAACGAGGGTGGCCCTGCTTCAAGATCACTCATGTGGTTCTCGTAAGATTCAGTTCCTCATGGGCTACTGGACTGAAGCCCGCAGCTCTTCCCTGGCTAACGGCCAAAGGCTTCCCTCAGTTCCAGGCCACGTGGACCTCTTGCTCCCTAGAGAAGCTCTCAATATGGCAGCTGGCTTTCCTCAGAGCAAGTGAACGAGGGAAATCACCCATGACAGGAGTCACAGTCTTTTTACACCTGGATTACTGGGGACCACATTAGAGGCTGCAAACCACACTGAAGTTCAACCGATTTAAAAATCAGAATAAAGGAAAAAATATGATCATTTCATTAATGAAGAAAAAGTGTTTGACAAAATTCAACATCCATTCATAATAAAAAAACTTTCAGCAAATTATTAATAGAAGATAACTTTCTCAACCTGACATAAGACATGTCTGTAAAACCTAAAGATAACATCATACTTAATGATGGAAGAATGAGTCCTTTCCTTCTAAGAACATGAATAAGGCAAGGATGTTCGCGCTGAACACTTCTATTCACCATGGTCCTAGAAGTCACAGCAAGTTCAATAAAGCAAGAAAAATAAATAAAAGGTATAAATAAAGGACAGGAAGAAGTAAAACTATCTGTGTGTGTAGATAATATGCTTATGTACATAGAATATCCTTTAGGAATTTTTTAAAATTACTAAAACTAATAGATGAGTTCAGCAAGCTTACAGAACACAGTGCTAATATATAAAAATCAATATTGTTTGACACAAACAGTTGGAAGAAAAAATGTTAAGGTGTCATTTATAAAAGAATCAAAAATATGATGTTTAGGAACAAATTTAATGACAGATGTGCAAAACCTCTGCTAAAAACCCCCCTAAATGCAGAGCCAATGAAAGATTAATGGACTAAAGGAGGAAAGCAAGCACATGATCATTTTAATAGAGGGAGAAAAGGTCATTTAACAAATTTCAACTCTTATTTATGCTCAAAAACCTATTTTCGGTTCAGTTCAGTCACACAGTCGTGTCTGACTCTTTGTGACCCCATGGGCTGCAGAACACCAGCCTTCCCTGTCCATCACCAACTCCCGGAGCTTACTCAAGCTCATGTCCATCTGCATATTCCCATCTCTTTAAGAAAACCTATTTTAGAAAAAAAAAAGGAACCCCTTAAATACAGCTGCCAAAAACACATGAGTTCAGTTACTTAAGGTCAGATGAGAAACTACTCTAAAGCAGAGTGGCTTAAAACCACAGCAATTTATACTTATCATGACTCTGCGGGTGTGAAGTTGGGCAGTGTTCAAAGCTGGCTGTTTTTTCCACTCCATCTAGCAGTGGCTGGGGTCACTCACTCACCTGCATTCAGAGAGTGGCTGGGCTGGGCGAGAGGGTCCCAGAAGGCTTCACTCACATCTGGCCCCTCAGCCCCTCCCCTGGTCTCTCCTTCTCCATGCGGCCTCTCATCAGCCAGCAATGTAGCCCAAGTCATTTAAGGCACAGCACAGTCTCCCAAGGGCATAGCAACACTTCCAGCACATTCTGTCGGCCAGAACAAGTCACAGGCTAGCCCAGAATCACCTGGAAGGGAAAACAAATCACAGCTCTTGATGGAAGGTCATGACAGACAGAGTGGCGAGAATTGATGGTGACCGTCTTTGAAGGCTATCTGCCACAATCAACGGATGAAAAGATGAACAAATGTGATATAACCTTCCTTCCAGTTCTCACTCTGGTTAAAGAAATGAGGAAACTAAACCAAACACTCTTGCTTCTTTTTAGCCTGTCTTTCTTTAAGCAGAACAGAAACCTGGTGACAGGATTTTTATGTATTTCCTGGTCTGCATAAGCTCCAGCACGATGTTCGCTTCACATACAATGGCTGACAACTTTTAGCATCTTCTTCAGTGTCCTTTTGGTTCCACCTGCCCCCTCCTGCCTTCTTCTCTCATTCAGTTTCTTATCATTCTCTTCAAATTCAAACCTAAGACTGCTGCTGCTGCTGCTGAGTCGCTTCAGTCGTGTCCGACTCTGTGAGACCCCAGAGACGGCAGTCCACCAGGTCCCCCGTCCTTGGGATTCTCCAGGCAAGAACACTGGAGCAGTTTGCCATTTCCTTCTCCAATGCGTGAAAGTGAAGTCACTCAGTCGTGTCCAACTCTCAGCGACTCCACGTACTGCAGCCCACTGGGCTCCTCAGTCCATGGGATTTTCCAGGCAATAGTACTAGAGTGGGGTGCCATTGCGTTCTCCAAAACCTAAGACTCATTTCAGTTCAGTTCAGTCGCTCAGTCGTGTCTGACTCTTTGCGACCCCATGAATTGCAGCACGCCAGGCCTCCCTGTCCATCACCAACTCCCGGAGTTCACTCACACTCACATCCATCGAGTCGGTGATGCCATCCAGCCATCTCATCCTCTGTCATCCCCTTCTCCTCCTGCCCCCAATCCCTCCCAGCATCAGAGTCTTTTCCAATGAGTCAACTCTTCGCATGAGGTGGCCAAAGTACTGGAGTTTCACCTTTAGCATCAGTCCTTCCAAAGAACACCCAGGCCTGATCTCCTTCAGAATGGACTGGTTGGATCTCCTTGCAGTCCAAGGGACTCTCAAGAGTCTTCTCCAACACCACAGTTCAAAAGCATCAATTCTTCGGCGCTCAGCCTTCTTCACAGTCCAACTCTCACATCCACATATGACCACTGGAAAAACCATAGCCTTGACTAGACGGACCTTTGTTGACAAAGTAATGTCTCTGCTTTTTAATATGCTATCTAGGTTGGTCATAACTTTCCTTCCAAGGAGTAAGCGTCTTTTAATTTCATGGCTGCAGTCACCATCTGCAGTGATTTTAGAGCCCAAAAAAATAAAGTCTGACACTGTTTCCACTGTTTCCCCACCTATTTCCCATAAAGTGATGGGACCGGATGCCATGATCTTCGTTTTCTGAATGTTGAGCTTTAAGCCAACTTTTTCACTCTCCTCTTTCATTTTCATCAAGAGGCTTTTTAGTTCCTCTTCACTTTCTGCCATAAGGGTGGTGTCATCTGCATATCTGAGGTTATTGATATTTCTCCCGGCAATCTTGATTCCAGGTTGTGCTTCTTCCAGCCCAGCGTTTCTCATGATGTACTCTGCATATAAGTTACATAAGCAGGGTGACAATATACAGCCTTGACGTACTCCTTTTCCTATTTGGAACTAGTTTGTTGTTCCATGTCCGGTTCTAACTGTTGCTTCTTGACCTGCATACAGATTTCTCAAGAGGCAGACCAGGTGGTCTGGTATTCCCATCTCTTTCAGAATTTTCCACGTAAGGAGGCTATACTCACTTTGCCTAACTTATAGGACCCAAAGAAATGAGACTCTAGTAGTAAAAGGTCACCAGTCTGGTGAAATTGTTTTTCAGAATTGGAACTTTCCCAAACAGCCCTAAAGTTTTATACCCCTGGCAGATCCAAGTCCTCCATTCAGAAGGCAAGTTCTAGTCCTGAACTGAATTATTCTATGGATTGCTGAGTCTTCAGCCTCAGTAGTCACTCTGATTTGACTTGAATCCCCTGACCAACTTTTATTGGCTCCGTAGCAGGCTTCCAGGTGGCACTAGTGGTAAAAAACCCACCTGCCAATGCAGGAGGCTTAAGAGATGCAGGTTCCATCCCTGGGTTGGGAAGATCCCCTGGAGGAAGAAATGGCAACCCTTTCCAGTATTCTTGCCTGGAGAATCCCAGGGATAGAGGAGCCTGGAGGGCTATAGTCCATAGGGTCACAAAGAGCTAGACACGACAGAAGCAACTTAGTATACACATAGCCTGAAAAGCATGGCAACCCACTCTGGTATTCTTGCCTGGAGAATCCCCGTGGACAGAGGAGCCTAGCAGGCCCACCCATGCATCCACAGAGTCACACGACTGAGCAACTAAGCACAGCACACAGAACAGCTAAAATATACTCGAGTTTTTATGCTATCCAATAAACCCAAAGCCCCATTCTGAGTAATAAGTCGGGTGCACATAATACAAACAGCCTAACAAGAGGGGAGTCCGGGAGAGGCATGGCCCTTTCTTTTATATATAAAAGAACACAGCCCATTCCAGGAAGCCAGTGACTCAAAACCATTCCAGAAACCAATGCAGCATTCTGTCCATGTATAGGATTTTTTTTCCTTAAAAGGTGGTGTATAAAAAGGAACAAATTAGCAATATTTCCTGGAATTTGGAGCCCAGACAATGTCTCGATGTTTCTTTATTCTGGACATCCTGGAGAAAGTCCCTCAGCACTGGAGGAGAGGAAGAGAGCGCCCTGCGAGTGCTTGCCCACAGCATTCCAGCAAATGCTCGAGACTGGCAACACTGATTGCAGGTATTATTTTGAAGACAATGTGTGTGTGCATGTGTGTGTATGCATGTGCCCGGGTGCCCATTGTTTTAATAAAGTCCTTATTAAAGTCTCTTTTAAAAAAGAGAATAACACATAATTTGAGAGGTTGAAGAAACATTTGAGATACACCCCGTCACTAACAAATGAGTAAACAGAGGCCAGAGAAGTTGAGTAACTCTCCTGAGGTCCCACAGCTAATTGGAAGCAGGGCAACAACCAAGCTGGGTCTCCAGTCTTCTAGTTAGAGAGTCTGTGCATCTCTTAAATAGGTGGACACTTACTAACATATCACTTTATACTCAAGTACAGGGAATTTGGTCAAAATTAGCTTAAGTGTGCAGAATCTAGAATGATGCTATTCAGTACAGTAGACAGTGCTCATGTGGCTTCTGAAAACTCGAACTGGGGCTAGAGACACTGAGAAAACCAATTTTTAGTTGTGTTTTACTTTAATTAATTAATTGTGTGTGTGTGTGTGTGTGTGTGTGTGTGTTTTACTTTAATTAATTTAAAAGCGAATGTAAAGGCCACTTGCTTGATCCAGAACTTCCCTGGCAGTCCAGCAGTTAAGACTCTGCACTTGCATTGCAGGGGGCGTGGTCAGGGAACTAAGATGCCACATGCCATGTGGCATGGCCAAAAACCCTCCAAACAAAAAAACAAAACAAAAACCCCACTGCCTGATTCAGTTATTTATTCAGCTACTGGGAAACTCTAAGCCTATTTGGAACAACTGGGGTATGCGTATCCATGTAAATCTTATGAAATATAAAATACACATCAAGTATTTCCAATGAAAATAGAGTGGCTGAATTGAGATATACTCTAAGTATAGTTTGAGTGAACTCCGGGAGTTGGTGATGGACAGGGAGGCCTGGCATGCTGTGATTCATGGGGTTGCAAAGAGTCGGACCGACTGAACGACTGAACTGAGCTGAACTGAATTAAGTATAAAAGATATACTGGATTTCAAAACAGTACAAAAAGTGTAAACTATATCCTTAGTAATTTTTCTGTTGACATGCTGAAATAATTTTTTAGATATACTGGGTTAAATAAAATATATTAATTTCACCAGGTTTTTACTTTTTAAATATTAAAAACTAAAATAAATAAGCATTAAAATATTAAAATTACATATGTGGCTTGTATTATATTTCTTTTGGACAGTCTAGAGTCAGACTGTCCACAATGACATCTCTGTTACACTGTATCACCAGGTCTGTATCCTTGGGAAAATTATTGGGTAGTTATGAGAAGCAACTGTCTTCTCTGAAAAATAAAAAAGAGAAAGGTGTGAGGATTTCTTTCCCCTTTCTTTTTCTGTTTCTGGACATCACTGTGTGATGATGGCCACTTTCAAATGATCGGGAGAAACACGGCCGATACACAAAGCACACAAGAGCCGCTCAAGGGCTAGCTGAGCAAACGACAGAAGTAAAATTTCCTGGTGTGCAGTTGGGTTTAAGAATCCATCACTTCCTCTTTTGCTCCTTTGCCCCCGAATCTTGAACACACTTTCCCAGCCATCTCCACTTGTCTGCTCGTGAGAAACACATCTAAGCAGATGCAATCCAGAGCAGTCACATATGTTATATGCATATGATTTGCCAAAATTTGCATGTAATTGGCTTCTGTCTGCAGAATCTGGTCTCTGGCTATTTGATTTTACTGCTGAAATTAAGATATACAGGAGAGTATATTCCCTCTGCCTCCCTCCATCGATCTTTCTACTGTTTCCTCCCAGCTGGCACTGTTGCACTGGCAAGTGGGGTGTCAGAGGTTTCTGAGGGGTGAAGAGATGCTTGATGAGGGGGCAACCGGTGAGGAATGGGATGCTTTGCTTTTATAACACAAGGAACAACATGAGGGTAAAGGGTCCTGATCAGGCTGAGGCCAAGGGTATCCTTGTGATGTAGCTGGACTCTGCTGACCTGGGCCTAGAAGTTGGTTCCACCCAAAGCTTTGAGCTGGTGGGCTCTGCAGGAGGTGGGTGATAGTCTAAGGGGAAATGACAGCACATAACAGAGCTGGGAATCCAACAGGAATTACGGCCAGACGCAGGCAGGAGAAATGTGAGTGTCCCAAAAACGCCCAGAGACGTTTCAGAGACAGCAGGATGCCCATGATAAATAGGATGGATTTCCAAGGTGATTGTAATAATATTTAATAAAATGACAAGTTGATGCCAGCACATTTAAGGATTTGGGGGTGGGGGGCAGGTTGATCTGTTAATTACAGAGAGTCCTCCAAGCTATGGATTCTGACTGAGCTGGTGACACCCTCCTCCTAAGCACAGCAGCCCACCCATCACTCCCATCCATCCCCTCTGGGACCACCCAGGACCTTCCTTTCCCACCATGGTTGTAGCAAAAGACAGCCTCAGGCTGTCTCACCACAATCCAGGAGTCTGGCAGAGAACCCGGGATGGGCATGGAGTTTGGAATAGCTCATTTAGACCCATAGTACATGTGGTCTTGTGCAAACAAAAACAGCTGCATTTTATCAAGTCATACCCAGACAGCATGATGTCCTAGGCAGAGTTTGCATTACTCCAGATACAAACACCATGAACTTCACACTTTGCCTCGCCAGCCTGCGAGGTGCCAGACAGATGCCTGCCTGATGCTAAAGATGGTCACCACGAGCCCAAACACTCCTGTGCTTGGCTTACACTTTCTGTCTGGCAGATAGAAAATGCTTACTGCAAATCCACCCTCTCAAGGAGGCTGAAGACCCCCTAGGTGACATTTTAAAGCGATTGTGCTCTGAACTGTAGCTCTGAATGTGTTGGGGGGGTGGTTCACAAAACTTATTTTCAGCTCCTGTAGTTAGTTCCCAAACACCAGTACTCTAAAAACTGCACAAGAATCACCTTGCAAAGTGTTAAAAAATATGGATGCCAGATTTTCAGCCCCAGGGATTTTGATTCCACATGTCTTGGGTAAGGCCCGGCATCTAAGTTGCTAGGATTTTAATACACAGCCATAGCTGAAACTCACTGACTTGGATCATCGCAGAAAGACAAAAGATCTGTACTTGAGTCTGCTGCCACTCAGATTATCACTTGCGACTGGGCAAGGAACTCTGGAAACAAGGTCCTAGGTACAGAAGGGTTGTATCTCCATCCAGACAGTGTGCAGATTTTTGTCAGGAGGCGAAAAATTGAGTTAAGGTTTCAGTAAAGCAGATAGCGGGGCTTCCTAGGTGGCTCTGCTGCTGCTGCTAAGTCACTTCAGTCGTGTCCGACTCTGTGTGACCCCAGAGACAGAATCCCCGTCCCTGGGATTTTCCAGGCAAGAACACCGGAGTGGGTTGCCCTTTCCTTCTCCAATGCATTAAAGTGAAAGTGAAAGTGAAGTCACTCAGTCGTGTCCAACTCTTTGCGACCCCATGGACTGCAGCCTACCAGGCTCCTCTGTCCATGGGATTTGCCAGGCAAGAGTACTGGAGTGGGGTGCCATTGCCTTCTCTGCCTAGGTGGCTCAGTGGTAGAGAATTTGCCTGCCAATGCAGAAGCCGCAGGAGACGCAGGTTCGATCCCAGGGATGGGAAGATCTCCTGGAGGAAGAAAATGCAACCCACTCCAGTATTCTTGCCTGGGAAACCTTATGGACAGAGGAGCCTGGCGGGCTACAGACCATGGGGTCACAAAGTCAGATACGACTGAGCATGCATGCGTGCAAAGCGGGTTGCACACGTAGGCATACCTAATCATCTGCCGTATTTGAGACATAACCATTAGTCTTCCTTCCTGTAGGACTTTTGATATAAGGAGAGCTTATGTGCCCACCTCATCCCCAGCCACTAGGACAGTTGATTTTTCCTTAATTGTAATGAAGACAATTAAAAAAGAAGTCCGTGGTGCAGGAAGGTTTGTTTATATTTTATGTACACAAGTCTTGTCAAAACAGGTACCAGGCATTCTAAGAAAGACCTAGGATTTATGTCAAACTCCTTATTAAAGCAGAAGAGGAGAAAGAAAGTCTCTACGCTGCGTGTTTTTAAACCTGTTAGGCCTCCCTGCTGTCACCGGGGTTGTCACCACGCTCGATTAGAAGGTTGCCCACTTCTGATGCTGCTCAGCCCGCTTTAATTAACACCTTCCCCTCAGTCCCAAACATCCCTTTAAGCCACTGTGCTCCGCCCAGATAGACTTTTACACCTGTCTTAGCAATTCTAGGAGAGATGTTTTGAAGTGCCTTTTCAAAATCCCTTGTTAATGATCTGGTAATTATTGTGGTGACTTTTTATGAAAGTGTGAAGTGCTCAGCTGGCTCTTAGCTAAGAGAATCCCCCAGGCACCTGCAAGGAGGGACGCAAGAAGGGACAAAGAGGAAAAACACCCTGAGTCTAGGTCTGTCCCAAAGTTAGAGGGGCAGCTGCATCAGGCCAGAGAAGACGCCCTGCCTGAGGCTGTCAAGCCCACCCGGAGCTCCTACTGGCAGATGAGAACTCTCCAAGCCCTGGGAAAGCCTGACTATAGAATGTGGGGAAACTTACACAAAGGACCCTCAAATTCCCAGCAGTCTCCTGGTGGCAACACCACATCCATGGCTGGCTGCACGGAGGAGCTGCACTCCTGCACACGGACTAGGTACTGTCCTTGGTGCCCCAGCCCACATCCCTTTTAAGAAGTCAGGGCTCCTGCCCAGAGAGGCCCGGGGAGAGTTTGATGCTTGCCTTCCTGTCCTTCAGATCTCAGCTGCCAGTGTGCACCAAGCGTGGTCCAGTTGTGCTGGATGCTCCCTGCATCCAGAAGCCCAGTATGCCACCCACCTCCCTACCTGTGCTCCCCAACATCCTGCCGCCACTTGTCAGAGTCAAAGGAGCTCCCCAGGGGCTGAAACAGGATTTGGGGTCTCTCACAGCCTCACAACGCCTCATAATGGAAAAGACTGCAACGCACAACAAACCATCCTAAACAGCCCAAAGTCTCGCAACACCTGAGCGCATCCTTCATCCCCCTCTCCCCACAAAAGGAAAACAGTCCCAGTGGAGGGGTGAAGTGCCAGCCCCAAGGACGCACTTGACTGTGGGACCTTAAGGAGCCGAGGACGTCATCTCGTTTTACCAATGAGCACTGGAACCAGGGAAGGTGATGTGATGGGCTCAAGAAGGAAGGCTCACCAGCCAGTGCCAGGGTGGGACCAGAACCAGGTCCCTGGCAGGGCTCCACCTCCCGTGGCTTTTCTGTCCGTGCCCACTACGAGTCAGGGGGACTTCATAGCTTCATGTGCTGCCAGGGTCCCCTTCCTAAACCAGCAGAGAGCAGGGCCTGGGTTGGGGGCCAGGGCCAGCTGTGCCCCAGCCGCCTCTGACATGCCCTTTGTACGGTGCTAACTGAGGACAGATGCCAATGGGTTGACTGGTCCCTGGCATGACTGCAGGGGGCCCTGGACTCCACCCTCTGCTGGACCAGCCCTACTCCCCATCCTGGCACCTCCTCTGGCCTGGGTACCATGGAAGCTGCCCTGGTCAGTGGCTGGAAATCATGTTCCCAAACCATGGAAACAGCTGGATCTCTTTAGCAAAGCAAACCGAGCTGACCGGCTGGGATCCCTTTCTCTGCTTCTCTGGAGCAACTGGGAGGCAGATGTCCCCAGTATAAACATTTTAATATAACTTTTTCTGTCTCCAGGAACAATACTAGAATAATATGTGACAAAATGGAGAAAACACTGCTCGCCAACATTCCTCCTAGGGACAGTATTCTGTTCATTCAAAAGAAATGCTCCAAGTCAGTGGTTCTCAAAGTGTGGCCCCCAGACCAGTGGCCCCAGCATCCCCTGGAAACCACCAGAGACCTTGTTAGAGATGCAGATTCTTGGTCTCCACTCCTGCCCTACTGCATCAGAACTGCTAGGGTGGACCCTCCAGGGCATTCGGGCACAGTTAAGGTCTGGGAAGCTGATTTTGGTGGAGATGGGGAAGCTCCGGAACATGACCCAGTGGCAAAAACCAGGGATCAGTGGCCTTGTAAGGAGGAAGGGTCTGGCTCCCTTCATGGTTCAGGTCAAGGGAAGTCCCGGGATAGACTGGGAGGCAGGAGCTGGGGAAGAGCTGGATTGCCCTTCACAAAAGAAGGAAAGGATTTTCAAGGTTCCCTGGGGAAAACTAGAGGGGAGGAGAATGAAGACAGTGAGGCTGGATGCAAGAGAGAGACCCTCATAACAGGGAGAGTCGTCAGATCGTCAGTGGAATCACAAGCCTCATGCAACATGCCCTCTCCTCCACAAAGCATTGGTGAAGGTTATACAAACAACCAAAGTTCTGGGGGTTCTACACTCTGGACACCATGAGATGCGCTAAACTCTGCATGGTAGTCTCAATGCCACACTCAACAGAAACCTCTCTGCAAAGTGAATTGTCATGGCTGCATACTCTTTCCTAAGGAGGACATCTCTGTATTTCCTTAGTCATCCCCTCACTGGGGGGCATCTGGTTGGCTTCCAAGTTTTCACTACGGTAAAACAATATATGATAAACATCTTGGAGGTGCAAACTTTCTCTTTATTCATGATTATGACCTTGGAACACAGACTCACAAATGTTGAGCGATCTGCTTCAAATGCTAAGTACTACACAGAACAGAAATTTCCCCTGGGATTAAGCAGGGGAGGGAGTGGTGCTCAGGGAGTGGTGCTCAGAACATTTATGAATATGATTAAGGAAAGAAAAAAAGTATCTTCTTCTTTTGAGAGAGTTATAGGGGTTTCAAGAGTAGAGCCAGGTATTCTGGGGACTGTGTGAAACGGGAGAAGAGGGGCTTTCCAGTAAGATTAAAGCAATGCTAGAGCTGAGGGTGTTTTGAGTGATAACAAGAAGGCTGACAGATAGCTGCTGCATGTATTTGGTTGCAAGGGTCAGACAGGCATCTCTTGCCAGCTTCCAGTCTCACAACTGCGCTTTTAAGCTCACAGTCTGGTCAGAACAGGGGCAGTGCAGGTTTCAATTCCCACTAGATCTAGGGTCACAAGTGATAACGTCAGGCCTTCCATTATCTCTAAGCTCCTGCTGTTGGTTACTCCTTCCTACTATAAACAGGCTTTCCATGCACAGGGAGAGGAAGAATGGGCAGGAGGTGGAGGAAGGAGTGGACAGACATACAGATGACTCCAACCTTCCTTCATCCCAGCCAGAGATGCCACAGGAAAGGGAGCCTTCTCTTCCCTAGCTCCGTGTATCAAATTCCAATGAAGGTCTCTAATTGACTGGCTTGGGTCACAGGCTGGCAGCCTGGGCAAATCATTGTGGTTAGGAGGTTTGGGGCACTGTGATTGGCTAGGCCTGGGTCACATGTCCATCACTGAAACCAGAGCCCAAGTACTAGTAGCACCACCAAAGCCATGTGAATTTAGGGAGCAGTGGATACCCAAAAGAAAAGGATGAAAGTGAGAAACAAAACCACAGATACTCACTATCTGTGCTCCTTCACACTATGGCGGCTACCGCTGATCCATTATGGTATTTCCCCCTTGAACCCAGATTCAGCCTCAGAAACCTTAACACAGCATCCAGGCAGTAATTTCCAGCTAATCCAATCTAGTTTACAAGATAAAAGTGATTTGCTATTTTGGAGCTTAAAACAAGAAGTCAGGTCATTGATGAACAAGAGGCTACAGTGAACTGGATTTAAGGAAAAGTATCTGGGCTTCCCAGGTGGCTCACCAGGTAAAGAATCTGCCTGCCAATGCAGGAGCTGCAGGAGACAAGGGCTCAGGGTCTGGGTTGGGAAGATGCCCTGGAGGAGGGCATGGCAACCCACTCCAGTATTTTTGCCTGGGAAATCCCATGGACAGAGGAGCTTGGCAGGCTATGGTGCATGGGGCCACGAAGAGTCAGACACGACTCAGCACACATGCACATAAGCCAGAAGAACCCTAGTGGGTCCCTTCTGGGAGACTGCAGACGTCAGTCTCCGTGACAGAGAGACGGCTGGGTGCTACTGGAGCGTGGAACATTGTGAGACTGTCTCCCTACAGGAGGCCAAACGTGTTTTCTTTCCATTACTGTTACTGAAAAAAGTGAATTGCAAGTGCAGAAAATCTCTGAGCTCCACTCAACAGATTTCCATGGGGATTTGGCTTTAGGAGAAGTCTGATCCCTCGCACCCATGTGCTTCATTGCTTGATCAATGGTCAGCCAGAGAGGGTGAGTTTTGCTGGGCTAGGGTAGACAGATCTGGGGCCACAGACCCAGTTCCAGGGTAGCACAGAGTTCTTCAAGGAGGGGCTCAAAGCTCACATCTCCAAAGTGCACAGAGCAAAGCAAACCCAGGCACAATCAAGGTGGAGACCACCACTGAGTAAGCTGGCCTGGGTGGTGAAGACAGGGCGCAGCCAGCTCTGGGTGGCCCTGGCACACACCTTCAAGCAGGCAGTCACCTGGGGATTCCGATTCCATCCGAGGGACTGCAGGAGTTTGGTCAACATCCCAGGCACCAGGAAGAAGCACGATCCTCCGGCCCCAGCGGCCTCACGTGGACACTGGGCTCCAAGTTCCTGCCTATTCCATAGACTCCTTCAGGACTAGAGACTGGGGCTGGCTCAGCCTGGGCTTCCAGCTCACATCCAGGTCTCCTGGGGCCTGAACCAGGTTCTCAGCAGAGCCGGAAGGAACGAGGTTTAATTGCATCAGGATGGAAGCTTGCCAAGTGTGCTGACACTTTCAGCCCATGCAATCAATCCTCCATCCTGTAAGTAGAGTGAGAAGTGTGATTCCGGCAATTATAAAGCCCATCATTTTCCTCTTCTTCTCTTAAGTAAATTAGAAAGGCTCTTTGCTCTCACTTTGCAACCGGACCTCATTTTTAAAGTGCAGCTGTAAAAGCACTACCACAGATTGTACTTAAGAGAGGTGCCACGTTTGATGGCCTGTTGGCCCAGGATCTTGGCTTCCAGCCCTGGTGCTGCTGTCAACCAGACTGTGACCTTTAATGAGGCCAGCATCCATCTCTGGGCTTCAGTTTCCCCACTTATAAAAGAAGGAGCTTGGACTGGGTGGCCTCTTTGCTCCCTTCCAACTCTCATGGCCACTGGAATCCACGTGAGCTTGATAACGAGGGATGGCTCTGTGTAGACAGGAATATATTATAGCTTCTTTTAAGCCAGGAGCTATCCTTCCCTCTTTATTTACCACATACAATGACAAATCCCTGCAGGTGCAAATACACCCATTTCCAAAGCAGTGTAAGGACAGAGGAGGAGCAGTCTGCATATGTTTCTGGAACCCAAAGTGCTAGCTACACTCACTGAATGCTATTTTGCAATAAGAATCTCATTTAATCCTTATAAGAGAGTGGCTCTTAGGCCCATTTAACTGACAAGAAAACTGAGACACCGTGAAGTAGTGCATCCAGCCCAGGTCTGGCCAGCTCTGAAGGCCAGGTTTACAGTCACAACTCTTAAATCCCCAAATCTGGGGACTTTAGTAGAAAAAGAATGGGTAGACCCAGAGGCCACCTCAACACGAAGGGAATACCAGGCAGGACACCTGAGTGACAGGGCACACCTAGGTGAGTGGCAGATGTCCCCAAGCATGTGGGCCAGCAGATCCAGCAGGAAGGGGGGTGGTTAAAAGGCATGAGAGACCTTGACAAGTATGTTCTATTTTTCCTGGCTCTCTAAATGGGCTCTGGCTTCCTCCGTCTCCTCCCTACCTCTGCAAATGGAATGCCAACGATTTCACTTGAAGGGAGTGTTTGCTGCTGTTTAGAAGCAGCATGAAGTAAATTTTTATGATGCTGGTTGATGGGGAACATTCAGCTGCCTTGGCTCTGATGACCCAGCTCTGTCTCCCACGTTTGCCATACTGAAACCCTCAGAATTCACCATCTAAATGCTAAATGACATTTTAACTTCTCATAAGGTGGATACAAGAGCCACAAAATGTCATTTGCCTTAAGGGTTTTCTTTTCAAAAGAAATTACTTTAAGTAGCCCCAAAGTTTTAGAAATGCACATCACCGTAATACTTTAAAAAAATGTTTTAAAAGGTAGTTTCGGTCAGTTTGTCTGACAGATGCTCACCCTGGAAATAAGTGCTTACTGACAATTTTTTTTTCTTTTCACAGAAATTAGTCTGCTGTCCCCATCAACGGGGTTTAGTCAACACCTCTTGAATACTTTGCCAAGTAGCTTGTGAATACGTTATCTTAGAAACCATCAACGTCAAACCTGAAGGCTCTCAGGTATCTTGGGAGCTCCAGGCTGGATGTCCGCCCAGCTGTCCCAGCACTTACTGAGCACCTACTTTGTGCCACATGCCCTGGTAACCCTGGTGGAAGAGCAATGGGCATGGGGAATCCAGGGCTCCATCCATAAGGATGCACTGGATTGGGAAAACATCCAGAATTTCTGAATTGGTGGAATATACAAACTGGGGCTAAGTGCAGCCTAGATATAATTGCTACATTAAAGAGATGCAGATGGCCCATCTTTTGCCAGCTGCCCAGACATCCTGCATCTGCTTCTTCGTCATTAAAACAGGACAGTAACTTCCAGCTCGCAAGGTTGCCGGTGACAGTGGAGGCCATTTAGCAGGTCTGCGATTAAGAATACAGCTGTTAGACAAGGTCTGAATTTTGGTTCCACTGCTGTGATCTCATACAAGTGACTTAATCACCCCAACCTCGGTTTACCTCCTATGCGCAATGGCCACTGGGAAAGGCTGAGGGCAGGAGGAGATAGGGGGACGAGATGGTTGGATGGCATCACCGACTCAATGGACTTGAGTTTGAACAAACTCTGAGAGAGAGTGAAGGACAGGGAAGCCTAGCGTGCTGCAGTCCATGAGATCACAAACAGCCAGACACAACCGAGAGACTGAACAACAGCAACAAAATGAGCACAGTAATCTCTTCCTCGGGAGCATATGGTGGGGATGAATTTCAAGTGCTCAACACAGTGCCTAGAGCACACTGTCTGTCAAGGGACATTTATCATCTGAGGAAGGCACCAATGACAGGCCAAGCCCAGGAGAGGAGTTCACTTGGCAGAGTTTCTCTCCCCTTCCAGTTCTTTCACCTCAGCACCATTTGCATCCTCCCAGGTCTCTCTTAGACACTTTCCATCACTCTATAACAGCAACAGCTTCTTATTTCCTCAAAAAGTCTTTGTTGAAATCTTACCAGAAGCCCAGCATGATGTTTGGCTCTCTGAATAGAAAAGAAATACCAGCAGCAGCCCTGCCCACCACGAGCACAGGGTATCCACAAGCAAACAATGAACACACCAGACAGAACTGTCTTAGTAACAGCCTGAGCTGGCAACAGCAGCCTCGTCCCAAGGCAGCCCACGATTAATTGCCAAATGAATTGTGTGGGCAATAACTGCTGCCAGCAGTGAGTGGAGGGAAATCTCTCTTCTGACCACAGCGGTTGGGAAGGATAAAGGTCCACATCCTGGAGATCTGGCTGAGCCACTCAGGGAGGTCACGAAGCAGTCTGGAAGCAGAGGACACAGGACTGGTCTAATCACCCAACACTGGGGGCTCCCAGCCCTTCCCCAGTGGCTGGTACAAAGGCCCAGCTCTTCAGAAGCAGTTGTGTGATCTGTCAAGTTTCCCATCTGAGGGATGGGATATCTCAGGGAGACAGGCATGAAAAGAATTCTTCCCCCATTTCTTAGTGCCACCCCCCACCCCTCCGCCTCCACTAACACACACACCAACCCAACTACCACAGCCTCCACCACTGATTCTGATGTAGCTGAACCCTCATTTTAAGCCCCTCTTTCCTCCGTCCTATTTTTATGATTCTTTTGTGGTTCTTGCTTCTCAGTCTACAGCGTGTGGTAATAATATCTTCTTCATTCCACCCACGTAATAAGAGAGAACTGACGAATCACTGTACCTGTGGCACTCTGAGGTCGTTAGATGAAAGGAATTCAAATAACCCAGAGAGATCTTTTTGTTAAGTATAACTTCAATAGGCAGCCTAAGGAAAAATTAGCTGACCCCTGGGAGGGACACAGGAAATGAAAAAAATGCAACAACTGGGCATCATTACTAATTATTTTCTTTGAAATCCTCATGATTGTTTTCTAACAACACAGCCCATGTAGAAAAAACTTGCTATTTGTGTTTTATAGATGAAACAGAGATTTATCAAATCTCTGTTTGATAAAAATGATAAGACTTGAGCAGATGGAAGGAGTGTCACTTGCTTTCTTCCTTAGAAGGGAACTGGGGTCATCTGGGATGTTCCTCCCAGTCACTCAGCTTGCCCTGGCTCACGCCCCTAAATACTGCTGGGCATCTGGGTCTGAGCTCAGTTCAGCCTTCCAGGCCAAACTCTGCCTGGCCATGTGGTTCCCCACGAGACCTGGCTCCTCCGCCGGTTCTGGGCAGGGCAGGCAGGGCTGGGGGTGGCTCCTGGCCTGCAGGCTGGGGACGGCTGTGTGAGTCTCATTGCTGTGGAACTGGTATGGCTCTGTCCATCTCAAGCCCCTGACTACTGCCCACACCCTGCCTGCTGGGTCGGCCCGGTCTACTGAATTCACTCACTCATTCGTCAACTGGTCACTGGACCTCTACTATGTGCCACGCGTTGTTTCATTGAACAAAACAGATAAAGCCTTGCTTTGGGGGATCAGGCATTCCAAAGAAGGGAGACATTAAACCAAGAAGAACAACACGCAGTGTGTCAGCTGACGGTAAGTACCAGGAAGGCAGGGAACAAGGCACCAGAGGATGGGGAGGGATGGGGATGCTGGTAGTGGGTGCTATTTTATAGGAATGGTCTGGCAAGGCCCCTCTGGGGAATCTGATATCTCAGCAGAGATCTGAAGGAAGGGAGGGAGCAAGAAAGACAGCTACCAGAAGAACAACATCCCAGGCAGGGGAAACAGCTTGGGCAAAGGCTCTAATTCTAGATGTGCTTGCTGTGTTCCAGCAAGGAAGCCAGCAGACCTGGAACAGAGCCAGTGAGGGGAAGGGAAACTGGTAGAAGATGGATCAGAGAAGGGACCAGAAGCCACAATTAACCGTCAGGCCTCTGCCCGTAGCTCAGGCAGAGTTCTTAACCAGTAGGCTAACTCAGTCAGCAGCTGTGTGTTGAGTGCCCTTTGCTCCTGGGTAGACTCCCAGATCCCCACTGGGCTGAAGGGAAGAGCACAGAGTGATAATGGCTGCAAAAGACAGTGGGACTTTAATTTCCTTTTTTTCCCAGAGTATTAGTGGTACATTTAGAGAATATGAAGATGGCAGAAGAGAATAATGAGGCTGAGAAGTAGAGAAACAGGTAGCCAGGTTTCTAACGGTTTCCTCCACTGTTTTCCAATCTTTGTCTAATGCTGTTATGTTTATAATATATGTATATCTTTAAAAAGAAACTTGGGACTTCCCTGGCAGTCCAGTGGTTAAGACTCTGTGCTTCCACCACAGTGGGTGGAAGCTCAGGTCTGATCCCTGGTTAGGGAACTAAGATTCCACATGACATGGGGCACAGCCAAAAGAAAAAAAAGGTTTTAAAATTACTATGAATAAAATAAAAAGAAACTCAACCAAAAGTTTTTATCAAGATAAAAGAAAATTATGCCATATAGTCGTTTAACTAATGCACAGACTTTGGAACGCAACCTCCATAAGACAAGACACAACCAGTTTTTTAAAAAGCACAAACTCTGAGTCAGTGGAGACCAGACTGACATCCTGGCTTTGTCACCAGCTTCTGTGAGGCCTCAGGTAAATTACTCACCCTCTCTGAGCCTTAGTTTTTCACTGTAAAATAGGTATCACTCTGGGACTATTGAAAAGAGTAGAGATGATGTGTAAAACATCTGGCATGTGGAAAGTACTCAATAAATGGTGGCTTGTCAGAGCTTTAGCAAACAGGCAAATCTATCCAATCAACAAAGAGCAAAACATAAATTCTCAGAAAGGAAAAAAAAAAACCACCACAGGCCCTCTCTCCCCTGTTCGGTGCTTCTTCTGTCTCTGGTAACACACCAGCACACAAAACTGAAAACAATTTTATCTTATCTTCCCCAATTCCAACTGCCCCCAAAGAAAGCAAATCATTCTAGAACTGTATGGCTGTCCCTCTGAATGAGGGCACGGTGCTGGAGTCCATAGCATAAAATGGAAAGGGGGCAGAATTCGGCTTCCCAGGATGCAGGGCAATGGTGGCACAGCTTTGCACTTAACTGTTTGGCTCCACAACTGGTTCTGTGTCTTCTCCCTCTGCTGCTGCCTCCCTGCTCAGACAAAGCCAGAGAGTTCCTACCTCTTGGTCAAACCCTAGAGAGCATCCCTCGCTACCAAAGACACTGGACTTAAAACCCACCCCTTGAAAACTGGGTGACTCTCAGCCTTCAGGATTACCTGAGGCCCCTGTTCTTGGGCTGTTCACCAGCCACATAGCTCAGATTAAAACAGCTCTGCCAGATCAGACAGAAGATTCTGTACCTGACATGCAAGGTTAAAAGGAAAACTAATTTTTAATAAAAGCACAGAAGTTCACATTGTCCTGATAGCTTGCTTCCCAGCAGAAAAGTGATGAAGGTTTAAACTAAAGGGGAGTCCTGGTTCCTTGGGGAAATTAATCATTTCTGTAGAAATCAAAGATCATTCCAGCTAGCCTGCACTGAACTAATAGGAGCTACATCTTTTCAGCCACCACATAAGCACCTTTGTGGACGGATGGACAGACATTGGGTTGAGCGCACTGATCACACCAACCCTGCAAGGCAGGTACCACTGACCCCAGTGTTGAGATGGGGAAGCCAAGGCCAATTAGAATAATAGCTTGCCCCACTAGAAAGAAGCCACGTAGGTTTGGGACCTATATTTTGGAGCTGTTTTTACATCTTCCTCAACCTGGTTTGACTCATTGTTAGATACAATGGATAAATCTGCCAGAAATGTAATCAGCCACCAAGCCTAGCAATGTTCTGTTTAGGAAAGGAAGTTTAGAGGGAGTGTCATTTCGCTGAGGGCCTGTTTCTGCTCTCCACACTCCTTCCCTCTCAGACTCAGGAACAGCCGGTGCTCCGAGGGCACATTGGCTTCAAACCACAGGGTTATTCTCTTGAAGGGGCATGAGGGAATTTTTCTTAACAAGTGTAAAAGGCCAGATTGCTTAAAAAAAAAAAAAAAAAAAGAGGTGGTTTTTTTTTTTTTTTTTTTTAACATATAAATCTGATCTTGGCAGTTATTCTTGACAGGCTTTCCCCCACTTAATGCCCTAACAGGGATGAATCTTCCCTTGAAAACGTTCTACATACGAATCTTTCATAAATACCTTGCTCATCGGACCTGCCAAATAGGGCTTGTTTCCTGGGAACCCCAGAACCGCTGTGGGGCTCACATTCCCACCAGAACCCCTGCACCTCAACTCCACAGAGTTCTTGGAATTTTCCTTGGGGTCTGCTTGCTGTGAGAATAACAAGTGGATCTATTGTGTTGGAGGCACATTAAAAACCAGCCGAACTCTGCAGACTTGAGGAGACACGGTGGCCAGGAGTTCTGGTTCTGGCTCCTGCGGTGACCTGGGGACGTCTCAGTTTTACCTCTGTGAAAGGAACGGGGTCCGGAGAGCACCAAGGTGAGACACCACTCGGCCGCCTCAGGCGTAACAAAGGCTGGTCGCCGGGCCCTTGAGCCTCCCTCAAGAGGACGCAATTCTCTCAGAGCGCTTTCTCCGCTTGGAGTTGGACTCCGGCGGTTGGCCCGGCCGCCAGGGCGCGTCCGCAAGCTCCGCCGGCCCTGCCAACCCCCACCGCGACCATCGGACGTTCTCCATAGACGCCTCGGCCGCGCCCGCGCTCAAGAACCGGAGCCCCACCCCCGCACGCGGCCAGCACCCGTCTCGCCCCCAGCCACGCCCCCCGACCACGCCCCCGCCCCCGCCGCGGCGCGTGCAACCCCGCCCTCCCCGGAGTCTCCGAGCGGCGCGCGGGCGGTGGGCGGGGCGCGGGCGCGGGCGGTGGGCGGGGCGCGACGGGGCGGAGCGCGCGGGAGGCGGAGCGGAGCCGGGGATTCCTGCTCCCCGCGAGCGCCCGGCCCAGCAGAGCTGCCCGGCCGTCCGAGGGCCCCCGCGCGGGGAGAGGCGGGGAACCCCAGACGCCGCCGGGCCGGGAGGGAGCCCCACGCCAAGCGAGCCGCCGCCGCCGCCCCCGCGCGGGCCTGTCTGGAGGTCCGACGCGTCTTCACTCCGCCCGCCGCCAGCCCCCGCGATCCCGCCGTCCGCTCGCCGACCCGTCTCCCTCGCGCCATGCAGCCACCACCAGCCCCGCGCGCGTAGGCGCCCGCCGCAGGCCATGCTGCCCCTGCTTGCCGCGCTGCTGGCCGCCGCCTGCCCGCTGCCGCCCGCCCGCGGCGGGGCCGTGGACGCGCCGGGCCTCCTCGGGGCGCCCCTCAACGCCTCGGTCAACGCGTCGTCCTCAGACGAGCCGGCCGCCCCGCGGTTGCTGGCCTCGGCTGCGCCCGGGGCCCCCGAGCGCCCGGAGGAGGAGGCGGCGGCGCCGTGCAACATCAGCGTGCAGCGGCAGATGCTGAGCTCGCTGCTTGTGCGCTGGGGCCGCCCGCGGGGCTTCCAGTGCGACCTGCTGCTCTTCTCCACCAACGCGCACGGCCGCGCCTTCTTCGCCGCCGCCTTCCACCGAGTCGGGCCGCCGCTGCTCATCGAGCACCTGGGGCTGGCGGCGGGCGGCGCGCAGCAGGACCTGCGCCTCTGCGTGGGCTGCGGCTGGGTGCGCGGCCGCCGCCCCGGCCGCCTCCGGCCCACCGGCGCCACCGCCGGGGCGCCCACCGCTCTGCCCGCCTACCCTGCGGCCGAGCCCCCCGGGCCGCTGTGGCTGCAGGGCGAACCGCTGCATTTCTGCTGCCTGGACTTCAGCCTGGAGGAGCTGCAGGGCGAGCCGGGCTGGCGGCTGAACCGCAAGCCCATCGAGTCCACGCTGGTGGCCTGCTTCATGACCCTGGTCATCGTCGTGTGGAGCGTGGCCGCCCTCATCTGGCCGGTGCCCATCATCGCCGGCTTCCTGCCCAACGGCATGGAGCAGCGCCGGACCACCGCCAGCGCCGCCGCCGCCGCCCCCGCCGCCGTGCCCGCGGGGACCACCGCCGCCGCCGCCGCCGCTGCAGCCGCTGCGGCCGCTGCCGCGGCCGTCACCTCGGGGACGGCGACCAAATGACCCGGCCCGCTCCTTCCCGTGTCCGTTCCGTGTCCGCGCTCTCGGTGCCTTTCCCGCCGGGAGACTCGGCCGGTGTGCTTCGTGCTGTAGTGACCGTTAGTTCTTCTGGGGAGGGGACCGCCGAAGAGGCCCCAGCGTGTGGGAAAAGCCAGGTTTGTGCCCCGCTTCTGGCTCCGAAAAGTAGATGCAAGCCCTTGCCCTGCAGGGTGGGATCCGCAGCTTGGAAGACGGAGAGGAGGGAAATGGGGCCCCTTCCCCTTTTTTGCGCACCCTGCCCTCCTCCCTCCCCGCACCCACGTGCCCTATAGAAAACGACCAAATCCTGTGTATTTGTTTTATATATTTAATAACTGTTTTAAATGAAAGTTTTAGTAAAAAAAAATTAAATTGCTATTGCTGTAGTCAGAGAAGCTCTTTGTATCTGAACATAGTATTTGAAATTTGTTGTTTTTTAATTTATTTAAAAGGGGGGCATGGGAATGATTTAACATCGATATATTGTTACCGCTGAAAATGAACTTTATGAACCTTTTTTCAAGTCGATCTATCCAGTGACGTGGCCAGATGGGCGTTTCTTCTTGTACTCTGTGTTTTTTTGGCTTTTAATACAGACATTTTCCTCCAGAGATGCGTATGTGCCTTTTCTTTATTTGATTCGGAAAAGGAATCCAAGAATTACGAGATGATCCCCTGAAACGTGAGGAAGGGAATCTCCAAAAAGTTAGAGAAGGGCTAACTATCTCCCTTACCTGTCTGGGAGAGGTGGGAGATGGAAACCAAATTACTGACCCTAATGCCCCCACCCCATGTTGTTTCGCCCTGCACCACACTGCCCTCCCCTGAAACAACATCCCTCCCCCCTCAGCCTCACTACCACTTGTCATGGTGGCATTCAGAGTTTTATGTGACTTATCTTTTTACCCACTTCAGGCAAGCCCCACAAAACACCCAGTAAAGTGCTGAAATGGTAAAATCAGTAGGTCCTCTGAGCCAAGTGTCTTTCATGAAAACAATTCATTTTAAAAGGCATGTAGATTTCCTTTTCATATGTGTAACCTTTAGTATATGGACACGTTTCAAAAGCTGGTTTTAAAACGGGGGGTATTTTGGCATTAAGATTTTTTCTCGAGTAAAGTCTTACGGACTAATAAACACCTTTAAAAAACTATTAAAGCTACTTTCCCTTTCTCCATCCCCTCCCCACTTCTGAGTGAATACGTGCACTAGAGCATTCCATTCTGGTGAATAGTAGGTACTGTTCTTGATAGTTCTCAAAGTAGGGTCCTGGGGACAGCAGCATCAGTAGCACCTGGGAATTGTTAGAAATGCAAAAGTGGGGCCCTGTCCAGGAACTACAGATGCAGAAGCTCTGGGGTAGGGCCCCGCAATCTGTTGTCTCTCCCCGCTCAGCTCCAGCCACCAGGATCTCACAGTCCCCAGGCTAGGTTTGAAAACCCCTACACGGGTGCTGACATGCGGTCATTTCTGCCACCCCCGGGAATGGGCCAGGGTCCAAGGGTATTTTGAGGAGGATGGGGATTTACTGTGGTTCTCTGGTGGCACAGCAGCGGCTCACCCAGGACAAATAAGGGACTCTCTCCACCTCTCACTCTTGGCATTTTCTGGTGTTCCAATTGTCTGAGCGTTGCCAGATCTGTCTCCTTACCTAAAGGACTGAGGTTAGCTAATGTGCTGGGGAGGACCCATTATTTTTTGTGCTTTCATGGGCCAGTGATGAAGGTCAAAATACTTAGCATCCTGATAACACCCTAAGGCCTCAGTTTGACCCTTCATACAAATTGTCTCCCAGAAAGCTTTTTTGGCACTTGAGGAAATAACCTGTTTGGGGAGGGGTACCCACCAGGACCCAATTTGCTCTGTTTCCAGAGTCCTTCCTGGGCTCCTGGGAAGTTCCATCAGACTTCCTGAGGGTCAGTTGGCAGGAGCGAGGCGGGGCAAGATTGATGACCCCCCTAGCTCTCTACTTCACCCTGGGTCTGACCCTGGACTGCAGGTTTGAACCTTGTTCAGAACCTAAAAGAGCCCCCTCCTAGTGGCTGTGCCTCAGAGTCTTGTCCCTGCAGTTTTCCCAGCAGTTCGAAGCTCCACACTGTTCTATCCTGGAGGATACACTGTGAATTCCAGCCTAGCTCTTAGGCTTCCTTGTAAATTCCACTCTGGACTTAAATCATGAATCACACTGTATAATGATCTAGAATTGTGATCTTTATCATTATAGTTAGTACCTTGGAATCTATTTCAGAATATTCTATGATCATAGAACTACCTTGGCTGGAGTTAAATTCCATATTCATTGGTTCTTTTGGTAAAAAAGATGCTGAGTTTTTTCCTAAAAGCTTTATCATTATATTAATATAGTACCTCTCCTCCTGTGTTCCTAGATAACTCTGCAACCTCTTTAGGAGGACTACAATGGCAATACGGAGACTGCCCTGGTGGCTCAGACGGTTAAGCATCTGCCTACAATGTGGGAGACTGGGGTTCGATCCCTGGGTCAAGAAGATCCCCTGGAGAAGGAAATGGCAACCCACTCCAGTGTTCTTGCCTGGAAAATCCCATGGACACAGTCCACAGGGTCGCAAAGAGTCGGACATGACTGAGCGACTTCACTTTCACAATGGCAATAATAATAATTATTATTATCACCATCATCATAAATAAATTATTATTTTGGATTAGAGAGGGAAAAGTAGAAGGGAAAACAGTAACTAAAAGGAGAGAAGTGAATTTACCACCTGAGCCACCAGGAAAGCCCAAATTTAAAACATCAGCTTTAATTTTGCACATCAGAGAAAACCATAAACAAGATGAAAAGACACCTACAGAATGGGAGAAAATATTTGCAAATGATGCAACAGATCAGGCTTAATTTCCAAAATATGCAAACAGTTCATACAGCTCAACAACAACAGAAAACCTCACAAATAACCCAACTGAAAAATGGGCAGAAGACCTAATCAGACATCTTTCCAAAGATATACAAATGGCCAAAAGGCACAGGAAAATATTCTCAAAGTCGCTAATTACTATCGAAAAGCAACTCAAAACTACAATGAGGTATCACCTCACACCAGTCAGAATGGCTATCATTTAAAAGTCTGCAAATTCAAACCTGGTGCTCGGTAACAACCTGGAGGGGTGGGATGGGGTGGAGGTTGGGGGGAGGCTCAAGAGGGAGGGAACATATGTATACCTATGGCTGATTCATGTTGATGTATGGCAGAAACCAACCCAACATTCTAAAGCAATTATCCTTAAATTAAAAATATATATATTTTTTAAAAGTCTGCAAATAACAAATGCTGGAGAAGGCATGGAGAGAAGGGAACCCTCCTACACTGTTGGTGGGAATGTAAGTTGCTACAGCCACTATGGAAAACAGTATGGCAGTTCCTCAGAAAACTAAAAATAGAGTTGCCATGGGACCCAGCAATCACACTGGTGGGCATTTATCTGGAGAAAGCTCTAATTCAAAAAGGTACATGCACCCTCATGTTCACAGCAGCACTGTTCACAATAGCCAAGCCATGCAAGCAACTTAAATGTCCTGCAGCAGATGAATGGAGAATGATGTGGTGCGTATATATAATACTGCTCAGCCGAAAAAAGAAATAATGCCATTTACATGGACCTAGAGATTACTATACTAAGTGAGGTAAGTCAGAGAGAGAAAGACAAACACCATATCACTTTGTGGAATCTAAAATGTGACACAAATAAACTTATCTACGAAACAGAAACACTCACAGAGCAGACCCGTGGTTGCCAAGGGGGTGCAGTGGGCCGAAGATGGGGGGAGCTGTGGGGCTGGCAGGTGCAGAATGTTTACATAGAACGGGCAGACAGCAAGGCTTTACTCGATAGCACAGGGAACTCTACTCAACATCCTGTTACAAACCGTAATGGAAAAGAACAGAAAAGAGCGTGTGTGTGTGTGTGTGTGTGTGTGTGTGTGTGTGTAACTGGATCACTTTGCTGTACAGCAGAAATTGACACAACATTGTAAGTCAACTATAATAAAAATATTTTTTTTAATCAGCTTTAAGAATAGAAAGGTTATCCCCCACCTCATCGTCCCCTCCCCTTCCCCTCACACACAATGAAAGACCCCACACAAAGGCACAAAGGACATCAAAGTGGGGTGGCCGACCTGGAGCCATCGCCTGCAGCAGGCGAGGAACCCGCCATAGGAAGGATGCGCACTGACAGGGGCCACGAGGGCAAGAGCTGGGAACAGCTTCTGCTGGCCTCCCTCTTATAAGTGCTACCCCTGAGTGGACAGCCCCACCAACTCTCTGCTCTGCTCTGAACAGTTTCCTCCTTTGGCCCTGGAAGGCTAGAATCATTGCTTTCCAAACCGTGTCTCCCCTAGACTGAGAGGCATAGCCTGTGGTGCCAACTCCAGATTGTCACCATGTCCCTGCAGTGGTTAACACGGCTCAGAAATGACACTTTGCTATGCAGCATCATCCTTGTACCCTGGCTTGAACGTGAATGCTATCTATCCGCTGTAGAAGTATTAGGAATGATGACACACAGGCATAGAAGGAAAGGAGAGCTCATCTTTCTACTACCCAAAGGCTAGCCCTGCCAGAGTTTTGGTGCACACACTTCCAGTCTATATCTACACATGTATATGTGTCCAGGATAAGTTATTTACACTACAAATGGAGTTGTTCTATACTTAACTGTTCTGAAAACTTTTCTTTATTATACAAGTGCTGCATCATAGAGAACTGAGAAAATACCCTTTGTAAGACAAAGGAATAGATGGCAGCAACACCACCAGGACAGTCAGTGACCGTGACTCATTTTTATCGATAAACCTTCATGCATATGTTCTACGTATATGAACCCCAGCGGGCACCTGCTTCTCAGAGCCCTGCTGCCTCCACTCAGGAGCCTTTGAGGGGTCCCTCCCTCTGCAGAGGTTTATGGAAGGCTTCTCAGGGCAGTGAGTGTTTAAAGGCTGTATTCTCGATGTGGGTCAGAGGTCCAGCTGCAACAGGATATTGAAACCTATCTGAGGACCAAAGGCTTGATGAAGATTTTTGGCAGAGAGTGGGCTGGGGAGGTCTTCTATCTTTCCCATCACAAGTCCATCATCTCCAACACGAATCAAAGCCAGCTCAAACTTTCTACTCTTCCTGGAGAAACATATCTACTCTTGAGGTTTCAGATGAGGTTGCTAAGGACAGAATACAACTTTAGAGAATGAACAATGAGATTCCTCCCTTCCAGTCATAACCATGGAGCTGCCTTGTATTGTCTGGTTTTATTTGATGTCTTGGTGTGAAATGAATTCTGAGATTCAATAATCAGAAAGGATATTGCTCCTATATAATGCTGCCCCTAAAGCTGTCACAACCCCACATGGCCAAGTAGCAGCTGCATTCAGAAACCGCTGCTGTCAGGGGCAGGGATTAAAGACAGAACCTCCCCAGAGAGAGGAAGGAGATGGGGCCAGAGGTGGGAGGAATCCACCAAGGATAGGAACTATCATTGAGTCAAAATATATTCAGCACCAATCATAATAAATGCACAGTGTTAAGGACTTCTAGGAGTGATCCTGTCTAGGACTGGGGTCCCTGGAAGTAGAGTCTGAGATGGGAAGACTCATACAAGCGGTTGATTGAGGGGTGCTCTCAGGAGGAAGGGAGTGGGGGAAGCAGGGAAGGAGCAAAGCAAGGATGTGGTGTCAGCTGGAATCAGCTTCAGCCAACCCCACGAGGGTCTCTGGAGAGGGAATTGTGCCACTTGATGCCAAAGGCTGGGCTTCTGTACTCCCATTTCAATCACTGGCCAAAGTTGGGGCCGGGGGAAAGGGGCTGCATGGCCTCCCTGGCAGCTCCCATTTAACTTGGCCCAGGTCCCCATAGACAGAGGGAGCTGGGAGATATTAGAAGCCAGCACACTTCCAGCAGGTCTTCCCTAGTGGCTCAGATGGTAAACAATCTCCCTGCAATGCAGGAGACCCATCCCTGGGTCGGGAAGATCCCCTGGAGAAGGGAATGGCAACCCACTCCAGTATTCTTGGCTGTAGAATCCCATGGAGGAGCTGGTGGCCTGCAGCCCATGGGGTCGCAGAGTCGGACATGACTGAGTGACTAATGCACACAAACACTCCCAGCAGTGGTGGATTGCAGGCCCGTAAAGGGGATCTGGGTGGGACACCCTCAGGATTCACTGCCGACCTCGCCTCACTCTTGAGTTCATTCCCAGTAGTAGCAAGTGGGGAATAAAGCTGAAAGGCATCAGGTGAAGTTTATTTCTTTCTTTAATTTAAACAAAAAATTCTTTATTTATTTTTGGCTATGCTGTCTTTGTTGTTGCACACCAGCTTTCTCTAGTTGTGGCGAGTGGGGGCTACTCTTCACTGCAGCACACAGGCTTCTCATTGCAGTGGCTTTTCTTGTGCAGAGTACAGGCTCTGGGTGTACGGGCTTCAGTAGCTGCAGTGCAGCAGTTGCTCCCCGGCATGCAGGATCTTCCCGAACCAGGGATCGAACCTGTGTCCCCTGCATTGGCAGGCAGATTCTCATCCGCTGAACCACCAGGGAAGTCCCAACACCGAGTGAACTTTAAACTCTCCATCCCACTCAGGAGCTGACGCCCAGGGCTTTGGCCTGTCTCAGGTGACGTCCAGCTAGCCGGCCTTGCCTCTGGGTGTCCTGCACCCGTGCCACCTGAGGTGCAGCCGGCTCTGGTGTGCTGGGCCTCCCTGATGAAGTCTGAAGTCCTGCCATTTGTCTGTGTTCAAAGCCGTAGCTCCTCAACCCTTGTGTTATAAGGGAAGTCCCACAGTATTAGTACCAGCATTAGATACAGTGTTAGCATCCCTGAGACTTCCAGCAGCCTGGCAGTCATATGACACAGGGCACTGGGCCCCCTGCTTAGGGTACCAGCCTTGCCATTAATGAGTTGCTTGGCCTTGGTTTCCTTGTCTACAGTACAGGGCTGTTGGATGAGGAGATGCCTCAGTCCTTCCAGGCCTGGAGTATCGTGTTCTTTTCTCCCCTTCCTATCTCCCAGGCTAGTCAGAACACACCGGCTACAAAGACACACCCCTCAAGCATTTCTTCAGGCAGACTGAAACAGAGGCCAAGCCCACTCGTTTTTCCGGGTGACTTGAAGCAGAAAAGTACAGTACAAATCAGAGAAGAGGTGTTTTATTAGAGAGATTTTTAACCACTGGATTATCTACACTGGCTGCTTGTGTGGATCTAATAATCCATAAAATTATGATTTTACTTTCCTCTATTCAAATGCCCAGAGGCATGGAATAAAGGTTTTTCAAGTCAATGAAGCAAACAAAAAGTGAGAAATTTTTCACAGTGAAAAAACATCTTCTTTGCTTTTGTGGGTTAACACTGGGTATCAGATTCTAAGGCAGGGCCTACATGAGACAAGGAACAGGAGAAGTTATCCTGGGTTATATACCTACTACATCCAGGAACTTGACTTTCCAAATCATCATGGCAATCTTAGGAGACAGACAGCGTTTTCACTACGTTAATGATTTATGGACAGACTTAGGCTTTGGAAGCCAAAATAACTTACCCAAGTTCACAGCTCAGACACAGGAAAATGTCACAAAGCCTACCCGGCTCCTGCAAATCCAGGGCTTTTGGCTAAGGTAACTCGGTTCAGTAACTCCACGGGAAGTTATTTTAAAATAAACATTCCATTCATCACATGGAAACATATACACTAACATATATAAAATAGATAGCCAGTGGGAATTTGCTGTATAAGGCAGGGAACTCAAACTGGGACTCTGTGACAACCTAGAAGGGTAGGATGTGGTGGGAGGTGGGAGAGAGGCTCAAGAGGGAGGGGACATTTGTATACCGATGGCTGATCCGTGTTGATGTATGGCAGAAACCAACACAATATTGTAATTACCCTCAATTAAAAATAAAGAAAAACAAATGAAACAAATGTGAATTCATCCAACACCTGCACCCCTTTGTCTTCTTTCTTTTTCCCCCAGTAAACCAGATTTAGAAGATTTAGATCTAACCAGGCATGTTTTTACTTACGATAACCAGAGCATATTTTATGCATGTTTTTCCAAATTAAGTAGTCAGGGAAATTGTCTTATTTTTTAAAATCAGGATCTTTGGCACCAGTCTAATAATATGTGGCCCATGGGGGACAGGCCATCCTTCCATGTGCAAAATAAGATTCCGAGTTTGGGTACAAGATGTCCAGGAGAATCCTGGGAGAGCTGGCTGCCTAGACCCTGAAGACTTGGGAACGGTGAGGTCATATCCAGCCTTCCCCACTGGGGGAGAGGCCACCAGTGGCATGGAAGTGGAATTTGGGAGCAGCATCCACAATATGCTGAGGGAGGAGAGAGAGCTTGCCTTAGACATTGCTCCTGGGTCATCCTGACTATCCCCCTGCAGGGGCCCTGCGGGCTCTGGGCAAGACGCCCAGAAGTTGGCAAGGTTTTTCTGTAAAGGGCCAAGTAGTAACTATTTTCAGGTTTGTGGGCCATGCAGACTACCAAAGCTACTCAGCTGGGCTGGTGTAGCTCAAAGACAGCTACAAGAGGGCTTCCCTGGTGGCTCAGTGGTAAAGAATTCACCTGCCAATGCAAGAGGCATGGGTTCGATCTCAGTCCAGGAAGATCCCACGTACCACAGAGCAAGTAAGCCTGTGCACCACAACTGCTGAAGTCCGTGCACCTAGAGCCCATACTCCCCCGAAAGAGAAGCCACCACACGAGAAGCTTGCACACCTCAAGGGAGAGTGGCCCCTGCTTGTCACAACTAGAGAAAGCTCAGTGCAGCAAGGAAGACCCAATGTGGCCAAAAATAAGAAAAGAGTATGTAAATGAAGAGGTGTGGCTGTACGTATGTATGTATTTTTCATAAAGAAAGTGAAAGTGAAGTCCCTCAGTTGTGTCCGACTCTTTGCAACCACATGGCCTGTAGCCCACCAGGCTCCTCCATCCACGGGATTTTCCAGGCAAGAGTACTGCAGTGGATTGCCATTTCCTTCTCCAGGGGATCTTCCCAACCCAGGGATTGAACCTGGGTCTCCCACATTGCAGGCAGACGCTTTACCATCTGAGCCACCAGGGAAGCCAATTATATATTGGTAACTTTATTTATGGACATGGAAATTTGAAATCTGTATACATGCCTTTGACTGTGTGGATCACAATAAACTGTGGAAAATTCTGAAAGAGATGGGAATACCAGACCACCTGATCTGCCTCTTGAGAAATTTGTATGCAGGTCAGGAAGCAAAGGTTAGAACTGGACATGGAACAACAGACTGGTTCCAAATAGGAAAAGGAGTTCGTCAAGGCTGTATATTGTCACCCTGTTTATTTAACTTATATGCAGATACATCATGAGAAATGCTGGACTGGAAGAAACACAAGCTGGAATCAAGATTGCTGGGAGAAATATCAATAACCTCAGATAAGCAGATGACACCATCCTTATGGCAGAAAGTGAAGAGGAACTAAAAAGCCTCTTGATGAAAGTGAAAGTGGAGATTGAAAAAGTTGGCTTAAAACTCAACATTCAGAAAACGGAGATCATGGCATCCGGTCCCACCACTTCATGGCAAATAGATGGGGAAACAGTGGAAACAGTGTCAGACTTTATTTTTTTGGGCTCTAAAATCACTGCAGATGGTGACTGCAGCCATGAAATTAAAAGACGCTTACTCCTTGGAAGGAAAGTTATGACCAACCTAGATAGCATATTAAAAAGCAGAGACATTACTTTGTCAACAAAGGTCCGTCTAGTCAAGGCTATGGTTTTTCCAGTGGTCATGTATGGATGTGAGAGTTGGACTGTGAAGAAGGCTGAGCGCCGAAGAATTGATGCTTTTGAACTGTGGTGTTGGAGAAGACTCTTGAGAGTCCCTTGGATTGCAAGGAGATCCAACCAGTCCATTCTGAAGGAGATCAGGCCTGGGTATTCTTTGGAAGGACTGATGCTAAAGGTGAAACTCCAGTACTTTGGCCACCTCATGCAAAGAGTTGACTCATTGGAAAAGACTCTGATGCTGGGAGGGATTGGGGGCAGGAGGAGAAGGAGATGACAGAGGATGAGATGGCTGGATGGCATCACTGACTCGATGGAGGTGAGTCTCAGCGAACTCCGGGAATTGGTGATGGACAGGGAGGCCTGGCATGCTGCGATTCATGGCGTCACAAAGAGTCGGACACGACTGAGTGACTGATCTGATCTGATCTGATACATTTATTCAAAATATCGACATAAAAACGAATTTTGCTTAAATTCCATGCATTCATGCGTGCTAAGTCGCTTTAGTTGTGTCCAACTCTTCGCGACCCTATGGACTGTATGTAGCCCACCAGGTTGCTCTGCCCATGGGATTCTCCAGGCAAGAATACTGAAGGGGGTTGCCATGCTCTTCTCCAGGGGATCTGCCTGACTTAGGGACTGAACCCGTTTCTCTTCTGTCTCCTGCACTGGTATGCAGGTTCTTTGCCACTACCGCCACCACCTGGGAAGCCATACATCACGAATTATTCCTCTTTGGACTTTTTTCAGCCACTAAGTGTAAAAATTATTCTTAGCTCATGGATCATACAAAAACAGGCTCACAGTCCTTTGTCACAGTTTGCAGACACTGCTCTACATTTTCCATCTCCCAGGCTCAGATGACGGAGGAGAGCCATCACCAAGTAGAGAGCTGGAAGCAGTGTGGAAAGGAGTGTTTGCACACAGCATCTGATGAGCAATAAAGGCTGTGGGGAAACTTTATGACCCTTCCCGGAAAAGTTTATCTCATGGACATGAAAAGAATCAAAGTTCTGGTTCTCCAAGTTGATAGACCCTACAATATCATCTGAGAGCTTTTCTGTCCATGTGGTGGATTATAACAGGGAACACGGCAGATTGAACTACACACCCCACTATTCACTAAGGATAGGTACCAGGTGTGCCTGACCCTGAGAGTCAGACTAGAGCCTGGAGAGGCAGCAGCTGGCGGCCAGACACACTGGCCTGATAGGACGTTGATGCAGTAGATGAATTCTCAAACTGCTCTGCAAAAGCCTTCTGGTCACAGTGGAGAACGCCCCTCCACCTTGGAGATGCTGAGGTTATTATCTAATGCTGCCTCTTGCAAGGGACAATTTTTTAAAATATTATGTTTTATTTTAAAAATTCATGCTGAAACTTCCCTGGTGGTCCTGTGGTTAAGAATCTACCTTGTGAGCTCAGCCTCATGCTCTGTGACAACCTAGAGGGCTGGGATGGGGTGGGAGGTGGAGGGGAGGCTCCAGAGGGAGGGGACACGTGTATACCTATGGCTGATTCACATTACACCACAGAAACCAACACAACATTTATAAAGCAATTATCCTCCAATGAAAAATCAATAAATGTAAATATTATAAAATGTAACAATAACAACAGAAGAATCCACCTTGCAATGCAGGGGACAAAGGTTCGATCCCCGGTCAGGGAACTAAGATCCCATGTGCAGTGGGGCAAGTAAGCTCACAGTGCTACAACCAGAGAGTTCCTGAACCACAACAAAAGATCCCACGGGCTGCAACAAACACCCCACGTGCTGCAACTAAGACCCAAGGCAGCTAAATAAATAAATAAATGTTTAAAAGAATCCATGCAGAATTTATCTGGCACGCCATGGTTTGTTTGTTTGTTTTTTAAATACAATTTAGTTATTTAAACTGAGCAACAAACAGTTCTCTTCTGGATGACGAACGCTTGTCCTCTGTGGAAGGCAGTGAACAGACATGGGGTCCTCCAGGAATGTCCCAGCCCCAGCCCATGCAGCTCCCTACTCACTTCTAAACATAGATCCGTGACGAGCGGGGTTATTAAGTTCAAATGAGCCTGCACTGTTTATGACTCACATCCGCCTCATTCGGGAGCCCCCAAATCACACTTAATTAGCCAGATGAGATGGCAAAATTCCTGCAGGCTCACTTCAGCCTACCAGTTGCATTCAGAGGGAAGCCAAAGCCCCAGCAACGCCTGACATTTCAGCTTGCGGGGGTGACTCCAGCAGAACGGAGTGAGAAATGGAGCCAGTCTGGTGGGGCAGAGGAGGTGCGCAGTGAGGCCAGACTGGTCAGGTTCCTATATTGGCCTCAGCACTTGCTAGCTGCTTTCCAGGTCGCAGCTTTCTCCTCTGTAAAACGGCAGTAGCAACAGTACCTTTTCATAGGTATTGTTGCACAGATTACAAAAGATAACCTAGGGACGTCCCTGGTGGCCCAGTGGCTGCGGGGCTCTGTGCTCCAAACGCAGGGTGCCTGGGTTTGATCCCTGGTCAGGGAACTAGATTCCACATGATGCACAATTAAAGATCCTGCATGCCACAGTGAAGATCAAGGACCCCACGGGGCGCAACTAGGACCCTCGTAGGCAAATCAACTAATTTTAAAAAGTGATAACCAAGCAAAATGCTTACTTCCTCTCCACACCCTTCCAGGAACACTGATTCCAACTGGGACATGGCTCTACCTTGTACTCCCTTGGGTTACATACTTAGCCTCAGCTTCCTCAGCTGTAAAATGGGCATGATGATGCCTATCCTCGGAGGGCTGATGGGAGGAAGAGGAACAAGCAGCACCAGGCATATGTAGGCGCAACGAACGGTTCTGGCAGTGTTATCATTCCAGGGCAGCAATCCGCTCCAGCCCTGCAGACCAGCTACTTCATTCCATGTTCAGAAAATACTCGTTTAGTACTACTACATGCTAGGCAGGTCACGATGAGTCCTGGGTACAGAGTGGAGATCAAATGGGCCTGAACCTTGCCCTCATAGAACACATAGCCCAGACTAATCACTTCCAAAGACCAAAATATTAAATCTATGCTTATGGGTAATTGACTGAAATGTGTATGTTGTTCTTACTGTTAGCTTCTGTTCTCAGAAGCATCACCGAAGAGTATTGATCACCACTGGTGTCACTGGTGGCTGGGCAAGTCTGGTGGCTGGGCACCCAGCGCTGTGAGAGGGTCACGTGCGCTGGGTGCCTTCTTTGTTCCTTTTAAAAGCATTCTTTTTCTTTTTAAGTGCACGCTCAGGTAGAGATGTAAAAGAAAGACTTGCCTCCATCAAGAGATAACATGATGTGGTCAATATATACAATGGAGTATTACTGATGAAGGGATAACATTATAAGAAGAGGGGACAACAAAATGGGGTCTATATATACACAAGGGAGTATTATTCTGGTGTAAAAAGGAGGGAGATTCTGACACATGCCACAGCATGGATGAACTCTGAAGACATTACTTTGCCAACAAAGATTCATCTAGTCAAGGCTATGGTTTTTCCTGTGGTCATGTATGGATGTGAGAGTTGGACTGTGAAGAAGGCTGAGCGCCGAAGAATTGATGCTTTTGAACTGTGGTGTTGGAGAAGACTCTTGAGAGTCCCTTGGACTGCAAGGAGATCCAACCAGTCCATTCTGAAGGAGATCAGCCCCGGGATTTCTTTGGAAGGAATGATGCTAAAGCTGAAAGTCCAGTACTTTGGCCACCTCATGCAAAGAGTTGACTCATTGGAAAAGACTCTGATGATGGGAGGGATTGGGGGCAGGAGGAGAATGGGACGACAGAGGATGAGATGGCTGGATGGCATCACTGACTCAATGGACGTAAGTCTGAGTGAACTCCGGGAGTTGGTGATGGACAGGGAGGCCTGGTGTGCTGCGATTCATGGGGTCGCAAAGAGTCGGACACAACTGAGCAACTGATCTGATCTGATCTGATCTGATGCTAAGTGAAACAAGCCAGTCACTAAAGGAAATATCCACCAGTATCATGAGGTCCCTAGAGTAGTCAAAATCACAGAGACAGAAAGCAGAATGGTGGTCACAGGGGCTGGGAGGAAGAAAGAATGGTTAGTTGTTGCTTAATGGAGACAGGGTGAAACAGTGAGGATAGTTTCAAAACACTGTGAATATAATTAATGCCACTGAATCACACATCTAAAAATAGTTAAAATGGGGACTTCCCTGCTGGTCCAGTGGATAAGAATCCACCTGCCAATGCAGGGGCATGGGTTCAATTCCTGGTCCAGGAAGATTCCTCATGCCACGGGGCAACTAAGCCCAGGCACCACAACTACTGAGCCCATGTGCTGCCATGCCTAGAGCCCGTGCTCCCCGACTAGAGAGTAGCCCCGCTCGCGGCACTTGCAGCAACAAAGATCCAGCCCAGCCATAAATAAATACAATTAAAATTTAAAACATTAAATAAAGAGTTAAAACGGCAAGTTTTATGTTACATGTATTTTACCAAAATAAACTTGCTTTAATAATCATAATTGAAGAATAACATATTTTTAAAAAAATAATCCTGGCTCCAACCAAGAGCTGACCACAAAAGATGGGTTTTATCCTCTGTTCAGTGGCGTGAACCATTCCTTGCCCCGAAACCCTGATGTTCTCTATGGCAGCCCTGCCCAGCCCACTCTCGGCTGCTCTCCTGCTAGTTCTGCATGAGCCTCATCACCAGCATTGACAGATGTGACCCTGACACTTACGAAGGAGAGCTGAGTAGCCCTGCTATTTCCGGCTATGAGGCCAGCAATGACATCCTGGGCTCCTGGTGGACAGAGGTGAGGCTCCGTGGGCAGGCAGGCTCCAGTATCCCCCGTGGGCACACCTGGAAGAGAGGGAGACAGCGGGCCCATGGCCTTTTCCTGTTTCCACCAACTCCCTCTTCTCTCTCAGGTCTAAGTGGTGCAGGAAAAGAAAGATGAAACCATTCCCTTGCTCTCTCCAACCACTGAGAGTTATTCCTTGTGTTAAGTTTCCAAGACTATCAATGAGTCTCAGGGACTGCAGGTAGCAGTGGGGCTTGAATGGAGTTCATTACTGGGTGCAGACCCAGGGAAGAACAGAAAAGATTCAGCCTTGACATTTTACAGAAGGAAACACACTTCTGGGCAGTCGTGATCGGGCTCAGAAATATATAGAGAGAACATTTTTATTCAGGCACAGGATGAAAATTCTTTACAATCCGGGCCCTGGCAGGATCAGCCATACCTACCCACAGGACACTGACATGGACGTCATCTTCCCCAGAACCAGACGAGGCTTTGACACTCCTTGAGCTCCAGCTTCCTTATCTATAACGTGGGGGACATCAAGCCTCTTCTGGTAGGGTTGTTGACGCCTGTGGTCCCCATAAAAGTGAAGTGAAAGTTGCACAGTCGTGTCGGACTCTCGGCGATCCCATGGGCTGTAGCCTGCCAAGCTCCTCTGCCCATGGGATTCTCCAAGCAAGAATACTGCAGTGGATTGCCATTCTGTCCTCCAGGGGATCTTACTGACCCAGGGATTGAACCCTTGTCTTCCACATCTCCTTCACTGCAGGCAGATTCTTTACTGCTGAGCCACCAGGGAAACCCCTATTTTTATGCATGTTGACCCAGCTTCCAAATACTGTCATTTCTGACTCTTAGGACACTGGTTGCTGCACCCTAATTGTGCTTGTATCGAATAAGCCAGCAATGTTGAGGAATTAAGGCACTCCAAGAGGAGCCCTCATCAGGAACTGCCAGGAATCTGTAGAAATACCCCGGCTCTATGCCCTCAGGCCAGGGTAATGCTGAGAAGGATTAAGTACTTGGTGCCCCTGTGGCAGCACGCTTTCTGGATAAGTCACTCTCGCTGTTTTCTTTGTCTCACCTGTCTCATGTCCTCCCCAAATGGTATTTCCTGAGATCACCTCCAAATAAATTACTTACATCTGAATTTTAGGATCTGCTTTTGGAGAACCCAAACTCAGATCATGCCTAATCTAATCTATTCTTTAGAAGGGACTCAGGGAGATAGGTCCTTTGATCTCCCTTTTACAGGTAAGAAACTGAGTCTTGGAGAGATTGCACTGCTTGCTAAGTTGTCCCCGTTGAAGCTGGGACTTGAATTCCAACATCTGGCTCCACTGCCCCAGGAAGCCCTCAATCACAGCTGGCCAGCAACTGTATCCCAGGCAGTGACTTGCCAGGTAAGTCTGACGCTGCAAGAGGCCACACGCCTTCACCTCCGGTTAGTCCCCACCTCCACATGCACTAGTATGAGAGAGAATGCACGCCCATCCCTTGAGTGCTCGCCACCAGGTGGCGCCCTTTCTAGGAGGCCAAGGCTGGCTCTGCAAATCTAGGAGCACCCTAGATTCTGCAAGTAACTGGTCAATAGTTCTGACCCAGCTACTTGGAAGAAATTAACACAACATTGTAAAACAATTACACTCCAATTAAAAAATAAATTACAGGGACTTCCCTGGTGATCCAGTGGTTAAGACTCTATGCTTCCAGTGCAGGGGGCTTGGGGCTCGATCCCTGGTCAGGGAACTGGGTCTCACATGCTGCAACTAAGACTTCGAATGTCACAACTAAAATATCCTACATGCCACGAGTAAGGCCCCAAATAAACACATAAATATTTAAAATAAATAAATTTATTAAAAAATAAGTATCTAAAACTCCTTTCTGATCTAAACAAGTGATTGAATAAATAAATGGAGAGAAGAAACAAATCTCCCTTACAGAAGCATTCCAAATAATCTATGTAGGTCTCCACTCACAAGGGGGTGGAACACAACTCCTCACTCACGGTGTGGGCCGAGAGTCACTTTCTAGTGGAGAGCCATGGCAGAGGCCATAGTCATGTCGACAGTAGATACTCTTGACATGCTGTGATGACAAGGGCATCTTACCTTTAGGGTCTTTCTTCCCAAAACCCATAACCCCAGTCTAATTATGAGAAAACACCAGACAATTCTAATTCTAATTGAGGGGCATTCTACAACATACCTGACCGGTAGTCCTCAAAAAACTGTCAAGATCGTCAAAACCAAGGACAGTGTGAGAAACGGTCACAGCCAGGAGGAGCCTAAGGCAATGTGGTGTGACATGGTGACCTGATAGGGATTCTTGGAACAGAAAAAGACATTAGAGAAAAACTAGGGAAATCTGAATAAAATTCAGTCAATTATAATATATCAATACTGGCTCATTAACTGTTACAAATATATCCTATGAATACATTTTTATTTTGAAAAACTTTCTATTGAAGTATAGTTGATTTACAATATCATGTTAGCTTCAGGTATACAGCACGGAGATTCAATTATATATATGTATATCTTTTTCCAGATTCTTTTCCCTTATAGATTATTACAAAATATTTAGCATAGTTCCCTGTGCTATACAGTAAGTCCTCATTGGTAATTATATTCTACCAATATTAAGATGTTAATAATTGGGAAATTGGGTGTGGGGCATATGGACTTCTCTATATTTTCTTAGAAATTTTTCTGTAAATCTGAAAGTATTCTAAAATTACAAGTTTATTTTTAAAAAGGAGATCTAGGTGAAATTAATTTTAATGACATATTTTATTTAACCCCATACATCTGTCAGGCGAGTGTGTGCTCCTTGGTTCTGTCTTGTCCCAACAGAAGATTTGGAGTGACGGACATTAAAGCCCTCGGCGTGTCACAGCTCTCTGGTCTTGGACGGACTGTGTTATAGCTCTCAGGTCTCAAATGGACCGTATTATAGCTGTTAGACAAATCAGTGTTACAGCTCCGTGGTACAGCTCTATTTTATTTAGATAAGAGCAGGAAAATCCATCCTCGAGGCGTGAGGGATGTCGACCCAAAGACGCGAAGAGAAGAGCGCCCCAGCGCAGGGGGCGGGGAGCCCTTTGGCTCCTCTTTTTTGTTTTTCCCTCCCCCTGGGCCTGCCCTATGCAAATTGGGCTAGCCAGAAGTGCTGTTTGTTCTACCTGAAGTCCTCACTCTGGTCCTCGGACCTTCCTTTGACCTTCCTTTGTTCTATTTTCGCGGGCTTTTCCCTTCCTTGTCTTTTAGCCACCGCCATTTTGGACTCCTGTTTCCTATTCTAACTACCTAATACATCCAAAATATTGGAGTAGGAAATGGCAATCCACTTCAGTATTCTTGCCAGGAAAATTCCATGGACAGAGGAGACTGGCGGGCTATAGTCCACGGGGTCGCACAGAGTCGGATACAACTGAGCGACTAAGCGCGCACACATTCCAAATATTATCATTACAACCTGTGATCAATATAAAACATTCACCAATGGGATAGCTTATGTTCTTTTTTCATACTAAGTCTTTGAAATTCACTGGGCATTTTATATTTACAGCACATCTCAATTTGGATGCTACATTTTCATTGGAAATATTGATCTATTTAGTTAGGTTTCATAAAAGTTAAGACTCAAAAATAGATTCACATATCCAAGTTGTTCCAAACACACTTAGCAGTTTTTTCCATAACTGAATCAAATATCAGCTTTGTTTGTTTGTTTGTTTGTTTACCTCGCTGCTTGGCTTGCAGGATCCTAGGTCCCCAACCAGAGATGGAACCCAAGTTCTCGACAATGAAAGCACAGAATCCTAACCACTGGACTGCCAGGGAATTCTCAAGTATCAGCTTTTAAATTCAAATTAATTGAATTAGAATTTAAAATTCCATTCCTTAGCCACATTAGCTCAACACCCACAGGTGGTTGATGGCTGCCCTATTGGACAATGCAGGGATGAATAGCTGATGACAGTATGTTCCAGCTTTTCTGCAACAGTCCTAATTCCAAATATTCTTTCCCACTGTCCCCTAAGTACAGTTGGCCTTGTCAGGTTGAGCCTGCATTGTTAGTTTGAAAAGTACAGTTCCCAAATGTGAGTAACCCGGGAAGTATTTGGAAACCTGGCTTGGGCCCTCCTTCACCAAAACCTCCAGTAGTGACACTCTCTTCAGACAATTAGTTCTGCCATGTCTTGATTTCCCTGGCTTTGAAAGAAGGTAGCAATGTCTTCTCCTATCCTACATGGGATCGCACCAGAAATGAAGCCTACAGAGCCATTCTGGAAGGCAATTTTGCATTATGTATCTAAAGCCTTAAATATTTTCATAACCATTGATATAGGAAGCTCCCTTCTACAAATTTAATCCAAGAAACTAGAAAGGCAAGCTGAGATTCATGAGCATGCATTATTCAAATGGAGATGAGTTTAATGGAAAACAAATTGAACATCATATAAATGCCCAACAAGTAACCAAGTTAAATAAATGATGGTCTATCCCAGTAAATGTCAGACAGCTATTAAAAGTTTTTTTTGAAGAAAATTTAATCATTCATGAAATGCTCAGGAAACGATATGAAGAGGGAAAAATAGTGTCAACAATATAGGTCAAAATAATCAATGAGAAAAAGAAGCTATAGTTGCAGTGTGACAAGTTTTTATCTAAATCAGGTCAGTCCCCCGCCATGTGATAGGACTAAAAAAAAAAAAAAAAAACAAATCATATCTGAGAAGTCAGAGCTGATAATCTGAGCAGTCCCCGACCCACTGCCCTTTCTCCCATCTCAGCCGGCGAAGAGGCAGCCCACTCCCTGGACTGAGGGAAGGAGAGAGAAATACGTACAAGAGTAAGGATGAGATGATGAGATGAGTGCTTTTGTAACTGCTGCTCAGGTTAGAAATCATTGTCATTGTGGGCCTCTTCTGTCTGCATTTTAAGGCATTTACACCACATGAGAGAATCTGATAACATTTGAGATTTGCAATCAAATGTTTCAGGAAGTTTAATTTATCACACTTTCATCAATGTTTAAGCATCTGGGGAAATTAGATTGGATGGTTTCTTACATTTTCAATCTGGCAATCATGAGTGCTATGAACTTTTAGAATTGTTAATTATTCAAAGATAATAAATAAAGTACACATAGCGGTGGGTATTCTTCTCTGCAAACAAAAGTGCCTCAGACATTAGAGACTGTAGTCAACAAACAAGATGCACCATGGCACAATCACAGTAATACACACACACACACACACACACACACACACACACACGTACATAGAAAAAGACTGGAAGGAAATACACCAGGAGAGCACAGTGGTTATCTGTGATTGGTGAGATCAAAGAATGATTTTTCTGTTTTATACTGTTGTTCTCCATAGTTTCTGAAATGAAATCATATTGCAACCAACTGGAAAAAAATGAAGTATGTTATTATAGAAGTCGTGAAGGTGGCGTGTGCTGAGATGTGCAAAACACAACTGCCAACTGTCAGTAAGATCTCCGGCAGCTCACAAAGCTCCTTTTTCCACTGTTGGCAAAAAACTCCTGTTCATGCCATTACGGTATCTCAGACTTTTTTGGCTTAAAATGACCTCCTTTGGGTAAGGACTTCGTCTTTGGTCTCTCCATCTCTACAAGGGTTCTCCTTCCTCCTCTTCATTCTAAGACAACAGCTGGTTTCAGGGGAAGGTGACATGTCGTCAGGTCTGCAGCACAATTCTATGCTGCCTTCAAGGCTGGAGGACTGTCTTGCCATCTATGTCTCACCTGGCTCTCACCGAGGCTCCTGATTGCCCAGGGCCTGCCTGGGAAAGCCATCTGATCTGTGGTTTGAGAAATCCATCTTGTTGCTCTCTGTTAAAATGTCACTTTGCTTTTTGCCATGGTGACACCCTAGTGAACTCACCAGCCAGCACCCCAGCTACTATTTGGGTCCTCCTGTGGCATACAGAAGCTTCTGGCCTGCCTCCACATGTCGTACTGGACCAGACATTATGACCCAGGGCTGCCATCCCAACCCACCTGAACCGCCCCCCCACCCCACCCCCCCCCCCCCCACCCCACCCCCACCCCCCCCCCCACCCCCTGCAGTGAGCTCTACTCCACGGCTTGGTCGCCATGTTGGATGCAGTATCGGGCTGACCCGATGGTGCCATGAGAAAGGTCAAGCCTCCTCAGGGAACACCCAGGGAAGTGGGGACCCCAGCCTGGTGTTCTTGGAGTCCTTAAAACTACCTGGGAGTTTCTATCCTCCCTTACATTTCGGGTTTGATCCCGATGAGTGGGGAGGAAAGAATCAGAACATTCACAGACTGACCCCTGCCTGCCTTTTCTTGCTCTGGTTCTTGAGTCTTTCCCCAAGTCCCAAAATAACTGTACGTCCTGTAGAACAGAAACCTCTCTTTTGTCATATCTGCATTCTGCCGTCCCCTATGATTCACTCAATGATCACTCAACTTCTCGCAGCTTTGATTTCTTGATGTGTGAAAACTCCAGCCTTGGGAGGTTTAAGAAAACCCTTTCTTCTCAAAAAGTCTGGCTTTAAAGACCATTGTCCTGCTATGAGATTTTAAGACTACCTTGAAACTCAAGGTGGAGAAATGACGTCTTTGACTCAGACTCTAGCCACTTCCCACTTCCTCAGAGAGGTTTTCCTCTGTTCCTAGCCTAGGCTCACTGGCACAGGCTGTGAGGGTGGAGAGGAATGGGTTATGGAGAAAGAAATATCTATTAGATGATATTCAAAGCATTATCCCACTGCATTATGTAAAAATAGAGATAAATGCAAACAAAAACCAACCCTAAATATTACTTTATAACTGTCAAATGAGGAAAAAGTTTTAAAAAAACCTTAACATCTAATGCTGGCGAGTTTAATCAGTTTGAGCAAGCTCTGGGAGTTGGTGATGGACAGGGAAGCCTGGTGTACTGCAGTCCATGGGGTTGCAAAGAGTTGGACAAAACTGAGAGACTGAACTGACAGGTGAGGATGTCCTCATGCAGGCACTGATGAGAGTATCCATCTGTGAAAGCAACTTGGACTCAAATTTGGAAATATATATCACGATCAAGCCCCTTCCAGTAGGATGAATGCCCTTGGCAGGAATGGATATTCCTGGAAAATAGGCTTTTACTTTATCTATGATACTATTTTCACAGTGAACACTCAGGTATGTGTTTTTCTATCAAAGCCCTTGCACCGTTGAGTGGGCAGGTAAGTAGACAGAATCTCTAAAACATCCAGAGTTGCAGAGGAAGTAACAGAAGAGAAACCACTCACCCTTCCTGTGAGGATGGTAGAGGGCAACTGGCGGTGCCAACCAGTTGCCCTGGCAGAGCCTCGATCTAAAGCTGGCATCACTCATGGGGGGCTGTCATTGTGGGGACTTGGGGAACCTGGGAAGTCTGATCTCTCCCTGGAAGCAGGCTGGGTTGCCTACAGCTTTCTGTAACCATTTCCACATGTTTCCATGCGTGTGTTCAGTCACTCAGTCATGTCTGACTCTTTGCAACCCCACGGACTACAGCCTGCCAGGCTTCTCTGTCCATGGGATTCTCTTGGCAAGAACACTGGAGTGGGTTGCCATTTCCCTAAACTTCATCATTAAAGAGACTTCACTTACTCCACCTAAGAGTCACATCTTTCCATCAGATACATCACTGCCTGTGGTGATAGTCATGTCACAGTGGCTTCTTAACACAGGCTTCCCCAAAAGACCCTTTTGGCTGTTCCTGGAAAGGCTGTGCTTCTATAAACAAACACTCAGACAGGTCATCAAAATCCAGAGCTGAAACCACAGAGAAATGTTGCTAGGTCTGGCTAGCAATCAAAACAACTTAATCTGCTTTCCTGACAAAGTCTGAATTTTTGTCAGCCTGTGAGATTCCCAGAAATGTTTCATCATGCCCCTAAGATAAACCAGCACCTCAGGTGACATGTCCTGGGTCAGTGAGTCTATTTCCTGGTGTTACTATGTCACATTCATGATCTGTTCATTGCGCAAACACCTGTTCATCAAGCACCAGCTGAGTTCTAGGCCTGAATCTTAGTGGGGGGTGGTGCTCACACCGAGACTGAGCCCAGATTTTTGACAACCCTGATGATTAGAGGGGGAGCCGGTAAAACGTGGGCAAAGTTGACTCAGTCTTTTAAAATGTAAAACAATTTTTTTTCTGTTTTCCTCAAGCCAGGAGTTTGAATTCATCTTGGAAGGAAGATGAAATCCCAGGTTCCCCAAGTCCCTACCATGACAGCCCCCCATGAGTGATGCCAGCTTTAGATCGAGGCTCTGCCAGGGCACCACCAGTTGCCCTCTGCCATTCTCACAGGAGGGGTGAGTGGTTTCTCTTCTACCTCCTCTCCAACCCTGGATGTTTTAGAGATTCTGCTTCTTTGGGGGAAAAAAAACCTGTAATAGATGTATTATTGTTTAGTCACTAAGTCATGTCCGACTCTGTGCAACCCCATGGACTGACCATAAGGAGAAATTTTAATTAATTGGACTATAATAAAATGAAGAACTTCAGATTAGCAAAAAAACACCCTTAAGAGTGTGAAGAATCTCCAGGCAAGAATACTGAAGTGGGGTGCCATTTCCTCCTCCAGTGGATCTTCCCCACCCAGGGAGCAAACCCAAGTCTCCTGCAGTTCCTGCATTGCCAGGTGAATTCTTTACCACTGCGCCGCCTGGAAAGTACAGTATGCGCGCTTCTCATTATAGAGGTTTGTCTCGTGGAGCACAGGCTGTAGGGCATATGGGCTTCTCTTTTTGTGGCGTGTGGGCTCAGTAACTGCGACTCCCAGACTCTGGAGCACAGGCTCAGGAGTTGTGGTGCAAGGCCCTGCTCGCTCCATGGCATGTGGGATCTTCCCGATCAAGGGACTGAACCTACATCTCCTGCACTGCAGGCGGATTCTTCACTGCTGAGCCACCAAGGCAGCCTAACTAGTCAGGAATTTTTTGATTGTTGAAGACTTAAAACCATTTCAAACCATCATGGGCCAAAAGAGGCATTCTCTGGATTAGCTAACTAAAGGAAGTTGAGACTTGCCGCAGAGCCTCAGGGGAGCCAAGGTTCACTCCCACATCTCTGTATCTCCCTCTGTGTCTGGAGATAGTGAAGGATAGGGGAAGCCTGGCGTGCTACAGCCCAAGAGGTTGCAAAGAGTCAGACAAACTGAGATCTGAACAACAACAAGCCCCTGTGCCTTGTGTCTGCTGCTCTCAGCTTCCTGGCTTTCTCCACAAAGATACAACCAGCTTCACAGCCAACACTCACCTCCCTCTGGCTCCCACACCTGCCATTCCAAGAGAGATCCAAGGAAGTCCTTCATATATTCTGAGTCTTCTGTTGAATTTATTTATTACAAATATCTTCCCTCAGCCTGAAACTTCTTTTTCACATTCTTAAGGGTGTTTTTTTTTTTGCTGATCTGAAGTTCTTCATTTTAACATAGTCCAATTAATTAAAATTTCCCCTTATAGTTAGTGTTTTCTTTGCATTATAGTTAAGAAATCTTATCCTATTCCAGAGACTGTTCATTTTAAAGGCAATTTTAAGTAAAAAGACATTGAACATTCAAAGCAGGATGAATCATTTAGAGGAGAAAAAAAAATTTAAGCAATATTTTTATGTACCTCTGAGTTGTAACGTGAAATTTCCAACTCTATAACATATATTTTCCACCTAATTAGATTTTGAAAATGAAGTTAACAAAGGAGGCACATTTTTAAAAAATAATTTAAAATATTTATTTATTTCTGGCTGTGTTCGGTTTTCATTGCTGCGTGGGCTTTCCTCCAGTTGCAGAGAGCAGGGACTCCTCTCTAACTGCGATGCTTGGGCTTCTCACTGCTGCGGCTTCTCTTGTTGCGGAACACGGGCTCTGGGGCACACAGGCTTCGGCAGCCGTGGCGCGTGAGCTCAGTAGTTGCGGCTCGTGGGCTCTGGGGCACAGGCTCAGCAGTTGTCTCACAGGGGCTTAGTTGCTTTGCCGCATGTGGAAAATGTCCAGATCAGGGACTGAACCACTGCAGTGCATATCCTGCACTGCAGGCGGATTCTTTACCACTGAGCCACCAGGGAAGCCTGGGGAAGCACTTTTTGAAATCATGGAGTATTAGGGTTGGGAAAGTCTTGTAAGTCTTGCCTTTCATCAGTCTGACTCAGGTCCACAGATGTCTACTGAGCACGGCTCTGTGCAGAGCTCTCAGCTGGGAATCAGGAGTCTGGGAGGAGCCTAGCAGGGAGGGCCGTGTGCACCCAAGTCAATGGAGGCAGGTCCCAGGTGACAGGAGGCCCCCAAGGAGAAAGTGCTTGAGAGGGGAGTTCTCAGAGGAAATGGGGGGCATTTTATCCCAGGGGGAGGGAATAGGTGATCTGTGGTGTGTGTTTGTGAGGGGCTGGACTTGAATGGAGCGTCCCTGGCGGCTCAGTGGTAAGGAACCTGCCTACCAATAGAGGAGACACAGGATACATGGGTTCGATCCCTGGGTCGGGGAGATCCCCTGGAGAAGGGAATGGCAACCCACTCCAGTATTCTTGCCTGGAAAATCCCATGGACAGAGGAGCCTGGCAGGCTACAGTCCATGGGGTCACACAGAGTCGAATATGACTTAGTGACTAAACAACAACAGACCTGAAGGAGGCACATGGATCTGCCTTACAAGGCCTCTGTGCCTCACAGACTCATAGCAAAAGCCTTTTCTAAACCTGTGATGGCAACAGGTGAAGGGCTGAGCAATCAGGGATCCTAGATCCAAGGCCAAGGCCTGGATGCTGCCTGGGCTGCATCCACAGCTCGGTGTTGCCTAGATCTGCACTTCTCACTTCTCAAGAGGAGATGGATTTTCAACTCACCAGGAGAAGATCCACTTGCAGCAAAAGTCATTTGCAAGGCTCACACATGCAAAGGAAACCAGGGAAAGACTCTTCCTTTGCTGAATCCCCCAGAATGATAACGGAGTGTCGTTTAGTATAACTATGTTTCGATTTAAATGCCCTGCTTTATGGAGACACAGGCATAGAGAACAGACTAACAGACACCCTGGTGGGGTGGGGGGTGGGGTGGGGTCTTGTGACGAGAGGGTGGGATATCTCTCCCATGTCGGAGAGACCAACATGGGAACTTATATTATCATATGTGAAATAGATAGCCCATGGGAATTTGCTGTATGACTCAGGGAACTCAAACCCCGGCTCTCTAACAACCTAGAGGGGTGGAATGGGGAGGGGGGCTCAAGAAGGGGGGGACATTATGTATACCTACGCTGATTCATGTTGATGTTCGGCAGAAACCAACACAATTCTGCAAAGCAATTATCCTTCAATTAAAAACAAATAAAATTATTTAAAAAATAAATCCTTTCTTTTTCTTCTAGCTATAATGCACACCACTCAAGTTAAAGACTGGTTACAAAATGAAACACGGCACTCTTTGGATAAATAAGAGGGAAAGGAACAGAACAGACTTATAAGCACTAATTGGGTCCAAGGCTATTGCAGACCCTTGATTCCTATTCTCTCATTAGTATAACACAAAGGTAGGGGATAATAGTCCCCATTTTACAGTTTTCATGAGCAGAGATTCAGAGACGTTAAGGGACTTGCCCCAAGTTGCACAGATTAATAGTGACAGAGCCAGAATTCACACTTGGGTCTGAGTCCCGGCTTCTCTGGCTAGAATTACCACAAAGAAATGGAAAGGTATGTGTGTGGGGGGCCTGGTTATTTCATGGACATGTGAAAAAGGACACATACCCCAAGCAGGAGAGGGCAGCAGTTAAGTGTGACTGCAGGGGACCTAGCTGATTCTATGATCAGGTCTCTTGTGGCCAGAGCTCCATGCTTCTCCAGGAGGCTCCCTTCCTCAGCCACATGGAATACCCCTGTATTTCTGCGGTCCTGCCTCTGAGGGTTCCCATCTTGACCTCTTCTTTTAGGTCATCCTCTAGGCTTCTAAATAGATTGTATTTTCTCTTGACTTAAAAATAGGGCTTCGCTGATGGCTCAGTGGTAACGAATCTGCCGGCCAATGCAAGAGACACGAGTTTGCCCCCTGATTCAGGAAGACTCCACGTGCCGAGGAGCAACTAAACTCATGCAGCACAACTATTGAGTCAGTGCCTTAGAGCTCATGCTCTGCAACAAGAGAAGCCTGCGCACCACAGCTAGAGAGGCGCCCCCCCATTATTATTATTTTTTATAATTTAAAAACTTTATTTTTGACTGTGCCTGGGTCTTCGTTGCCACGTGGGCTTTTCCTAGCTGTGGTAAGCGACTTCCCTGGCGGTCTAGTGGTTAAGGTTTTGCCTTCCAGTGCACAGGGTGCTTTGCGGCCAGAAAACCAAAAAACATAAAACAGAAGCAATATTGTAACAAATTCATTAAGGACTTTAAAAATTGTCCACGTTAAAAAAAAATCCTCAATAAAAAAAATAATAATTATTATTATTTTAAGGCTTTGATTCTAGGCCTAAAGTATGCCATTATCCTTAACTGGGCTGCATGATAATTGGTGATGATTCACGTATTGGCAATTTGGGAGTGCCCTTCCATTCCTGCAAGCTTGGAAAATATTCCCTGAGAGCCTTTCCCGGTCTCCAAGTGCATTTATCTTCCTGGCATTCTCCCTGGGCCCTTCCAGCCTGCCCAACCCCCCTCTAATGAAGCCTCTCACTGGTGTGTGCCTAGCTCAAAGAACACAGGGATGTCTCAGTCAGCGAGCTGTCCCACAGCTGCCCTGCTTCACAGTCAGTGATCTGATGGATTTCCACACTCTTCTCTGCTCATGAGAACGGTTAGTTCAGCACCTTTTTAGGAAAAGATTCCTCAGCGGGAAAGCAGACCTGGAGAGGTTTCTATCCGAGGCCCTGACTATTAATCAGGGCTCGGGAGGAGATGAACCAACACGGCTGAGGAGCTGGGAGAAGAGGAGACAGAGCAGAGACTCCAGCACATAGAAAAGGTGGAGGACAGGTGATCCAGATCAAGGCTGTTGTAAATGAAGCCAGCCTGGAGAGAGGGAGACTCGGAAGAATGATTTCACCAGTGTGGAGAGGGTGCATTTGGGTGCATTTTCCAGAGATGAGTGCAGCAAAGTCTCCCTCCCTCCCTGCCCCCAGTACTCTTCCAGAAGCTTGCCACTCCCCCATCAAAGACTGGGGTCCGACAGAAAGAGAGGAATCTAAAAAGAAATGATACAAACAAACTTATTTACAAGACAGTAATAGACTCACAAACTTAGAGAAGGAACTTGTGGTTGCCAGGGGGAAAGGACAGGTCTGGGATCATGTACACACTGCTGAATTTAAAATGGATAACCAGGGCTTTCCTGGTGCTCAGTGGTATGGAATCCACCTGCATTGCAGGAGATCCAGGTTCGATTCCCGGGTCGGGAAAATCCCCTGGAGGAGGGCATGGCCACCCACTCCAGTATTCTTGCCTGGAGAATCCCATGGACAGAGGAGCCTGGCAGGTTACAGTCCATAGCGTCGCAAAGAGTTGAACACAACTGACGCGACTGAGCACACGCACGCACGCACAACCAGGGCTTCCCCGGTGGTTCAGTGGTTAAGAATGCGTTTGCCAATGCAAGAGACATGGGTTCGATCCCTGGGCCAGGAAGATCCCACATGCCTCGGGGCAACTAAGCCAGTGTGCTGCAAGTGTTTAGCCTGTGCTCTAGAGCCCAGGAGCCACAACTGCTGAAGCCCACATGGCCTAGAGTCCCTGCTGTGCAACAAGAGAAGCCACCACAACGAGAAGTGCATGCACCACAACTAAAGAAAAGCCCACACAGCAATGAAGACCCAGCACAGCCAAAAATAAATAAACAAAATTATTTTTTTTTTAATGGATAACAACAAGCACGTACCGTATAGCACAGGGAACTCTGCTCGATGTTCTATGGCAGCCTGGATGGGAGGGGAGCTCGGGGGAGAACGGATACATGTTTACGCATGGCTGAGTCCCTTTGCTGTTCACCTGAAACTATCACCACATTGTTAATCGGCTACTCTCTAATATGGAATAAAAAGTTAAAACAAAGAACTGTGTCTAATTCCCTTGCCCTTGACATGAAGTGAGTTTTAGAGACTGAATTAGCAGTGAACGCTTGAAGTGACGCTAGGCGACACTTGGGAGGCTCCACCATAGAGATCCACATTCATCCCCAGGCTTCACCTGTGAAGCCCTCAGCCCTCCTGAAGCATTTCAGCTTCCTTGAGGCCTCCATGCTGTGATAAAACCTAAACTAGGCCACACGGAGAGGCCACACCGAGGCCCCGACAGCCCATGAAGAGACGGAGTGCCTGGCCAGCCGCCTGCTGCTTCAGCCTGGCTCTCCGGGCTCTGGCCACTGTCTGATCACAACCACATACGAGACGCAAGCTGCAACCACCCAGATGAACCTTTCCCAAGCTCCCAACCCACAGAAATCATGGCAGGTTACACAGTGGTTACTGTCCTAAGGCCCTAAGTTGTGGGGTGACTTGTTACACAGCACTCAATAGCTGGAACGTGGTCCTGGCCAAGTTCGGATTAGACAGGAAACGAAGTGGGCAGGCAGTGACGTCACCGCAAATCATTTGAGGAAAGAAATGTTTACCTGTCTTTCCTGGACTTTTCATTAAATTAAATTGCTAGAATCTTTATGAGACTACGACTTCAAAATGATGCTAACCTCCGTTATTACAGCCAGATGGTGAGGGACCACGCTCCAGCAGCCTAACCGCTGGTTATCAACAAAACCATGGTCCAACCTGCTCCTTCTAGGAGTCCCAGGGGATGTCCTCTCGGCCTTGCTAATACTGCTGCCATTTCTACCCACACTGCCCCACTTCCTACCCTAGCTCCCACTCTTCCTGGTCAGGAATCACTGCCCACAAGGCCATCTGACGGCCATCAACGTCAAACAATAAGATGCAGAGCTGGGGCTTGCCTTCAGTGGTTTTGGGGCAGAGGCCAGGCGACCAGTCCTCCCCACAGCCAGCTTCCCATTGTCTTCCCTGAACCCGCTGGCAGTTGTGCTTGGATCCAGGGTCTTAAAAGCTCTCACTTGAGCAGCTACAGTCTCAAATCTCTTTCTCTGCTTCAAGCGTGTGTGTGTTCAGTCGTGTCCAACACTTTTCGACCCCATGGGCTGTAGTCCACCAGGCTCCTCTGTCCAGGGAATTCTCCAGGCAAGAATACTGGTTCAAAGAACAGGTGACATAACATCCCTCCTGGAGTCCTTCTGTCTCCTCCAGCCCATCCCCCAAATAAAACTCATGCTTCCTCCTCCCAATACAGATCAAAAGCTCTTATGTATCCAAAGAGATGCTGGGTGGGAGCAGAAGAGTGTTTTTATACATCAAGGTCCGGAGCAGCCCAGCAAAACTGCTCTCTTAACTGGAATCATCTCAACCAATGCCTTCCTCTCCACAGTGTACATCAGATCTTTGAAGAGCCAGAAATTAAGAACAGGACTATTTAAAATGAGTTTTAGTGAAATGGGGGTGAAGGAATGGAGACACAAAAGCTGCTGGCAATAAAACTTTCAGTTACGAGAATCTCTCCTGGTGGATGTGGTGGGAGCATCACTGCAAGTTTCATTCTAGACTTGAGCAGACACCAGCGCCATCATGGGAACATAGAAAAGTGGAGTTCTTTGCAAAACACTTTGATTTTAAAAAGTGGACTTCCGTCATAGCTCAGTCAGTAAAGAATCTGCCTGCAATGCAGGAGACTCAGGTTCTATTCCTGGGTTGGGAAGATCCCCTGGAGAAGAAAAACAATAACCCACTCCAGTATTCTTGCCTGGAGAATCCCATGGACAGAGGAGCCTTGCGGGCTGCAGTCCATGGGGTCGCAAGAGTCAGACATGACTGAGTGACTTTCACTTCACACTCACTTGATTTAAAAATGTGTTTAAATCACACCACACCAACGGAGATGACTTTATACTGTAGATTGGAAATTGGCTAAGAGCTGGTTATCAGAGACAAGATCTATACAGGATTATTTGAATCCATTAGTAGAAAGGTATTTCCATGCAGGCTTTGGAGGTCTGAAAGGACCACTATGCTTGGACTGAACATTTTTAGAACTATGCAGAACAGAATCTGAGCTGAAATCTCCATCTGTTTCCCTACGGGGACTGTCCAGACAAGACTTTAAAGACGAGGAAACTATTTCTTGAGCCTTTGTGAAAATTAACGATGTGGTAAAAAAAAAAAACAAAAAACAATTTTATGCTTTCAAACTGTGGTGCCGGAGAAGATGAGGGTCCCTTGGGAAGCACGGAGATCAGATCAGTCAATCCTGAAGGAAATCAACCCTGAATATTCATCGGAAGGACTGATGCTGAAGCTCCAATCCTTTGGCTACCTGAGGTGAGGAGCTGAATCATTGGAAAAGACCCTGTTGCTGGGAAAGATGGAGGGCAGGAGGAGAAAAGAGCAGCAGAGAATGAGCTGGTTGGATGGCATCACCGACTCAATGGACATGAGTTTGAACAAACTCTGGGAGATGATGAAGGACAAGGAAGCCTGGCATGCTGCAGTCCGTGGGGTCAAAAAGAGTCGGACATGACTGAGTGACTGAACAACAACAAAAGAAAGAGAGAAGAACAGAAAAGCTACTAAAGATTCTGAGACAAGGAAAGACATGCCCAGTGTAAGGAAGTCAGTGGACAAGGAATTGGAGTGGAAGTGTTGGGGCAGAAATGAGTGTGATTACACCCTGCAAATGAGATCTCATCTGAGGCTCCCTCGAGGAGCAGCATATTCAACAGAACTTATTCTCAGGGCCACTCAGACAATACCTTCCGCAGCTCCTATCTGCCCTGAGGTTTTATAGGAAATCACAGAAATGTCCCAACTGACAGCAGTCCATCATCCCAGCAGAGACATCTAATTCACCATCTCTTTCCTCCCCACCCAGGGAAATGACACCCTTCTTGGGCTGTGCCCTCCTTCCCCTCTGTCCTCCACAACTGGAAGATCAATTAATTCATGTGGCAGACACATTGCTGTGAACCCAGCCACTCACCCAACAAACCCAGGTTTATCCTGGTATCCACCTTCCTCATGGCAGTTACATGATTTGTGAGGGTTGAGTCTATCCTTATTCCCAGAAGTGTGTCCTAATTAGTCTAAGCCAAGTCAGTGGTACTATTGCCTTGCCTGTGATTTGTTTCAGTTCAGTTCAGTTCAGTCGCTCAGTCGTGTCTGACTCTTTGCGACCCCATGAATCGCAGCACGCCAGGCCTCCCTGTCCATCACCAACTCCCGGAGTTCACTCAAACTCATGTCCATCGAGTCAGTGATGCCATCCAGCCATCTTATCCTATGTCATCCCCTTCTCCTCCTGCCCCCAATCCCTCCCAGCATCAGAGTCTTTTCCAATGAGTCAACTCTTCCCATGAGGTGGCCAAAGTACTGGACTTTCAGCTTTAGCATCCTTCCTTCCAAAGAAATCCCAGGGCTGATCTCCTTCAGAATGGACTGGTTGGATCTCCTTGCAGTCCAAGGGACTCTCAGGAGTCTTCTCCAACACCACAGTTCAAAAGCATCAATTCTTCGGTGCTCAGCTTTCTTTATAGTCCAACTCTCACATCCATATATGACCACTAGAAAAACCATAGCCTTGACTTAGACGAACCTTTGTTGACAAAGTAATGTCTCTGCTTTTGAATATGCTATCTAGGTTGGTCATGACTTTCCTTCCAAGGAGTAAGCGTCTTTTAATTTCATGGCTGCAGTCACCATCTACAGTGATTTTGGAGCCCAGAAAAATAAAGTCTGACAATGTTTCCACTGTTTCCCCATCTATTTCCCATGAAGTGATGGGACCAGATGCCATGATCTTAGTTTTCTGAATGTTGAGTTTTAAGCCAACTTTTTCACTCTCCTCTTTCACCTTCATCAAGAGGCTTTTGAGTTCCTCTTCACTTTCTGCCATAAGGGTGGTATCATCTGCGTATCTGAGGTTATTGATATTTCTCCCGGCAATCTTGATTCCAGCTTGTGCTTCTTCCAGCCCAGCATTTCTCATGATGTACTCTGCATACAAGTGATTCGTTTAGGCAGGAACATATGATAAGACAATTCTGTCTAATGAGATATTAGTGAGGGGCTCTGGGGAACTATTTCTTTGAGGAAAAGAGACACACAGGAGATGCTGACCTTTTCTCACTGGACGTTGCTGGGTCTGCTGATGATGCTTGGAACTGAGGCCACCAACCTGGGACTAAGAGGAGCTGAGGATGGAAAGAACCTGAGATTTTGACAATGTTATTGAGCTGCAGGATTATCAACCTTGGAGTCATCCAGGCCTGGGTATTTTTATACATGCGTGTGTGCTCAGTCACTCAGTCATTTCCACCTCTGTGCAACCCTATGGATTGTAGCCCGCCAGGCTCCTCTGTCCATGCGATTTCCCAGGCAAGAGTACTGGAGTTGCCATTTCCTTCTCCAGGGGATCATCCCCACCCAGGGATCGAATCCGCATCTCCTGCATCAATTGCATTGCAGTCAGATTCCTTTACCATTGAGCCATCAGGGAAGCCCCTGGGTATTTTTATAGCTTAATCCATTTCCAGTTGGTATTTCTATTACCTGTATTTGGAAATATACTGACATAACACTTAACTTTCTCCCACTTTTCTTCTTCCTACCTGTCTGCGCCTTGTCGCCTTTGGGAAAGGGGGTTAAGGAACTCCATCTCATTTTTCCTTTGCTGTTCAGTCACTTGGTCATGTCCGACTCTCTGCGACCCCATGGACTGCAGCATGCCAGGCCTCCCTGTCCTTCACTATCTCCCAGAGCTTGCTCAAATTCATGTCCATTGAGTCAGTGATGCCATCCAATCATTTCATCCTCTTTCTTTATGTGAACCCAAAGACAGCTCTGATCACTGCCGTGAAGCTTAAGAGACAGTCCAACCTTGCGCCTGTATCACACAAACAGACTCTAAAGTTGTGACGTGAAATGGGACATCAAGTTCCAAAGCACTGGTTCCAGTTTCAGAGGTCAAAGAGATTTGGGGGAATCTGAGAAGAAAGCAGCAGCAGCAGGGAGAGCGCACATACCCACACACAGTGCCCACCCGCTAAAGCTTTCAAAGAGGCTTCAGAAAGAACCTCTACAGCCCAAAGAATGGTTACAGCGCAGCAAGTCCGGACCATTCTAGACTTTTTTTCCTTAAGAAATGAAACGGAGAGCATTTTTTTCACCAGAATTCAGGAGAAGGTGAAGGCCTTAAAACAGAGCAGTGGGTTGGGGCCAGGGTAGGGAAGTATGGCTCTCGTGAGGAAAGTCATAGATCAGAGTGTATTCTACAAGCGTCTGTGGGATGGAAGGGGAAGTGGGGGGAAGAGAGGGGAACTCTGAATGACAACCAAGTGAAAAGGAGAAGAGGATCTGGAACCACCCAGACGGCAGAAGGTCACAGTGTGTGATGAGCTCTTCTGTTATTGTTTGGTCGCTTCAGTTGTATCAGACTCTTTGTGACCCCAGAGAGCCCGCCAGACTCCTCTGTCCCTGGGATTTCCCAGGCAAGAATATTGGAGTGGGTTGCCATTTCCTCCTTCAGGGGATCTTCCCAACCAGGGATAGAACCTACACTTGCTCTTTACCCCCGAGCTGCCAAGGAGGCCCTCCTCCATATAACCCCTCAAACCCATGAAGTTTCCAAACTCAGGAGGTGTTGAGAAAGGTTATGTTTGCTGTGGAAAAGAGCGATGGGGTGAAGCTCGCATCTGGGTTTGACGTGAGGCAACAGACAGATGTGGAGTGTGGGGACAGAGTGCAACATAAAAGAAAAAAAAAGTTTTTTTTTTTTTAAAAAGCCCTAGGCATAGAAATTTCCAGAAATGATGAGGAAAACTCTGGAATTACCTAATCCACTCCACAGGATGTTTGAGTTAAATGTGCCAAGTCTCCAAGGGGCAGAAAGGCCCCACGTGACACTCAGATTACACACAGCCTTGAGTTTAAGCAAAGTGCTCAGAATGATACAGTTAGTAAGAGATGAGCCGGGACTCCAAGCCCGTTCTAACTCGGATCCCTCAAAGTAAAGAAACATGGCTTCAGTTATTTTTTTTTTTTTAAGTACTGGTATTGCCACGATATTGTCTTCTGGTTTTATTGTCAACGGGCAAAAATTCAGCTTCACTCATTATTCTTTCCCCCAGATTAATCAAGAGTCTGTTACATGTAAGGTATTCAAGCTTGGGTTTCGGTTTCCAGATCCTGACTTTCCTCTCCTCTCCCTCTGGGACTTCTCACCAAAGGAGCTCACGAATGAGAACTAAATGGAAAACAAAGTGCTGCTGCATGAATACGGAGCAAAAGCCGACAACGAGGGGGCCCAGAGCTCCTAGGTGGCTGGAAGTGCCCTTCCCAGGGTCTATATTCATAACCTCCCCTTTCATTGTCAAAATGCCTGACTTGGATGATGGATTACATGGTGGCCCAGATGAGACTCCCAGCCTCAGGACAAGCTGGTTTGCAGAAGGCAGTTCAGGTTTGTGGTCACTAGGCGGTCCCTTTGTTCTCACGCACCTCCCACTCTCAAACCCCCGAATCTCAGGTGCCTGGATCTGCAGCCTCCACCCTCAGGTGGGGAAAGTGGACCAGAAAGAGAGGCCAACCCTGCCAGGTGAGAGGGTGAAACAGAAAGTGAAAGAGGGTGGCTGGACCCGCCCTGCGAAAACGGGGTTTTCTTTGGCATACTCGTCACTCGGAGACGGGAAGGGCAAGAGGAAGTTCATTAACACGCCCTTACCACTAACACCCATGAGTCTGCCCACCAGTAAAACACTGCCTGATGGATTCTCAGGCTCTGACCAGCCATCCTGCCAATACTTCCTCTCGTGGGAGGAGCATGAAGGGGAGACGTCTAGGAAGAACCCTCTCCCAATGACAGGCACATAACATCTTGCAAAGGTGCCTTCGAGATGGAATAACACAGGTTCCTACACCCTAGGAGCACCTTTGGTGCCACCAGCATGTCAGAGATGTAGCTTCTGTCTCATTATTTTGCACACTGAAGAGTTCTTGATGCTGTATCTGGTCACTGGGCTTCCTGACTCTACACACACACGCAGTTCAGCCAGGGAGGTGAGGCACGTGCACAAGCACCCCCCAGAATGAGGTGGACAGTGGGAAGAGGCCTAAGGGAGGCCCAGATCCTGCTCTGGGTGCGTAGAGATGGAGACATCTGACAAGAAACCTTGGAAGACTTCATGGAGGAGGAAAGGTTCAAAGAGACTTTAAAGAGAGGGTGGAGCTTCACTGCATGGACAGGGGAAAGAGGGTTGTTCTAGACCAATTTTTTGGTAGCAAGGACAGAAAACCAACTCAGTTAGCTTCATGAAAAGAGTTTTCCTACAAGAAGTACATGGACTAAACTGAAAATGGGAGACTTGGTAATCAATGCAATTCCAAGGGCCCATCCTTCCCTCCACAGATTTCTTCCTGCTTGGGTTTTCTATTTTCCTCTCTGAGCCCTCTGACCCCACTCTGCCATATTTCTTCTCTAACAGACAGAGAGCACGGACTACGTGCCAGGCACTCTTCTAAGGGCTTTAAACAACATTAGCTCATGGAACTCTTCCAACAACCCAAGACAGGCCCTATTCGCACATTTGCTTTATAAATGAGAAATGGGGCACAGAATGGTTGCATTAGTTGGACAAAGATACACAGCCCATGGGCAGTGGAGCCAGGATTCGAACGGGCCGGCCAGCTCCAGATTCTGCTCACATCCACCGTACACGGCCGCCTCCTGAGAGGTCAAATGGCAGCTGATGCCCAGTGTGGTCAACAGCCCAGGATGTGGTCTGATGGCAAATGTCTTCCCAACAGGCTAACAGTTATCAGCTGTGCCAATCAGATTTTCCGAGCTCTCAAATATGGACAGTAAAGGCCAATGAGTAGAGAGAAGAGGGCAGGCCCCAAGCAAGTACCCAGTTCCCACGTGGAGATTCTCAGCTCCTCCTGCTGTACTCTCAGAGGCATGTATATGGATTCTGGCCTCGGTAGACCCAATTCCATGGGTTTTTTTTTTAGGACTGGATCTTGGGTTTCCCTAGCTTCTTTCTTTTTTTTGTTTTTTAAAAAGTATTTATTTGGCTGCACTGGGTCTTAGTTGTGGTACCCAGGATCTTCAGTCTTCCTTGCAGGATGTGGGATCCTTCAGCTGTGGAATGCAGGATCTTTAGACGTGGCATGCAGAATGTAGTTCCCAGACCCGGGGTCAAACCCAGGCCCCCTGCACTGGGAGCGTGGAGTCTTAGCCACTGAACTGACAGAGAGGTCCCTTCTCTGGCTTTCTGAGCTCAGGAATCCCTACAGTAACTACACTTGCCGTTGGTCGATGTCACTGGCGGGGAGTTTCCTTTTCTTGGAATCCGGGAAGCCCACCTCTCCCCCTGCCCTGTCAGGCAGTCTAGCCTGAAGAATAACACTAGTCCTGGCTTGGTTATCCACTCACTGGCTGAACTGGGCAAGTCACTGCCTCTTTCTCTCTGCCTGGTTGGCTGTGGCTGCACAAATGCTAAGATTTTCGGGTGTGGTTCACTGGGATGGAATTCGGGTGGAAGGGGGTGCACTGGCTCATATGACGTCTCAGGCATGTGAAGAATACAGGGATAGAGGAGATGACGGTAAGACTGCTGCTGACACCATTCCTGCTGGCTGACTGTAAGACTGCTACTGACACCATTCCTGCTTTAGAGAGAAAAAGTAATACCCTGAGGTGGTTGTTGTTTGTGCGCATGCCCGGTCGTGTCCGATTCCGAGACCTCATGGACTGCAGCCCGCCAGACTCCTCTGTCCATGGGATTTCCCAGGTGAGAATATTGGAGTGGGTTGCTATTTCCTTCTCCAGGAGATCTTCCGGACCCTGGGTTTGAACCCAAGTAGCTATGTCTCCTGCACTGGCAGGCAGGTTCTTTACCACTAGCACCACCTGGGAAGCCCAATATACTTCGGGCAAGTAGTCAATTAAAAATATGGAAGTCAGAGGGCCTCATTGGCAGTAGTTAAGGAAATCCTCATCTCCTGTAGCTAAAGGGCAGATGAGGAGCGTCTTTTGTTATTGTCTAGTCGTTCAGTCATGTTTGACTCTTTGCGACCCTATGGACTGCAGCCCACCAGGCTCCTCTGTCCATGGTATTTTCCAGGTAAGAAATTTGGAGTGGGTTGCCATTCCTTTCTCCAGGGAATCTTCCTGACGGAGGGATCAAACCCAAGTCTCCTACATTGGCAGGTGGATTCTCTACCACTGAGTTGTGGGCTTTCCTTGTGAAGGGCAGCTTTGCTGCTGCTGCTAAGTTGCTTCAGTCGTGTCTGACTCTTTGAGACCCCATGGACTGCAGCCCACCAGGCTCCCCCGTCCCTGGGATTCTCCAGGCAAGAACACTGGAGTGGGTTGCCATTTCCTTCTCCAATGCATGAAAGTGAAAAGTTAAAGTGAAGTCGCTCAGTCATGTCTGACTCTTAGCGACCCCATGGACTGCAGCCTACCAGGCTCCTCCGTCCATGGTGTTTTCCAGGCAAGAGTACTGGAGTGGGGTGCCATTGCCTTCTCCAGAAGGGCAGCCTTAGGTCCTAATTATAAGAGTAGCAGAACTTGAGAGAAGTTGATTTCTGAGCCTCGTCAAATCTCTGGTAGGGAAGGAGTGGGACTCTGAGACTCTGGATGGGAATCTCTAGGTAGAGGCACTTGGAAAACTCGACCTCTGATTCTCTGGAAACCTTTTCGGCCTCAGGAGTGACTCACTGTCCCTCGATAGAGGAAGCACCTCTGCTTTCTCCGTGACTGAGCAGAAGCTTCACATGAGACGGAGGCCGCACAAGACAAAGCTTGCCCTCCTCAGAACCTGCCCTCCCTCCCCTCCTGGCCGCTAGACCGACAACTAGGGTTAACTTTCAGCCTCTCTTGAATCTTAGCATAGCTAGCTTGTTTGGATGGGGAAGTTCTAGCCATGCTAAGGAAGGAAACAGATTATGTGTGGAAGGACTTGCAGTTCTTGCCTAATATGTACAAGCAGGATCTGGGAGAATAGGCCTGAAAGGGGATCCTCCTGGTGCTGGATCAAGGGGGCCAGAATCTAAACTAAGTAAGGAAGAGTTTGTTGATATGAGCACACTCTCCCATGACACAGGAGTTAACACCCAGAAAAGGTCCTAGGATCTTGTTCTGATACCCGGCTTGAGACTGAGACAGGTGGGGGTTTCCTGGGGCCTGGGACCCTTTGCTGCAGTGCTTGCACCTGGAAAAACATCTCCTCGAGCAACAGAATAGAAAGAAACTATGAGGGACTATGCATACACAGCTGGGGCAAATTATGAAGAACAAGATACAAGAGACCCAACTGTCACTTCTGAAGAGCTGGGAGCAAAAACAGGGTGTTGGGCAAAAGCAGGGTACTGCACACATCCCCTGCACTCAACATCACCAAAGGGTGGGCAAACCACTTAAGATACCCCTCCAGCCTGACCCCTGGACACACCACATGTAAAGGAACCAGCTCCACCTGCCTTGGGGAGTGAGCAAGGGAACCTGCTGCTTGTTTTTGCTCCCCATTTCTGGAGCAGGGGCCCCAGTAAAGCCTTGCTTGAATTTTTTATCTGGCCTCTTATCAACTTCTATTTATTAAGGAGGCCAAGAACCCTAATTGGTAATGAGATGACCCTTGGAAGCTGGAAAAAGTAATACCTAATACAATAAATGGGCTTCCCAGGTGGCTCAGTGGTAAAGAATCCACCTGCCAATGCAGGAGACGCAGATTGGACCCCTGGATTGGGAAGATTCCCTGAAGGAGGAAATGGCACCCCACTCCAATGTTCTTGCCTGGAAAATTCCATGGACAGAGGGATCCTGGTGGGCTACAGTTTATGGGGTTGCAAAGAATCAGACATGACTTGGCGACTGAGCATGCACAGACATAGAGTAGAATGAGATGATGTTCTCAGGAATATCTAGCTGTCTAGGCTCCTTTAGACTCTATTGTGGCAGAGAGGTGAATAAACATAGCCCCAGAGTAAGACGATGAGTGTACACTGTTGTCTGTCCCAATTGAATATAAACTAATCTGTGTGGAACACAATACATTTGCCACACTCCTTACCAGCGGCTATGTAATCTGCTCAAATAAAGATACCGTATCGGGTTTGGCAGTTGCAATGGGGCTATTGCTTAGAAATTTTGTGGTAGACTATTGTCATCAGACTATATTATAGTCAGTCTGGCTTTTGCAGAGGCCAGGCCACTGAATTAAATGGAGGTAGGTGGGGGATGACCTTCAAGTCTCTGTGGGTGGCCTATTTTCTGTCATCCTTCTGAAATGTGATATCATTTGTGACTTCCTGCCCTGGCAGGAGAGGCTATAAGTTTTCACTTAGTCTTTGCTACAAAACATAGCTCTTATTCCTCTTTCTCTACTGATCAAGGAACCAATGAGAAGATTTATTTTCAAGTAAGCCCACTGCAATTAAACAAGTGGAAGCTGGAGAATGACTACTGGATAGGTCCATGGACCCAGTGGACCCACTGTGAGATGAACCTGGGCTGCAGCTTCATTTACTAGCTGACCCTACAAGCTTCAGTCTCACAGGTGGAACATGGTGGCTGTTTGGTGCCCAAAGACCTAGGCATTCTCTTTCCCCATTGTGTCACCTGAGCTATGTTAATTCACCCCTCTGCCACAATAGAGTCTAAAGACACCTAGACCAGTGAGATATTCCTGAGACTAGTATACTGTTCTACTCTATGGGCATGCGTGCTCAGTCACTACTCATGTCCGACTCTCTGCAATTCCATAAACTATAGCCCAGCAGGCTCCTCTGTCCATGGGATTTTCCAGGCAAGAATACTGAAGTGGGTTGCCATTTCCTCCTCCAGGGAATCTTCCTGACTCAGGGATTCAACCTGTGTCTCTGGCATCTCCTGCATTGGCAGGTGGATTCTTTACTACTGAGCCACCTAGGAAGTCCTGTTCTACTCTATAGATGACATTATATAAATTGGATCAGATGTGCAAAAGTAATGGAAGTACATTGGATTCCCAACCACTACAAAGAATGGGTCACACAAAGACTCATGGGTGCAGAGGTTCTGGGACATAGGGAGACATTCTGTTCAAAGTAAAAGATAAAATTTTGTCTTTGGGCCATGTGACCTGTAAGATCCCATGCTGCCAGAAGTGTCTGAGGTAGAAAAGATGCTATGCAGAGCCTCTGTGTGTCCCCAAAAGAGATGCACAGCACAGGGACATCCCTGGTGGTCAAGCGGTTAAGAATTTGCCTTCTGGGGGAAGGCGCCAAGATGGCGGAGGAGTAGGACGGGGAAAACACTTTCTCCCCCACAAATTCATCAAAAGAGCATTTAAATGTCGAGTAAATTCCACAAAACAACTTCTGAATGCCGGCAGAGGACATCAGGCACCCAGAAAAGCAACCCAACTCCTCGAAAGGAGGTAGGAAAAAATATTAAAGACAGTAAAAGAGACAAAAGAGGGAGGGGCGGAGTTCCATCCCGGGAAGGGAGTCTTAAAAAGAGAGAAGTTTCCAAACACCAGGAAACCTTCTCACTGCCGAATCCGTGCCGAGCTTTGGAAGCACAGGGGACAACATAACAGGGAGAAAAAATAAATAAACAATTAAAACTCGCAGATTGCGAGCCCTACGGTAACTCCTCCAGCGGAGAAGCAGCGCAGACGCCTGCATCCGCCATTAGCAAGCGGGGGCTGGGCAGGGAGGCGCGGCGCGGGCTGCATCGCTGAGAGTAAGAATCTGGCCTGAATACCCTGAGCACTATCTGAGCGAAATAATTTGGGCTAGCAAACCAGACTGTGGGATATCTACCATGCGAAAAGCCAGCCCTAACCTAAGACACCGCCAGCCCGCGCACGGAACAAAGGACTAAACAGAGGTAGCCGGCTGCAAACCTTCCCCCTCCGGTGACAGGCAGCCAGAGCCGGAAGGGGGCAATCGCAGCCCCAGAGAGACATTATCTATAAAACTGGCTTCTTTGCTAACTAAAACTTATTGGGGGTCTGGACGGTCAACATCTGCCTGAGAAGGTGCGCCGGTTTTACACCCAGATAACCAAGTGGCGGGGAGGCGATAAGTCGCAGCATTGGCGCTCGCCAAACACCTCATCACCTGAGCTGCTCGGACCTGGGAAGAGCACAAAACGCAGCCCCAACTGAGTCTGCGCCTCTGAGGACTACCTGAGTGCCTGAACCTGAGTGGCTTGGACCTGGGAGGTGCATGCAACCCAGGGCCAGCCTCGGATTGTTCCCGGGGGAACAACCTAGAGCCTGAGCAGTGTGGGCAGGGAGGCTACACGCGCCGTGAGCGGGGGCAGACCCAGTGTGGCTGAGGCACTGCGAGCGCACGCCAGTGTCATTTATTTGCAGCATCCCTCCCTCCCTCCCCATAGCGCGACTGAACAAAGAGAAGAAATACAGCTCCACCCACCAGAACACCGACACAAGCTTCCCTAACCAGGAAACCTTGACAAGCCACCTCTACATACCCACACACAGCGAGGAAACGCCACAATAAAGAGAACTCCACAAACTGCCAGAATACAGAAAGGACTCCCAAACTCAGCAATTTAAACAAGATGAAGAGACAGAGGAATACCCAGCAGATAAAGGAACAGGATAAATGCCCACCAAACCAAACAAAAGAGGAAGAGATAGGGAATCTACCTGATAAAGAATTCCAAATAATGATAGTGAAATTGATCCAAAATCTTGAAATTAAAATGGAATCACAGATAAATAGCCTGGAGACAAGGATTGAGAAGATGCAAGAAAGGTTTAACAAGGACCTAGAAGAAATAAAAAAGAGTCAATATATAATGAATAATGCAATAAATGAAATTAAAAACACTCTGGAGGCAACAAATAGTAGAATAACAGAGGCAGAAGATAGGATTAGTGAATTAGAAGATAGAATGGTAGAAATAAATGAATCAGAGAGGATAAAAGAAAAACGAATTAAAAGAAATGAGGACAATCTCAGAGACCTCCAGGACAATATTAAACGCTACAACATTCGAATCATAGGGGTTCCAGAAGAAGAAGACAAAAAGAAAGACCATGAGAAAATACTTGAGGAGATAATAGTTGAAAACTTCCCTAAAATGGGGAAGGAAATAATCACCCAAGTCCAAGAAACCCAGAGAGTCCCAAACAGGATAAACCCAAGGAGAAACACCCCAAGACACATATTAATCAAATTAACAAAGATCAAACACAAAGAACAAATATTAAAAGCAGCAAGGGAAAAACAACAAATAACACACAAGGGAATTCCCATAAGGATAACAGCTGATCTTTCAATAGAAACTCTTCAAGCCAGGAGGGAATGGCAAGACATACTTAAAATGATGAAAGAAAATAATCTACAGCCCAGATTATTGCCAGCAAGGATCTCATTCAAGTATGAAGGAGAAATCAAAAGCTTTTCAGACAAGCAAAAGCTGAGAGAATTCTGCACCACCAAACCAGCTCTCCAACAAATACTAAAGGATATTCTCTAGACAGGAAACACAAAAATGGTGTATAAACTCGAACCCAAAACAATAAAGTAAATGGCAACGGGATCATACTTATTAGTAATTACCTTAAACGTAAATGGGTTGAATGCCCCAACCAAAAGACAAAGACTGGCTGAATGGATACAAAAACAAGACCCCTACATATGTTGTCTACAAAAGACCCACCTCAAAACAGGGGTCACATACAGACTGAAAGTGAAGGGCTGGAAAAAGATTTTCCATGCAAATTGGGACCAAAAGAAAGCAGGAGTCACAATACTCGTATCAGATAAATTAGACTTTAAAACAAAGGCTGTGAAAAGAGACAAAGAAGGTCACTACATAATGATCAAAGGATCAATCCAAGAAGAAGATATAACAATTATAAATATATATCCACCCAACATGGGAGCACCGCAGTATGTAAGACAAATCCTAACAAGTATGAAAGGAGAAATTAACAATAACACAATAATAGTGGGAGACTTTAATACCCCACTCACACTTATGGATAGATCAACTAAACAGAAAATTAACAAGGAAAAAAAAAAAAAACATGTATCTATAAAGTTCACTAAAGCAAAGCACAGTAAAATGAGGTATGGCAATAAAAGGCGTTAAATTTATCAAATAAAAAAAAATAAAAAATGAAAAAAAGTATTTATTATGGATAATACTGAATATAATCAAATGCAAATAGAAGCATGAGAAGAAACCCAAGGAAACCCATGCATCCTTCATTCAGATTCCTTCTCCACTAATCATTAATGACACGACTTTGAACAAATTAACCAAACCCAATGAATTATCTTCATCTGTTGTATGGCAGTAAAATGCTCTCATGTTTTGCTTAATTTGAGACTTAGACAAAAATGAAAATATTACACTAAAAACAACTGGCACACAACCTGGTGCTTAATAAAAGTTGATGGCAGTGCTATTATTGTTCTTATCCAAATAATTAATACAACAATGCTGTAGTTCTTATAATGTGGTTCCCCAGAATGAGAGAATAATGGCAGAGGTTGGGTTGTATTATACATGCTAACCCTTTGCTCCTGTAACTGCAAAAAAAAAAAAAAAAAAGAAACTGCGTTTTAACAAGGTTCTCTGGTGACAGACTTTATTTTCTTGGGCTCCAAAATCACTGCAGGTGGTGACTATAGCCATGAAATTAAAAGATACTTGCTGCTTGGAAGAAAAGCTATGACCAACCTAGACAGCATATTAAAAAGCAGAGACATTACTTTACTGACAAAGGCCTGTCTAGTCAAAGCTATGGTTTTTCTCACATCACATACAGATATGAGAGTTAAACCATAAAGGAAGCTGAGCACCGAAGAATTGATGCTTTTGAACTGTGGTGTTGGAAAAGTCTCTTGAGAGTCCCTTGGACTGCAAGGAGATTAAACCAGTTAATCCTGAAGGAAATCAATCCTGAATATTCATTGGAAGGACTGATGCTCAAATTGAAGCTTCAGTCCTTTGGCCACCTGATGCAAAGAACTGACTCATTGGAAAAGACTCTGATGCTGGGAAAGATTGAAGGGAAGAGAAAGGGACGACAGAGGATGAGATGGTTGGATGGCATCACCGACTCGATGGACATGAGTTTGAGCAAGCTCGGGGAGTTGGTGATGGACAGGGAGGCCTGGCATGCTGCAGTCCATGGGGTCACAAAGAGTCAGACATGACTGAGCAACTGAACTGGTGGTTCCAGGAGTATTAAAGTTTGAAGAGCACGATAATAGTTCACACTCCTCCTCCACCAAACACACACACACACACACAAAAAAAAGATATTCTAAGATTTCATTTTTGGGAGGCACATTTAAAGGAAAAAAGAATGGTTAGCTAATCATTGTTAAACTATACACAACATGTTATACTAGATAAAAAGAAAGGAATACTTGTCCAAAGGGCTTATTGTCCCAGCTGGCATAGTTAGAGGGAACAAAAAAAAAAAAGAGAATTTGCCTTCTGGACTTCCTTGGTGGAACAGTGGATAAGAATGTGCCTTCTGGACTTCCCTGATGGGGCAGTGGGTAAGAAAGTGCCTGCCAGTGCAGGGGACATTGGGACATGGATTTGATCCTCGGTCCAAGAAAATCCACATGCTGCACAGCAGCTAAGCCCATGCGCCACAACTACTGAAGCGAAAGCTTGTGCTCTGAAGCGAGAGAAGCCATTACCATGAGAAACCTACGCACCGCAAACAGAGTAGCCTTCACGCAGCAACGAAGACCCAGGGCAACCAAAAATAACAGAAAGAAAAAAAGAAAAGAAGCTTGAAAAGAATGCACCTGATAACGCAGGAGACTTGGGTTCCATCCCTGGTCGGGGAACTAATACTCCCCATGCCAGGGGGCAACCAAGCCTGGGCACCGAAACTACAGAGCCCGTGTGCCAGCAAGCTGTGTGTAAGATCCCGCACACTGCGACCAAGATCTGACACAGCCAAAAACAAATACATATTAAAACAAAACCAAAAGGGCCTTCCTGGTGGCTCAATGGTAAAGAATCCGCCTGCCAGTGCAGGAGACACTGGTTCGATTCCTGACCTGGGAAGATCCCACCTGCCGAGGAGCAACTAAGCCTGTATGACACAAATTTTGAGCCTGTGCTCTAGAGCCCAGAAGCCACAACCACTGAGCCCGAGCACCACAACTAGCGAGTAGCCCCTGGTCTCCGCAGCTACAGAAAAGCCTGCACAGCAAAGAAGACCCAGCAGAGCCAAAAATAAATAAATACATACATAAAACTACTCTAAAAACCCAAAACATACAAAAAAGAGATGCACAGCACAAACCCATGGGGTTTGGGAATAAGGTCATCCAGCTGCAGGAATGATCTACATGTCACTCAGAAAGAAGCACCAAGCATATTACTGTACCTAAGTAGAAACTGACCAGATGACCATCTGGCAGGACTGGCCATCGTGAGGCATGTAACATCAGACCCACTAGTTCATTAAGCAGGCAGACTGAAGAGCAATCCTTCACATGATGGGAGAGGGACAAGCAGGATCAGATATAAATTGGGCCGGAAGGGACAACTAAGCTGCCTGACCAGGTGGCACGGACCTTCAAGCCACACGTCACTGCTGCATGGGTGTCTCTCCTTCGGCTCACCCCGCTGGCCCTGTGTGGGGTCCCCATGGCCAGATGACAGAGGAGAAGGCCTGAGTTTGGCTGCTGGGTGATTAACTCAGGGTGTGGGTACCAAATGCAGGGGACTGCTGTAGCTCTGACACACACAGACAGGAAGGAAAAGACAGGAGAGTAAGGGAATGTCCCTGATGGGTGGGGCTTTGGGGCAAAGGGCACCCGGTCATCCATCCACCCTGAGTGGAAAGAGAGGGGCTTGAGGCAAGAGTATACACAGATGCATGAGCGGTGATAAAAGACTTAGCAAGTTTTGCAAACAAGTGCATCTGTAGCATTTTCCTAAATTCCACGAGTGATATTTTGTGCTATTTGTTTTTCTCTTTCAGACTCACTTCCCTCTGTGTGGCAGCCTCAGTTCCATCCACATTCCTGCAAGCAGCACTCTTTTGTTCCCTTTTATGGCTGAGTAATATTCCATTGTGCATATGTACCATAGCTTCTTTATCCATCCCTCTGTTGACGGACATTTAGGTCGCTCCTCACAGATGCAGAGAACAAACATGGATACCGAGGAAGGAAGAGGGCGTGGGATGAACTGGGAGGTTGGGACTGACATATATATACTACTATGTATAAAATAGATAACTGGTGAGAACCTACTGTATAGCACAGGGAACTCCATGCTCTGCGGTGACCTAAATGGGAAGGAAATCTAAAAAAGAGGAGATATATGTATATATATGGCTGATTCATTTTGCTGTACAGTGGAAACCAACATAGAATTGTAAAGCAGCTGCACTCCAATAAAAACTAATTTTTTAAAAAAAGGCTTAGCCAGTTGATCGGAGGCCTGGGAGGGGCAAGACTGGAAGATCAAGAACAAAAAGGCCTGGGGAAGAGGCCTACAGTGGACCAATGGGTGAAGGATTTCTGTGCCATTTGTTAGGGCCCATCGTGAAGATCTGCTCCAGAAGAGGCACTAAACGCCTAAGCGAACAGGATGACTTAGCCGTTAGATGAGCTGCCGACCACTGAGTGTGTGCACTGTGGGCTTGTGAATGAAGTAGTCATGTGGCAGAGATGGGATCAGTGGGCACCCTCTTACCAAAGCTCATCTAGTCCTCATCCCCGCTAGTGTGCTGCCTGCCACCAGCAGACAGCCCTGAGACCCCCACCCTGAAAAGCCCCATCACACTTCCATCTATTCCCTCCCTTGTACAACAAGGGCTGTACTTAGTGGGCTCCTTGTCATCGGGCATTATCAGCTAATAATTGTCCTCACTGTCCAGAGATTGTACACTCATCGGTAATTACAGAGTGCGAGCTATTTTCTGCAGAGGCCTGTTCAGTGCAGCTCACTTTATGAAAGGACAGGAAATTGTCTGCCCTCCAGGGGTGGAGAAGTGTCTGGGAAAACACCAACATGGTGGAATTAGGGGTCCTTTCATTCTACCAATAAATAAATTCTACCAAAAAATAAAATGTATTTATTTGATCTATTATTATTATTTGGCTGCACTGGGTCTTCACTGGTGCGCTCGGGCTTTCTCTAGTTGTGGCGAGCGGGAGCTACCACGTCGCGGTGCACAGGCTTCTCACTGCTGTGGCTTCTTTTGTTGCAGAGCACGGGCTCTAGGTGAGCAGGTTTTAGTAGTTGCAGTGCAGGAAGGCGGACCCCTTCCAGGGCCCGAAACTGGTCTCTTGTCTAACACTCGGAAATGAATTGTCCGAGGAGACACATGTGCTGACAAAGCAAGAGATTTTATTGGGAAAGGGTGCCCGGGTGGAGAGCAGTAGGGTAAGGGAACCCAGGAGAACTGCTCTGTCGCGTGGCTCGCAGTCTTGGGTTGTATGGTGATGGGATTAGTTTCCAGGTGGTCTTTGGCCAATCATTCTAATTCAGAGTCTTTCCTGGTGGTTCGCGCATTGCTCAGCCAAGATGGATGCTAGCGAGAGGGATTCTGGGAAGTGGACGGACAAGTGGTGTTTCCTTTTGACCTTTCCCGAACTCTTCCGGTTGGCGATGGCTTATTAGTTCCATATTCCTTATCAGGATCTCCTGCCATAAAACAACTCATGCAAATGGTTACTATGGTGCCTGGCCAGGGTGGGCGGTTTCAATCAGGGTGCTTCCCCTAACAGTTGTGGTGCGTGCCCCGTGGCACGTGGGCTCTTACTGGATTAGGGATGGAAGCTGTGTCTCCTGCGTTGCAAGGCAGGTCCAGGTATCCGCCGAACCACCAGTGAGGTCTTGAAGCCGTACCTTTTGAGGAGTGTTTGTGATATGACTTAATTTCCCAAAACGCACCTAGCAGGGCCCCAAATGGTTCTACATCCCACTGCAGAGCGGAATTCCTAGATCCTGATCGTCATCTTCCTGGCAGGCAGAGAAGAGCTAATTGCAGTGAGAGCCCCAGTAACTGGTGCCTGGTACACTCCCAGCTGTATTACCCCAGACCTTGGGATAACTCAATGGAAGACAGAATTTCCCTATGTTACTGGGAGGACATGAAGCTTCAAGATGCAACTCCCAGGGTATTCAGCTGTCACCAGATTCTGCCTCATCCCCCACCTGCAGAGCCACTGGCCAGGGCCTGGCTTTGCCAGCAGCATCCTCTGCCCACCTGCGGTTTGGATGTAAAAACCTATCTGTAGTTTCATCATTTCTGTCTCACATTTAGAAGCCTAGGATTTGAGGCTTGCTTCTTTTCCTTTCAGGAGGTGAATCTTCATTTGAAGCCCATCTGGAAAATGGACCAAATGAAGCTGCTCAGAACTTAACCTCTGCTTCCCCAGTCCCATAGATTTCGAGCTCTGTTTAAAAGAGGTGGTGCATGTCCCTGGGCCTGGTGAGAACACTGGCCTTGGGACTTCCATGATGAAAGGCAGGAGCTTGGATGCAACACAGGTCACTCCAGCCCCACACCTGGGCAGCTAACCCCTCCTGGGGGTGGCTCTGAGCCAGCTGCCCGGGGCTGGGCACATGGAGGGATGCGTGGACAGGGTCTGTCCCCACCAGGCTTGCATCAGCACGTCTTGCCATCACAGTACGAGGGAGGAGGAACTGATGCCAGCACACAGGAGGGAAGACACTGGGACGCTAAGCCCCCTGTGCTCCACTCCAACCTCATGCACCCATTTAACAGATGGTGCTCACTTGAGCCCCATGTCTTGAGCCCCATGTCACCCAACTAAGGCTGAAGGGCAGGAAAATGGGAAGAATACTAAACACGATCTGAAAACAAATACTTGGCAGCCTGAATCTCTGGGGTGGGAGGTCCAGTCTCCTGATGGCCCCCAATCCAGCCCTTCTCACAGAGCTATACTTCCTAGGTCTTCAGAAAGCGGTGGGTGGTGGAATGTCAGAATGAAAGAGGCCTGGAATCCTTGTGGTCAGGACTCCTATTCCCACAGGCTTCATATTAAGGCCCATTGTCCGTCTCTTTCTTTCTAGATTCCCCAGCCCCTAGGGGTAGCTTAGCCCTCCACCCTAAGAGAAACCGAGACAGGAGTGAGTCAGGACATTCCTCCCTTGCCGACTCACCCAGACTGCCTGGGATCAGAATCAGCCAACACCCATCGCAAACTCACTGGTTACACCGGCCAGCCTCGAACTGATACCCACCCAGCTGTGCCTCTAAGGGTGGTGCGTGGCTTGCTGTTTCTCGGAGGCCCACACCCTCTCTGCAGCTTTACCCTCTACTTTAACCCTCCTACAGAAGCACAGAAACACATGATCCTGGCCCCTGGGAGGCATCTCCAGTTTCTTAGGAGTCAGGTAAGTCAAGGCTGGTTTGTACTCTGCATATTTCTGGGTACCGCTGTTTACAGTGAGAAACAGACAAGCCTGCTGTTACTGCCAGGAATGAAACCACAGTAACAGTGTAACAAAATCCCTGTGTGTTTACTTGGCAGGGGGCAGGAATCTGTTGTATCAGAAATCCTGACATAGGGGGAATACTGCAACTTACACAGAAATCTTGCTCAGAGCCTCCTAGCAGACAAGGGGAAAAGTGATTGATATTGCTCTTATTATCAAACAAAACAAAAGTACACCATACCTGCTCAGGGACCCAGACTTTTGGCAAATTTTTCTAACCCAGAGAGGACCTCGGAAAAATAAGCAAGGAGGGAAAGAAAGGAAAGCAAACTTACTCCCAGCCTTGATGCCTTGACTACTAAATGCTAATTAATTATCACCCAGAGAGAGCATGGAATAAGCAGGGGCAGAAGCATTGGTGGAAAGTGTTACAAAATTTACCAAGTTATCTTCCTGGTGCAGTTTCAAAATCTACTGTGAAGCCTGCAAAAATGCACATTTGTGATCCCAATCCTAGACCCATTGAATTGGAATATCTGAAGGGAGGGGCCCAGGAACCTCCATTTCCTTTGTATTCCCCCATGTGACTCTTAAAAGCACACTGAAATTGGATAACTGATTTGGAGTTCCTTATACTTGGAAAGGGGCTTCCCAGGTGACTCAGTGGTAAAGAATATGCCTGCCAATGCAGGAGACATGGGTTCAATCCCTAGGTTGGGAAGATACTTTGGAGGAGGAAATGACAATCCACTTCAATATTCTTGCCTGAGAAATCCCATGGACAGAGGAACCTAGTGGGCTACAGTCCATGGGGTGGTAAAAGTTGGACACGACTTAGCAACTAAACAACAACAACAAATACTGGGAAAGTGCATTAAAATTTGGACCAAAGAGTAATTCCTCTTCCCCCACAAGCATAGCTTTGAGCAACAAAAGATGGCCCCACTCCCAGGACCACACCAGCTGAGATGTTTGTCAGCCAAGCTTGCACACTTGAGCTCACCACTCCCAGCCCTGCCCTGCTGGCTGAGAAGTAAATGCCAAGAGGGATTAAACATGAAAGGATTTTATCAGAGGAAATGCTTGTGTGACAGGAAATAAGAGAGGGATCAGAAGAGGCTTCAGAGTGAGCCTGACCCCAAGTAGGGTTATCGGAGGTAGCAAATACACAGCTACAATGCCCAGTGTGAATTTCAGATAAACAAATAAATTTTTTAGTATCAGCAAGTCTCATGCAGGACTGGGGACATGCTTATATAAGAATCGTTTGTTGTTTATCTGAAATTCACATTCACCTGAATGTCCTATAGCTTTTTGGCAGGGGGTGGGGTGGCGGGGTGGTCGGTGTCCTATAGTTTATCCAGCAGCCCTAACTCTGAGGAAAGGAGAAAGGTAGGTTTACTGGCAGCATCCTAAATTGCTGGGCTGTCTAAGGAGGTTCTGCAAAGCCACCGGGGAATCCTTGAGCCAAAGTTATGGGACATCTGAGGCATCTCCCAAAATAGTATTCCTTCTGCACTATTGACAGGTCGTGGGAAGTGCCATGGCCTCAACACAAATGAGGGGTGGAATAAGAATCCAAAATCCAGGATCTGGGGCCCTGGGTTGGTTAAGTTCCCTGCAGTGAGAGGTCTTCAAAGCACAGGCTCAGGGCCGCCACATCCCAGTACAAAGTCCAGTGTGGCTGAGAGGTCAGCTGCAGCTGCCACCGGACACATGTCTTCCAGACCCAGCTCAACTGCCTTGAAATGAGGTCAAGAAAAACATCTCTGCCCCAGTTCCTCCACCCTCCCTCCCTGCCTCACCCCACAGGTACACTGGAAAGAAAAATGGGTGATGTGGCTAAGTACTTCTTCATCCTCAGATCAAAGGGTGGGTGTGTGCTGAGTGGACCAGGCTTCATTCAGGCTCAGATCTTCTCTGGGGACTGGGACACGCTGCCTCAGCCCCACAGAGACTACCTCCACCCAGCACCTCTGGCAGATGTGAACACACTGAACACCCCTTTTCCACAAAGGTGAAATCACGGGTCTGAGAGCGTCTCAGGTCCGTCTCTGGGAAAGCAGAACCGAGATGCCTGGAGAAGAAGAGGGGAGAAGGGCGGGAAGAACCACAAGTGTTGCAGGTCTGGGGAAGGGTGGGTGCAGCAACTGGTGGCAGAGAGTCCTCTGCCCCTCCTCTGGGGCAGAATGACACAGGGGAGTTCATCAGCCAGGGAGCTGATGGAGGGCAGCACTCTCCAAGCACCCCTGCAAGGTGGGGAGCAGTTCTACAGCACCACCGTGCTTGTAAATCACATCCCTAGGTTCTCTGATATTTCTCCCTCTAAAAGGCAATTCCGGACTTCCCTGAGGGTCCAGGGGATAAGATTCCATGCTTCCAATACAGGGGGCCTGGGTTCGATCCCTGGTTGGGCAGCTAGATCCTACATGCCACAACTAAGAGTTTGCATGATGCAACTAAAGATCCCGTGTGCAACATAGACCTGGTGCGGCCAAATAAAAATATATTAAAATTAAATACAGATATAAATAGTAAAATGTTTTAAAATAAATATATTTTTTAAATTATCAACAAAAGGCACTTCTCCTTCAATTAAGTTTGGAGGTACTCAGTGAGTTGCTCTCAACAAATAAGATGTGGCAGAAATGATGGTGTGTGATGGTATGTAAGACTGGGACATAAAAGATGTTGTGGCTTCCTCCTTGCTTTCCCTCTTGACCTGCTTGCTCTGGGCGAAGCCCGCTGCTGTGTCAGTGTATACACCAGCAGCCCTGTGCAAAGCCAAGTAGTAAGGAAGCCCTCCAGCCCTTATGCAAAGCCCAGTGGTATGCGAGCCCTCCAGCCCCGCTTGAGCATTCAGATGACTGCAGCCCCAGCCAAAAGCTGGAGTACAACCTCACCAGAGACTCTGAGTCAGAGCCACCCACAGAAAGCGGCTGCCAGATTCCTGACCCACAGAAATGCTGAGATAATAAAGGTTTGTTGTTTCTCTCTTTTAAAGCAACATTACTTTATCTGGCTGCCTCGGGTCTTAGTTGTGGCACGTAGGATCTTCAATCTTCACTGTGGCACGTGGGATCTAATTCTAGTTCCCTGACCAGGGGCTGAATCTGGGCCCCCTGCACTGGGAGTGGGGAATCTTAGCCACTGGACCACTAGGGAAGTCCCATGTTTGTTGTTCTAAGCCACGAAGTTTTGGGGTGACTTATTATGAAGCATTAGGTAACAGATATAAGGACTGCAGCTGCAAGTTCAAATGGCCACTCTGCGCCCTTGGACAGATTCCCACACCCCAGAGAGAACACCGATCTGGAGTCAGAGGTGGCCAGCCGGGGTGCCCTAAGGGCAGGCAAGGGGCCTTCCCAGCCTTAGGGTAAGGAGCACAATCACATTTCCTTCCAAACGCCTTCTATCTTACACCAGCCACAGGCTTTCAGACTTAAAAGTCAACCTGTTGTCAGCTTTGTTCTCTGGCAAGGGTCCTGGTCCCGCAGGCTGGCTTGGGAAAGCCCTTAGAGCACAAGTGAAGACATTCAAGTTCATGCAGATCTCCTCCAATCTCTTCACCAGCTCTGTGCATCCCTCCCCTAGCTTCTGCATGCCCTGTTCCTGGGGGCTGGCCCCTGGCTCTAAGAAGACGACACTGCGGCCACCTCGTCCTTACAGAGAGCTGGGAGCTCCCTCTGGCTCCCTGGCAGCCTGTGACCAAGAACTCCCTAGTGGGAGGACAGACACCAGCTCCTTTGCCTTGAGGTGAGGACAAGCCCAGGGCTCCCTGATGTCTAGGATCAGGCCGAGACTGCGCTCCCCCTGAACTCTCCCCCTTGGGCGGAGGGATGGTGATGTTGGGGAGGTGGCTCCTTCCCATCCCTCTCCTGCTTTCCCCACTGCCTGACCAGGTTCTCCTGAGAACACTCCCTTCAGAAACTGCTGGCATCAGGTCCTTGACCAGGTTCTGGAAGACTCTGTCCTGAGACTGTGAAAACACAGGACCTTCCAAGAGTCATGCAAGAGTTACCATCATTAGACACACACTTAGGAGTTGGGCTCTGCCCTCCATCTTCAGAGCCAGAGGTCAAGAGGAGTATTTGGGGTGCCAAATCACATCTGGAGAAATTGGGCATTCGAAAGACTAAGAGACTGGCCCAAGGTTCACAGCAAAGAAAAGTACTAGGACTCAGGTCTGTTCCTCTAAAGCCATGCTCCTGGTTGGACCTCGCTGCCTCCCCTACCTGGGCTGCTTAGAGTGTTTCTACATGTTTGTCTTTTTAACCCACAAACCCAGACCCACTTATCCAATTTCCACTAAGACCACACACGCTCCAAAGAATATGCACTCCTCAGGGCTCGCTCGTGAATGGCAGCGCCAGGATTCCAAACCAGATTCCAAACCAGGATTCCACACAGAGTAGTGGAGGCAAGGCTGTAGTCAAGCCCGGTGTTACGATGTGGCTGGCTGTGACCATGGTGGTTGAACACTGTGCCCCAAAGGCCCTGGCAAGGCAGAGAACCACACTTTCAAAGGAAGCCACAAGTCCCAGTTTCAGACACCCAAAGGAAAGTCTCTCCATTCGGGGCACTGGAGGTGACTTGAGGGGACGAGCTGAGACTTCTCAATGTCACCCTGCCTTCCCCAGAGCATCTTGGTCCACCCTATTCTCATCCTCATGACCTCTCTCCCAGTGACCCTGAACACAGAGCTGCTCCACCCCTCTGGGCCTTGGCTTGGGCTGGTCCCCTTACCTACAGCGCCCTCGTCATGCAGGCTTCACTCTGTAAACAATCTTAAACCATCTATTGTTGCATGCTAGTGTGGCACAGCAGTGAAGCGCTTGGGATCAGGTTCTGAGAGCCTCTGGTCTGGGCTCTGCTCCAGGTTCGGCTCTGCTGTGGAACAAACATGTGAATGGGAGTGAGTTACCTTCTCTACAGCTCTCGTCATTAAGTTCTGGGTAGATGGCCTATAGACAGGGCCCTTGAGAGGCAGAGTGGACTCCTAAAGTTTAACTTTAGTTGCTATGGCCTGACTCACTGTACCTCACCTAGAGTGGCAGAAGGTGCTTTGGGAGACAGAGGGACTACACAGTGTTGGCATTAATCACTCAGACTGCCTCCAGTTGACAGCCTCTTCACCGACAGTGTGGGGTTCAAACCCCAGTCCCTCCCTTTCCAGGTGAGGAACTTTGGGAAAAGCTCTGATTTACTTTTCAGGGCTGCTGGAAGGACAGATAAGTGTTTTGGACAGTACAAAACAATTGTCACACAAATGGGAGATATTGGTGCCAAAAAGGGGCTTACTGGAGATTAAACAGGGGCAAAAGTATGGCTTTCTAATGGTGACATCTCACTCATATGCAGGACAGAGGAAGAGCTGCCTTTAGAAGCAGATGACCTACAAGTTCTGGGGGATCCAGCTTTGACAGTCTCACATAAAGCCATTCTGGGCCCAGCCAAGGAGCCATCACCCCTAAAGACAAAGAACCCTGTAGAAGTTGGGCATTCAGAATGGAGAGTTCTCAATAAAATAAAGCTTTCGTTTGGACTTCTCTGGTCATCCAGTGGTTAAGATCTACATTTCCACTGCACGGGGCAAGGGTTTGCTTCCTAGTTGGGGAACTAAGATCTCACATGCTGCAGGCTGCAGGAAAAATAAAAATAAAGCTTTCATTCAAGAAAAGCTGAGTGTGGAACTAAGCCAGACACTTACATGTTTTGTAGAGGCTCATTTACACTTATGACAACTTTTCAAAGAAGATGCCATTGTGCCCACTTTATAGGTGAGGAAAGTAAAGCTCAGAGGTGTGGCTACCTGCCCAAAGGTTCACAGTCCATTACCGGAGGGGCCAGGATTGCAACCCAGAGGAGCTGGTTCCAAAGTGGAAATAACTGTCATCCATTGCATGTCACAGTCTTCCTCTCTAACATTATCTTATTTGACCTTAATGTCAGCATCTGAGATAAATGTCCCTGGCCCAGGTCCAGCTCATGGTGGTGCATCCATGGAGCCAACTGGTGGTCATATCTCTAGTTCTCAGATGTGTAATGTACTGAGTGGATACACTTGGGAGTAAAAACCACGCCTCAGGTTCCTGGACTGTGGGGTGGGAGCCAGGATAGTGGAAAAGGGGAAGGTTCAAAGCTGCCCCCAGCCATGTCACATCCTTAGGAGAATGGTGGAGACTAGTGCTTTCTCAGTGTCCTAAAAGATACAAGGATTGCAGCCCCCTATCTAAGCCACAGGGTACTAGAAGATGGCAGTGAATTGTCTCAAACTTAACCATGCAACTAAGCCCAAGTGCTGCAACTGCTGAGCCTGTGCGCCACAACTCCTGAAGCCTGGGCATCCTAGAACCTGTGCCCTGCAACAAGATAGGTCACTGCAGTGAGAAGCCTGCACACCGCCACAGAGATTAGCTCCCGCTCACTGCAACTAGAGAAAGCCCGCGGGCAGCAATGAAGACCCACACAACCAAAAATAAAGAAACAAATGTTTAAAAACATATAGAGCGAAAAAAAAAAAAAAAGCCAGATGGTAGCCCCAACAGCTGTTACCAAATGCAGTATCCTTGCTAGAGCAGATTAACAAGACATAGTATGCAGCTACTGGTCTGGCAAATGCATTTTATATTGGATAGTTCAGATGGGAAAGAATCTGTCTACAATGTAGGAGACCTGGGTTCGATCCCTGGGTCAGGAAGATCCCTTGGAGAAGAAAATGGCAATCCACTCCAGTATTCTTGCCTGGAGAATCCCATGAAGAGAGGAGCCTGGCAGGCTACAGTCCATGGGATCACAAAGAGTCAGACATGGCTGGGACTAACACAAGAAGAACCATCCTTCTCAGAAGAGGGGATCAGAGAAAATTCACTTTCTCTGGGGATGAACAGCAGTACACACTGATGAGCCTGCCAAGGGCTAGGTCACCTCTCCTGTCCTCTGTCATCACATAACATCCAAAGGGATCTGTCTCACCTGTGCCCCAGAGCACTGCAGGTCCGCTGCATTTTGAGATCATGTCATCAGAATAGAGGATCGAGAGGTGACAGGTATGTGAGGGATGTTAGTAAGACACACACACTCAAGAAGGTGAGGGATAAATCCTAGGCGGACTCAGGTACCTACCAGATAGAGCAAGTGTTTACGGGTGTGGGGACACACCAGAACATGCCCTTTGACATAAAGAACACACTGGAAAATTAATGAAGAGGGTGCCTGAGAGGACGGGGTAACATCCTGCAAGAGGCAGTGTATACCCTGGTGCCCTAAGTCAGTGGGCATTGCATGGGGCTATGTCTCCATTAGAGGGGTTACCAGTCTGGAAACCAAGAGCAGGGAGCAGAGTGGTTCCAGTCACTGTCACTTCTGGGAACCCAGATGGAAAGTTCATGTCGCCAGGAAAGTTTAGAAATTCTAGTAACCAGAGGAGAAACACTTGCACTGGTGAGAGCAAGGATTCCACCAGACCCCAGGCTGTCCAGTCACTTTGGGCTCCTCATGCCAAGACACTGGCAGGGAAGGACAGGAGTCCCTCCCTGACTGGGTAATAGACTCTGGTCATCAGGAGACAGTCTAGCTGCTGATCCACAGTAGGGGCAAGAAAGAAGAGGTTTGGCACCTAAGTGGTTCACTGGGACAGCTCTCAGTTCTCTCGTCCCCAGTTTCAACAGGAAATGAAGAAATGCATGGACCAAGAAGGGCCTGGTAATAAGCAGTACAGACCTCTCAAGGATGAGGGTCTCACTCACCACCACCCCCATCCAAGCCACCTAACCAGTGGGGGTGCCAGCTCAGGGCACAGGGGCACAAGGAGGTGGTGCAGGAAGGGGTGAGGATGTCAGTTATACCCTCGAGACCAGCTGCAGGGAGGAGGGAGCTGAATTCTAGACCTCCAAGCTTCCCCCCCAAGAGTGCCCAAGAAAAGAGGCCCAGTGGGGACTGGAGGAGCTGCTTCCCAAAACTTATCATATAAAACTGGTGAATCTGGGCTTCCCTGTTCAGCAGTAAAGAATCCACCTGCTAATGCAAGAGACATGGGTTTGAGGATCCCACATGCTGTGGGCCAACTAAGCCCATGTGTTACAACTACTGAGCCTGTGCACCACAGCTGCGGCAGTCTGCATGCCTAGAACCCCTGCTCCACAAGAGGAGAAGCCCTCGCACCGCAACTAGAGAGAAGCCTGCATAGCATCAAGGACCACGCACAGCCATTTGTAGATAAAACTATTAAAACACACATACACACACAAAGGATCGCATGTGAATCAGTTCCAATGAGGTCGATGAACCTAGAGTCTATTGTACCAAGTGAAGTAAGTCAGAAAGACAAAAATCGTATATTAACGCATATATGTGGAACCTAGAAAGATGGTATCAATGATCCTACATGCAGGGCAGCAAAGGAGACACAGACATAAAGAACAGACTTTTGGACCCAGTGGGAGGAGAGGGTGGGGTGATTTGAGAGAATAGCATTGAAACATATACATTGCTGCTGCTGCTTAGTCACTTCAGTTGTGTCCAACCCTTTGTGACCCCATGGACCATGGCCCGCCAGGCCCCTCTGTCCATGGGATTCTCCAGGCAAGAATACTGGAGTGGGTTGCCATTTCCTTCCCCAATGATAAAGTAAGAAGTGAGTGAAGTGAAGTCGCTCAGTTGTGTCTGACTCTTTGCGACCCCATGGACCGCAGCCCACCAGGCTCCTCCATCCATGGGATTTTCCAGGCAAGAGGACTGGAGTGGGGTGCCATTGCCTTCTCCAACATATCCATTACCACATGTAAAACAGATAGCCAGTGGGAGTTTTATGTATGACACAGGGAACCTAATGCCAGCGCTCTGTGACAATCTGAGGGATGGGGTGGGGAGGAAGGCAGGGTTGAGGGGAGGGGTCAGGAGGGAGGGGTCACATGTATGCCTATGGCTCATTCACAGATGTGGCCGTTGACACAAATTTTAATTTATGGCAAAAACCATCACAATGTTGTAAAGTAATTATCCTTCAGTTAATAAATAATTAAAAACCAAACAAAACCAGTGAATCTGAGTAGTGTGAGGGATGGTGGACATTGAATGAACCGCTCAGATATCTCCTTCCTCCAGGAACGGAGACTTGCTCCCCCGCCTGCTGGTGGCTCACACTGAGTCTCTCTGGGACCCACCTTCTGCTGCAGTGACGCCCTTATCCAAGGCTGAGATGTGTTCAGAAGGGCTGCCTGCATCTAGAGCCTGGTCACGGTGACCAAGCAGCCTCGTGCCCATACAGGTCCACTTGGAACCAGAGCTCTGCACCAGCTGGACCAAAAGGTGAAAGCTAGTTGCACAGTCGTGTCCAACTCTTTGCAATCTCATGGACTGTAGCCTGCCCAGCTCCTCTGTCCATGGAATTCTCCAGGCAAGAGTTCTGGAGTGAGTTGCCATTTCCTTCTCCATTTCCTTAACTGCACTGAGGCCTTTGTCAAGACTGAATCACGTTCAACCTTGCCCTCCGGTCAAGCCTGCTGTCTTCATCCCCTAGAGGTCTTGACCCTAAGAGCTCTCTCTTGTGAGCCTGGATTTTGTAGATAAAACGATGCCAATCTGTTTCCCCCGAGGGGCTAACTTGAGACAGGGATCCTCATTCAGCCAGGCTCTGCTGAAGGCTTCCGAGTATGAATCTCACCCCAAGCTCAGGGTAGCAAGAAGTAGGATTTTATTTTTCTACAACTTAACCCAACTTCCACAGAAGTCCCATTCTGCTGAGTTCTGGATGCTTCCCCCGCTGTGAGGTCCAAGTTCAGGGTCTCACACTGTGCCCAGATCCTTTCTGGACGACCCTCCGGAAATTCCATCCCCAACACCCACCTCAACTCTGTCCTTTCCAGCCTCCTCCCCGATCCCACCTCCAAACCTTTCTCCCAGATCCAAATGTTTTCCCCCAAAAGTTGTGAATAGAGGTGGGGCAAATGCAGCTCATGGAATTAGCCTACGTTCTAAATTCTTAAACATAAATAATTACAAATTAAGAAATCCCACATAAAAATCCATTTTTTTTCCTGCTTCTAAGGGAAAAAATCAGATGATCTATCCTTCAGTTCCCCTGGTAACAGCTTGCTGAGGCAAGAAGGAGCTGCTGCCCCTTTTGGTAGACCAGATGGCTGGGGTCCCTCCTACGGTCTAGATGGCCTCCAGCCTGCTTCTCTCAGTCATTTTTCCCACCTGGTATCAAAGCTTAGCCCTTGCTGTTTTGGGGCTTCCTTAAGGACTCAGGATTGCAGTTTTGGGAATTAGGCCTGATTTTCACTTCTGTTGCTCAGGCAGTGGTGGGGGAAGGAGTTGGTGGTGGTGAGAGAGAAATGCCAAGAAAGTTCCTTGAGGTGGCTTGTGAAAGCTGGCATAGTTCAAAAGTAGAAAGAAGAGAGGGCATCCCAGCAGGTGAACCCACCTGAGCAGAGGCTGTCTGCAACCCCCCAGGATAGATGAGGGGGCCTGTCTGATGAAAGCATGGGGTGGAGTTTATGGAGCAGCGGGGGAAAGGCTGGGTGGGAAAATGGGCCAGACGACAGGCAGCAGCCTTGACCACCCAGATGCCAAGCTTGTGGGCAGCTGGAGGCAAAAAAAACCCATACTTCTCCAAGTGTCCTGCATTTCTGAACAACACAAAAGGGAAGCAAGTGGGTTCACCCCAAACTGCCCTCTGCACCCAGGCCTGCAGCAACCTGAAAGGAATCCGGCTCTCCCAACAAGTCTGGCTAATGTTTAGTTCAAGGCTCTGTGTCAGGCCCAAGGAGGAGGGGGTACAAGGAAAGACCAAGAGCAGAGGTTGGAAAACATACATGCATGTTCTTGGACATTTCCTCACATCGATGGTGAATTCTAACTCCCCTTTCCTTGTGTTTGGGTCCCTTTAGTTACAAGGTTCTAATCAGTAAAATGGGCTTCCTAGGTACCACTAGTGACAAAGAATCCCCCTGCCAACGCAGGAGATTTAAGAGACACAGGTTTGATCCCTGGGTTGGGAAGATCCGCTGGAGAAGGGAATGGCAACCCACTCCAGTATTCTTGCCTGGAGAATCCCATGGACAGAGGAGCCTGGCGGGCTACAGTCCATGGGATCACAAACAGTCTGACACGACTGAAGTGACTTAGCACACACAATCAGTCAAGTACTGATGTGGATGACTGATGTGTGACTTCTGAGGCCAGGTCATAAAAGGAATACAGCTTCCTCCTTCCTCTCTCTCTATCCCTGCCACCTGGCTGTAAGGAGGCCCAGGCCATACAGAAAGAGGCCACCCATGAGCCAACAGTCCCGCCAAAAGTCAGTATCAACAGCCAGCGTGTGAGTGAGGGTCCTTCAGACAATTCCTCTCCTGCCCTAGCCTCTCACTGCCCCAGCTGTCACCATAAAGTTAAGCAAAATAGAGGCAGTTTTGCTGTTTTAGCTTCCAAGTATCAGAATGGTTTGCTGTGCGGTAATAGGTTAAGTGGCCCGAATACACAGACCCTGTCCCCGGATGATAGATAAAGCCACTTCTGGATAACTCACAGCCGAGCACAGTGTCTGGAACATCCTAAGTGCTCCTTAGCTGCCAGGGCTGGTGGAGGGTTCTGGATAGGACAGAGGAAGCCTCTTGCCTATGACAGCACTCCTTATCTCTTAGTATCCATCTCATTCCCCACCTGCACTCCTGCAGGGACCAGTAATTCCTTTCACCTACTCAGAGCTTCAACAACCCTGGAGTAAATGACTCAGACTTCAGCAGCCCCTCACCGATGAACACTTCCCGCTTGTCCTCCTGCTAACATTGGGGCTGGGTCTCCACCCGCCTTCCCTGTGAGATGGTGGCTTAGCAGGAACCGACTTCCCAGATGAACAGCTACTAATACTTCCTGTGTTTTTTAAGTTATAAAGGCAAGAGAGCTACATTACAGAAAATGTTAGAAAAGCAAGAAAAAAATCACTCGCAACTTCAACATCCTGCCCTGCCAGCTCATTCTTCTCATCTTTGTGTTTTTCCCCCAAATCTACACCTTAAAAAAAAAAAAAGAAAGAAAGAAACCTGTTAAGAGTCACGTTTTCCATTTAATTTTGAATGTCGCAGCACACGCTTTTGTCATAATTATCTTTTTCCTAATGAACACAAAGCAGCACTGAGTAATTGAACCACATTGTCTGTAATTGTTACTCCGCTGTCTGGCATTTAGGTGGTTTCCAGCTTTCCTCTGCTGTAAACTTCTTCCTGCCTAGAGATCTGCCCACAAGCAGAATTGCTTTCTCAGGACAAAGTCCTGGGAGAGAAATAACTGGGACGGAAGGTATGGGTATTTTATGGTTCTGGATATGCATCCTTTGTCAACTGATCACAGTGACTTTAAAAAATTTGAAATTGTGGGAGAAGCGGAGTAAGAGGGAGAAGTATGTCTGCGGAAGTCCCCGAGGCAGCCTCCGCGGAGGAGCAGAAGGAAATGGAAGATAAAGTGACTAATCCAGAGAAAGCTAAGGAAGCAAAATTAAAAGCAAGGTATCCTCATCTGGGACAAAAGCCTGGAGGTTCCGATTTTTTAAGGAAACGATTGCAGAAAGGGCAAAAATATTTTGATTCTTGGGATTACAACATGGCTAAAGCAAAAATGAAGAACAAGCAACTTCCTACTGCAACCCTGGATAAGACAGAGGTCACTGGTGACCACATTCCCACTCCACAGGACCTTCCTCAACGGAAACCATCTCTTGTTGCTAGCAAACTGGCTGGCTGATTAAAAAGAGCTGAACTGCATGAATCTTCTAATTCCCATTATTTCTCAATATGTTACTCCTCTGCTTTTTATTTCCTTTTACTCCCTATGTCATTTGAGAGTGATGGCTTTGCAGGTAGCGGTAGTGTGTGCTGCTATTTTAAGGGAATATACATGTGTAGAGTTTTTGATTAGTTTAACAGTGCACTGATGAAAAGAACATGTTAGAGCAACATAAAGTAATCTACTTGAAAATAATTGTATATATTACCTAACTCCTAGTGTAGGGCTGGATCCAACAAGTAACTAACAAGTTTTGCAGTTTTAATGTTGGCTTTCTTTAATTCATCTTAATTATAGCTTTGTATGTTACTCTTATTTAATATAACCTCTACTGTTGGTTTCTTCTGGATTTTCCTTTTGGGTTTTGTAAACAGAAGTTTAAGACCACAAGTTAGAAGAGAGGTCACATATTTCAAACACAAATAAATGGGGCTCCAAAAGATTTGTATCCTGTGCTTGAACGTGAATGGCCTTAAATCTGTTTCAGCTTTAACAATAGAATTTTACTTGGGCAATATTTGCCCATTCTGGTGTAACTTACATGACTCTATTGCTTAACAGCTGCTGTTGAAGCTAGTATTCTTATTCAGTTCTATAGTGTTCAGAATATCTTTTGTCATTGAAGATGTGAATGAAGTGTGCATGTGCATCGACTGTTGAATTCACTTTTGTGCCATTTTTGTAAATACAATAGTTTTGCACAACCTCAAAAAATTTTTTTGAAATTGTGATTGTAATAGCTGCTATTGTTGTTATTATGAACATATTAGTTGACTGATGTAGAAAATATGGAGGGAAGTAAATCAAAACCACCCATATTTTACCCAGCTAAGGACAATCATTCGGAGAAGGCAATGGCAAGCCACTCCAGTACTGTTGCCTAGAAAATCCCATGGATGGAGGAGCCTGGTAGGCTGCAGTCCATGGGGTCGCTACGAGTCAGATGTGACTAGCGGCTTCACTTTCACTTTTCACTTTCACACAGTGGAGAAGGAAATGGCAACCCACTCCAGTGTTCTTGCCTGGAGAATCCCAGGGACGGCAGAGCCTGGTGGGCTGTCGTCTATGGGGTCACACAGAGTCGGACACGACTGAAGCAACTTAGCAAGGACAATCATTATCAGTAACATATTGGTATATTCCTTTCCTGTATTTATTTTTCTTTATGTAACCTTATGGGTTTTTTTGGTTTGTTTCAGTGCATGTGTGAATTAACATAATTCTGATGATACTCTAAATAAATTGGAGATGACAGTTTTCCTTGAGCATTACAACTAAGCATTTTCCAGTTTATTGCTCACTCTTCATAAGTTATCAAGTTTAAGAAATGCATCATTTCCCACAAGGTAGATGGATCCTCATTTACTTGCCCATTATCCTATTTGGGGACACTTTAACTGGTATCAAATTTTTGCTTTTAAAAACATTTTTCATGAATAAATTTGCAAATTATGATCTAAAAAGCAATTTGTAAGTTAGGAAAATTGAAAATTATGGATACTCATGATAGAAGACTTGACTAATTGGTCTTAATTGTGGAACAGATTAATTTAAAAATGCTTTTCTAGACTCATGATTGGAATTTAAATAACCAAGGGTGTTTTGGAGTTTTCTTTCATTTTTAACTTTAAAAAAATTTTATTTTTATTTATTTGTCTGTGCTGGTTCTTAGTTGCAACACACAAGACCTTTAGTAGTGGCATGCATGACCTAGTTCCCCAACCAGGAATTGAACCCAGGCCCCATGCATTGGGAGTTTGGAGTCTTAGCCAGTGGACCTCCAGGGAAGTTCTTGTTTTGTTCCATCCATTGGAACCTCAGACACTTGGTTTTCCAATGGCTTTGCCTCTTGCTGTGTGACCCTGGGCAAGTTACACAGCCCCTTGGGACTGGATAAAATGAGCAAGCTAGATGATATTGGCCCTGGTGCCCAGGGTGCAGCCTGGTTCCTTGTCCTGAGCCTACACCTTTGTAAATGGTGCCTTCATTAAGGCTCGTCAGTCACCAGGTTTCAGTTGTCACCTGCTTCCTTCCTCCCCGAGTCACAGGGCAACCTGGGGGCATGCACTGTACAGTCTGCAGGCTCCAGGGTGGCTGGCAGCAGTGCCTTAGAACTGAAGTGTGTTTGATTAACCATCAAAAATGACTGATGTTGCTTCCTATGTACAGACACTCTGAAATAATCAAAACTCTTGTTAGGATGAAGGGGAAAAAATCCTTAGGGGTAGAACAAGATGATAATATGTTATTATTTGTATAAAAATAAAATAGAGAGCCAGACACTTGTATGAAAAATATAGAAAGAGCTGGGGACACAGAGGGCAGCAAAGGGCCTCACAGTGACCAGTGGCAATCACAAAAAGTGTGGATGCTTGCTTACCAGATAATCACTTTATTTTACACACAGGTAAGAGTTTGCTCATTGAAGAGGCCACCTGGTGAATGACACAGACACGGCTGGATGAAGTGGAGCTAGTTTTCCCAAATGCTTCCTGGGCCCCTGGGCTAACCTGTATCTGAGACCTTACCTCCTTACCTCTTCACGCCTGACCCCTGCTCAGCCTCACCAACAGACCAGCAAGGGCTGAACCATCAGAAACTACAGCTAAAAAGAGAGATGGACAGAGAGAAGTAGGGATACAGAGGGAAGGGAGTGAGACAAAGAAAGAAAAGTGGCCATCGTCTGAACAACCAGAAAGAACTTGGCAAAGTTTTGATGATGTTCCATTTACAATGAGCCTTTGCATATGATATTCTTTAAAGCAGCCTGCCTTCCGGATGTCTTTCTGTCTCTTAGCAACTCAGAATGACAAGGCACTATGCCTGCATGGGATAAGACCTGGGATCCCAGTTGGCCCAGGCTCCAGTGCCAGCCCCATCCCTCCAGCACAGCAACCGGTGGCCAGCCACCAGTCCCCAGGAGCACTGGGCACCTGAGCCCCTGAGAGAGCTCACTCCCTGAAATGAGCCACTTCAACAACCGGACAAGGCTTTGGAGTAAAGGTCTGGGATGGAAGATAAGAAGGAGCAGAGTCAACATTTCCAGATGTCTTTTTCCTATCTGTTGGGATTAATCTTCAGTGACAGAGCAATTAAACTGCACAGAACACGTGGGGAATGGATATGAAGCAGGTGTTCTGAATAATACGGGGAGGCAGAGGGGACTTCGGGGACTGCATGGAGTGCCCAGAGTCTCACCCGAGGCAGGGCGCAGAGGGCACCCTAGAAGACAACCAGTCTCCTGGAACTTGAACACCACTCACTGCTTTTGAATCTTCTGGCTGGTACTTTGTCAGCCTTCCCTTTTCAAGAGGCTGGTTGGAAGAGACTTGCTTTCTTGCTCTCTCTCCACTTTTCAGCTGGAGTCAGGAACTCTAAGCAGCAGGCCAAGGTTGGTTTGATCACAGAAAAGTTCTCTTCTGTCTTCCTCCCTACTGCCTCCTGCCACCATAAGGACCTGAGCTAGTCACCGTCTCCAAGTCTTTTTTTCATATTTATTTATTTATTTTTGGCTGTGTCAGGTCCTAATCACGATGCAGTAGTTGTGGTGCACATGCTAAGTTGCCCCCAAGGCATGTGGGATCCTAGTTCCCCAACCAGAGATCAAACCCGTGTTCCCTGCGTTAGAAAGCAGATGCTTGGATCATCAGGGAAGTCCCTCCAAGTCTTTTTTACCCCTGAAAAATGACTCAGGAACCAGAGATTAAAATGTTGTCTTTGTAGTAACAACCGATGCTTTAGAGTACCTTGCCAAGTGCCAGGTCCCAGGTTCAGTGCTTTATGGGTAATACCCCATCTGATACTCACGACCCAATCAGTTCAGTCGCTCAGTCATGTCTGACTCTTTGTGAACCCATGAACCACAGCACTTCAGGCCTCCTTGTCCATCACCAACTCCTGGAGTCCGCCCAAACCCATGTCCATTGAGTCCATGATGCTATCCAACCATCTCATCCTCTGTCATCCCCTTCTTCTCCTGCCCTCAATCTTTCCCAGCATCAGGGTCTTTTCAAATGCATCAGCTTTTCACATCAGGTGGCCAAAGTGCTGGAGTTTCAGCTTCAACATCAGTCCTTCCAATGAACACCCAGGACCAATCTCCTTTAGGATGGACTGGTTAGATCTCATGTAGTCCAAGAGAGTCTCAAGAGTCTTCTCCAACACCACAATTCAAAAGCATCAACTCTTCGGTGCTCAGCTTTCTTTATAGTCCAACTCTCACATCCATACATGGCTACTGGAAAAACCATAGCCTTGACTAGACGGACCTTTGTTGGCAAAGTAATGTCTCTGCTTTTGAATATGCTGTCTAGGTTGGTCATAACTTTCCTTCCAAGGAGTAAATGTCTTTTAATTTCATGGCTGCAATCATCATCTGCAGTGATTTTGGAGCCCAGAAAAATAAAGTCAGCCACTGTTTCCACTGTTTACCCATCTACTTGCCATGAAGTGATGGGACCAGATGCCATGATCTTCGTTTTCTGAATGTTGAGCTTTAAGCCAACTTTTTCACTCTCCTCTTTCACTTTCATCAAGAGGCTTTTGAGTTCCTCTTCACTTTCTGCCATAAGGGTGGTGGTCTTCTGCATATCTGAGGTTATTGAGATTTCTCCCGGCAATCTTGATTCCAGCTTGTGCTTCCTCCAGCCCAGCATTTCTCATGATGTACTCTGCATTTAAGTTAAATAAGCAGGGTGACAATATACAGCCTTGACGTACTCCTTTTCCTATTTGGAACCAGTCTGTTGTTCCATGTCCAGTTCTAACTGTTGCTTCCTGATCTGCATACAGGTTTCTCAAGAGGCAGGTCAGGTGGTCTGGTATTCCCATCTCTTTCAGAATTTTCCACAGTTTATTGTGATCCACACAGTCAAAGGCTTTGGCATTGTCAATAAAGCAGAAGTAGATGTTTTTCTGGAACTCTCTTGCTTTTTCTGTGATCCAGCGGATGTTGGCAATTTGATTTCTGGTTCCTCTGCCTTTTCTAAAACCAGCTTGAACATCTGGAAGTTCATGGTTCAGGTCTTGCTGAAGCCTGGCTTGGAGAATTTTGAGCATTACTTTACTAGCGTGTGAGATGAGTGCAATTGTGCAGTAGTTTGAGCATTCTTTGGCATTGCCTTTCTTTGAGATTGGAATGAAAACTGACTTTTTCCAGTCCTGTGGCCACTGCTGAGTTTTCCAAATTTGCTGACATATTAAGTGCAGCACTTTCACCGCATCATCTTTCAGGATTTGAAATAGCTCAACTGGAATTCCATCACCTCCACTAGCTTTGTACGACCCTATCAAGTAGACACAATTATGTATCCCTGGTGTATTGGTGTGGAAACAGGCACAGAGAGGTTGAATGACTTGCACAAAATCACACAGCAGGCTAGACTTCAAGACAGGCAGACTAGGAATGTGTTTCCTTAAGGACAGTAATGCATCTCATTAATGATAAAGTTGATCAAGAGGACACAGTCTAGATCTGTGGCCAAGAGACTCCTTAACGCCCCATTCTTAAATTAGACTGGCCTAGCCAGTCATGTCAGAGGGGGTGGGGAAGGGGCCCTTGGGCACATCTCACAGAGCGAGCAGAGGACACCTGCATCCCAAATGAAAGAATACCTGAAATCAAGGAGGCAGGTCATCCAAGTAGGAAGAGGTGAAATGTGAGGACCTGAGAGGCTGAGTTTCTTAATTCAGTTTCCACTTTCCACTGGTTCTGAAGAATAATCTATAGATGTGCCGTGTTACTATATTTCCTCAAATCTCAAATAGCATCAGTGTAGCTCACACCATTGCATGTACCTCTAAGAAAAAGAAACATACTCTTTTCTCATCATCTGTAAGATGCATCCCAATTTCAAAAACAGTAATATGTGAGAAAAGAAACAAATGTCTCTGAATCAATGAATTATGGTAAGAAGGTTTCAGGGTGAAATGGGGTTGGGAAAACTTTGAGTTAAACAGGCCTCTTTATGCCAGACCTTTTATTATGCTCATGTGAGCTCCGAGTCTCTAAGAAGGGGTAAGTAATGAGCATTTCCCATGGGTGTTGGTCCAAAGAACCTTTTCTCCCAGAGTGTGCCAGAAAAGGGGCCATCTGCAGAGCCAACTCAGGAAAATCTCTTTTAAGAAAAAGAGGAGTATGTGGAGACTGAGCAAAAACCCAAGAGTATCTAAATCTGAAGAGAAAAAAGATCAAACATTGGAAGAAAGACCTCGAAAGAAGACTTTGGGAGGGAACTGAGGTGAGACTAAGGGAAGGAAGAAAAGATGAGAAACACAGGAGGTTGGCTCTCAAAAAGAAATCCAAGCTCCACCCTAACTGAGAGGGACTATAACTCTCCATCCCCTAATGTGGGGCTGGGCCTGGGGACCCCCTCCCAGAGAGTCCTATATGGAAAAGTGGGGGCAGGGAGAGAAACCTGACGAGAACCACCCCAGCATGTGGCCAAGATTAATATCAACAGTGGTGAGTCATATTGGTATTTTCCACTCTTGAGATATGATGAAAATGTCATTTCCCTCTGTGATGTTTCTCCCCCAGACTCATAGTCCCAGTCTAACCACGAGAAAAACATCAGACAAATCCCAATAGAGGATCATCTTACTACACACTGACTGTTATTGCAGTTTAGTCGCTAAGTCGTGTCCAACCCTATGTGACTCCATGGATTGTAACTTGCCAGGCTCCTCTGTCCACGGGATTTCCCAGGCAAGAGTACTGGAGTGGGTTGCCATTTCCTTTTCCAGGGTATCTCCCTGACCCAAGGATCAAACACATGTCTTCTGCACTGGCAGGCAGATTCTTTACCACTGAGCCACTAGGGAAGTCCATTTACCTGACTAGAATCCTCAAAATTGTCAATATCGAGATTTTCCTGGTGGTCTAGGGGCTAGGGCTTCATGCTTCCAATGCAGAGGGCACAAGTTCAATCCCTGGGCAGGGAACTAAGATTCTGCATGCTGAGCACAGCTCGGCAAGAAACAACAAAACTGTCAAAAATCATCAAAAACAAGGCAGGAAGAGCGATTGTATCAGCCAAGAGGAGCCCAAGAGATGTGATGGTGGTGGTGGTTTAGTCGCTAAGTCGTGCCTGACTCTTGTGACCCCATGAATTGTAGCCTAAAAGGCTCCTATGTCCGTGGGATTTTCCAGGCAAGAATAGTGGAGTGGGTTGCCATTTCCTTCTCCAGAGACATGATAACTGACTGTAACATGGGATCCTATCTCCTTAGTAAAAACTAAGGATGTCTGAACACGGGCTTTAGTTAAAAATGATGTATTGGTGTTGCTTCAATATCTGTAATACATGTACCACACTAATAATGTAAGATGTCAATAGGGGAAACTCAGGGGGTGAGGGGATGCTTGGAAATTCACTGTACTATCTGCTCGATTTTCTGTGAATCAAAACTTGTAAAAAAAAAATAAAGCCTATTAATAAAAGAAAAGAAAGAAGGAAAGAATCCAGTGAGACGATTACCTGCCATGTGGGTAAAAAAGAAAGGACAGTGCTGCTTGAATGAAACTGGAAATTGTTCACCCTGACGTAGACCTTTCGCGATTCAGGCAAATGTTCCGCTGAGCTGTCAGAACTCTATGGAGCAAAATGAACTAGAGGGTGGTCATGACATGACCATGTTTTCTGATCCCCAAATTCATTCAAGGGACCTGAAGACAGGAATCAGGACTCTTGTAGAAGATCTAGGATAGACAGTTGGGTGTATTTATTACTCAAGCGGAAAAGAAACAAATAGGCTACCAAGGTAGCAGTGAGAGATTTCAACTTGGCCAAGAACAGCTGCAAAACTCTGATGGAAATGGAGAAAAGCAAATTAGCACTTAAGAAAGGGAACTGGTGTGGGTTCTCAAATATTTATCCCAACTAGACCTTGATCCTGGTAAATGCACAATAAATATTTATTGATTACTGTTGACTTGATTCCTCCCACAAATATTTTTGAAATATTGCAAACACTGAGTGAAGGCCTGGGGAGGTCACCCAGATTAAAAACATGGGGGATCTTGCCAGCCTAGAATCCAGAAACTGTGTTTCATCAATTCCCAGACACATGTCTTAAAAACTTTCAGCATCTCTGTAATGTGGGCACTTCTCACAGTTGTTGCTCACAAGTGGCAGCGTGGTCACCATCCTGGACACAATCCCACCTGGCTATCGTGTTCATACTGCATCACCTTCCACTGAATTATACACATGGTTGGTTCTATCCATGCAAGGTCTATTTACCATTTAAAACATCATCAAAAAAGATGACAATCTGATTCAGTATGGAAACAAACAGTATGGGCACAGGAAGGCAGGGAAATGGGGCAGTGGGGCAGAAATATAACAGCAGAGTAGCAATTATCAGTCTTGAGAGGAATGACCACAATTCTGTATTTTCCTGCAAAGCTATAACAAAGTGCTTATAGTAGTTAAGAAAGGATGTAGAAGAAGCAGAATTCCACTAAGCTGTGTTGTCACTGAGAAGTGTCCAAAGGACAGCAGACCACACACCAAGCAACAACACAAGGGAGCTTAGAGGAAACTGAGTCCCAGGGAAGGATGAAGGCAGTGGGACACTGACCACAAAAGCTGGTGTAAGCGATGCCCTGGAGCAACGGCTGCCCAACATCCAGCCACCAGGCAACTTCTGCCTTTGGCTGAACTTCTAACAAGTGCAATTCACCTGAAAGTGAAAAAAAGTGAAAGCCACTCAGTTGTGTCCGACTCTTTGCAACCGAATGAATCGAAGCACGCCAAGCCTCCCTGTCCACTGTCACCAACTCCCTGTCACCAACTCCCGGAGTTCACTCAGACTCATGTCCATCGAGTCAGTGATGCCATCCAGCCATCTCATCCTCTGTTGTCCCCTTCTCCTCCTGCCCTAAATCCCTCCCAGCATCAGAGTTTTTTCCAATGAGTCAACTCTTGGCATGAGGTGGCCAAAGTACTGGAGTTTCAGCTTCAACATCAGTCCTTCCAATGAACACCTAGGACTGATCTCCTTTAGGATGGACTGGTTGGATCTCCCTGCTGTCCAAGGGACTCTCAAAAGTCTTCCCTAACACCACAGTTCAAAAGCATCAATTCTTCGGCACTCAGCTTTCTTCACAGTCCAACTCTCACATCCATACATGGCCACAGGAAAAACCATAGCCTTGACTAGACGGACCTTTGTTGGCAAAGTAATGTCTCTGCTTTTGAATATGCTATCTAGGTTGGTCATAACTTTCCTTCCAAGGAGTAAGCGTCTTTTAATTTCATGGCTGCAATAACCATATGCAGTGATTTTGGAGCCCAGAAAAATAAAGTCAGCCACTGTTTCCACTGTTTACCCATCTACTTGCCATGAAGTGATGGGACCAGATGCCATGATCTTCGTTTTCTGAATGTTGAGCTTTAAGCCAACTTTTTCACTCTCCTCTTTCACTTTCATCAAGAGGCTTTTTAGTTCCTCTTCACTTTCTGCCATAAGGGTGGTGTCATCTGCATATCTGAGGTTATTGAGATTTCTCCCGGCAATCTTGATTCCAGCTTGTGTTTCTTCCAGTCCAGTGTTTTTCATGATGTACTCTGCATATAAGTTAAATAAGCAGGGTGACAATATACAGCCTTGACGTACTCCTTTTCCTATTTGGAACCAGTCTGTTGTTCCATGTCCAGTTCTAACTGTTGCTTCCTGACCTGCATACAGGTTTCTCAAGAGGCAGGTCAGGTGGTCTGGTATTCCCATCTCTTTCAGAATTTTCCACAGTTTATTGTGATCCACACAGTCGAAGGCTTTGGCATAGTCAATAAAGCAGATGTTTTTCTGGAACTCTCTTGCTTTTTCTGTGATCCAGCAGATGTTGGCAATTGATCTCTGGTTCCTCTGCCTTTTCTAAAACCAGCTTGAACATCTGGCAGTTTATGATTCAGGTCTTGCTGAAGCCTGGCTTGGAGAATTTTGAGCATTACTTTACTAGCGTGTGAGATGAGTGCAATTGTGCAGTAGTTTGAGCATTCTTTGGCATTGCCTTTCTTTGGGATTGGAATGAAAACTGACTTTTTCCAGTCCTGTGGCCACTGCTGAGTTTTCCAAATTTGTTGGCATATTGAGTGCAGCACTTTCACAGCATCATCTTCCAGGATTTAAAATAGCTCAACTGGAATTCCATCACCTCCACTAGCTTTGTTCGTAGTGATGCTTTCTAAGGTCCACTTGACTTCACATTCCAGGATGTCTGGCTCTAGGTGAGTGATCACATCATCGTGATTATTTTGGTCATGATCTTTTTTGTACAGTTCTTTTGTGTATTCTGGCTACCTCTTCTTAATATCTTCTGCTTCTGTTAGGTCCATACCATTTCTGTCCTTTATCGAGCCCATCTTTGCATGAAATGTATGCTTGGTATCTCTAATTTTCTTGAAGAGATCTCTAGTCTTTCTCATTCTGTTGTTTTCCTCTATTTCTTTGCATTTATCACTGAGGAAGGCTTTCTTATCTCTCCTCGCTCTTCTTTGGAACTCTGCATTCAGATGCTTATATCTTTCCTTTTCTCCTATGCTTTTCACTTCTCTTCTTTTCACAGCTATTTGTAAAGCCTCCTCAGACAGCCATTTTATTTTTGCATTTCTTTTCTTAGTTGTACATAAACAATAATGTTTCTTACCATGGGTACTATCTTTGATTTGCTAAGATCTGCTGTGTGTAATGAAGGAGGAAAAGGAACTCTCTTCATGTAGGAAAGATTACATTCATGATACGCTTAGTTTTGAGGACTCTAAAGGCATTAGATGGAGAAGGAAATGGCAACCTACTCCAGTATTCTTGCCTGGAGAATCCCAGGGATGGAGGAGCCTGTTGGGTGCCATCTATGGGGTCGCACAGAGTCAGACGCAACTGACGCAACTTAGCAGCAAAGGCATTAGAATTGAGGTAACATACTGGGCATTAGTAGCTGCTAACATGACAAAAAGGAGACAGTCATTGCCTCCTGACTGAAGCCCACAGCCCCATCCCTATGGTGGCCCTGCTGAAAAAAATCAAGCATGAGGCAGATCAGACCTTGAGGTCCAGCTTATAGGAACCACACAGGGCAAAGGAAACAGGACAAACAGCCCAGTTTTTTCAATAAATACATTTTGAGAAAAAATAAGAGATAAGGGAATCTTGATTCAAATGAGTTTAGAAGACATACCATGGGCTTAATGTTGGTTCACTTGCAAGAAATAGAGCAAGAAAAGGGGAAGATAGTAACTTCATGGTGGAGAAGCCAAGAGACACTACTTACCCGAGATAGGAAGGTGAGCATCACCAGGGATGTCCTGTGGCTGTTACCCACCCCTGATGAGGTGTGATGGGGCACTCTGCCTCTGTGCTGTCATTACCAAACCCACATCCCCAGTCTGATCATGACACAAACCTCAGACAAACCCAGAGTAGGGGACCTGCTACAGGATACCCGGCCAGTACTCCTCAAGACTGTCCAGGTCATGAAAAAGGAAAAACTGTCACAGAGCAGAGGAGCCTAAGAAAACATGATAACTAAACATATACCATGTGGTATCCAAGATGGAATGTGGTAACAGAAAAAGGGTATTAGTGAGAAAACTGGTGAAATCCCAGTAAAGTTGAGAGTTTAGTTACTAGTAAAGTATCAGTGTTCATTTCTTAGTTTTGACCAATGTCTCATGTAATGAAAAATGTTAATGTTAGAGCTACTTAGGTGCGGAGTACATGGGATGTCTCTGTACTGACTTTGCAACTTTTCTGTAAATATAAAATTATTCCAAAATAGAGTTTATTTTATTTTAAACAAAAGGCACACTGATCAACTGCAATACATGAACCTACATGAACCATGTTTTGGTTTTGAATCAAACTAAAACAGTAAAAACGATTTTGATGAGACGATTGTAAATTTGAACACTGACTAGATTTTTGATGCTATTGAGGCCCCATCACCCATTCAGTTGGAGGTGTGACGACGGCATTGTTGTTGTCTTTGTTGTTGTTCAGGCACTCAGTCAAGTCCCGACCCTTTTCGACCCCCTGGACTATAGCCCAGCAGTTCCTCTGTCCATGGGACTTCCCAGGCAAGAATACTGGAGTGGGTTGCCTTTTCCTTCTCTAGGGGGATCGTCCTGACCCAGGGATCTAACCCGAATTTCCTGCATTAGCAGGTACATTATTTACCGCTGAGCCACCAGGGAGGTGCTGATGTTACCTTGAAAGTGAAAATGAAAGTTGCTCAGTCATGTCCAACTCTATGAGATTGTGTGGACTATACAGTCCATGGAATTCTCCAGGCCAGAATACTGGAGTGGGTAGCCTTTCCCTTCTCCAGGGGATCTTCCCAACCCAGAGATCGAACCCAGGTCTCCCACATTGGAGGCAGATTCTTTACCAGCTGAGCCACCAGGGAATCCCCTTACAATCCAGAAATTTTGCTCTGGCTATGTAAACAAAAGGACCGAAAACAGATCCAAATAGATACTTGTACCCCCATGTTCATAGCAGCATTATTCACTGTAACTAAAAGGCAGAAACAATACAAATGTCCACTGATGAACGAAGAGATAGACAAAATGTGGTGTATCTACACAGTGGAGTATTAGTCAACTATAAAAAGGAAGGAAATTCTGACACACGCTACAACATAGATTGACTTTGGAGACATTAAGCTAAGTGAAATGAGCCAGACACAAAAAGACAAATGCTGTATGATCCCATTTATATGAGGTACCTAAAATAATAAAGTCACAGAGACAGAAAGTAGAATAATTGTTGCTCAGGGGCTGTGGGGAGGGAGACTAGGAAGCTGTTTAGTGAGTACAGTAAGTACCTTACACATGAACCTTCAAGTTGCAAGCTTCAAAGACACGATCGTGCCTTCACATGTCCAATCGCATAAGCAAGTTCAGGTGTCTGGCGTACACTGTCATGTGTCATGGTTGTGCTTTTGTGTTCTTTACTGTACAGAACTATATAGAGTACAGTAGGGTAATATTTTTATTTCAAGCCCAGGATGTCTGGAAGCAAGCATAAAAGCAGTGGTGTTGTAGCAGGTACTGACATGAAGAGAAAAAAAGAGCTTTTAATACTATCCAGACATCACTGGATTGTTTTTTCAAGAAGGTAGATAGAGTTGAATCCAGCAAGGAACCAGAACCTGTGACATCAACGTCAGGCATGAGTGAAACTGCAGCTTGCCTTTTGTCTCCTATTGCTGATGATCCTTCAGCTCTACCATCTCTCACCTTCTCTCCCTCCTCCAATCAGTAACTCTTCTTGCATGTTCAATTCCAGCCCCTGTATGCCAGTTCTTATACTTTTCAAGGTAATGTACTGTAGGATTTTAAATGTTTTATTTTTTGTGTGTTTGCTTTCTATGTATTATTTGTGTGAAAAGTATTATAAATCTATTACGGTACAGTACTACATAGTCAACTGTGTTAGTTGAGTACCTCGGCTAACTTTGGTGGACTTACGAACCACTTGGACTTATGAACACACTCTTGGAGCAGAACTTATTCTTATGTAGGGGACTTTCTGAACAGAGTTTCAGTTTGGGAAGATGAAAATGCTCTGGCGGCAGATGGTAGTGACGGTTGCACAAGTGAAGCGTGAGTCTCCTGAGGATACGGATTGGATTCTCAGTGGTGTGGGAGGGCACTGCAGGCAAAGTCTGTGACCAATGGCTCCAGGCTTGCTGAGTTAGCTGTGTCTTTGCCCATCCAGCTCCAGAACCAGTCCTAGACTAGGGGAGTCTCAGAGCCTTAGCCTACGCTGCTTCCCCATCCCCTCCTCCTTCTGAAGCCACCTTCCCATCACCAGACCTTGTGTGACCACGGGGAGGGGCTTTGGCTATTCTGGAGAGAAACATTTCAGCAGAGCACTGAGAGTGGAGGCCAAGCGGCCAAGGAAGAGGGTCAGAGCGGGTGAATGAGCGGTGGGAATGAGGATGCTGGCAGAGTTAGACCAGGATTTTTTAAGAAGGAGAGCTCACGGGCTCCTGGCTGGACGCCTGGCTTCCTTCTGCCCTGAACACCACATGTTGGGTGGCTTGATGTTGTCACGTCCCCTCTCTGTGACTCCATCTATCAAGAGGTAACAACGAGATGAGCTCCAAGCCTTCAGCTCAATGGTTATGACTCAATTCCCTCTCCTGGGGGAAGAACAATCTCTGAAGGTATTCTAAAGACCATCTTCCTCCCACACTCCAAGTGAAAATATAGAAAAGAAAGAAGCAAGGCTGGCAGGCTCAGGCCTGATGTGGATATGGGTCATATCCAGGGAGGGGCAGGGTCTGGATTTCTTCACCCTGTGGGCCAGACTTACAGGGAGCTGACTACACAGGCTTGAAGAGGCAGGAGGGGAGAGCTCTGTCTCCTGCTCCTCATTTTTCTCCCTCTGTCGTTCTACCTTGACCTCCTAGGTGCCATGATCCAGGGAGGTGATGGAGCCTGGGAACTCCATGGCTTCAAGGCACCGTGGGGCGAGCACATAGGTGCTTGGCAGCCTGCTGGTGACTTCCTGAGTCACTCGGATTCAAATTCACTCAGCCCCAGTCTGCAGCAGCTGACTAGCTACTTCTGGAGGATCTTCCTTATTTTGTCATCCCAGGACTGAAATTGTACCAGGTGGCTCCCCCTTTGGGCAAATGACTTGGCAAACCAGGAACACCCATCTTATCCCCAGACCACAGCCAGCTCCTCTGTTTCAATGCTCACAAAGGGGCCTCTGCCCCAGCTGTGACTGGGACGTTTTCTCTCTGAAACAGTGGTTGGCATTAAAGTGACAGTTAAGGGCTGTTTGTGCTCCCAAAGAATCTCCACTTTGTTAATTTGCTTAATCGCCTGGAAAGCAAAGTCTCAGAGAAGCTGCCTGATGCAGACAGATTCTTTCCACCCCTCTGTTTAAACCAGATGAAGTCTTGGCCCACCAGACACTGGCCAGTCCCATAAGACCAGGGTTGCTGCCAGACACCTGGCCTGGGCCATAATGACCTCTTTCTAGAAGCTGCCCCCCGGCCCTTTTAAAAATGAACAACTTGCATTCATCTTTTCAGGGTCCCAAGTTTTAATAAGATCCCCAGGCTCAGCTGGATAGATTAGCAGGGCCATCCACACATTCATCAGCTTGATGAATCCATTCATTGCCCAACTATCTGCTGAGCAGTGACTGTACCAAGCACCGTTTTTAGCACTGAGAACATCCAGATGAGTAAAGCAGAGGCAACTTCCTGTCTTGGGGAACTGATGCTTTCATGCATGAATGAGATCATGAAGATGTTGGTCTCCAGACCTCTCCAGAGCTCTCCCCTCCACCCCAACCAAGCTGAAACCCTCTCATTTCACACCAACCCCCATGGCAAAAGCAATCTTGGCCACATTTATTGTGCATTTACTACATGCCAAGCACTATGCACATATTATCTCATGAATCTCTACAACACCCTCTGAAGGTCATCCTCTCATAGCCCTGGTTTGTGGCTGAGGAAACCAAGGCACATATAGAGTTGCACAAGCTGGTAAGTTGCAGAGCCAGTATTTGAATCTAGGACATCTGACTGCAGAATCACAGTGGTAGTCATTAAGCCATTCCACCATGCTCATTTAGGTCAAATTCCTTTTTGCAGCGAATCACTGGGTCTGCTTTCCCTTAACATTCCACGGCACGAGAAATATCTCTAGTGCTGGCCTAAGGACGAGGTTCCGCTACAAGTGACTGGAAGCTGCAAATCACAGAAGCTTGAAAAGGGAGTATGTTCCTTGAGGCTGGTGTGTCACTCCATGGTCAGGCTCCTTGTCTCTGGTTGCTCAGCCGTGTGTGGCTCAAGTGCATCTGAAGAACACAGGTGTGCTGAGGTGTGGATTATGTACATCTTGGCCAAACACCGTTGAGGATCTCATCAATAAAATGTATGTCTCCATTTGATTTTATTCTGTCCATCAGTTCACCTGGAAGGGGCTCCCATAATCCTTGGCCATACATTTTACAACTTGACTAAATCTGGACTCCCGTCTCTCTAAGCACAGTGCATGTCAGCCTGGGCATTCCTTACCTCTCCCTTGAGGTGGATTTTGTGCTTCTTGTGTCCAGAAGCAAATAAATCATGAAGATAAGAAAGCTTAAATAACACTGCAATCCTTCTAAAGGCACATGCTCATCTACTCCTGTTTTTTGTAATAGTCGCAAAGGCATGTATTTCAATTGCAAAAGAGTTTTTCCTCCACCTCCCCTCCATCCCACCTCCCTTTATGCAATGCAGCACTGAGTGGCTATGAGCAATTTGGGATCCGGCTAAGGAGAAGCTGAACTGGAAATACATTTAATTGGGAGTTAGTGGGATATCTTAGTGGGACATAATTCATAGTCACTTTTGGGTCATTGCTTGCACTCATGCTGTACTAGTGTCTTCTAGAAATACTCCTCAGACCCACTGGGCTGACTCATCAGATGAGGTGACCAAAAGGAGCAAGGTCAGAAGTGGTATCATATGATGAATCTGTCCTACAGTACCCAACCAGAAGCATGCGGATAGTGGAGGAGGAAGAATCAAAGAAGCCAGTCTGGAAAATTCTTTCAACTATCAAAACTAAAATATTAAGCATAACATGCAGTTCGAATGTCTTATAAAAAATGAAGGATTTTTTTCTGCCAGAAATAAATGAATAATGCAGCATATACAATTATAAATGTATCACACTACTTTGCTCTTTAGTAAGAATCACACATAGAATTTGTAAGAATTTCTGTACTCTGCATGGCACAACATTATGTTTCTAGAGACACTGCATTTCTGTGTATGAATTCATATGCTGAATGCATCACAATACATCAAGATTGTATCTTACCTTATCTGATGCATTTTGTCATGAAATTTGACAGTTCCAGAAGAAATGATACATATATCAGTGACGTAGTATGACCTGAAGAAATGAACAAATGAAGGATATAGTGTTATGAAAAGTCAAAGCATTAGTTGCTCAGCTGTGTTCAACTCTTTGCCACCCTATGGACTATAGTCCTCCAGGCTCCTCTGTCCATGGACTTCCTCAGGCAAGAATACTGGACCAGTGACCAACCTAGATAGCATATTGAAAAGCAGAGACATTACTTTGCCAACAAAGGTCCGTCTAGTTAAGGCTATGGTTTTTCCTGTGGTCATGTATGGATGTGAGAGTTGGACTGTGAAGAAGGCTGAGCGCCGAAGAATTGATGCTTTTGAACTGTGGTGTTGGAGAAGACTCTTGAGAGTCCCTTGGACTGCAAGGAGATCCAACCAGTCCCTTCTGAAGGAGATCAGCCCTGGGATTTCTTTGGAAGGAATGATGCTAAAGCTGAAACTCCACTACTTTGGCCACCTCATGCAAAGAGTTGACTCATTGGAAAAAACTCTGATGCTGGGAGGGATTTGGGGCAGGAGGAGAAGGGGATGACAGAGGATGAGATGGCTGGATGGCATCACTGACTCGATGGACGTGAGTCTGAGTGAACTGAGTGCGATTCATGGGGTTGCAAAGAGTCTGACACAACTGAGTGACTGAACTGAACTCATATTAGAGATATCACACTGCTTCCTAGATTTAGTGACATTTATGGCATTTTTCCGAAGGCAATGGCAACCCACTCCAGTACTCTTGCCTGAGGTATAGCGTGGGCGGAGGAGCCTGGTGGGCTGCAGTCCATGGGGTCGCTAAGAGTCAGATACAACAGAGCGACTTCACTTTCACTTTTCACTTTCATACATTGGAGAAGGAAATGGCAACCTGCTCCAGTGTTCTTGCCTGGAGAATCCCAGGGACGGGGAGCCTGGTGGGCTGTCGTCTATGGGGTCGCACAGAGTCGGACACGACTGAAGTGACTTAGCAGCAGCAGCAGGGCATTTTTCAACTTTTTCAAGTTTGTGATTTGTTGTCATCTCTTTCCTTATTATAAATAAATACTCACTTTTCACATTTGACTTTCTATTTGTAATTCTGTATTCTTTTTCTTAAGGTAATTAAGTTCAGCCCCACAAACCTGTATCCACTCCTCTCTGTGTCTCACGCATTTCCTGTTTTAACGGAATACATTTTCCAGTATTTGTCTGAGAAAAGGTGTGTGGGAGTTTGTTGTTTGGAGGTTTTATTGGTTTTCTTTCTGTTTTAGATGTTGAACGTCTAAAAGTGCTCTTTTTCTACTTTATCACTTAATTGGTAGCTTGGATATAGAATTCTTAGTTGGAAATTATTATACCTTCACAATTTTGAAGGTATTGCTTCATTGTCTTCCAGCTTCCAGTGCTGCTACTGGGAAATCCAAAGCCAGTTTGATTTTTGTTTCTTTGCATAAGACCCTGGAAATTATAAAATGTTCTTCTCTTTGTTTATAGGCTCCCGAAATTTTGCTGTGATGTGCCTTGATGTGAGCCTGTTTTATCCATTGTACTGGACACACCATGAGTCTTTAAATCGGGAAACTCATGTCATTCCAGACCTGGGGAATTTCTTGAATTATATTACTGATGATGATATCTCTGCTTAATCTGCTATTTCTATCTGTGAAACCCACTATCCACGTTACAGCCCCTGAACTAGACCCCTAATTTTCTTACCTTTTCTCTCCTACTTTTTATCTGTATCTTTTTGCTTTACTTTCTGGGAAATCTTTCAATTTTTCTATTTACTTTTTAATATTTACTGTCATTTACAATTTTTTCTAAGAACTCTTGTAGGTCCCTGAATATTCATTTTTTTATTACTCCTTATCCCTACAGCATAAATACACTGTTGTCTGCTATTTTTCTAAAGAAGGTAGCAATTGTTTTGTTTTATTCTCTGTCTTTTCTCCAAGTGCCTTTTTCTGTTTGGTTGGTTGGTTGGTTTTGACTCTATCATGTTAGCTGCTTTCCTCAGATGTCATAAACTCCTACTGTCTGGTCATATTTAAAAGTGAGAGATCAAAAAGTTTAACTGGTGGGGCTTATCAGCTGTGAATGTCATGGGAAGAATCTGGTTAGCCTCTTGATGGGGATAAATGTCTGTGTCTTTAGGTGTTTCTCTTCAAGCTTGTCAGATTCTCCAGAAGACTCCTTCCATCTCTAGTATGAATTGAGACTACTGGAGTCTGAGGGGCAAACCGGGGCCAGGCACCTAGGGAACTAAGCATAAGGAATACATTTGTTCCTTTTATCTACCTATTTTCCAGAATGTCTCCTAAGCCTACAGCTATGCCCAGCACTCCTCAGCCCAGTTTCCTCAGTTGCAACCTCTTCAGAAAACAATGCTTCAGATTTCTGCTTAGGGGCAGTTGCCCAGCCAGGAGAAATGGAGAACAGTTTCCAGAGATCGAACTATAGTTTTTCAGCTTTCTCCCAGGTTTCATTGTTTTAGCCCCTTCTTCACTCTCCCATTACACAATACCTTCTGCTGCCAGTTCCTTAGTGGTGGTTGTTTGTTTGTTTGTTTATTTCTCAACTTTCCCCTCCAGTGGCTTACAGTTTCTACTTACCCATCTGCTTTCCAGTTTCTAAGAGGCTGTTGTCTTCTGTCTGCTCCCCTCATCTTTGTAGGCTTATGTTTTTTACCAAAGGGGGGAAAAAAAGTCCCTGCTTTGTAGCTTTTGTAGGGTTTCCAGAGGGGTCAAAAATGCTTAAAAGATGCTTGCTCCTTGGAAGAAAAGTTATGACCAACCTAGACAGCATATTAAAAAGCAGAGACATTACTTTGCCAACAAAGGTCCATCTAGTCAAAGCTATGGTTTTTCTAGTAGTCATGTATGGATGTGAGAGTTGGACTATAAAGAAAACTGAGGGCCAAAGAATTGATGCTTTTGAACTGTGGTGTTGGAGAAGACTCTTGAGAGTCCCTTGGACTGCAAGGAGATCAAACCAGTCCATCTTAAAGGAAATCAGTCCTGAATATTCATTGGAAGGACTGATGCTGAGGCTGAAGCTCCAATACTTTGGCCACCTGATGTGAAGACCTGACTCATTGGAAAAGACCCTGATGCTGGGAAAGATTGAAGGTGTGGGGAGAAGGGGACGACAGAGGATGAGATAGTTGGATGGCATCAGTGGCTCAATGGACTTGAGTTTGAGAGAGCTCCAGGAGTTGGTGATGGACAGGGAAGCCTGGCATGCTGCAGTCCATGGGGTCGCAAAGAATTGGACATGACTGAGCAACTAAACTGAACTGAACTGAACAGAGGGTTCAAAATTAAATACAACAGCTTTAAAACTCATCTTTCAATGTCATTTTTCTCTGGCAACAGACTGCAGCTGCCTGGATTTCTTTCAGTTCAGAAATAACTTTTAAAAATTGATTCCTTCCATTCAGGCAAGTTTGTAAAGAGAAGACATTTCCAAAATTTGGCAAAGCTTTGCTTACATTCTTCCATGAACCAAACCATTGCCTCAAGACATCTTGATTTCAACTACAGAGGTGGGTTGTCTTGCAAAGGGTGCTGAAATGCCTCCTCATTTCCTTGACTCTTTCTCACTTGCCATTATCTGGAACTACTACCAATCCTTCACATCTGAGACTTAGTGACTCTTGTGTCATTTATGGAAAGTTCATTTAGGACTTCCCTGGTGGTCCAGCGGTTAAAAATCTGCCTGTCAATGTAGGCAACATGTATTCAGCCCCTGATCTGGGAGGATCCCACATGCCTCAGAACAACTAAGTTGGTGTGCCACAACTACTCAGCCCACACCCTAGAGCCCGTGAGTTACAACTACTGAGCCCACGTGCTGCAACTGGAGAGTAGCCCCCTCTTGCCTCAAAGAAGAAATGTCCATGAGCAGCAACGAAGACCCAGCGCAGCCAGTTTCACTCTTCCAGAGAGTTCAGTTAAACTTCGGAGAAATGAGACAGTAAAAAGATAACTTGTTGCTTAGGCTTAAACTTATCACAAAATATTTCTAGTATTTTCAATTCAACTCTTTGCCACTCCATTATTATTATCAATATTATCATCATCATCACCATCATCATATATAAAAAACAATGGAGTTAGGGACGCTATGAAAAGATGCTGGGGTATATATGCCTGCTTACAATTAGGAAAACAGACAAAATCTGCTTTACTCTCCTGTCAGCATAAACATATTTAAAGGATGTTTAGATTTTCTGATAATTTTTTTCTCTTGATGAGTCTGCCTTCAATTTCTTGGGGAGAACCAAGAGCCTCCCTACTTTTCTCATCCTCTTCCTTCCCTCTAGGCCTCAGCTTCCTCATTTGTCTTCTAAGTAACTGGAAGGTAAACTCATGTTCCCTCAGCTCACAGTCCATAGGTGGAGGAGGGGCGGAGCAGTCATGTCCACAGCCCGGACAGCCCTGCATCCCTCATGAACTGTGGGCTCCCTGTAGACAGAGGCTGCTTTATTCTCATCACTGAAGACACACAGAAGGAAGGGGATGACTCTCCTAAGAGATGGTTTCTCACCCCTGTTCCTGATAAGAGTAGAATCAGCCTGGAGAAGCTGTTTCCCAAGAATAAAAAAAAAAGTGGGAACTGGACACAGACCAATGCTCTTGCATGTACTCTGCTTCCAGGTTATTCTGGGTGACCCTGGCCAAGTTGCTAGCTGCCCACCGGCACAGGCAGGCCCACGGGGGCCTTTGGAGTCATTCTGATAGAACCCTGGTCTGCTAGCTGAGAGTCCCTGAACCATCCACTGTCTCTCCTTGTGACACTGTGACCCTGGACTTGGTGTGTGGCCTGCAGAGGGGAAGGAGAATCCACAGGACCTCAGAAACCAAAGAAAGGCAGCTGGGAGGAGGGAAAGAGGCCCAGGGTCATTCATTTACAGCCCAATAATTGCAGTAAATGCCTCAGGCCATACTGTTCAGAATTCAAGGAAGGGGCCCCATGGCAGGTTTCTCCTCAGGGCCCTCTCCAGCCTCCAGTATTCACTCATTTCATTCAGTCTTCAGAAATGAAACGAAGCAACTCCGGTTGTGCAAACCCCTTCCAGGGGTATCAAATTCTGCCTCCGCAAGTTACTAACTGGCCCGGGGACCTTCGGAAGGTTGCGTAACTGGGTGTCTGTTTCATCTGTTCTGCGGAAGGGTTACTGTGAGCATTAGAAACACTGTCCGTGAAGTGCCTGGGGTTGGCTGCGGGCTCATCATTCTGAAAAGAGTACCAGTAGCATCGGCCTTAAAAGTCCAAAGCCTGTAGCCCAAATCTGGAAGCAGAGGCGGAAGCCACGGCTTGGGTGTTCCACAGACTTGATTTCCCCGGAAAAAGGGCTGCACAGTGGCCTCCGTTCAGTGTCTCCCAGACAGTGAAAGGAGGGCAAGTGTCTTCCCCAAGGGCGACTTTGGCCCCTATAGAGAAAGTCAGGAGAGGGACGGCGGCTAGACCCCGGGAAGGTGGCTACCGGTCCCAGTGCTCCAGGCGAGAGGCGGGAGTGGAGGCAGGAAGGGGAGGAGGACAGGGAGGAGGGGACTGAGCCGGCCAGCTCGTGCTCCCGCGGCGCTGGGCGGAGCCTGGGCGGGCCCGCCCCGCGCGCAGGTGAGCGAGCTGGGGTGGAGCGCAGCGCCTCGGATGCCAGGCTCGGGGGCCCGCGGCCGCCACTCTGCACCACGGGCCACAGTCGCTTTCCCCGCCGAGGCCCAGGCGCCTCGGAGCCATGGCCAGCCTCAACTGCGGGGTCGCGGTCGCACTGCTGGGGATCTTACTGCTGGGCGCCGCGCGCCTGCCCCGCGGAGTGGGTGAGTGCGGCGCTGAAGGGGCGCTGAGCGCTGAGGGTCGCGACCGCCCGCCAGCCGGCGCCTGGCGGAGAGGGGCGCGGGTTGCCGAGGGTGCAGGGTGGGGCGGGGGCGGCGCGGTCCCGGGGGTCCCCGGGACTGCCCGGCGCCGGAGCGGGGTGGGCGCGGTGGCCGTGCCCTCCTGGATTCCGCGCCACCTCGCCCAGGACGCAGGCCTCGCTTGGCACGCGGGGAGCCCCGCGGTCGGGCGCCCGATTCGGGCGCCGAGGGAGAAGGAGGGAAGGGCGCGCGGCAGTCGGGCGCGGGGAGCTCGCTGAGGCGGCGCGCCGCGCGCTCGCTCTACCTGGGCTGTTGGTGGCGCCGGGCGGGCCGTGAGGAGAGAAACTTCCCTCTCGGGTGCACCCTCCTACCTCAGCGCCCCGGCCAGAGACGCGGGCGAGGAAACGAAACAGTGGTTTAAGCGTCACCATATCCTAGCTTTCGCCTCGTTTCCCCCCTGTCCGCCCGGAATTTTCTCGCTGTCCCGAAGTTCGGGAACACGAATTCCACAAGGAAAGCGCTCCTGCGCCGCGGAGGCTGGGCAGCCCGGGCCCTCGCACCTGTGGGCGGTGGACCCTGACGGCGGAAGGGGGTCGGCGGAGGGGAGGGTCCAGCGCTGTGGGGGATCCGGAGTTCCGGTGGGGGCGGGGCGGGGGCGCGCAGGGACGCCCCCATCCCGGCTGCCCGCGGGGAGGTGCCCTGCGGGCCCTGGAAGTATTTACACCATGAATACCTGGTCTCCTCACGTAAGGACTTGATTTGAAGCCTTCCCTGAGACTACTACAGGTTTTGTGTGGTGGTTTTTTTTCCCCCCTTTGGAAAGAACTACCCAGGAAGCGATCTTTAATTATTACCCTTTGCTGCATCTGAGGGGACGTTTGCGTTTGGCAGGCAGACAAATTAGAGGAAATTAAAAAGAATGGAACTAAGCGGATGAGTTGAACTTGGGCGTTCCGGCAACTGCCATCATGACAAATTCGAGACGGGAAAGCTTCCTGGTTCTTTTCCTCAGCGGTGTCAGGCGACATATTAACTGCACAGTAGATGGGATATTGAACATACTGTGCGCGTATTTACTGTATTTATTGTAAGTTAGGACTGAGTTTTCAAGATTTCCGTTGAAAAAAGTCTGTTTAAGAATAAAGAGTAACTTAGCAAATGAATAGGTGTAAACGTGTGTATGAGAAAAAAAGTGTGCCCACCAGACTTGGGAGCCGTCTTGAAACTCGGGGGAGTTGTCTGAGATGTTTCTGGTTGTGTGTGATAACAGTTGAGAACTCCAGTAAGAATATGATGTAAATCAAGGCATCAGTACATTACTGATCACAATGACAGACTGTCCTGAACTGGCTTCTGTTAACGTGTCTGATTCCTACTTGTGGCCTGGGGAGGCTGCCATTTTGGTTTCCAGTGGAGCCTGTTCTTTCCAGGAAGTTATTAACTGTTGGAGCAGTGTCTCACCGTTCATTGTCTAAATACAAGGAAGCCCAGGAACTTGCCCCTTTCACTTTCTTAAATCCCTCCTGTGTTCTCAGGAACTAGACCTGTGAGGCCACATCACTGGGCTGAACTAATGGTTGTGTCTTTTTGGTTGAAGCAGGCAGAGTACATTTGCTTTGCCCAGAAGTTTCTAGAGTCTGTCCTGAAAAGACGGAGAAAATCAGAGAGCCTGGCATAGTGGATTTATTTTATAAATCCCTGAACTCTCTTAATACTCTTCTGAATGAAAATGAAGTTGGTGTCACTGCACAGATGGAACTGTAAAGGAAAGTTGACATCGCCGTGGGGTGTGTTTGAGTTCGGTATTCTTACAAGTTCCCCCACTTCTAAGAATGAAGGGCTGATTAAGTTAAAATAATCCTGTTAAAACCTCAACTTAGTGGCTTTCCAAGAACCACTCAGGTACCAGAATCTGGGTCAGTGACCCCATTCTCGCTACCATTGATTCTTGCCATAAGTATGAGTAGACATCAAATGATGTGTTCTCTTAACCTGGGTGAGTGTGTGAGTTCGTCGTTCTTCAGATTCAAATGAGGAGCTGGTGCCTGTTGTCTGGAATGTGTAACTGGCAGAACTGCTGGGTCCTCCCCCAAGCCTCCCCAACACCCAAACAGATTTGTGTGAGACAGTCAGAGACCGCTGCTCTGCTGGTTGTATGATGTGCCCGGGTGCTCACCTCAGCCTCAAGCTTCACCTCAGATGCCAGCGTTTTGTCTGTGATGACCGGACTGTGCTCCTCCTCAACATTCTTCTAGGGGTTCTCCCAAGCTATCAATGTGGGGAAAGGAAGTTGAAATTATTTACATGTTTTAAGTACTATATATATTGTTGTTATTGTTTAGTCGATAAGTTGTGTCCAACTCTTGGCAACTCCATGGACTGTAATAGCCCACCAGGCTCCTCTGTCCATGGGATTTTCCCAGTAAAAATACTGGAATGGGTTGCCATTTGTTTCTTTAGGGGATCTTCCCACCCCAGGGGTCGAACCATGTCTCCTGCTTGGCAGGCAGATTCTTATACCCCATGCCTCAGCTTTGATTTTGCTCAGTGGGGCTGGCTTTGGTTTGGATTGAGGAGAAGGGGAGTTTGCTGGTCAGAAGGACCCATGATTGAGGTCAAGATGGGTGGAATGCTAGGGGATGATACAGTGCTAAGGCTCTCCACCTGGGTGATTAAGAAAAGTTCACACCCTTTCATTATCATTCTAAATTGTAAAAATTATTCCACAATCAAATTATTTCAGACCTCTTCCTACCACCTTGTAATTAACCCATTACTTTCTCCGGGGCATCTGGCAGTATTCCAGAGAAACAGGCAAGGAGAGCCAAGTTCCCTCCCTCACCTCTTTGTAACCTTGGGTTTGTATTCAGTACATCAGTGTTGTTTTTCTTTTTTAAATTACTAAGTGCTACTTGTAGTAACTAACACACATTTAGCTTCTTCTCTGTGCTGGTCATTCTTCTGAGTATTTTATGTGTAAGCATCTCCCATTACTTAACATCAGTAATTCATCCCTAAAAACCAGACATTCTACGTGAAAACACTCACTGATGCCCTATGTCTCATTATTTCTTGTGGGACAAACTGTAACATCCCATTGCACAAAACCCAAACCCCCGACAGTTTCTGAAAGCATAATGAAACACTGGGAGATACCAATATATAATTAACAGCCAATTCTATTAAATGTAAAACGTGTAAGACATCCTTTCCAAATTGCAAGACGTTTATGTGGCTCTTTGTAGACAGTTACTTTGTGTGTAATAACTTCTTGCACCCCCATTTGTTGGCACTCAGAGAATCTCCACTAGATCCTGACATTCTGCCTCTGTGTACAACATATATTTTGTTTAAGGTGTTGTGTTATGTTTCGAGATGTAAATATACATGTTTCCTAAATAGACATTGGCCAAAAATAACTATGATGGATGACACAGTGTTTGCGTAATAAAAGCTCAGCTGTTTCCTCTTGAGAAAATATAAATCAAGAGTCATTTAGCTCTCCTTCTTCAAGCATGTACTCCTAGAACCCTGGGAATAGAGGAGCACAGAGAGGTGAAGTAACTTGCCCAGGGTTACCCAGCAGGTATGTAGTGATGCTGAGATGCTACATCACCAGTGCACCATGCCCGCTATGTGCAGTGGGACTCAAGACAGCATTTGCTGGTCATCTTAGAGACTGTCTGCACGCCAGACATTTTTTTAAAATGTACATATTTCTTTATTTGGCTGTGCTTGGTCTTAGTTACAACATGTAGGATCTAGTTCCCTAACCAGGGTTTGAACTGGGACCTCCTGCATATGAAGCATGGAGTCTGAGCCAATGGATCACCAGGGAAGTCCCTCTTTCATTTTTTAAAAAATCAGCACTTACTGAGTGCTGTGTTCATATCTGTTCTAGAAATGTGTATGTGGTATTTTTTTATTGAGATCACATTTGTTTATAGCATGTAAATTTCATGTATACAGCATTGTATTTCAACTTATGTATATCCTATAGCATGTAAAAGTCACTCAGTCATGTCCGACTCTTTGCAACCCCATGGACTATACAGTCCATGGAATTCTCCAGGCCAGAATACTGGAGTGGGTACCCTTTCCCTTCTGCAGGGGATCTTCCCAACCCAGGGATTGAACCCAGGTCTCACGTGTTGCAGGTGGATTCTTTACCAGCTGAGCCACCAGGGAAGCCCATGCTACAGCATGCTTACCACTAAAAGTTTATTTTCTATCCCTCCTTGTAAAATCGACCCCCTTTTCCACATTTGTGTCCCCACCCCTCATCCCTTCCTCTCTGCTAACCACTACTCTGTTCTTTGAATGTATGTTTTTGTTTGATTTGTTCATTTATTTTGGTTTTTTGTTTGTTTTTTATATTCCATATATGCATGAAATCATAGAGTATTTGTCTTCCTCCATCTGACTTATTTCACTTAGCATAATGTCCTCAAGATCCATCCATGTTATCACAAATGGCAAAATGTTTCATCTTTTTTATGGCTGAGTAGTATTCCAGTGTGTGTGTGTCTGTCTGTCTCACATCTTCTTTATCCATTCATCCATGGATGGGCCCTTGGGTTGTTTCTGTATCTTAGCTATTGTTAATAATGCTGCTGTAAACATTTGGTACATGTGTCAAATTAGTGTGTTTGTATTCTGTGGATAAATACCCAGAAGTGGAATAGCTGGATCATATGGTAATGTGTATTACTGTTAATATTTAAAAGCTGTGCTTAGAAAAATAATTGTCTGTTCCTGGTAACATAATTTCAAATAGCACAAAATGGTCTGTGGGAGGAAAGAAGTATGTCCCCTTCTACGTCTGACCCCAGGCCTCCTCCCAGAGGCAGTTGTGATTTCTTATGCATTGTTCCTGAGCATGTAGAAGTTAACAAATGTATATACTGCCCTTCTTTGCACAAAGAGGAGCAGAAATACAGTATATAGTGGAGGATGTATCCCATATGTTTCCTGATTTTTTTTCACTGAGCAATCCATTTTGGTGCTCACTATATAGCAAAACATACAGAGCTATCATATGCTTTTTTTTTTTTTTCACATTTCCAGTGAGCATTTATTATTAGTTATACCATGATTCAGGATCCCAGGGTGGGGATCTCCATGTACCCAGGTCCCCCTTCACTACCCTGGGGAGAAGGACGGAGGACAGAGGAGGTGGGATGGAGCCAGTTCAGATCTTCCCAGGAAACGTGCCTTCTGCCTGGCGATCGTCCCAAGTTGACACCCAGGATGTGGAGCAGAGGGACTTGTACACACGCCGGTACCATTCGCACACGGAGACGTCACCCCCTTTAGCGGTCATTGCCTTCTCACAGCGGTGGAAGTCCAGGTAGTTCTGCCAGCAGTTCCTGGTCTGGTTCTGGTTGGGGAAGTGGCTGTCAAAAGGAGCAGACTGGTAGTTCTTGATTTTGGTCTTGATGTCTTCTGCCATAGTGCTGACTCCTAAAGATGCCCCTGAAGTCGCTGGAAGCTCAATGTGACCCTCAGCAAAGACTATCATATGCTTTTTGAGAGCTGTACAGAGGTCCTCATCATGGAAATACCATATTATATTTAATCAGCAGCTTATAATGGATTGTTCCCAATCTTTTGTCTCTATACACTGAGCGTCAGTGACCATCTTTGCAGTTGATTTGGTTGGATATATGGACAAGTTTATCTGTAGTTGAAATTCCTGGATGAGGAGCTACTGGGGTTTGTACAGAAAGTGAAAGTTGCTCAGTAATGTCCAACTCTTTGCAACCCCATGGACTATATAGTCCATGGAATTCTCCAGGCTGGAATACTGGAGTCGGTAGCCATTCCCTTCTCCAGGGGATCTTCCCAACACAGGGATCAAACCCAGGTCTCCCACATTGCAGGCAGATTCTTTACCAGCTGAGCCACCAGGGAAGCCCAAGAATACTGGAGTGGGTAGCCTATCCCTTCTCCAGGGAATCTTCCCGACCCGGGAGTCGAACCGGGATCTCCTGCATTGCAGGCAGATTCTTTACTAGCATATCTAGAAAACGACAGAGCAAATGGAAGAAAGTAAGTAACAGTGGAGTAAGTTAATAAGTGGTGGTGCCATCTGTGAATCTGGGCAGTTTAATTTCAGAATACAAGCTCTTAACCGCCCCCAGCCTGCAATTTATTCCTTTCTTTATTCTTTCCAGTTGAAACTAATTATAAACTTTAGACAAGGGAAATATTTTGAATCTCCTTTCAAATATTCACCTCTGGTTATGTGATCAGAATGCCATGAGCACTGTGTATCAAGAAGGCTGAAGATGCGCCTGGGCTCTGACAGCTTCCAGGTGAAGTGTTTGCACTGAGGGCTGATGGATCCTTAGTGACTTTTTACCTGATAAGTCTAATAGTTAAGGTGTGACGCACTTCCAGCTGCTGTAACACAAACCCAAATGTGTCTAATGGCTCAAACACAATAGATGTTTATTTCCTGCTCATAGGAGGCTGTAAACACCAGTGTGCTCTCTACACCTGCATCTCCATGTCTTCTCTGGAAACAGGTTCATCAGTACTATTTTTCTAGATTCCATGTATAGGCATTAATATATGGTATTTGTTTTTCTCTTTCTGACTTACTTCACTCTGTGACATACATACATTATCATATGTAAAATAAATAGCTGGTGGGAAGCTGCTTTATAACATAGGGAGCCCAGCCTGGGACTCTGTGATGACCTACAGGGTGGGATAGGCAGGGCAGGGAGGCCCAAGAGGGAGGAGATATAGGTATAATTATGACTGATTCACGTTGATGTATGGCAAAGACCACCACAGCATTATAAAGCAGTTATCCTCCAATAAAAAAAATTACATAAATAAATAAAAGGGCCCTAAATGGGATCTCCTCCAAGCAGTGATATGGGGACACAGGCTTCTTCCATTCTAACTCTAGCATCTTCAACAAGTGTGGCCTCTGTCCATCTATATCAAACCTATGGTCATGATGAGGACTTTGTACTGTCCTACATGTTCTCTCCTGTGACCTACCTGGCTTCACAGTATCCCAGCCTGGTTTGTTTCATTTGGAATTTTCTAAACAGCAATACTGAATTTGTGATAGAATGCAGTAGAAAATCAGATTTTGTTTTACTGACTTGCACTTCACACAAACATTTGTAAAACTTAAAGTTGTTTCTTCAGATACTGTACTTAAAAAATATCTGCACTTTTCACTTCTCTCCTGAGTACAGCCCAAGCCAAGGGCACCACTGAAAGCCTTGTTGGTCTGACTTTGCCAGGGAGGGGCTGTCCTCTTGAACGGGCCGTCCATTCTGCCAGAGGGAAATACAGTATTCTTTGTGGGTTTCCTCAGTGGCTCAGTGATAAAGAATTCACCTGCAGTTTAGGAGATGCAGGTTCAATCCCTGGTCGGGAAGATCCCCTGGAGAAGGAAATGGTGACCCACTCCAGTATTGCCTGAAAAATCCCATGGACAGGGGAGCCTGGGGAGCTACAGTCCAAAGGGTCGCAAAAAGTCAGACCTGACTGAGCGACCAAGTACAATATTCTCTGAGGCCATTAACCACCTCCCCTGAGAGTCTGAACATCTTTAAATAATATTTAATATTTGGAAAATATTTTGGAAATATTTTGAAAAAATACAACTGTTCCATGAGCACAAATGGGAAGCTTTCTTTGTTTTTAACAAAGTGTAAATATTCCCTACCCTCAATGACAAAAAATCAAAGCCTTCTGGGGGAAATGTGCCATTTCTGCAACAATGAATGGGTGCGAACCTGCTGCCTTTGGCTGGGACAATGAAAGACAATCTCCAGGTTTAAGTTAATCAACTTTCCAAGTCCAAAAATCACATGGAGTTCAAGTCAAGCTGTTGTTTTTGTTTTGAGGTCTGCCCACTTGGCCACGTTCAGTGTCACACAATGCTTGGAGCCACGAGGGCGACTTCTCAATACTTGACAATGTGTGGTCCAGCCGGAGCTGGGCTAGGATGGTGTATGTCCAGGCATGTGCCAGATTCCTTCAAGCAGATGCTTTGTCTTCCATCACTGAGCTGGTCATGGGGACAGCAAGTCATTTCCAACAAGGATGTATAGCAAAAACATTTTTTAACCTGAAGACAACTCACAAGCATTTGTGAGAAGTCTCAGGACATCGGGCTTCCCTGACGGCTTAGACAGTAAAGGATCCGCCTGCAATGAGGGAGACCTGGGTTCAATCCCTGGGTTGGGAAGGTTGCCTAGAGAAGGGCATGGCAACCCCCTCCAGTATTCTTGCCTGGAGAATCCCATGGACAGAGGAGCCTGGTGAGCTACAGTCCATGGGGTTGCAAAGAAACATGAGGATGCAGAGGTGATGAGATGAAGCCCCTGCATGTGATGGGCTCAGGGCATCTCCTGGACGCAGACAGACGTTTGACTCTGGTGCAGGGTGGCACTCGGCCACGGCAGGGAAGCGACGAGCCAGCAGCACAGCGGGTGAAGTTACCATATATTGCTGCCCCTGCTAGAAGTCTGCCCTATGCTGGAAGTCCGGGGCAGCAGGAGACACTGTCTCAGGAGGAGTCAGTCTGGGGCGATGGGTCATCTTCACCACCAGCCATCTGGCTGACAAGTCTCACTGGAGAGCAGGGCCTCGGAGCATCTTCCAGGCATGGACCCAGTGAAAACAACATCTGTAAATCACTCAGCACAGTGTCTGCCCTCAAACGGATTCCTCGCTTAAGAATTGATACTACTTTGATTATCTAAATTGAGCCCAAAAAGAACACCGAGATTTTTTTTAGCAGCAGACCATCTGGACCAAACTGCCAGGCCAGGTTGCTTTGGGGAGACGTTTTGGTTGTTTCAGCCTAACTACACAGCGTGCTTCAGGCAGTATCGCAGTAGTCAGCTTTGGGCCCTTAGGAGAACATCTGGGGAAGCTCCTGGATTAAAATCTGCAAGAAATCAGTGACACAGGAACATGTTTTGCTTTTGTGTGTGTGTGTGTTTTCATCATGTGTTAAAAAAATTTTTTTTTGCTTGCACTGGATCTTCACTGCTGCACGCGGGCTTTCTCTCGTTGCAATGAGTGGGGACTAATCTCCAGTTGGAGGTGCAGGGCTTCTCACTGCGGTGACTTCTCTTGTTAGCACAGGCTCCAGGTGTGCGGGCTTCAGGAGCTGCAGCACACAGGCTCAGTAGTCATGGCTGTTGCCCCACAGCATGTGGGATCTTCCCAGACCAGGGATCATACCTGTGTCCCCTGCATTGGCAGGCGGATTCCTAGCCACTGTGCTGCCAGGGGGTCCTAGAACATGTTTTAAAAAATTGTTTTCAAGTGAGCAGCTGTGCGCGCGCGCGCGCGCACACACACACACACACACACATGCATACACACAAGCACGCATATTTTCTTTTAACCAAGGAACTGACCAGACCAGTTTTATATAATGTAAACATCATACCCAGTTACACATGAGAAGTGAAGAGAATGCCTCAGTGGGCTTCTGAAGTTTACAGCCATCCTTGTGAGCAGGTGTCAAAACTAAACCGAGTCTGAGCTGCAGTGTGCCAGGCCATGAAACCAGAGCCGAGTTTTCCGTGGAACCTGGCAGGGCCGCCACCTTTCACCACTGCTGAGAGGTGGAAGATTGCCCAACTGCTCTGAAGTTGCTGACAGTCTTATCAGGCACTCCAGCCGTAGGCTGTCAGGAGCAAGTTCTCAACTTACCACGACAAGGAAGATGTTTTTCAAATAGTAAACAGTGCTCGGGTCATCTTGCAGAAGCCCATGTCAACGTGGTGCAGCCAAACCCTGGAAATAACGTCTTCCAGCTTCCCTGATCTCAGCCTCTGTGGGAATACAATTCAAGTTCCAGCCAGGAACCTGACACACCCAAGAAGGTGTGTCCAGCTGGCACCTTGAAACTCCAAATAAACATCTTCTGCTCCTTCCTCTGGTCACTGGAGACTGGAAACAGCCCAAATATCCGTCCTTAGAAGACTGGTTACATTAATGATGGTGCATTTAAACAGGGGAATGCTGCACAGCCATTTAAAAGAATGGGATGTACAGATATGGTGTGGACCCCCCACTCCAACCAAGATACATTCTGGAGGGGAAAACACAAGACTCAGAACAATGAGGATGGTATGCAACCTTTTGGCAAAATGAAATAAAACAGGAATGCCTTATGCGCACGTATTTTATTTTGTGCTTCATGTATCATTTATCTAAAAGTAAAATACATTTTTCAGCTTTATTGAGATTTGATGTATATACCATGAGATTCTCCTCTCAGCGGCACTCTTTGATGGGCCCTGTCAGGTGCGTGATACAACGTTTCAGTCCCCCTGTGAAGTTCCTCCAGACCCCTTTGCAGACAGTCCCTGCCCCTTGGCCCCTAGCAACCATTTGTTTGCCTTCTATCAACATAGTTTTGCCTTAAAAATAGTTTTAAATTTAAAAAGAATTTAGAGACTTCCCTGGTGGTCCAGTGGTTAAGAGTCCGCCTTGCAATGTGGGGGACCCAGGTTCAATCTCTGACAGGGATCTAAGATCCCACATGCCGCAGGGCGACTAAGTCTACTTAGCCACAAGTACAGAGTCCGCACGCCACAGCTAAAGTTCCCGCAGGAGGCAACAAAGATTCTGTGTGCTGTAGCTAAGCCCCAGCCAAGTAAATAAGCAAAGATAAATAAAAAAGGATTTAAAGCCAGGTAATGAACATCTCACACGCTAGTAAAGTAATGCTCAAAATTCTCCAAGCCAGGCTTCAGCAATATGTGAACCGTGAACTTCCTGATGTTCAAGCTGGTTTTAGAAAAGGCAGAGGAACCAGAGGTCAAATTGCAAACATCCACTGGATCATGGAAAAAGCAAGAGAGTTCCAGAAAAACATCTATTTCTGCTTTATTGACTATGCCAAAGCCTTTGACTGTGTGGATCACAATAAACTGTGGGAAATTCTGAAAGAGATGGGAATACCAGACCACCTGATCTGCCTCTTGAGAAATTTGTATGCAGGTCAGGAAGCAACGGTTAGAACTGGACATGGAACAACAGACTGGTTCCAAATAGGAAAAGGAGTACGTCAAGGCTGTATATTGTCACCCTGCTTATTTAACTTATATGCAGAGTACATCATGAAAAACACTGGACTGGAAGAAACACAAGCTGGAATCAAGATTGCTGGGAGAAATCTCAATAACCTCAGATATGCAGATGACACCACCCTTATGGCAGAAAGTGAAGAGGAACTAAAAAGCCTCTTGATGAAAGTGAAAGTGGAGAGTGAAAAAGTTGGCTTAAAGCGCAACATTCAGAAAATGAAGATCATGGCATCCGGTCCCATCACTTCATGGCAAATAGATGGGGAAACAGTGGAAACAGTGTCAGACTTTCTTTTTGGGGGCTCCAAAATCACTACAGATGGTGACTGCAGCTATGAAATTAAAAGACGCTTACTCCTTGGAAGGAAAGTTATGACCAACCTAGATAGCATATTCAAAAGCAGAGACATTACTTTGCCAACAAAGGTCTGTCTAGTCAAGGCTATGGTTTTTCCTGTGGCCATGTATGGATGTGAGAGTTGGACTGTGAAGAAAGCTGAGCGCCGAAGAATTGATGCTTTTGAACTGTGGTGTTGGAGAAGACTCGAGAGTCCCTTGGACAGCAGGGAGATCCAACCAGTCCATTCTAAAGGAGATCAGCCCTGGGATTTCTTTGGAAGGAATGATGCTAAAGCTGAAACTCCACTACTTTGGCCACCTCATGTGAAGAGTTGACTCATTGGAAAAGACTCTGATGCTGGGAGGGATTGGGGGCAGGAGGAGAAGGGGATGACAGAGGATGAGATGGCTGGATGGCATCACTGACTCGATGGATATGAGTTTGAGTGAACTCCGGGAGTTGGTGACGGACAGGGAGGCCTGGCGTGCTGCGATTCATGGGGTTGCAAAGAGTCAGACACAACTGAGCGACTGAACTGAACTGAACTGAACTGCAAACCCATCATCACTTAAAAACATAAATAATTCAAAGCACAAGCCCTGGAAACAGCCTATCGCTAGTATCTACATTGGAGAATCATTTAGTTACTTTAGACAATGAACGTGCATCACTGAATATAAACTTCTCTCCTAAGGAATTCAGGAATTAAGAGGAGGAAATGAATGCGTGGACACCACGGTCCTCTGTTTTGCTGAACAATTCAACAAGTATTGACCGAGAATGCACAAGGTTCCTTTTAACATTGCTCTTTGAGGTTTATTTTATTGTGTCCATGATTGTTCTAAGAGATATGAAAATAGTAAACTGGTTTATAATGGGAACTGTGAGTCTCTTTCACTGAGCAGATGAGAACATGATGTCCTTTGAGCTCTGAAGTCTGTGGATGTGACTTCACAGGCTGGGCCCAGCCTTGTGCATCTCTGTATGCCTGCACCTGGCCTGGACCGAGCTCGCCATTCCCTGGAGGCACACGGCCACAGTCAGCCTTCTTACAAAGGCAGCACCGCCCTTCCAGTCCCAGATGCTTTGGGATCCCTGGGCCCCGGTGCGGACGTGGCTAACTGTAAGAACTATACCACCCACAACCAGTCCTGAAAACGGCACAGAAATGGCATCAAGCAGCCCCGATCACAATGATGTGAATCTCTTAAGGGGGTGGACCCCAGCTTCCTGAGGAACATGCACTTGGCCAAGAAGCACAGGAAGAAGGGCCTGAAGAAGATGCTGGCCCACAGTGCCAAGGCCATGAGTGCATGTGCTGAGGCTGTGGAGGCTCTCACGAAGTCCAAGGAGGTCAAGTCCAAGACCCCAAAGGGTGGCTGCTGCGTGCTTAGTCAGCTTACCTACATTGCTCACCCCTAGCCCAGGAAACATGCTTGTGCCCACATTGCCAAGAGTCTCAGGCTCTGCCGGCCAAAGTCCCGGGCCAAGGCTCACACCAATGCCCAGTCACTGGCAGCTGCGCCTGCGGCTCATACTCTGGTTCCCAAAGGTGCCCAGGCACCCACAAAGGTTCCAGAGTAGAGGCCTGGAGAAGGAAATGGCAACCCGCCCCAGTAGCTTGCCCAGAGAATCCCATGGACAGAGGAGCCTGGTGGGCCACAGCCCACGGGTTCCCAAAGAGTCGGGCATGACTGCAGAGACATAGCACAGCACAGAGGCCTTTATCTGCCAGTGTGAGGACAGGAGAGCGGGTGTGATCCCCCTGCTGCTGCTGTCTGCATGTCACCGCTCCTCTGCTGTTTGTACAAATGAACCCGAGGCAGGATCTGTCAAAGAACAAAACGGCTGCAGCACCAGTTGTCTTTGGGCCTTCCGCGTCTCTTGTGCGTGCCCTGGCCCTCCTCCTGTGGCTTCTTCATTGCCCTGACCCCTGCCGCCGCCCCACGCCAGGGCAGTTCCACCCTGGTGTGAGGTTGTTCTTTGTCACCCCCAGGCCCTTTGTTTATAACTGTGGTCGATGTCCAGTCCTTCCTGGTGTACTGACTGATGACTACAGTGTTTAGTGTATGGGCTTAAAGTGTGGCCCTGTTCTTTAAGGAGTCTGGGAAGCTCCTGTGCTGGCATTGAAACCATCTGTGTTGTTTCCAGGAGCTCCAGAGAGCTCTGGTTCCATAGTCCTTTATGTCTCATCGCAGAGAAGAATTCGGGGAGAGCAAAGTGATAGGTGAGTGAAAGTGTTAGGCGCTCAGTTGTGTCTGATTCTTTGCGACTCTACGGACTGTAACCCTCCTTCTCCAGGAGATCTTCCCAACCCAGGGATCGAACCCCGGTCTCTTGCATTGTAGGCAGATTCTTGAGCATCTGAGCCACCAGAGAAGCACAAAAAGTGATAAATAAGAAGTGATTTGTTAGAACAGGATGTGAGGTTTACAAGGGGATGGGCGAGAAATGCCGTGCCCTGAGAACTTACTGGGCTACGGTTTTTTATAATCAAAGGAAAAGCGGGGAGGAGGAGAACTTCTTTATCTTTCTTGAGTAGACATTATGCTTCCATCATCAGCTCCTCCTCCAAGTTGAGCAGGGGAGTTTTCTTGTCCCTACATGGTCAAGCTTGGTCCACAAATTGTTTTTGTGTGTGTGTGTGTGCAAAGAGCGTGTCCTAACTTACTGAGCTCACTGGGCAGGATGTGGGGCTCCCTGGCGCCATTGTTTCATTGTCTGGGGGCACGTCTTATGCTTCTGCTGAATGGTTCTGCTGCCAAGCAAGCCTGCTTGGTTTTGTGGTTAAGCAAACCAGCTCTCTTGAGTCATCATTAACTCACAGGGGTCTCCATATTTTTCCTACTTATAATCCCCTAGTGGGAGTAACTATTTAATAACCGGTTTTGTCCCTTCACTCTTTCCCTGTCAGAATGGCTGGCGAATTCTTCAGTTGCTTTTGGGGGCTGAAATGAGGCCCTGTCCTGTGGCCTCCCGTCCCTCCAGACTTCCAACAATAACCTGAAGCATTCCCCAGCCCTGGCCCGACCACCACGTGTGTGCTCAGCCACTCATTTGTGTCTGACTCTGCGACCCCAATGGCACCCCACTCCAGTACTCTTGCCTGGAAAATCCCATGGATGGAGGAGCCTGGTAGGCTGCAATCCATGGGGTTGCTAAGAGTCGGACACGACTGAGCGACTTCACTTTCACTTTTCACTTTCATGCACTGGAGAAGGAAATGGCAACCCACTCCAGTGTTCTTGCCTAGAGAATCCCAGGGACGGGGGATCCTGGTGGGCTGCCGTCTATGGGGTCGCACAGAGTCGGACACAACTGAAGCGACTTACCAGCAGCTGCGACCTCCATGGACTGTAGCCCATCAGGCTCCTCTGTCCATGGGATTTTTCAGGCAAGAATACTGGCGTGTGTTGCCATTGCCTTCTCCAGGGGATCTTCCCAACCCAGGGATCAAACCCATATCTCCTGTGTTGCAGGCAGATCCTTTACTGCTGAGCCACGTGGGAGGACCCACTCAGCCTCTCCGTGGGGATGCTGTGTGTGTGGGCACTCCGAGAAAGAGGATGAGGAAAGATTTGCCCTCTACTGTAAGAGGCTGGTTTTCCCACACCAACCCAGGGAATAAGGTGGGTGGGGTGGCGAGGGGGACAGGGTTGGGGTGGGGCGGGGGGTGCCTTCTCCATCAGGCCCTGCCTGGTTTCTGAGCCAGTGCATGAGGGAGCAGCTTTACAGCTCTGATGCCTGGAAGGACAGGTGGGAGTCTCCTACCAGGAGAAGGTATTTCCTCCCTAGCTAACCAGAGGTCTGGGTTGAGATTTGAAGGCCAAATAAAGAGGAAGGAGATTCGGTAGCGGGGGTTTGGGGAACTCTCCTTAAACATAGGTGTGATTTCGCCCATGAGTCCCACTGACAGTGGCCTGCAGAAGTGAGCCTCTCCAGCCCGGGTTTCTGCAGATGCTTTTCTTCCAAGACCTGGCACTAGCCCTGTACACCCAGTGCTTCGTTCCAGAATGATGGCTGCTTTTTGTCTGCCACTAACTCAGCCACTAGCCTCCCATGCCCACGGCCCCTGGGCAAGCCTCACAAAGCCACCCACGTCTCAACACGCCAGGTTCCCTTTTCTCAGGTCCTTGTCTAGAGTCACTGCCAAAAAAAAAAAAAAATCACACAGAAGAACCGCACCCCAAACATTTTGAATTCCGGGGAACTGTCAACTTTCAGTTTAAATCCAGAGCCACATTTGCAAATGATTTTGAAACAAAGTGCCTGTTTAACTATTTTAAAGAAATGCCTGTCCCTTTTGATAGCCTGAAGAGTCTCTAGCAAGCCAGCCACTGAAAAATGTTTCATTCCGTTTCGCTTGGAGAGAGTAGACTGTGCCCATCACCAGGCCCCTGGCTGGCCGTGTGTGGAATTCTCTGGGCAGGGCTGGGTCTGCCATGAGCCAGTGTTCATGTGCTAGGCTCTGATGTCAGGCTGCAACCTGGCCCTGCCTCTTACTAATCACACGTGCCTGGGCAAGTTCCTTGACCTCTCTGAGCCTCGGCTTTGTCATCTTTAAAATGCGGGTTAACGTTCGAACCTGCTCCGTGGGGTGGCTGTGGGCATTTTAGCAAGTGCAAGCACAGATCCTGCGTGTATTAAGTACTCATTGTTATTCTGAAGGCTGGCCTGGTATCTAGACTCCAAAGGCTTCTCATCCAAGGAAGACTGGTTAGTTTGTGAAACAGCAACTTCCCTTGCACTCCTTTTGGATGTGAATGTGGGAAATTAACTATTTCCAGGCCAGAAGATGGCTGATCTTCCTGCCGTTGGTGAGACTTTCCCCTTGGTTTGCCAGTCCGTGAACAGACCTGGCCAAGGCCACGCCAAAGAGATTTAGGGTGGCTACACCAGTTCTTCCTCCACAGCCTGCAGGCCGTGCAGCCCCAGGTCCACTGGATTAATAACACTTTAACTTTGGTGGTGTGAGAGTCTGGCACTCGCTCCCAAAACAGGCCCTGTTCTGATGGGTTATGTTGGTACCCATGCTCAGGCCCTTGGTGTCAGCCAACAGCTACACGTACTTGATCACAAGTACTTCCTCCCCTCCTGCTGGTTGATTCCGCCAGCTTTGGCAACTTCCCAGAGGACAGCTCAATGTGGTACCTGGGGGGTGGGGAGGGCAAGTGTGCGGAGGTCAAACCAGAATCTCCCAGTTGCCTCCTGAGCTCAGCAGACAGGGACATGAGGTCACTTCTCTGAGCCTCAAAGGGATGCTGAATTCGAATGAATCAACACACGTGGAAGGACCTTAATAATAGCTGGGCAGGGCTAGGCCAGGGCAGGGGAGGTGTGGAAAATGTAAGGAAGCACTCACCCTTGCACAACCCTGAGTGTGATGGTTTGCCCCTAGGCACCTTACCTGCGCTGCCCTCTCCCAGCCCAGCCCCGCCAGGACTCTGGGCTCTAGACTGAGAGCCAAGCTGCTGCGACAGTTGTTTCTCTACTTCTCACCCTCAACAACGCCCCACGAGTACTACCCCGGTGGTTATAATGTGCTAGCTATCATTACTAATATCAACAATAACATCATTGGTTGACTACCTGGCACCGTTCTAAGCAATTCACAGGTACTTTCTCATTTAATCCTTACAACTATTCCATTATTGTGCCCCTTTGCAGGGAGGAAAAGTAAGACACAGAGAAAGTAAGGAATTTGTCTAGCAGGACACAGCTGGTAAATGGTACCAAGCCAGGAATTGATCCCAGGCAGTCAGATTCTAGCATCCAAGCTTTTCACCACGACACTGCCAAGGTATCCCAGTCCCACTGGGTGAAGCCCGAACTCCATGGCAACAACCAAGCCTGGCCCCTGCCTCTGTCTCCAGCCTCCTCGACCCACTCTCTAGGCAAACCAGACTCCCTGGAGTGGCTCCAAGGAAGGCCTTCTTCACACCTGTGGCCCTGCACCTGCCTTTCCCTCCACTGTCTTTCCTGACACCCGTTTCTCTGCAAGCAAACCCCTTACTCATTTTTCTAGACCCCACTCTTGAGTCTGCTCCGTGAAGTCTTCCTTGACCACCCCGAGACAGTTCATAGCTGACCTCAGCATCTTCAGAGTACCTTGACCTTCCTTGGTGCCCTCAAGTTGCTGACTATCCGGTGGGGTCACATGGGGCAGACAGACAGGCAAACGTACACTCAGTTCTGTGAATTCAGCAATCGCCTCCCATAAGGCAGGGGTCCTCAACCTCCAATATCCAATGCCTGATGACCCGAGGGGGAGCTGATGTAATAATAATAGAAATAAAGTGCACAATAAGTGTAACACACTGGAAGTATCCCAAAACCATCCCCCTCCCCTCACCCGAAGCCGTAGGAAAATGGTCTTCCACGGAGCTGGTCCCCCATGTGTAAAAAGGTTGAGGACTGCGGCCCTGAGGAGTAGAGGCGGGAGGAATCGGGATGGTGTGACCTGCGGGGTGGGTGCGGGGTGGGAGGGTGAACCCCCTACCTTCTGCTGGTGTCTCTTCCTCTGCCTCTTGTGCTGTGAGCATCTACAGTCTAACAAGCTGAATTTTGTAAACCTGGCTCTAAAATCAAATCATCACTTTATTTGATGCTCAGCCAGCAAAGCATGGGTCTGCTCTGTGGAGGAGCAAACTCCAGCCATCGGCCCCGTGGACTCACTGAGAGAAGGATGTGGGTCTGCAGTGGGATATCTTCCCGAAAGAGGACAGGGCTGTTTCCCCAGAAGCAATTATCTCCTTATGGGCTTGCCTGGGAATCTGACTCCCACACGGGCTGCAACTGATCAGTCACGCTGATTCATAGTCGTACCGCCTGGCTCCTGTGTTCAAGTTCTCAACCTCCCGGGCATTCGTCCCGTGGGTCTTCGTATGTGTCTCCTGGCGCCCGGGCTGAGCCCAGACCCTGGCCGGGAGCCGTTCTGTTCATTTTCTTTGGACAGAGAGAGTGGATGAGAGCAGAGTCTCCCAGGAAACCACACCCAGAGGCAGCAGATTCTGACCCATCTAAGAAACTGTCAATCACATTTGGCAGTCTTGTAACCTGTACTGGCCACATCTGGGAACAGATAACTTCCTGGTGTTTCCCTGGTGAATCCCCTTCCTTGCATCTGCCTCCCTTACAAAGACAGAGACCAGCAGGGAGAAGGAGTAACAGGGGCATCTGTATAATATCCTGTGATAGGTGACTAATGAATGGTGAATAATGAATGGTGGTGATTAAAACAATTGGAAATTCCCGCCTGAGGAGCTCCTGGGGAGGCAGAAACTCCGCAAGGCATCCTAATAAGGAGAGGTCAGAAGGCAGGGGAGCGGAGGATGAGAGCTGTGACTCACGTGCCCACGTGTGGCGCCTGCAAGCTCTCCAGCCGGCAGCCCACGCACTGCTAACGTAAGGGTCGCCTTGGATTTCTTTCAGCCCCTGAGCCCTCGAAATCGTGCCGGAATCTGGAGCTTTGTCTGGGTTCCTGTGAACTTGGGTAATAGATCTTCAAAAATAACCAGACCAAGGAAATACCAAGTTCCTGGGGAGACAAAAGAAAGAGATGCTGAAGAAGAAGATGCCTATCCATTTTATTTAAATTACAGTGCATTTATCAAGCACTCAGATGTGCCAGCGTGACTGGTGGGAGTGGGCTGGGGGTTGTGGTAGGAGGTTGAGATTGCTTCTGCTGCTGCTGCTGCTGCTGCTAAGTTGCTTCAGTCATGTCCGACTCTGTGCGACCCCATAGATGGCAGCCCACCAGGCTCCCCTGTCCCTGGGATTCTCCAGGCAAGAACACTGGAATGGGTTGCCATTTCCTTCTCCAATGCATGAAAGCAAAAAGTGAAAGTGAAGTCGCTCAGTCGTGTCCGACTCGTAGCGACCCCATGGACTGCAGCCTACCAGGCTCCTCCGTCCATGGGATCCTCCAGGCAAGAGTACTGGAGTGGGGTGAGATTGCTTCTACAGGGTTGAAATTTTCATTTCAAGGGGTGATGAATGGTGGGGAGTGGGCAAGAGGGAAGATGTGCAAACAAGGTGTCCTTCTCAAACTCCAAGCATTTGTGATAAATGAGTTATAAGTTATTTTACTCAAGCAGTGGCAGGGGTCGGGGTCTCTCTGCTACTTTTATTATAGTGAAATAAAAGTGAAAATTGGAAGTTAGCTGCACAGTCCTGTCCAACTCTTTGTGATCCCATGGACTATAGCCTGCCTGGCTCCTCTGTCCATGGCATTCTCCAGGCAAGAGTACTGGAATGGGTTGCCATTAAAAATGCCACGGACAGAGGAGCCTGGCGGGCTACAGTCCAAAGGGTGGCAAAGAGTCGGACATGGCTGAGTGATTGGGCACACGTGCAAGGGGTTAGCATTGGTGGGGGGCTGGGTAAAGAGGGTCCAGGTTTCAAGTATATATATGGTTGAATCATTGTCTTCTCCCTCTGGCTGTGCCCCTCCAGCTGGTATGTTAATCATTGAGGATGAGGGGGGAGCAGTTGAAAATGACAGTCCAGTGGGTGATGTGGCCTTGCCTTTATTATATGCTATGAAAACAGCATATAATAAAAGATCCCCTCCTTGTGCAAAGGCAGGTAGGCCTTCAGTGCTGCCTGGGCTCCGGACCCACGGTTGGATGGCATCACTGACTTGATAGGCATGAGTTTGAGTAAGCTCCGGGAGTTGGTGATAGACAGGGAAGCACGGCATGCTGCAGTCTATGGGGTCGCAAAGAGTTGGACACGACTGGACTGAACTGAACTGGGCTCTGGACCAGGGGGATCCTCTGGTCTGGGGCACTGAAGGAGAGAGATGAACTAGGGCCTGACCGTAGAGCATTCCAGGTTGTTCATCTCAAAGTCAGAGTGAAGAAACATGGTTAGATGTTAAAAGTCCACCCAAGTGAGTCATTTAACTCATCTGACAAGGCTCCATCTGCTGTATTTCCGAAATGAATTTGGATGAAAATCTGGGTTATTTAGACCCCAAAATAAAGCAACAACAGAAGTAGCATGAGCAATTCATTAAGGAAGAACTGGCATACTCAATCATTAGCCTTGGGACATTTGGCTTTCCATCTGGAGAAAAACGAAAGGGAATCCCTACCTCCTACTGTAGGGATTTTAAAAAAACACAAAAGTTTCCAGTTCGGACTCCCAGGTCCCACACAGGCCCTATTCTGACTTAGAACTTTATCATTTTTACAGCCCGTCACAGATCATTTAGTCTAGACTGTTAACCCCCAGGGGACACGGACTCTGCTGCTTCTATTACATCATTTGCACCCAGGATGGTCCCTGGAACACAGTTGTTGTTGTTGTTCAGTCACTCAGTCATGCCCGACTCTCTGCCACCCCGTGGACTGCAGCACGACAGGCCTTCCTGTCCATCGCCAACTCCCGGAGCTCGCTCACACTCATGTGATGAGTCGGTGATGCTGTCCAACCATCTCATCCTCTGTCACCCCCTTCTCTTCTGCCCTCAATCTTTCCCAGCATCAGGGTCTTTTCCAATGAGTCAGCTCTTTGCATCAGGTGGCCAATGTATTGGAGCTTCAGCTTCAGCATCAGTCCTTCCAATGAATATTCAGGGTTGATTTCCTTTAGGATTGACTGGTTTGATCTCCTTGCAGTCCAAGGGACTCTCAAGGGTCTTCTCCAACACCAGTTCAAAAGCATCTGTTCTTTGGCACTCAGCCTTCTTTATGGTCCAACTCTCACATCTGTACATGACTAATGGAAAAACCATAGCTTTGACTATATGGACCTTTGTCATATGACTCTAAAAACTGTTGGAATGAATAGGTGACTTCAAAGAATTTAAAAGAAAAAACAGATGTATGGCAAAACCAATACAATATTGTAAAGTAATTAACCTCCAATTAAAATAAATAAATTTATATTAAAAAAAAAGAAAAAACAATGAACTTCTGAAAGAGCTCATACATTTTTTTTTGGCTGTCATTGATAATGAGATAGATGGTCATACATGCAGAGTTATTTGGGGTACTGCTGAAAAGCAGGAGAGAGGATTTGAGTAGAGACATGTTAGTGAGATCAGCCTTTTCGTCTCAAGATTTAATTTAAAGCTATATGAAATTATTACACTTACCTTGGGAGAAACTCAGCCCACTTCAAAATATTATTAAACCATATTTTAACTGTGGTCATGATTATTCTTCTTTTCATTTATTAAGTGCCTACTTTGTGCAGAAACACAGTCTTTCTAACACAAGTTTTCCCTCTTTTTTTTTTAATTTATTAAGGCATAGCTTACACATAATAAACGTTACCAATTTCAAGTGCCCAGTTTGATGCCTTTGGGCATTTGTGTGCCGCCTATAATCACCATCATGGTCAAGATACAGAACAGTTATTTCACCCTACACTGTCTCCTCTGCCCTCTTTGTTTCCATCCCCTCCTCCCACCTCCAATCTTAGGGAACCACTGATCTGCTTAGGGTCTAACAGTCAGTTAAAGTAACAGTAATCAGGAATTCCCTGGAGGTCCAGTGGTTAGGACACTGCCCTTCCACTGCAGGGGGCCCCAAGTTCAATCCCTGGTCAGGGAACTGAGATCCCACAAGCTTCAAGGCATGGTAAAAAAAAAACAAACCAAAAAACAGTAATTGTAAGAGTCAAGAATTTTTGAATATTTTTACCAAAGAGGAGAAATGAGAAAGAAATTGGTAACCTAGCCAGCCAGACTGCAGCCCTGAGACAAATTGCAGCTTCACTGGACAACGAGTTAGCCCCCCTGGAGACCCAGGGTAGGGGGCCACAAAGAACTGGGTGCTCCAAGAATTTTTTTTTTATACAAATAATGTGGTGAAACCTTTTTTTGTGATTACAGAAAAAGAAGGCAAGGGTTTACATATTCAGTTCAGATATACATCTGCCCACTGAGTTTCTGATCATGCATCTGGACTTATTTTTTTAAATATTTCTTTTTAAAAATTTTGTTTATTTGGCTGTACCAGATCTTCATTGTGGTTTGTGGGATCTAGTTCTCCAACCAGGGATTGAACCCAGACCCGCTGTGTTGAGAGCATGGAGCCCTAGCCACTGGACCACCAGGCAAGTCCTTGGACTCATTTTTAATCTAGTATCTTAAAGAACCCCTGGACCTTCCCCCTCTCTCAGAAGATTCTCAAAGGCCATGCTGCTTGAAGATGAAGCAGGAAGTAAAGAAACTTCTGCCTCAGAGGATGTTTTCTTTTTCTGAAGCTATTAATTATAAAGCTCAGAGTCCCTGATTTATAAGAAACTAAAGAGTCCCACTAAGATTTATAGCCCAAACTGAAACACAGGAATGGTGGTAAGTCTATGAGAAATTACATGGTGCAAAGACAAGAATGTGGAGATTTTATGTGGTGCTGTCAGGCGGGTCGTCAATTCTGCCTCCATGAGGGCACCCAGCAGGCACTGTTTGGGTCCCAAGGCTGTCACTGAGGAAGACAGGCAAACTCCTGCTGCCCTCTGGGAGGCAGCGGCTTGCGTTCTGGTCTCGGGAGGTGGGAATGAGTAACATGGGTCCTCCAGAGGATGAACAAACAGCAGGGGCAGGACAGCTGGGTTGGGGTGGGGTGAACACTTTGGGTAATGGTCAGGGACGGCTCTGAGGAGGTGATCTTTGAGCTAAGACCCCCCAAAACAAAAAGGAACCAGCTTTTGCTAGAGAAAGAGCATTATAAAAACCAGGACCAGCACATGCAAAGGCCCTGAGGTAGCAAAGAGGCTTGTGTTCAGGAAAAAGGGCAAAGGTAGCCGTGCTCAGTGGCCAAGGTGGAGACGGATGCGAGCTGAGGGTAGAGAGATAAGCCCTGCTCCAAAATATGCAAAACCTGAGCCCTCTTGGAAACCAAGTAGCGAAGCCAGCTGTGCCGGTGCCCCCTGAGCTGCTAGTCGCGTGTCACGGCTGGGCGGTAGTACGGAATGCTTACATTGGCAAAATGGCTTCTTATTTCCTTGGATACTGATCATAGATGAGCTGCCTGGGAAGGTAGAGCTAGTCTAGCCCAACCTCCTCATTTTACAAAGGAAGGAACAGAGGCCCAGAGGGTAAAGTTCTTCCCTCATAACCTGGAGGAAATATTTGCAGTTCATTATTGTTACCGAAAGGAGGAGGGGTGTGCGGGGAGTCCAGCTGCTTGCTGCTCAAAAGGCAATAAACAGGCCAGGTTGGTGGAAAGGAAAGTTTGTTTTATTTCAGGTGGCAGCAACTGTAGGGGGAGGGTGGCAGACATCTGTGCAAAGGCCAACCCCCCACCCGGCCGCCACCGACAAGCGGGGGGTGAGAGCATTTACAGACAGATTCGGGGGTGGGGGGCACATGCAGAAACAGCACAGTCATCTCTAACAGCCAGCTTCAAATCGGTCATCAGTGGTCTGACCAGCACCATCTTGGTTGTTGTACGTACAGTTAATCTTCAGGTGTGGGGTGTGCTTGTTCCCATTTCTTTGCGGTCAGTTCTCAGAATTGAGGCAGCTCAAGTCCTGGGAACAGTCTGGTCAGCATGTAGTTAACTTCGCCACCTGGTGCTTTGGTATCTGTAAGACAGCTCACAGGATACACTCAGAATATTATCCCCAGCCCTTGAGAAAGAACTAAAGGTCCTTGACTGTGCTTAATGACTACGTTATTATTATTTAGTCTTCTTTGACTGTTTTCCTTTGTTTCCACATTTCTCATTTCTCTGATGAAACTTGTTCTTTGACTCTAGTTTGACTAAAGGCAAAAGGCAGGCAGAGGCCATGGTGGGGGCGGGCACAAGGACCATATGGTTCTGCTCTGTTTCATTATGTCAGATTGAGAGATCAGTTTCCACCCCGTATAAAGAGCTGCTGGTGGGTGGGGCTGGCATAGAGCGAATGAGGGGGAGGGGTTCAGAGGAGGTTGACAAAAATCCAGATGTTTGATGGCACACAGCAACTGGCAGGTGGGAACACGGGCACATGTGTGCCCTGAGTGGGAGAAGTGAGCACAGCTCTTGAGCAGGCTTGCAGCTCTGGGAAAATGAAGTCACACGGTTGGTCAAAAACTGGAAAGAACTCAGTTGTCATCGAATGGGTGCCCAGATGAATAGATTGCAGTCTCTCCAGACAGTGGAATACTATGCAGCAATGAAAAGGAACAAACTGCAGACCCATGCAGTAACATGGGTGACCCTCAGACATGCTGAGCAAAAGCAGCCAGCTGCTGTTTTGCAGGAAAGTCTAAGTCAGGCAAAACTAATTGATAGTTTTCTGGGGCCAGGAGTGGAGGTCGGTGGCTAAGTGCACTGAGGGAGCTTCTGTGAATGATGAACATTTTTATATTTAATCGCGGTGGTATACACACGTATACACATTTGTCAAAAGTCTTTTAGGTCTTTCTTAATGTCTGTAAATTATATCTCAATAAATTTGATTCTAAAAATTTTGAAAAGGAAAGGGGAAAGTAAAGCTTTTGGTTAAACTGCTGTTCACTGGCTAGGTGGTTACGGAGCACCTCTTGTGCATATGAGCAAGGTGCCATAACAGGTGCCAAGCGGCTGTTTGTGCCAAACACGGTGGGGAAGAGGACTGACAAGCCCCGTGGTTCCCTCCTCCAGAAGACCGTCCCCCCATTCTCTGTACCCAGCCCGTCAGCCACCCAGAGACCACAGTCAGCACCCAAATCCAGGAAGGAACAGGGATCACTAAGGAGAAAAACAGCTCTTCCTTTTGGCCTGGGAGGACCTAAAAATCCCTCAAGCAGAGGGAATGGGAAGGAGATGGGACTGGTTCATCCTGACCCAATGCACCCACCTCTCTGTTTAGTAACCAACCCCCGTCTGTCTGGCTTGATACAGTTTGCTCATGTAATTTTGCTGAGCGCCGGTCTGAGGTCTGAGCCATGTTTGGCTCTGACTCGCCAAGTTCATCGATCAGTGTGTTTATATCTAATTTCTGCAAGTTTACCCAGCCTCCACTACTGCATATATGTGTGCACAGGGCATCACAGATAAACATGTGTCTCTACAGAATGACAGTTTCTATGAGTGGACTTTTACCTACAGTCGTACTGTGAAGAGATATGGCAGTTTCTGTTTAATATTGCACAGATAGGGGTATCTGGACGCATACTGCTCTGGACATCTAGAACATGGTGCAGTGCTTTTAATTTTTCGAGAAATGAATAAGCCATATCAGAGATGAACATCAGGGCCTAGCCCTCAGTGGCCGGGTTCTGTCCACAGGTAAGGATGATGCTGTCATTTGGTATCACCCCGCTCCTCAGACCTGGAGGAAGGAATAAAAGGGTTCAGAAGACCATCCTCCTGGACCAGCTGAGGGGACGGCAGCAGGCAGGCAGCCCTAGTTCATTCTATTATTTTTCTTCCTTCTTTCTGAAGCTTATGAGATTGATCTGCCACGTGGAAGCGGCGTCACAGTCCTCCTGAAGCCTGCGACCCAGGCTCTGCCAGTGAAACTCTGTTACATCATGTCTAAGCGATGGGAAACCACCCTATCCATCAAAGCCGGAGAGAAAAAGGTCTTTTCCTTTAGCTGCCAGGATCCACATAATTACTTCGTAATCGAGATCCAGAAGAATATTGGTAAGTACTCACTCATGGATTCTTTGGCCTCCCTGTCTCTTCTTTCCAAGCTAACCCAGCCTCTACTGCTAGAGAGGTAACACCTATTCTGAAATTCTGCACTCTCTTTAGCTTGTATGTGGCCAGTCACAGTCCTAAGCGTTTTGCATAGTTTCAGGTTTGTTTTTTCTTTTAATCCTCAAAGCAGCCCTAAGAGAAGTTCTCAAAGGAAGTCACTTGCCTAAGATGGCACAGCGGGTATGTCTCAGCAAGACAGGAACCCCAAGTATTCGGGAATTCTGCATCCAGAGTGTCTGCCTGTGACCACTATGCAACACTGTCTCATAGCAGAGCTACGGATCCTCGGGTGATGCTCTGTCTGATGTGCTAAAAACATCTGGCCGAGCAGGAGCGGAAGTCAAGGGAGCTGGAGGACAGAAGAATTGGAAGATTGAGGAGATAAGAGTGGGGTAGTGGATCCACTAGTTACAATGGGAAAAAAAAACAGCAGCTTTGCAGGCTGAGGCACCTGGTTTGACTTCAAGTGCCAGGGCGACTGATCATGTGCCTTGATTGCATGGCTTCATATAAGTTACTTACCTGCTTTGCGATTTCGTTTTCTAGTCTGTAAAACAAGAGTCATTGTACCAACCAATAGGGATGTTTTCGGGATAAAATAAAATAATGGATTGAGGTGTATAACATACTGGCCTTCAATAAACTACAGATACTTGGCATTATTAATGATAACTTGAGTTTGGGATAGGAGATTGATGTAAGAAATACTAATCAGGCAGAGAGAATTAAAGGTATACTTTCCCAGTTATTTTAAGGTGGCATGCCAATGAGGAACTAATAGATATATTAACAACAATGAGAACACTATTTTGACTTTGTAATCAAAGTCATACTCAGAAAATTTCTTCACCTTTAACTGAAAATAGATCATGAAGGAAGAAGAAGAATAAAATAAACCTTGAGAAGAAGGAATTCATAAAAATAAAAAGAGAAATTAAAGTACGTAAAAGCAGTTTTAAAAATTGTGTTTATGGACTTCCCTGGTGGTCCAGTGGTTAAGAATCCGCCTGCCACTGCAGGGGACACGGGTTCAATCTCTAGTGCAACTGAGCCCATGCGCCACAACTACTGAGCCCGGGCTCCATAACAAGAGAAGAGCCTGCAGGGAGAAGCCTGTGCGCTGCAGCCAGAGAGCAGCCCCCACTCCACACAACTACAGAAGACCCGCACACAGCAGTGAAGGCCCCGTGCAGCCAAAAAGAAGTGTTCGTAACCAAAGCCAAAACCTGGTTCTTTGTAAAGGCCAATTAAAAAGACAAATCTCTGACTAGTCTCCAGGCAAGAAGAGAAATTGCAAATATATAACACTGAATGTATACATGTGGATTTAATGACATATAGAAAGCAGATTGCTGAACTGTAAGAGACTGGTAATAATTGTGAAAATCTGAATGACAAAATGATTTCCAGGGAAAATTTACTGGGCCAGATTGACTCAAAGAAAGGGAGGAAATGTGAATAAGTATATGATCAAGGAGGAAACTGAAAAAAATGTCCAGTGTGAAGGAGAAAGGGTTTGGGTTTGTCAGAGATGGTTTCACAGAAGTGCCCTATGAAACTCCAAGTAGCAGATAATTTCTGTGATATTTAAACAATTCCAGAGGAAGGTTGACAAACCTTTTTTTTGTAAAAGGCCAGAGAGTAAATATCTTAGACGTTCTATGCCAGATGGTGTCTGTCACAACTCCTTTGCTCTGCTATGATAGCACAAAATCAGCCATAGACAATAGATAAACAAATGGGCAATGAACATCCCGTGTTTATTTACAAGAACAGATGTTTGACTGGATTGGGCCTATGAGCTGTGGTTTGTCAAACCCCATTCTAGAACGTTGAAAGAGGTGAAGTTTCATAGTTCATTTTCTAAGGTCCTTAAAACCCTGATGTCAGACTCTTCCCCTGCATAAAAAGAAAATAGACTAATCTCTTATGAATATGCTTTGCCCCCCAAATCCTAAGTAAAATAGAAGTATATCAGATCCAAAAATTTCATGGAAAGACCAAAGCAACAAGAGCAAGAGGACTTGTTGGAAGACAGGATAGTTCTAACCATTAGCCAATCAGCTCAATGAACTGCAGCATGTGAGTATGTGAAAGGGAAGAACTGCAGTCGATTTTTTTTTCAATTGTGTTTATTTTTGACTGTGCCGGGTCCTCGTTGCTGAGCATGGGTTATCTCAAGTTTCAGAGTGTGGGGGCCACTCTTGATTGCGATGTTTGGGCTTCTCATTGCAGTGTCTTCTCTTGTTGCGGAACACAGGCTGTAGGCGCATGGGCTCAGTAGTTCTGGCTCATGGGTTAGTTGCCTTGTAGCATGTAGGATCTTCCTAGACTAGGGTTCAAACGCATGTCCCCTGCATTGGCAGATGGATTCTTAACCACTGGACCACCAAGGAGGCCCACACTTGATGATCTTAATAGATGATTTTAAATGATTTTAATAAAATGCTCTGGCACGCATGCTCAGTCACTTCAGTCATGTCCGACTCTGCAGTGCTATGGACTATAGCCTACCAGGCTCCTCTGTCCATGGATTCTCCAGACAAGAATACTGGAGTGGGTTGCCATGCCCTCCTCCAGGGGATCTTCCCAACCCCAGGATCAAACCTGCATCTTTTGCATTGCAGGCTTCTTTACCGCTGAGCCAACGGGGAAGCCCAAAAACACTCTTAGTAAACCAGAAATAGAGGAATGTTTTCTTAATCCAATAAATTATATTCATCAAAAACTAATAGCAGAGACTTCCCTGGCGATCCAGTGGTTAAGACTCCATGCTTCCACTGCAGAGGGCATGGATTTGATCCCTGATAGGGGAAGTTCCGCTTGCTGCACAGTGTGGCCAAAAAAAGCAATAACAAGTATATTTAACCATCAGACATAGAAGCATTACCAGAAAAACAAGGAACAACATAAGGATTCCCACTGTGCATGCTTTTGGGCGCCAGTATTCAAAGGTTCTGTTTAACTATTTAGAGATAATCTTAATAAATACATAGGATGTATATGAAGCAAAATATACAATTTTCCTGAAAGACCGAAGAGAAGACGTAAGTAAATGGAGAGATGTTCCCATGTTACCTGATGAAAATCTCAGTATTTTTTGTGTCGTTTCTCCCCAAAATTAATTTATGAGTTTAAGTCAATTACAGTTAAAATGTCAGTGAAGCTTTTACATAGGTGAGGAGTCTAAATATACTTAGAATTCAAAGGAATGGTGTATTGCTATTACAGAAAGAAGGAAATCTATGTATTAATGTTTGACATGGAAAGATACCCCTGGTCGTTTTGTTCCATGCAAAACAATGCAGCTTTCAGTAGGAGAAGAGTTTGTATAGTTTGTTGCTGTTATTTAGTCGCTAGGTTGTATCTGACTCTTTTTGGACCCCACGGGCTGTAGCCCGCCAGTCTCCTCTGTCCATGGGATTTTCCAGGCTAGAATTCTGGAGTGGGTTGCCCCTTCCTGTTCCAGGGGATCTTCCCGAACCAGGGATCGAACCCGTGTCTCCTGCTTGACAGGCAGATTCTTTCCCACTAACCTATACAAGGAAGCCCTTGTATAGCTTAATTTCACTTTATTAAGTACACAGAATCATACAGAGCCTCAAGTCTGGAGGGTTAAACACCAAAATGCTATCCTTATATTATTTCTCTAGTGAGTAGGGGAGGGGCACAGGTGGCGTCCATGGTCTTCTTTCTGTTCCTCTGTACTGTCATTTTTTTACAAGCAGGCATTACTTTTATAACCAGTTAAGTCAAGAAAATGACTGCCATCTTGAAAAAAGGAAAAAGATACCACAATCGTTATCTCACAAGACACATCTCATGAGCCCCGTCTCACACAGTTTCCCAAATAATAAAAACCCATGCTCGCAGTTTCTGAAAATGATATGAAAATAACATTTTTAGAATTATAAATCTACACACTGGAATCAAGTTCAGTGTTCTGCTTACCTCTGGTTTTTGAAAACCTTTCTGAATAAACATTCTGAAAGTTTCAATGTTTAGCCCCTCTGCTGTCATCCCTTCTTTTTTAAAAAAGAAGTTCAATTTTTATTTTATATTAGATATAACTGATTTACAATGCTATCCCTTCTCGAAGGACTCCATTAAAGCTAATGAAGGTAGAAGTCTGTGCGGGGGAACTGAGGTGTGAATCACTTCAGAAATGACGCTTCTCCATCCTCTGGATAAGGAATCATTTGAGTTACGTAAACCTTTTTGCACTGGACGGGGAACTGAAGACTTGGAGGCTCCAAAATCACTGCAGATGGTGATTGCAGCCATGAAATTAAAAGACACTTACTCCTTGGAAGGAAAACATGACCAACCTAGGCAGCATATTCAAAAGCAGAGACATTACTTTGCCAACAAAGGTCCATCTAGTCAAGGCTATGGTTTTTCCAGTAGTCATGTATGGATTTGAGAGTTGGACTATAAAGAACGCTGAACACTGAAGAATTGATGCTTTTGAACTGTGGTGTTGGAGAAGACTCTTGAGAGTCCCTTGGACTGCAAGGAGATCCAACCAGTCCATCCTAAAGGAGATCAGTCCTGGGTGTTCATTGAAAGGACTGATGTTAAAGCTGAAACTCCAGTACTTTGGCCACCTGATGCAAAGAGCTGACTCATTTGAAAAGACCCTGATCCTGGGAAAGATTGAGGTCAGGAGGAGAAGGGGACGACGAAGGAGGAGATGGTTGGATGGCATCACCGCCTCAATGGACATGAGTTTGGGTGGACTCTGGGAGTTGGTGATGGACAGGGAGGCCTGGCATGCTGCAATTCATGGGGTCGCAAAGAGTCGGACACGACTGAGCCACTGAACTGAGCTTGTGTGTCCATTTGAAAACTAAGCTCTTAGCAGCACATTAAAAAGTGTCCACACAACCTGACAGCCGCAGGGTCACGTGACTGGTGGCAGAGCTGTGGCTGAGAGACGGAGCTTTTTTGCTCCAGGTACTTGGTATGGAATTAAGTCAGAATCACTGCCTTAGTTGGGTTAAGTGATCCCATATGAACACGGAAGCCAGTAGGAGCCACTCCGAGCCACATGGCAGGTGTAGCTAAAAAGTAGACCTGGCTTAATGCAAACAGTAGAGTTTCTGTGAGCTCCAAAACGTTGATACTATCTTTACCTACACACAAAACCTGATTTTAGCTGCATTCGTCACCTCGTTATCTAACCTTGCTTTATCACTTGAGCAGTGCAGGGCACTGGCAAGAGCGCAAGTCAACAAACAACAGTCTGGGCTTTCGTCCTGGGAGTGTGTGCACTGTGAGCAGCACACAAGCCACCGGGACTCTGGGGCTCTTTGCAAAAAATGAGAGGCTTGATGTGCTGACCTCAGAGGTCCTTGACAGCTCTGAAATTCTCCTATAAGTCCTTTTCGAGTTGGCAGTAGTTTCGCATACTCCCCCGGAGCAGCAATAAAACACTTGCAGATTATTATTACAGTGGCCAGAGTGCTTTGCACCTTTCAGATTCCCTGTGCTCGAGACAGCAAAAGCCACACTGCCTTTTCCTTAGTGCCTCCCTGAGACAACCTTTCTCCCTTTGTTTTCTTTTGTTTCTTTTAAATTTCTTTTCAATGGGAGTATGATTGCTTTACCATGTTGTGTTAGTTTCTGCGTGCAGCAAGGTGAATCAGCCATAGGTATACATGTATCCCCACCCTCTTGAGCCTCCCTCCCGGCCCTCTAGGTCATCACAGAGCACGGGCTGAGCTCCCTGTGCTATGCAGCAGCTTCCCACTAGCTATGTATTTCGCACACGGTCGTGTGTATATGTCAGTGCTCCTCTTTCAGTTCATCCACCTTCTCCTTCCCCCGCTGTGTCCGCGCGTCCATTCTCTATGTCTGCATCTCTGTTGTTGTTCAGTCACTCAGTTGTGTCTGACTCTGCGACCCCATGGACTGCAGCACGTCAGGCCTTCCTGTTCCTCCCTCTCTATTCTGACAGCGTCTCTATTTGTTGTTCTGCAAATAGGTTCATCATACCATATTTTAGATTCCATATATATGCATTAATATACGATATTTGTTTTTCTCTTTCTGACTTACTCTGTAATACAGATTCTAGTTAAATCCACCTCACTGAAAATTCTCCCTTTGTTTTAAAAAGGTTTAGGAAACAAAGTACATCAAAGGATTAGACATTAGCCTTAGGGGAAAAGATTCAACAGCAGTGGTAATAACATACCAGCATTAAAGCCAGGAGGCAAGAAGATGACCTGGCCTCTGGGTTCCAGCCATTAAGGGCTTGTACACTCAGGGCATACTCCATCTGTTGATGACTGCACTGATGGGAAAACCAGTTTTAAAGGGTAGAGCTTGGCGCAGTGCCTGAAAAATTATGAAATCATGACTTTCGGGATCAAGGAGGTAGGACATCCCAAAGCACAAGCCCCACTGCAAAGGGCCCCCCTCTGGGGGCTGAGAATGCAGCCACAAGCTGGACTCCACTGACTTAATCTGGAAAACAATGCTGGTTTCCCCTGCTCTTCAAAAGCAGAGTTCCTGTGACACTTTTTTCACAAGCTGGAATGGTGTAAATTGAAGCAGCAATTACCATAGGACATATTTTGCTAATGGAGGCACAAAGTAATTTGAAATAAAGCACAGATGCTCACAGATACAGTACAGAGCTGTGACGGCTTGTTGCTGAGAGGCTGAGTCTCATTCCAGGGGAGAGAGAGCAATGCCCACTCCCGAGGTACGCACTGCCTCTCTAATGGCTCCCTGCAAAATAAACACCAAACGCTGTTCACGCTTTCCACCTTTTTTCATAAAAGCAAAAATTCTCTTTGGATTTATTTTGGTTCGTGGAAACACGTACTAATGTAAGTCTTTCATAAAAGCGAAGTGGTATAAAGCGAAGTTGCAAAAAGTGGGGGAGACGTGTAGTTAGGAGGTAACTTTGGTCTGGTCCACTGGAAGAAGAGCCTGACATGGGGATTCTTGTCTTTAAGTTGGTATCAAGAGAGTTCCCTTGGGAGAGGACTCTCCTAGCGGTCCAGTGGTTAAGGCTTCGCTTTCCAGTGTAGGAGGTACAGGTTTGATCCCTGGTCAGAGAGCTAAGGTCCCACATGACTCTCAGCAAAAAAAAACAAAACAAAACCATAACATAAAACAGAAGCAATATTGTAACAAATTCAATAAAGACTTAAAAAAAATAAAAGGTCCAAAAAAAAAAAAAAACTCTTAAAAAAAAGGAGAGTTCCCATCGGAAGAAACCTGTGAAGAAGTGAGGAAAAACAGGATAAGAGGAAAACAGAATAAAATGAGTAAAGTGAGGGATACTTGTGGTTTTAGCTGTAGGCTGAATGGGAACTTGAGTGGCAGTTGCCGGGCTGGGTCATGTGAAAAGGGGCAGAGGGTCAGGCTGGTGGTGACTGGGGCTTCCCCTGTGGCCCTGTGATAAAGAACACTCCTGCTAATGCAGGAAACGCAAGTTTGATCCCTGGGTTGGGAAGATCCCCTGGAGGAGAGAATGGCAACCCACTGCAGTGTTCTTGTCCAGAGAATCCCATGCACAGGGGAGCCTGGTGAGCTGTGGTTCATAGGGTCACAAAGAGTCGGACACGACTGAAGATCTCTTGGCTGCCACCCTCTGAGGGGATGCGAGTCGGGGAGCAGGGAAGTCTCAGGCTTTTCTGCCCCAAAGCAGTTCCCTCCAGCCAAGGCACTTCCCCAGAGAGGGACACACTCCTCAACCATGGGCAGGCAACATTCACGTAGCCAGGAGATGGGGGGCGGCGGGGGGAATGGTTTGGATATGATTCAATAAATTACAATAAATTACATTTATTGTGCACCTTACTTCTATTGTTTTTTTAGCCTTTATTTTATTTTTTTTACCTTTTAAAAAAAGTATCTATTTTTAATTGGAGGATGATTGCTTTACAGTGCTGTGTTGGTTTCTGCCAGGTGTTGTTCAGTTGCTCAGTTGTGTATGGCTCAGTTTGCAACCCCAGGGACTGCATTCCCTGTCCTTTACCGTCTCCCCAGATTTGCTCAGACTCATGTCCATTGAGTCAGTGATGCCATCCAACCATCTCATCTTCTGCCGCCCCCTTCTCCTCCTGCCCTCAATCTTTCTCAGTGTCAGGGTCTTGTTTTTTCTGCTACACAACATGAATATTTCTACTGTTACCAAATCAGTGCCACCTCAGATCATCAGGTGTTAGATCCCAGAGGTTGGGGACCCCTGCACTCCAGGGGCTGAAGAGGTGGGGCAGTGAGGGGCCCAGTAGCGTTTGTGACCAGACCGTTTTGTGACTGTGTTTCAGACTGCGTGTCAGGCCAGTGTCCCTTTGGGGAGGTTTATCTTCAGCCTTCCACGTCGGTGTTGCCCACCCTCAACAGAACCTTCATCTGGGACATCAAAGCGAGCAAGAATGTCAGTCTCGAGCTGCAGTTCTCCCTGTCACGCCTGAGGCAGATTGGGCCGACGGAGAACTGCCCGGATGGAGTCACTCACCGCATCAGCGGCCGCGTCGACGCCAGCACGATGGTCAGGATCGGGACCTTCTGCGGCAACGGCACTGTGTCCCGGATCAAGATGCAAGAGGGAGTCAACCTGGCCTTGGACCTGCCGTGGTTCCACAGCAGAAACGTCTCTGGCTTCAGCATCGCAAACCGCTCGTCGATAAAACGTGAGCTTGCCCACCCCCATCTCCCCCAGTAGTGGTTGAGGTTGAAACCTACAAAATCAGCCTCGCTCTCCATCAGAAACAGTCTGATGGGGCGGTTTTGTGATTCCATCTGACCCCTTAAAGCACATCCCACTCTTTTGTGAACACACAGGACGCCTGGTGTGAGCCCACCCTTCGCTGTTACACAGACCCGGTGGCGACTCTTTCCTTTGTCCTTGGTATGTGACACTTGTGTTCAAGAAACAGAACGGGACTGGCTGCACAAATCTATCGCTCCGTGACTCTGTTTCTCATGTCTTTGTCCTGTTTTCTGTCTCTTTCATATTTTCTAGAATCATATCGGTGGCCATGTGCCAAAGCTGGCTCACAGCAGCTCTGAGTGCCAGTTGCTAAGTGTTCTGGAATTTTGTGAGCTGGTAAACAGAGCAATTACTAAAACTATATAAACTTATAGCTAGATAAATTAGTTGAGAAGCAAAGGTAAAAGACCTTGAAGCTCATCCCTTCTTAGTTACTGCAGTTTACTCTTCTCTATGGTCTGAGGGTGGATATGCCGATGGGTCTGTTTGGTAAAAATCCTATGTTATGGAGAGGCTGTCCATCACCTCCCACCTCCATGTTCATCCATCTCCTGTCAGCAGTTTGAAAACAGCAATAGTGGGAGTCTTTACACCAAGGAAGTGGGCAGACATTACAAATTAGGGCTTTATTTTTTTCCCCTGCTGGGCTGGTTATTAAACATTTACTCACACATGCTGATGTATCCTCATGCTCACTGTTGTTCAGTCGCTTAGTTGTGTCTGACTCTTTGCGACCCCATGGACTGTAGCACACCAGGCTTCCCTATCCATCACTATCTCCCAGAGCTTGCTCAAACTCATGTCCATCGAGTCAGTGATGCCATCCCACCATCTCATCCTCTGTCGTCCCCTTCTCTTGCCCTCAATCTTTCCCAGCATCAGGGTCTTTTTCAATGAAAGGTGACCAAAGTATTGGAGCTTCAGCTTCAGCATCAGTCCTCACAATGAATCTTCAGGGTTGATTTCCTTTAAGATTGACTGGTTTGATCTCCTCTACCTTGAGTATAAACATGCCATATCCAGACCCAATGCTCAGGATCTGAGACCTAGCCCTTCACCTCTTCTCTAACCCTGGACCCTCCAGCCACGAATGACCAAGGCAGAGTGTAATCACCTCCTATTCTCTCATTTGGGTTCCACTCCCACAGGCCTGTGCATCATCGAGTCTGTGTTCGAGGGTGAGGGCTCGGCCACTCTGATGTCCGCCAACTACCCGGCCGGCTTCCCCGAGGACGAGCTCATGACATGGCAGTTCGTCATTCCCGCACCCCTGCGGGCCAGCGTCTCCTTCCTCCAGTTCAACGTCTCCAACTGCGTGAAGAAGGAGGAGCGGGTGGAGTACTACATTCCGGGCTCCACCACCAACCCTGAGGTGTTCAAGCTGGAGGACCAGCAGCCCGGGAACATGGCCGGGAACTTCAACCTCTCTCTGCAGGGCTGTGACCAAGATGCCCAGAATCCAGGCATCCTCCGGCTGCAGTTTCAAGTTTCTGTCCAACATCCACAGAATGATAGCAGTAAGTGAGCCCCACCTTCCTTCCCCTCTCCCTCCTTTGTTCCTTCCTGGAATCTCTTGCCTGGGGTGAGGTTCCTTTCTACTTCTCGTCTGTCAGTCAGTCACACGTGGACTCTGGACCCCGTAAGACTTTCAGGAAGTCCGTTGCTAGTGATACCAGGTCACTGGGTGAACGAGGAGCATGCCTCCATTTCAGCACAATAAGCTGAGACGATCTTGCGTTCAGGGTGCTGAGTTGTTTTTAATGAAGACATTGGAAGGTTACGCTCTAGAGCTCATGTCTTGACTGACCCTCCAGTGAATCAGGACGTCACCAGCACTGTGAGCACTGCTAATAACACTTTTATTGGCTGCATGCCCCATACCACGGGCACACTCTGCATGCCAAGTCCTGCCCTAGGTACACCACTCATGTGGTCCCAACTAATCCTTACTATAGTCTTGTAAGGGAGACAGGGGTTGTCTTCATTTGTTTTTTGAAATTGTTTGTGTATTTTTGACTGCGCGGGTCTTCATTGCTGCAAGCGGGCTGTCCCTCAGTTCCAGTGAGTGGGGGCTACCCTCCGTTGTGGTACGCGGGCTTCTCGCTGTGAGGGCTTCTCCTGTTGCGGAGCGTGGGCTCCAGGCCCATGGGCTTCTCGCTGTGAGGGCTTCTCCTGTTGCGGAGCATGGGCTCCAGGCGCATGGGCTTCTTGCTGTGAGGCTTCTCTGGTTGCGGAGCATGGGCTCCAGGCACATGGGCTTCAGTAGTTGCACACGAGTAGTGACACACAAGCTCTTCCCAGAAGAGGGGTCGAACCTGTGTCCCTTGCATTGGCAGACAGATTCTTACCTGCTTTACCTGCAGGGAAGTCCCAAGAGTTATCTTCATTTATTGATGACAAACCAGAAGGTTCAGGGAGGATGACACTAGCCCAACATCACACAGCTTGCCAGGAGCAGAGCAAGCTCAGAACCTGCGGCCTGTGCTTCTGGACCACACAGAACCCCAGGTTCTGTGACAGTGAGGTTGTCTTCATTTGTTTTTTGAAATTGTTTGTGTATTTTTGACTGTATTGTGTATTTTTGACAAACGTGTGTTCCACACACGTTTGCTGAGATGCCGTGAACCTTGAGAAGGGTTGTCAGGGCCGAAACTACAGCGAGGTGACGTGCCCAGGGCACAGCATTGGAGGAGGCCCCAGCTCCCATGCGCACACTCCTACAGACCCCTACCCGTGGATCAGTACGAGGTCGGCCCCTGACAGCAAGCACCTCCTTAATGCTTGCTCCCTGGGTTCCCTTGCCTCAAAGGAGGGGAGTCGCATGGATATTGAGAAAAAGGTACAGGATGAGTTCAGAGGGGCTCTTCCCCGGGGTTGTCTATGAGCTGGAGTCTGTGAGTTGTGATGTGTGGCCTTGAACCAGGACCTCTGTGACACGTGCTAAGGATGGATCCTGCCCACAGGCTGCTTCTCATCCTTATCTTTATCAGTATTTGCTTTGGAAAGTAGGCAGAAACAGGCAGAGAATCAGGCAGAGAAAACAAGTGGGAGTGTGGACTGGCAGGCCTGGTAAATATCTGCCAAGGGATCATACGGGATCCACTCCCAGATTTGCCCATCTGAGGCTGTCTTGGGAGTGCCCGCTCAGCGCTCACTTGGAGCCCGGCTCCTGGAGAAGCCTCAGTTCCATCATTTCTTGGCCCGAGATTCCTTCTAATTCACAGGAACCGTGTACAAGGCATAACGTTATATATACATGTGTGTGTGTCCATTGATGAGTCCACTGTCATCAATGTTAGCAGAATGTTGAAAACAGCCATTGGAGGAATCAGAAATGGACTGGGTTTGAGTTGTAGAAGACGAAGGGATTTGTTTACCATCTTGGTCATAGTGAAGTGCTGCTGCTGAATTCTGCTTCCTGTAACATCGGCCGGGTTGAAAGCTACATCTGATCAAATTGTTAAGCATGCTATTACCAGCATCAAGAAGGATACAGCTTTAGTTTTGAGGCAAATAGTGGTTAACTGCAATTTAGATGTGTTTAGCAGCGTCAAGGCTTTACATCAAGCAGGGTTTGCCTTTTTCTAGACTACTGAGTGAACCTGGCTGGCAGAAGTATTTTTTTTATTAGATTCAATTACTTTTGGTTGTGCTGGGTCCTCATTGCTTTGGGCGGGCTTTTCTGTAGCTGCGGTGAGCGGGGGCTACTCCTCGTTGCGGTGCGTGGGCTTCTCACTGCGGTGGCGTGTTTTGGAGCACGGGCTCTAGGGCATGCAGGCTTCAGGAGTTGTGGCTCCTGGGCCCTGGAGCACAAGCTTAGTAGTTGTGGCTCATGGATTTAGTTGCCCTGCGGTATATGGGATCTTCCCAGACCCGGAATCACACCCGTGTCACCTCCGTTGGCAGATGAACTCTTACCCACTGTACTATCAGGGCTGTCCAGCAGAAGTATCTTTAGAGATAAAATTAGTCGAGACTGGGTGCCCTGAGAGCTCTGAGTCTCTGGACATCTCCATCTTTGAAACCCAGCATGGACCCTAAATTTCAGGACATTGTGCAAGGCAGCGAGCCCTGTGCACTCACACGTTTGTCAGGCTCTATAAATATGTGTGGACAGCTTGTCTTGCAGGCAGCATAGGCCGGCAGTCAAGGGCACTCCCTCTGGAGTTGGCCTCCGAGAAGTTAAAATCCTGGCTCCCCTACTCACTGTGTGAGCCCAGGCAAGTCACTTCACTCCTGTGTGACTCAGTTCATCTTCCGGTGGCGCCAATAGGCCTGCCCTCGTAGGGGTGCTGTGAAAATGCAATGAGGGGGCACTGCCTGGCAGGTCGTAAGCACTGTCTGAATGTTATCCTGCCAGGTGCCAGGTCAGGGAAGGGAGGCAGCGTCAAACAAGACACAGCACTTGTCCTTAGAGGTTAGCTGGCAATCCAGAAGGCAGATGAGATTTGTAGGGTGCTGGTGGTCCCCTCCCAGAGGAGTTTCTTCTATTTTCATGTCTTGTTGGTTTTATTTTAATAATTGCAGTCTTTGTGCCCTGTTGGTGTGACATGTGGTCACCGTGTGGGTGGCCGTTTCTCCACAGGCTCCTCTGGGGCTGCAGTGGATCGCTGTAGGGGCCCAGGACCCCGGTACGCTGTGCATCACTGGGACGGGCGGGGGTCTTCAGGGCCGGGTCTCCTGGTTCTGCTCCAGCCGATTCTGTCTGTCATTTTCATGCCCTCTCAGCATCAGCTGGTGGTAACAAATGCCGTTGGTCTTGTTTCTCCCTTTCTTGCACAGATGATAGAAGTTTCAGAGGAAATTTTGGCTGGCATCTCTACCCACTTGGCTGTCTTCCCCACCTTGGCACTGTCTCTGCACTTGTATTGGCAGAGGGGTCATCATCTCCATCCTTTCCTGAGTGCTGGTGGTCAGCTATTCCCGGCTTGTGGTTGGCTGTTTGGTGCTAGGAGCTGGTTGTTCCACACTTGTGGCTGTTCTGTACCCACGGTTGGCCAGTTCATATCTGTGTTAAACTCTTATGGATTGCCAGTAACTTCAGCCATGCTGCGCCTCCCACTGTGTCTGTGCTGGGGTTCCTGATCTCCCTACATATACCTTCTCCTAGGCAATGAAGAGGGTCTCCCTGGTGGCGCAGTGGTAAAGAATCCGCCTGCCAGTGCAGGAGACCCAAGAGACACGAGTTTGATCCCTGGGTCAGGAAGATCCCTGGGTCAGAAAGATCCCCTGCAGCAGGGCATGGCAACCCACTCCAGTATTCTTGCCTGGAGAATCCCATGGACAGAGGATCCTGGCGGGCTACAGTCCATGGGATGGCAAAAGTCAGACACAACTGAAGTGACTTAGCACACTCGCATGCTAACTTAGGAGCAGTCAGATGGAAGAGATGCATGGGTATGTGGGAAGGAGGGCAGGGCTTCCAGGCTGTCTCCCCAAATCTCCACGTGTTGACCCACCTGGAAGCCCCTCAGAAGCAGTTTCAGGGGCATGTAACGGGATTCAGAGCAGGGAGCATGCCTCAGGCTTGGGGGGCGGGGTACCAAGAGGAGACTCGTGACAGAGCCTGGCCCCTCTCAAGCTGCCTGAGGCCCCACACAGGACGTGCCCCTCGTGGCCACAGGAAAGAAACACATATGTGCTGTTTATGCTCTTTGCTTTTTTTTTAATTTACTTTTTTTGGCTGCGCCTGGCGGCCTGTGGAATCTTAGTTTCCCGACCAGGGATTGAACCTGCACCTCTGCACTGAAAGCAGTGGGTCTTCACCATCAGACCACCAGGGAAGTCCCTCTGCTCTTTCTTAATTTTGGAGATGAGAAAAAAGCTAGAGGTTTTGGGTGAGAGGGACTTCAAGAGCCTTGACCTTGCTTTGTCCCAGCAGAAGGAAGCAAATGCTCAGACCACCACACCAGGAACCCCCATGAGAGTGGTTTGCACTCAGCACACACCATGTCCCAATCATCCATCTGATCATCCATCTGTCCATGTCTGGGTCCTGCTAAACACCCCATCAGGCATCTTGTCTTATTTCTCTATCTTCCCACTCTCAGCAGTATCCAGCACATTCCAGGCCCTCTGTAAACCCTGCTTCACTACTCTCAGGAGGCCCCCTCTTACCCAAAGTGGTTCAGACTCAGAGCACTTTGGTGCTCCAAAAGCACCACGCCTCAAAAGGGGCAAGGGTGGCATACAGTGGCGGCACCAAGAGCGCAGCTGCGGAGAAGCCGGACAAGGGCAAGAGAAGTAGAACCAGAGCAGAGGCAGAGCTGGGAGGCCTTCTCAGGCCACACAGGGCGGCTGTCACAGCCCCCTTGCAAAGGCAGAGCCTCGGCAAGGGCAGAGGCAGCTGTCAGAGGCACCCAGACCCTTATCATCATCCATCCAGTAGGACCTGACTACAGTCGGCTCAGAGTGCCAAAAAAAAAACCCAACTTAATGAATATGGACAGCAGGAAGGTACTACATTGAGCCTGACCGCCCCCCAAGCCCTTTTCTCAACCTCTGTACTTTGCTGAAAATATCAACTAGGCTCACACTAGACCCAGACGGCTCCTGCAGAGATTATCTTTCCATGGCTTGACCACAAGCACCCTGTGTCTTAAGACAGTAATGTACAACCTGCCCTGGACTCGAGGAATGACTGATCTAGCCAGCTGTGACCAGATGTGTGAGCACAGATAGCCTACATTGCCCAAAACCTGCAGCTTAACCATGTCTGAGATTGTCAGAGAGCTTGATTCATAATTATCTCCACCGAGCACCAACTCAACGGACATGAATTTGAACAAACTCTGGGAGATAGTGAAGGACAGGGGAGCCTGGCAGGCTACAGTCCATGGGGTCACAAAGAGCTGGACACGACTGAGCAACTAACATTTCCTACCTTCTGGAAGATACATTTACTTGCTCAGAAAATACCAACAGACTAAGTGTATCTTCAAGCCCTGTGGGTTTCCAAGTTATCATGATTCAAATAAGGTAAAGGGACGGGAGTTTCCAGCATTGTGAATCACATGCTTCCAGTGACCCATCTGGGTAAACGCTGGTTGCGGAAGCAGTTACACTGCTTCTTTTTCAGCTTTCGTAACCACCAGAAGCCACCTGGAGCCCTTAACTAAATGTTGGCTTTGTTTGTATTTTTTGTTGGGTAACTCCTGCTCTAAAAATCCAAACATCACAGACAAAGCTAAAATCTCCTTGACAATCTGTATTGTCCCTACTTCCAGGCTCCCCTCCCAGGGTAACCACAGTTATGTGTGTGCTTAGTCGCTCAGTCGTGTCCAACTCTTTGTGACCCCATGGACTGTAGCCCGCCAGCCTCCTCTGTCCGTGGAATTCTCCAGGCAAGAATACTGGCATGGGTTGCCATGTCGTCCTCCAGGGCATCCTCCCAACCCAGGGATGGGACCCAGGTCTCCTGCATTGCAGGTAGATTCTTTACCATCTGAGTCATCGGGGAGGCCCATAACCACAATTATGAATTTGTTATATTCCTCGCCAAATTTTTTTCTCTTCATTTAAATATTAAATGCAAATGTATGTACATGTAGAAACAGCTATTTCACTTTACATAGAGATTTTACAATCAAATAATGTCACAGTCTAAATATGGTTCTACAGCTTGCTATTTTGTCTCATACAACATCTTCTTAACTGCTGTGTAATATTCCCTTCATGCGTTTCATGGTCTGTTTAACTATTCCAGTATTATTCCGCTAACTATCGCTGGTGTACAAATGTGGGCATATATCCCCATACACTGCTGGAGTTATAGGGCTGAAGAGCTTTTATTTTTATCCTATGCTTTTTTTTTTGACTGCACCACGTAGTCTTAGTTGCGGTATGTGGGATCTTTGCTGACACGTGCAGCATCTTTAGTTACAGCACGTGGGATCTTGTTGCCTGACCAGGGATTGAACCCAGGCCCCCCCTGCATTAGGAGCCTGGAGTCTTAACCACTGGACCACCAGGGAAGTCCCACTGTATTTGATTTTAATTTGCTTTTCTCTAATTACAAGCAGTATTACAAGCAATACTAAGAACCCTTCAATGGCATCTCACTCCAGTGTTCTTGCCTGGAGAATCCCATGGACAGAAGAGCCTGGCAGGCTACAGTCCATGGGGTTACAACAGTCAGACTCGACTTAGAGACTAACCCACCAGAGAAAGACTACCCTCGATTCGGCAGCAAGTGACAACTGTCCTTAAGATTTCTTTTTTTTTTTCCCCTGATAGAAAAAGAAAACACTTGGAAAATGAAAATAATAAATTTTCTATTCAAATGTAAAAAAAAAAAAAAAAACCCTTCACATTTTGGATATTTGGACATTTATATTTCCTGTACTGTGAACTCCTCAGTCATTCTGTTACAAACATTTTCTCCCAGTGTGTGCCTTGTCCTTCAGACATTGTTTTTGGTACCTCAACCAGAGAGACATTTTTATCTTTTTTTTTGCTTTTATAATTTGTGTTTATTCCACATTTAAAAAGATAATCTCTTTGTTTTTATTTTGGTGACTGCTCTGAGGCACCAGTGTAACATTCCTCTTTTACTCATGGGAGACATCATTCTCTTGGCCCAGCCTATGAAGTAGTTCATCTTTTTGTCGCTTATTTGAAATGTAGCATTTATTAGAGACTATATCTGTGATTCCATTCTGTCTATGAATCCTGTCTCCCTGCACTAATACCAACGGTTGTTAATTACTATTCATAGTAGCAGAATATTTAAATAGGTGATGCTACATCCCACTTGGTTGACTAAGATTTAATGAATATTTTTAAAGATTAGTGAGTATGAAAACTGTATACTAAAGTAGATATATCTGTACAAAATAATAAAGTAAAAGCTGAATATACATTTTTATATACACTGTAATATGCATGAACAAGGACTAAAATGAATTTGAAGAAATGAAGTGCTTCCATGAGAGGGGTAGAAATGCAGTCCTGCTCATTTTCTTTTTAAATTTTGTTTCAAGCTATCATAATGTTCTCTTACTAATAAACAAACTTCCCAGCATTCCCCAGCCATGAGAGGTTCTGTGCTCATTTTTGCCTCCACGTGAGGTTGGTCCTGACCGTTCTTCAGGCCTGTTTTGTACTTGTGGTTCCAGATAAAACCTACGTGGTTGACTTGAGTAAGGAGCGAACCATGTCGCTGTCCATCGAGCCACGGCCCAACAAACTGAAACGCGAGTTTGTCCCCAGCTGCTTCGTGTGCCTGAACTCTCGGACCTGCAGCACCAACCTCACCCTGACAGCTGGCTCCAAACACACTATCTCCTTCCTCTGTGATGATCTCACACGCCTGTGGATCAACGCCGAGAAAACCATAAGTACGATCCTGTCTCAGTGGGGTCCGCTGGGTGGGTTGTAAATAATCTGATCACCAGCAGGGCAGAGCAGGGGCAACCGGCAAGCACAGAGTGAGGTAGAGACACACTTCCTTTTAGGACCAGCAGCCTCAGTGGGGACATGCTTCCTTCAGAAGCAGGTAGCGTCCCCCAGGTCCATGCTCACGTCTCCTCTGCCCAGCCTCCAGTCTCCCTCTTTTGAAGTCCTTGTAGCCTTCCCTAACCTCCCCCATGCACACCCCCTGCTTCCACTCTCACTACCTGCTCTTCTTCTCTTGCATAAGAGCAAGTCTTGAGGTCAAAGACTTTGGCTTCTTCCATTTTTTTTAACCCCTTTAGTTACTAGCCACGCCAGACGAGTGCTTGTCACGTAAGAAATGTTCCGTCAGTGGAGAGCAGCAAAACCAAGAGGCACCTCCTCCTGGCGACCATCATCTCTCACATGGATGCTCTTAGGGTCTCCACCGAGGCATTAGCTGGGTCCAGGAGAGGTGAAGCAGCTAGCCCGAGGCCACCCTGATAGGAAGCAGCAGAGCTGAGACGCCAGCTGAGATCTCCCCAGCTCCACTCTGCTCTAATCACTAAGCAGAACTGCTTCCCCACAGGCAGGGACGCTGAGCAGTAGGGCTGGGTGCAGGAAAAATACCTACACTTGGCCCATGTGGCACTTGGCATCTAAGATATAGGTTGTCTTAGAGATGAGAACTGGCAGCAAACAAGAAGAGAAATTTTCAACCCTGACTCCTCCCCAGAAGGTGGTCTGCCAGTTTAGTGGAGAGTAAGAAAGCGAGAGCAGGGAGTGAGCTGGGAAAGGAGCACCAGGGAGGCAGGAATGAAGGAAGAGGAGAGACCAAAGGGAAAAGCAAGAAAGCCTCGGGCTAACTTGAGAGCTGGAGAGGATGCGCTGCCGGTCTCCTCCCAGCTGAGCACCACCTGCCCCTCTTTCACAGGCTGCTTGGACCACCGGTACTGCCACCGGATGCGCTACTCGCTCCAGCTGCCACCGTCCGTCTTCCAGCTGCCCGTGCAGCTGCACGACTTCACCTGGAAGCTCCTGGTGCCCAAGGACAGGCTGAGCCTGGCACTGGTGCCGGCCCAGAAGCTGCAGCAGCACACGCACGAGAGAGTCTGCAACACCAGCTTCAGCTACCTGGTGGCCAGTGCCGTGCCGGGCCAGAACCTTTACTTCGGCTCCTTCTGCTCTGGAGGGTCCATCGAGCAGATCCAGGTGAAGGAGAACATCTCGGTGACCCTCCGCACCTTTGCCCCCAACTTCCAACATGAGAGCGCTAAGCAGGACCTGACTGTGTCCTTTATCCCCCACTTCAAAGGTAAGGGTGTCTTTCACTCTCTCCCCATCTCCATGCCCCCTTAGCCGTTCTCGTTGGAGAACTCATTTTGCTTTTGTGATCGACTTAATTGTCGATTTGAAGAGAAAGGGGTACCTGAGTGGGCTATTCCTCTCGCAAGATGAGGAATCCTAATCCTGACTTTACCATTAGGCTAGTGTAGACAATTCCAGGAGTTAGAAATAAGTCTCTCACATCACTCACTGACAATAGGAGGTGATGGTTGGTAGGCAGCGGAACAAATAATCAGGTCTCGAGCCTTTTTTGGAAGCAGGCAGGGCATAAATGAGAACTAACCATAGTCTCAAGTCCTGGATTCTTGAGGTGGTAACATAAAAATCCTTATGCAGACATGCTTATGATTCTGCTTTGACAATTAAGAATGTGGTTCAGAGGACACAGAGGAAGGAATATGGAGAGAGAGATGAATCTTTGGAGCATTCTCTTGCATGGGGGAGCAGAACCCTCCTGGGGGGCCGGTGCATGATCTTCTCAGGCAGTAAATGAGGTTTAAATCAGTCACAATGGATGAACTCTATATGGCTGATTTTGAAATTCACGGTCACCATTACAAAGTTTTTAGTTCATTTTTAATTTGACCGAGAGTTTAATTCAAGGTTTACTCCATAGTTTTGTTCTCAGAGCCATGAGTGGGAGGGAGATGAATCTTTGGCCGGTGAGATCAAGGTCAGTCCAGGCTGTCTGGTGTCTTCTAGGTTACCAGTGAAACTCCTTCTGGGGAGTCTTTGAAAATAAGACACACCATCCTCAGTATGGAGGGTTGGGGTTTTATCTTACCCGAAGGTAAGGAGTGGATTAGAGACCCTTTCAGCTTTGCCATTCTAGAATTCCTCCCAGAACCTGAAGTTTTCTAAATCTCCAAAATAGAAATCAGTATATTCCAGTCCCACCACGGTGCAGAGCATTAGATGAATGTTAGCTCCGTTGAGGGCATATTTCTTTCTTTCCATTTTTAACTTTTCTGGCCGTGCCAAGTGGCATGTGGGATTTTAGTTCCCCAACCAGGAATCAAACCTTTGTCCTTTGCATTGGAAGGCGATTCTTAACCACTTGACCACCAGGCAAGTCCTGCGGGCATTTCTGAAAAGAACCTGAGATAACCACCAGTTTGGCAAACTGGCCTGTTTTATGTTTGGTTGGTTTTTTCAAAAGGCCTGAGAACCTCCTTGAAGACTATTCTTTTGACCAATATGGTAGCCACAGACCACAGGTGGCAGTTTACATTTAAATCAATAGTAAATGAAATTAAAAATTCAGTTCCTCAGTCACACCAAGTACTTTCCAAGTCTTGCAACAGACACCTGTGGCTGTGACCACTCTCCTGGCCGGTGCTGATCCAGAGCTTCTCCGTCATGGCGGGATGCTCTGTGGTCTGCTGTAACATCATCTCCTCCACCTTCCTGTTCTCTCCATCTTCTTTAAAAATAATTTATTTAATTTATGTTTGCTTGCACTGGGTCTTCGTTGCTGCCTGCCGGCTTTCTCTAGTTGTGACATGCAGGGGCTACTCTTTGGTGCGGTGCTCGGGCTTCTCATTGTGGTGGCTTCTCTTGTTGCGGAGCACAGGCTACGGAAGCTCGGGCTTCAGTCGTTGCAGCACATGGGTTCAGGAGCGTAGAGCTTAGTCACTCTGAGTCACGTGGAGTCTTCCCCGGCCAGGGATAGAACCCGTGTCCCTTGCTTTGGCAGGCAGATTCTTGTCCCCTGTATCCCCAAGGAAGCCCTGTGTTCTCTCCATCGTGATTGAGTGAAACAACATCTGAGTGGATTCTGTTCCCTTTCCTGCAGAAGAAAGTGTCTTCACAGTGACCCCAGACACGAAAAACAAGGTCTACCTGCGGACCCCTAACTGGGACCGGGGCCTGCCGTCCCTCGCCTCGGTGTCCTGGAACATCAGTGTGCCCCGCAACCAGGTGGCTTGCCTGACCTTCCTCAAAGAGCGAACAGGTGTGGTCTGCCAAACCGGGCGTGCATTCATGATCATCCAAGAGCAGCGGGCCCACGCCGAGGAGATCTTCAGCCTGGAGGAGGAGGTGCTGCCCAAGCCAAGCTTCCGCTATCACAGCTTCTGGGTCAACATCTCCAACTGCAGCCCCATGAGTGGGAAGCAGCTAGACCTGCTTTTCTGGGTCTCGCTTACCCCAAGGACCACGGGTAAGGTCTTTTGGGGGTGGTGGTGGACAGCAAATTGTTGGCTTAAGAGTCGGGAGCAAGCCTGGAAGGCAAGTCAGAAAGCATGGATTTCAGCCCTGGCTGTCCATGTATCAGTTAGCTATTGAATCAGTAATTCTGAATAACAAACCACTCCAGAATGCAGTGGTTTAAAAACAGCCGTTCGTAATTTCTCACATGTTGGCTGGGCATTTCTGGTCTGAGCTGGGCTTATCGGATTCATTCACTCAAGCCCCTGTGGGCAGCTGCAGGTGGGCTAGAGAACTTTGTCAGTCTTGACCAAACACTCTCACATTCTGGGGCCCAGACAAGATCAGCAGGGACAACTGGGATTCCTTGGCTCTACTCCACGTGGATTCTTACCCTCTAACCCAGGCCCCTTCTCATGGCAAAGCCAGAGAGATCCAAGAGAGGCTGGGGGAAGCATGCTAGGTCACCTGATGCTTAAGATTAGAAACTCATACCCCATCCCTGTGACAGCATTGGTTTGGTCAACTCAGATTCAAGGGGAGGACAGGTAGGCTCCCCCTCTTGGTGGGAGGAGCTGCAGAATCACACAGTAAAGGACATGGTTTGAGGAGGGGGGAGAATTGGGCATTTTTTGTAGTCAATCTACTACTGACCTCTTTCTGACATAGAGAAAGTCTCTTTTGCCCTCTGATCTTCCTCATCTTCCTTCTGTAGAGAATAGATGACTGTAACTACCCTGTAAAATTTTCACTGGGCATTCAGAGTTGGTGACTCAGATGTGAGAACCTGAAAAGTGGGACACGGACGCATGGCACCAGCACTTTTTATTTAGTCCAGTGAAGCATCAGAATCCCTAAAGGCCCTTGGTCGTGAGCCATGATGAGGATTTTGCTTTTATGCCCAGGGTAGCAGCATCCATTGGAGGGTTTCAGGTAGTCTGTGCTGGGGCCATGTTTGCACTGGATTCCAAGATAGTCACAGAGCATCCCAGTGTTGGAACCACGGAGATTTGTTCCCTGACCCCTTCTCTTTTTGATGGTCAGATAGACTGTGTGTCTATCCAGGTGGATAGATTGTGACCACCCAGGCCACACAGGTGGTCAGCAGCAGGAGCATCGACAGGGACCGGAAACCACATGTGAAAAGCTCGCCCACACTCAGATTAGCTCCTGGGTTTTTTCCTTCTCTTCCATTCATTTTCTGTCATTTATGTCTAGTCCTGTTTTTCTCTCAGTCTCACCTTTTGTTTTCTTGTTGAGCCAGGCAGAAAGTCTAAATCCCAGCTTGGTGCAGGGCTCTCTCTCTGACTGCTTTTCCTTTTCCTTTGTACAACTGCAGGAGAAGGACAGCACACATGAGACAACCCTCTCCTAACTCCTTCTCCTCTGACTTTTGACTCCCTGCTTTCTTCTACACTCTTCTGTCCTCCAACTCGGGCAGTGGCGATTGGGGGAGCACAGCTGGGATAGGCCAGGAGTAGCCTTTGGAGTAGATCTGGTAGGTCTCCCAGTTCACTGTGTAACAAACTACCCCAAGATTTAATGGCTTAGATGGTCACCATTTTTTTATGCCCACACTCCATGGGTCAGGAGGACTTCCCAGGTGGCACTACTGGTAAAGAATCCATCTTCCAATGCAGGAGAAGTAAGAGACATGGGTTCCGTCTCTGGGTCTGGAAAATACCCCAGAGGAGGGCATAGCAGCCCACTCCAGTACTCTTGCCTGGGAAATCCCATGGACAGAGGAGCCTGGCGGGCTACAGTCCATAAGGTCGCAAAGGGTCAGACATGACTGAAGCGACTCAGCATGCACGCATGCAGGCATGGGTCAGGAATTCAGACAGGGTACAGCAAAGGGTCAGACATGACTGAAGTGACTCAGCATGCACGCACGTAGGCATGGGTCAGGAATTCAGACAGGGTACAGCAGGTGGCTCATCTCTGTTCTAAGATATTGGGAGCCTCCGCCAGATGCCCTGAACAGCTGCGGGGGGTAGGCTGGGATGGTTCACCTTTGTTCACTTTCAAGGCTGGGTGGGACCCTTGGGTTTTGTTTTTTTTCTCCCTCCTGGAGTCTCAACATGGCCGCTTGAGCTTCCTCACAGCATGGTGGTCTCAGCATAGTCAGACTTCTTACATGGTAGCTGGATTTTCCTCAGGAAACACAAGACGCTTGCACATTTCTAAAAGGTTAGGCGCATACCAGCTCAGCTCATATTCAAGAGGAGAGGAAGCAGATTTCCCTGAATGTGTGAGGAGTGGCATGTGCATATGGGCAGGGAAGGAATGGATGGTGGCCATCTTTGAAGACTGTCTACTGAAGTTTGTCACCAGGCTAAACTAACCTCACATGTCTCCTCATCTCTCTCCCTTGTGTCTCTGCTCACAGACCTGACTGTCATCATCCTCACGGTGGTGGGAGGTGGCGCCTTACTGCTGTTTGCCCTCGGATTCATCATATGCTTCGTGAAAAAGAAGTAGGTGGAATTTCTCAAACTCTTCTCCTGAGCTGACACCTCCTCATATCACACAATCCAGAGCTGTCATTAATTATTGACTTTTTTTCCTTGCTTTCCGTTGACCGCCCCCCGCCCCCCGAAAAGATCAATCTTAAATACTATTGCTAGGGGGGATTTCCCTGGAAGTCCAGCAGTTAGGATTCCGAGCTTTCCCTACCTCGGGCACAGGTTTGATCCCCGGTCAGGGAACTAAGATACCACAAGCTGTCTGGCATAGCCAAAAAAAAAAAGGAGCATAAACAGTAGTGCCAGATGTGAAGTATGCTTGGGGGTGGGGTTGGCGTAGAAACCCCCTACCTAGCAGGAAAAAAAAAAGAAAACACACATGTGGTGACATTGTAGCCTGCAGTGTTTAGGCAGCTGCCTCAGCACAAGCTCCCTGTGAATCATTTACTGTCTGCTCATTAGACTGCGGTCCTCATGGGGGTGATGCTGGCAGAAAAAGCTCACGTAAGCCCTGCCAGACCAGGCCTGTGAACCTGCTCCACCGTCACCTTGAGGTACACATGCACGCTGCCCAGCTTGTTCTCCTCCAGTTTTTTAAACAGTCTGTCTGTTTATGCTTGTTTGTTGGCCTCCAGACGAATACCAGAAAGCCAGCCCTGTGGGCAAGAGCAAGGAAGAGCCAGTTAACTGACTCAAGTCTCACCTTCCACCCCCTCGGGATGACAGCTTCTTTTTTATGAGAGGACAGGGTTGACCTTTTCAGAGGTTCACCTTAGTCCACGCTGCTACCAGATTTCATCAATTCTGCTCGTATTTCTGATTAAAGCCATGGGCGGAGGGGGCAGTGGGGGGTGCGTCTGTTTTCCTTAGCAAAAAAACTAAAAAAAAATTTTTTTTATTAACCGGGGCCATGAGCAAACAGTTGAAATTGCTGATCATCAGTGAGACTGTCTAGAAATGTCTCTGCTGATGAGGACGGGCTGGCAGGTCCAGGGGAGACGTCTTCTCGGTGAAATGGGATTGCACATGTCTTGCATGAGGGGAAAGGACTTCTTTTAATGACATATCATCGTAAGGTTTCTCTCAGGAAACTTTCCCGTCTGGGGTGCATGGTATGCTCAACCCAGATGGGAAAGCGTGTCATTAATACTGAGAGCCAGCTTCCTGCCCAGGAGGGAATTGGGCAGGGAGGGGAGGGACCTGCACTTGCCTCCATCCCTAAAGTGCCCCAGTCCGGGCCTGAGAATCCTCAGCCCCCTCCTTGCTGTGGGGGAGGCTACTGGCTGGCAGATTTACATAAGGCTCCTCCATCCCCAAGTTAGGGTGGGAGGGAACGAGGCTTCTGTAAGGGGGAAGAAGGGCAGACAGTGCCGTTGAACTTGTTCCTTAAGCATGTATTTCCTGGGACTTCCCTGGTGGTCCAGTGGCTAAGACTCCACGCTCCCAATGCAGGGGCCCTGGGTTCGATCCCTAGTCAGGGACCTAGATCCCACATGCCACAGTTAAAGATTCCGTCTGCTGCAATGAAGACCTGGCACAGCCAAGTAAAAAAAATTTTTTTTAAAAAGCGTGTATTTCCTGAGGGTCTTCTGGGCCTTAGGAACCAAATGAGGTGTTGGGGATACACAGGAGACAGAAGAGCTTAGTGGGGACAAGAACGGCACTGTAGGAGCACATGGGAGGTCATCATTACAGGACTTCAGGCTGGAGCCCTGGCAGCCCGTTGTTCTGGCCGGGGAACCCAGCGTTACAAGCTACATGTGCTGGATTTATTTTTATCTCAGAAAAGTCCGGGTTCATCATTAGCGAACCGCCAGCCAGCGAACTGCGTTATGTGATCCCTTATGCTGATTGAGCTAATATCCTCCATTTGAATCTCTGATTGGCTAAAAAGTCAGCCTACCCCGCTTTTCACTGGTGGAGATGGACAGCGAGGCTTTGTTTTTGAGGCAGGGAGTGCTAATGCCTGTCCACGTCCAAGTACCAAAGAACATTACAAACCAAGCGTCACTGGTGGCGGGGGGAGTCGGGCACCCTGGGCTGACTTTTGTCTTGTTGGTTGCTCTTTCCTCTGTTGGAGGTTACTGCTGAAGGGACTGGCTCCCTCTGCTCCTTCTGAGTCCAAACTGTCCCCAACTCCAACTAAAAACTAAGATACAACCTTCCATCCTGAGTCTTGTGTGCTGTCATTTAGAATCGAAATGGACGTGGCTTGTACATGTGCAAAAGTGAGCTGAAGTGTTAGCTACAGGAAAGAATTCAAAGTCATGGGAGGCTGGCCTGGGCATGCCCATTTCTGCAAGAAAAGGGTATTATCAGACCCTCCACCTTTGGACACCACGGGAGTAATCAAAGCAAATGGAGGCACAGATGGTGTTGAGAGTGCCCACTCTACACCACTCTCTGCTCCTTAAGTTTCCACCTTAAAAACTGGAGACAGAGTTGGTCCCTCCTAAATGTTCTCTGAGGACAGCAATTTCCATTTCAAATGCTAAAGCGACCTGAGGGACTCGGGGAGACATGGGTATAATTGACCCTGAAGGATCTATTATACATTCCAGTAGGGACATACAGTTGATGGGCCTCTGAGGTCACATTCTTCCTGACTTCTGTCTGTTTCCCTCCCTCAGTAAGAAAAAGAAGATCACCAAGGGCCCGGCTGTAGGCATCTACAACGGGAACGTCAACACCCAGATGCCGATGCAGCGGAAGAAGTTTCAGAAGGGGCGCAAGGACAATGACTCGCACGTGTATGCCGTCATCGACGACACCATGGTATACGGGCATCTGCTGCAGGATGCCAGCGGGCCCTTTATCCAGGCAGAGGTGGACACCTACCGGCCCTTCCAGGGGCCCACAGGGGACTTCCCTCCCTCCCCACCCCCCACAAACTCCAAGGCCCCGACCGTCAAGCTGGCCACAGATGAGCCGCCCCCTGGCTCCCCTTCTGAGTCTGAGAGCGAGCCGTACACCTTCTCCCACCCCAAGGACGGGAAGGTCAGCAACAGAAGCACAGACACTCCTCTGCTGGACGCCCACGAGCCCACGGAGCCCGGGGAATAACAGGGACCCACCCAAAGACTTGGCATACGGCAGGGCACTGAGAAGCCCTTTAGGGTTCCCACCCAGATATCCTGAAGACAAGGAATTGTGTGGAAGGACAAAAGGAGGTTTTTCCTGAATGCCACCAACTTCTGATTTCCACGTGGACTCACTCCGCTGCTGAGACGTTGAACATGATGATTTGTGATCCGGATGCTATCATCTCCGGGCATGTCCTTTAAACTCAGGTTGGGTTGTAACCAGCCCATAATGAGAGGGAAGCGGCTGAATCACCCAGGACAGGGCTGCAGCGAGCCCCACATTTGGGTTTAGACCTCTTCAGGTTGACAGTGTTGATCCCTGGGTCCTTGCTCTCACTGGGGAGCCCCTGGATGAAAATGTCAGTGTGCTTTTTTAACTATTATTATTTATTGGGTGGTCCTGGGTATTTAAGAAGTCAAATGGGTTGCCATGCAGCTCGTCTCACCAGACATAGTGGCAGCTCATGCTCACTGATTAGATGGCTGGGTTTTGACTTCTGCCCACCACTAGATAAACATGTGCCTGTCCTCTGGGAGGTGGGAATAATTTGCAGTCTCTCCAGCCGGAAAACAGTGTGTGTGTGTTTGAGGGCACTGACGCACATCTGCTTTGAGGAGAGACTTGCTGGTTGTCTTGCTCTGCATGTGGTTCTCTCGCTGCAAAAATCCGTCTTGAGTCGCATTGTTGTCCTTGGATCGAGGAATAAGAGAAATGTCCTGGAATTGCGGTGTGTGGCTCCACCCAGCTGCAGCAACGCTTTAACATTTAAACAGAAACGTAGAGAGTATTTTCATCCTCTAGAAGCGTTGAAAGAGGATTTCCGTGGTGGCTCAGTGGTGGGGAGTCTGTCTGCCAGTGCATGAGACACGGGTTTGATCCCTGATCTCTGAAGATCGCACATGCCTCAGGTCCACCGAGCCCGTGTGCCACCATCGAGCCAGCACTCTAGAAGCCGGGGGACGCAACTCCTGCACACTACAGCAACCAGAAAAGCCCGAGCACCGCAACAAGAGAAAAGCCTGCCCAGCAACAAAGACCCAGCACAGCCAAAAAGATATAAGCAAACAAAAGCATACACTAGAAAAATAACATTGAAAGGTACAGGAGAGAGTGGCCACTCGTATTAGTTGCTAAGGCTACTGCAACAAATTACTGCACGCATGGTGGCTTGAAACAACACGAGTTTCCTACCTGACTGTTCTGGAGATCAGAAGTGCAAAACGGGTTTCCCTGAGCTAAAATCTGCGTGTCAGCAGAGCTGTGCTCCTTCTGGGGGCTCCAGGGGCGAATCCGTCTCCTTGCCTTTTCCAGCTCATAGCAGCCTCTCACATTCCTTGCCTCCAATCATGGCATTGTGACACTGCTGTTGTTCAGTCGCTCAGTGGTGCCCAGCTCTTCGCAACCCCATGGACTGCAGCACACCAGGCTCATCTGGCCTCCACTCTCTCCCACAGCTTGCATCTCTCTTCTACTGACAAGGACCTTTCACTTACAAACCTCACCCGGGTAATCCAGGGTCATCTCCCCGTCACAGGATCTTTCATTACACTGAAGATCCCCTTTGCCCTGTAAGGTAACATATCCATAGGTTCTGGGCATTAGCACATGGACCTTTCTCCTGCCTACCACACTCTACCCGCCCCAGGAGAGACTACAGAATGTTCCAGCCTACAGATGTGTTTTGTTAGGCCTGCAGCATCTTTTTAAAGAATTACTCACCAACATTTGAAATGATAAAATGTTTACATAACAAATCTGGATCGGAAGATCTGGCCATGCTGGGACTTGCGTGCTCATCAGAAAATAGCCAGCTGGAGTTGACACACAGCTGCTCTCTAGAGGGGGCACCTGATTCACCCATTCCCTGCAGGCCACACCTCTCCCTATCGCCTCCCACAGAGGCTGAGGGTCTGTTGCTGTGGGTGAGTGCCCTTCAGGGCTGCTTCTCTCACAATGGAAAGTTCAGGACCCATACCTCAAGTGACATAAAAAGACAAGTCTTGAGGTTGATGTGTGCTTCAGGAAAGTTGCTTTTTCACACCCAGCCCACATCCTTCATTTATACTGATTACCAGCCCAGCTCCTGCAGGCATTTGCCTTCGTGGCCCCTGCTCTCGTCCAGGAGGAAAAGGATTGTGTTATGGCTTGTCAGCACAGTCCCAAGGTCAATATTTCTGTGGCAAAACCTCCTTTAAAAAATAGATGCGGGTTGTCAAATTCAGTGACTTCACCTTGGAAATGCACTGTCTGGACTTGTCCCCTTGCTACTTTGCCTCCATGAAAAGTTTTGCAATCATCTAAATGCTGGGAGGTCCAAGGTCTCTTGAATTCTTTCCAGAAAGAGGAGTATTATTTTTATTGTGTCTTTGGTGCTCCCTGTGACGCTTTTACTCTGAAAGGCTGGCTCTGCCCACGGACCCTCATTGTCTTGGCCTGAGATGCTGGCAAAGCCCCTCCAGGAAGGACCAGAGGAGGTCTGTGGCTCCTTTCCTTTCACTGAAATTGTATCACTATTTAAAACCATCACTGGGGCCATGCTCCTCCATTCTCTGCCTTCTCCGACCTCTTGGCCTCTTCTGAGGGTCACTCAGCGCTCGGAATTCCACCCCCAAAGCGTGGCTGTCCTCACACACATCATCTTTACCTGCAGGGGCCCCACGTGGCCATTCCTTTTTAACCAAGAGCTCAAAACTCCAGGCCACGTTACTATCTCCTGAGACATCAAGTCAATCTCCAAAAACATGCGTCCTTGAAGGGGCCAGACCGATATACCCTTGGCTCTTCCTTTAAAGCTCAGGCCCCATTTCTGTAACATATTTCAGGGTCACTGAAAACCAAACACATTTGTCAAAGCCTAGCTGGTGCCAGCAGATTGCCCTCCAGGCCACGTCTGCCCTCGCCCTCAAGCCCATCCTCTGACGAAGCCTGGCTTGGGCAGGACTGATTAATGCTGCAGCCATTTTGCAAGGTTGGGTGGGGCCGGGGGGGGTTGGTCTCAAGGAAGAGCCAGGGGGAAAAGCAGAAGTCTATGGGACATAACCTTGGTGAGGGTTAGGACAGATTCATGTGGATCTGCAATGCTTAACTCAAAATAATTTATTTGTTGTAGATACTTTTTAGGCAGCATTTTGTTCATTTCCTATACTTTTTTAAATAAACAAATATACAGAAAAAAAGAGGTATCAGGTTGTTTAAATGCTTTGGCAGCTTATCCCCTGGGTCAGCTGAAGCCCTCATAGCCCGGTTGTTGACTGAGACAGGTTCAGCAGGAGCTCAACGCATTCCATCTTCTCTATGTGTTTATGTTCCAGCAGGCCAGGCTTTGAGCTGCCAGTGGGTGACTCAGAGGCCAGAGTTTGTTCTGTTCTGTTCTTGTTGAGGCAGCCGGAGTCCCCTCTGTGACCCTCCTAATACCTGTCCCCTCTTGAGGCCACCTTGGCCACTAACTGCTCAGTGGCTCAGTACAAGAACCCACCTGCAGTGCAGGAGCCGCAGGAGACTCGGGTTCCATCCCTGGGTCAGGAAGATCCTCTGGAGGAGGAAATGGCAACCCACTCCAGTATTCATGCCTGGAAAATCCCATGGACAGTAGCCCAGTGGGCTATAGTCCATGGGGTCACAAAGAGTCAGACTCGACTGAGCACACACGAAGACGTATGCACACTGCTCTAAGCCCAGTGCAGCTCACCAGCCAACAGAACAGAGGCAAAGGGAGAGTGGTGGGAGGGGAACCTCCAGGTGGGCGCCCGCGCACTTGGACAGGAGACCCAAGTGCTCGAGGGAGACGGAGTACTGCTGTGTAACGAACCAGCCCAGAACTTAATGGCTTAAGAATAATCGTGTATTCTGCCACAAACCTAAGCTGAGCAGGACTCAGCGGGGATGGCTTCTCTGTGCTCTGTGCGGCCTCTCTGGGGCACCTCAACTAGAATCCACTTTCAAGATGGTGCATCACGCAGCCAACAAGTTAGCGCTGGCTACCAGCTACGAGCTTTGATTCCTCATCACAAGGACTGCTCACTCCACAGGGCTTTCTGGACTTCACAACCCAGAGGCTGAATTCCCAGGGTGAGTGCCCCCAGAATCAGGCCAGTGTCTTGAGTCCTGGGCCTGGAACCTGGCCCAGTGTCACATCCATTCTAGCCTATAGGTACATCAGTCTCAGAACCTCAGATTTAAGAGGGTACGGACACAGCATCACAAAAGAACATTAAATCCATAGAGAAGTGACAAGACAAAGGAGAAGTACTCTGAGCTTCTAGGAGTGGCAAACTGTGGAAAGGTAAGAATATGGGGAAAACAAATGGAAAATACAGTTCTTAGCAAAGTGCGTTGTGTCGATTTCTCTGGTGTCTCCTGGCTAAGAGTGTAGAGTTGTCTCTGGTGATTAAGAATTGTTCTGTCCTTCCTGGTAAAGAGGGGGAGGACAGAGAGATTTTCTTGTGTCTGTTCCTTCTTAATTGCCTTCAATTCAAAATAATCCTCATGCCAGGCTGGCATATTTTGGGGTAGAATACCCTAAATCCCTCAACTTTCCCATTTGAAACATAAGTTTCATATATTAAAAGTTGAGTTGGCAGCTGTGCAAAGAGGCTGGAATGAGAAGTAGCAAAATAAGAGATCTGCAGAGGCAGAGAAAAGCCTAAATGGAAGAAGGGGAAAAGAACAAACCTAAGTCTCTTGCCCATGTCTTAATGAATCAGTCTCTCAGACCCAGGAAGGAGTCACTCGGTGAAACAGCTGTGTTTCATTTTAGGAAGCTGTGCTGCAGGCAGGAGCGGGAGCCTGCTTAAGTCCAGCCTTTATATGGTGTCAGCAGTCAGGCACCTGATGAGGGACATTTCTATAGGAAATGAAGGGGAAACAAACTGTAACCTCATTTTTTGAGTCCAGAGGGTCGTTAGTGAGAAGATTTCTAGATGTTGGGCTCAGAGCATTTTTAAATGGTGGACTGAGAACAGCAGTGCCAAGCCAACAAACTTCCTAGTTTGCAATTCCAGTGTCGGATTCGAGCGTCTCCATGAGCATCACTATCCCCAGTATTTCTCGGTCAGGCGTGGAGGTGTACAGCTGCACTTTGCAGGGCTTCTCCTCCTGGCGCTCCTTCTCTCTCTCTTTTTTTTAAGGTAGTCCCAAGAAGGATCTAGGCAGTCAGGTAGTTCTCAATGGCACCAAGCTGGGAGGGAGAGAGAAAAAATGGAAATGTTAATTGCTAAAATGCACGTCAGAAGCCAGTTTACCAAGAGGTCAAAAGGCTCAGAGGCAGTGAGCCTGGCTGGAGTTCCACAACCCACCCACAACAATATGCTAGATTTTGTTGTTGTTGTTGAAAAACAGAATTTCTCTCTATAAGTACCCCCATTTCTATCAAAGATAATCAAAGACTATTTTGTTTGCAAAGTAAGTCTAGTCTCATGCAATTTGGCTTAATTATTTACATTAAGTGCAGCAAGAGTGGTACCATGTCTCCCCAGACCGAAGAGATCTCGGAATTGGCTAAGAGGCCGCCGTGAAACGTGATCTGTGTGACTGAGACAGGCTAACTTCTCAGAGCCAAAATTTCCTCAACTGTAAAATGCAAATCCTAATACCTACTTATTAACAAGGTGACTGCCAGGGTGGGGAAGAGATGCTGCATGTGACACTGTCTGGATTTAGTAGTCACTCTTTGTTAAATCTGCATTGAAGAGAGAAAAAAAATACATAGCCTGTAGTCTGCTCAATTTGGCATGGTCTCATCTTCAGCAAGCTGCCTGTCTTTTCCTGTGGGCTGACAGTTCTCTAGCTAATTGTGTCAAATTTGAAGACGCTGTACTCCGCGTCCTCTCCACACTCATTTTAGCTGTCAGCTTCAGCAAGCTGACATATGATCCTCATCATTCGTGCAGCCCTAGAAAGAGATGTTCCTGGGGGAAGCATCACAGCATGAGCCATGCGGGCTCCACAGCCAAGGAACCCAGAACTATGGGCTTTCATTTTCTAACACGGTTGCAGTGTGATATTTGGCTGCCTGTGGCAGGGGCAGCACCAGCTGTTTGGGCTTGCCTGAGCAGGCACCCAGACCAGAGAAGGACCTCAACAAACACATAAGAGGTGTGCAGCATTGTGGCTTGAAGTTACCATAGCAACTGTCCTGTCTTTTTCTCCTTGCTCCACTCCTACCCCATCACAGGACACCTTTCCTCAGTGACAAAGAGGGCAAGAGTTGTTCAGTCGCTAAATCATGTCTGACTCTTTGCCACCCCATGGACTGCAGCACACAAGGCTTCTCCTGGAGTTTGCTCAAATTCACGTCCATGGAGTCAGTGATGCTATCTAGCCATCTCATCCTCTGTCATCCCCTTTTCCTCCTGCCCTCAATCTTTTCCAGAATCAGGGTCTTTTCCAATGAGTCGGCTCTTCGCATCAAGTGGCCAAAGTATTGGAGTTTCAGCTTTAGCATAAGTCCTTCCAATAAATATGCAAGGTTGATTTCCTTTAGGATTGACTGGTTTGACCTCCTTGCAGTACAAGGGCCTCTCAAGAGTCTTCAGCACCACAGTTCAAAGGCATCAATTCTTTGGCGCTCAGCCTTCTTTGTGGTCTAACTCACATCCGTACACGACTACTGGAAAAATCATAGCTTTGACTAGACGGACCTTTCTTAGCAAAGTGAAATCTCCGCTTTTTAATACACTGCCTACTTTTGGCAAAAAGTATCCCTCCTTTAAAGCTGATCAGAAACTCATCACTTCTCTAATGTAGAACCAAATCAATGCCTCTAAATTGCCTCTAAGCATTGGAAAAGTTTCAAAAAGAAGTTTGAAAAAAAAATCTTATTAAACAGGAACTGTGGACAGTGTTTGCCTTTATAGAAGGAAATGGTGACTGGGAAATTTTCCCCCATATACCATTCTGTAGCTTTTGAATTGGAACTGTACAAATGTATCTTATTTTTCAGTGAAAGAAAATGAAAACAAAAACTTCCTTTTAAAACTTGTCAAAATTCAAGATTCCTGGGACTTCCCTGGCAGTCCAGTGGTTAAGACTGTGCTTCCAATGCAGGGGACATGGGTTTGATCCCTGTTCAGGAAACAGCTCCTGCTTGCAGCAAGGCCAAAAAGAATACATTTAATACATAAAAATACATAAAGAATACATTTAATACATAAAAAAACAAAAAATAATAATAACAACAGAGTACCCTTTAGATTCTTTGGTGGTTCAGTCTTGCCATCTTCTTGTGAGTGCAATTTTTCAGAGACTTTTAAGCCTCCTTCCCCCGCTCCTCTGCCCCGCCCCCAGTGGTGGGACCAGTTTGGCCAGATTTCACCCTGTCTGGTCAGAAATCCCAGGTTACTCCGAGAGAGGCTAAAGGCTGGAGATGACTGGAAGGCATGGTAGCTGCTCAAACACCCTGGAAGACTCTTCCATACTACCTCAGGGATCATTCCTCAATGCTGATGCTCCCAGGCCAAGAAGTTCTCTGGGAGCCGACACCAATCCTGGGACAGCAGCTGTTGCACTCGGCTCCCGCATCGGAAAGAGGAGTCCTGGGACCAGCTGGTGACCTGACGTCAGCTCCATCATTGCCCAGGACGTTCAGATCTGACCTATCCAGGAGCCAGACTGGAGGGACTAGAATCTGCTCAGATCTTAAGCCTAGGAAGTACGGTTGGGAGGGTATCGGCTGCCCCTTGGAGTTCAGGGAGAAGAAATCATTTTGTGATGCTTAATCATTTGGAAGGAAAAAAAAAATTTCTTTTTTTTTTTTCAGCCAAAAAAAAAAACATGTTAAAGAGTGAAAGAGCCATTCTACCACAGGCTTGGGTTCAGTGTGTACTTTGGACCCTGGGCTGGCTCCCTGGGTCTCAGGATAGCAGGCGGGTCCAAGTCCCTCGTAGGTCCCTTTCTTTCCTGGACACATTAATTGCTTGGCTGCCTGCCACTGGCAGTGTCACCAGAGCTCTTGGCAGGCTGAACACTAATCCTACCTTTCGCCTGGGAGACTGGGAGGGAACCTGCTCTCCAACCTCCTCCCAAGGCTGCAACCCCCAGTCACCCCCACTGATGGCTGCAGCTGCTACCCAGGAGGCCCCTGCTGGTATCCTGAGACCCAGTGAGCCAGCTGAAAGTGAAAAAGTGAAAGCGTTAGTCGCTCAGTCCTGTCCGACTCTTTGGAATTCCATGGACTGTAGCCCTCCAGGCTCCTTTGTCCATGGAATTCTCTAGGCAAGAATAGCGGAGTGGGTAACCATTCCCTTCTCTAGGGGATCCTCCCAACCTAGCGGAGTGGGTAACCATTCCCTTCTCTAAGGGATCCTCCCGACCAACGGATCCATCTCATGTCTCCTGTGTCTCCTGCATTGCAGGTGGATTCTTTACCATCTGAGCCACTATGGAAGCCCAGGGAGCCAGCTGAGGGAAGGATAATTGGGAAATGTGAACTTCAGAGGTGATCCTTTCCAATCAGGAGTTAAATTGCCCTCACTTCCTCTTGAAAAGCAACCCGGTGATATTTCTGCAAATAATAGTCTTTTTGAGAAACACTGGCAACATAGGTACTTCTAATAATGAAGATGAAAATCCCTTATACCTTTTAAAAAATGTCTAGTGTCAAATCAGTCCAATATATCCAGGATAAAGCTGTATTTTCAATTATATTTTTCTTAAACAACATGGGTAACAAGCTCCTTTTGCGATAATGAAGCCTTTGTCTTTGGTGTTAAAAAAAAAAAAATTAATCTATTTTCTCCAGGCCAGGGACATCAATTTTTAAAATGAGAATTCATACTTGCTACAGATGCTGCAAGCTGACTTTTTGCACAAATAGATCAAGATGTTTCTGTTTGTCTTCAGATCCTTGCCAAGGGTTGAGCGATAACTGAACATGGCAACAAGTCTGCTTTGATCTTCATGAGGAATTTCAGTGTGGGTAGCACTCAACTGCCTGGTATTCATTCTGCTGTGGATCCAATTCAATCCAGTTATTTCAGTGTATTCATGAAATGCCTACTATGTGTAAGACATAAGTGTGGGATTATGTGTAAGACTTAAGTGTGGGCTTCCCTGGTGGCTCAGCTGGTAAGGAATCCACCTGCATTGTGGGAGACCTGGGTTCGATCCCTGGGATGGGAAGATCCCCTGCAGAAGGGAACCCATTCCAGTATTCTGGCCTGGAGAATTCCATGGACTGTATAGTCCATGGGGTCGCAAGGAGGCAGACACACTAAGCGACTTTCCTGTGTAAGACAGTATGCTCAGGCTGAGTGCTGGTGGAGAAGAAGTTACCAGATAAAGTGCTACGAGGGAGGGCTGAGACACAGCGTAGGGGAGGAGAGGAGACGACGAACCTTCGATGGCAACATCTGCTCATTCATTCAACAAGCACTTCACCAAGTGAGGTGCTGGATGTCTCAGTTCCATTAGCTCCTTTCTTGAGTGGTTAAGACATTTCTAAACCAGAAGAGGAATGAATTGTGAGGCTTGGCTGGAGAGGCAGTCATAAAATATGGTGAGTTCTTTGCCAATTTTTAGTTACTTTTCCCAACTAATGTTTTGCTTCTCGCTCTGCTCCTGAGGCAACAGACCACATTGCAAGTATTTAGTAAACAAGCTTCATTCATCTATAAACCAAGCAATACATATTGTGCTGATTCCTCAGCTATATGCTTTTTTCATTTTGGTAATTTTATTTATTTATTACCTTTGGCTGTGCAGAGTCCTTGTTGCTGCCTGACTTTTCTCTAGTGGCACCGAGGAGGGGGGTTCCTCTCCAGTTGCCATGTGCAGGGGTCTTACTGTGCTGGCTTCTCTCGCTGTGGAGCCGGGCCTTAGACACAGGGGCTTCCTTCAGTAGTCCTGGGACACGGCCTCAGCCACTGGGGCTCCCAGGCTCTAGAGGATAGGCTCAATAGATATGGCTCGTGGGCTTAGATGCTCTGAAGCATGTGAGACCTTCCCAGACCAGATATCAAACCTGCGTCTCCTGCTTTGGCAGGCGGATTCTTTACCCCTGAGCCCTGAGGGGAGCCCTCTCGGTAATATTCTTACACAAAGAACTTTTCGCTGAGGATACTTAAAAAAGAAAACCATGCTCTCTGTCGTGGCCCTCAGGAATGCTGAGGACTGGAGTGCTAGAATGTTCTAGATTCTGTGCCTGTAAGACACAGGTCGCCCCAAGATTTAACCTTGCTTCCAGATCTTTGCACAGAACTACTGCCACTTTAGGAACAGCAGCCTACTATTCTCTCACCTGAACTGGAGACGAAACACACTTCCAGGCCACCGAGGAATAACAGGGACCAAACAGCCTCAGCTGGGGAGGGTAGAACCTTGGGGCTTCCTGGATCTAACTCAGCAGACCCAGAGTTTGGGGTTGAGAAGGGCAGGGTCATCTACAATGCTTTAGTCCCATCCCAAGTTCTTGAACTGTCATTTTCCAGGTCCCCTTTCCGGAGTTCTTTGAAGGCCCAGAAAATTAGAAAGAGGGTTTCTGAAGATCATGGCTGTGCTAGGGCTGAGCTTCTGCAGAACAAACACTGTCCTCCTCTCTGAACAGCCATTCTCAGATGCTAAATAGGGGGTGACCTGAGGACAAGGGAAGGGAATTGAGCTCTGTCTCCTCGGTTGGTCAAGTTCTTCCAGCAAATTCCAGTGAAAGGGCTCCTGTCACAAGGGGACCATTAAATAAAGGACTGTTTGTGCTCAGGGGAGCACCTTCCTCCCACACGTGTTCAAGGACTGCCTTCAAAATGACAGCAATGACAAAAATCCCCACCCATCCAACGATCCTGGATTACCTCAGTTACCAATCCTTCCAGGTCTTCTAGCTTGAAAAGCAAAACTCTCATCTTTGGATTGTGAGGCAAGGGTCTGAGGCCAGACTCATCCCCCCAACCCCCTTCCTTCCACCCCATCTCCCTGGGGGGCGGGGATGAGACCTATCTTGAGACATATTTTTAAACCAACTGCCTGGCTCTCTGCCCTGCCTCCCACTTCTAAGCCATCATTTTAAACTATGTTTAAAGTGGACCACATGGGGACAATTAAGGCAAAGAATTCCTAGGCCTGAGGGGCCCAGAGAATGAGAAGGACCTTGAGGAGAACTGAGGGAGCCAGAGGTCCAGAGATCTTCCCTGGTGGCTCACGGTTAAGAATCTGCCTGCAACACAGGAAACATGGGTTCAATCCCTGGGTCGGGAAGATCCTCTGGAGAAGGAAATGGCAACCCACTCCAGTATTCTTGCCTGGGAAATCCCATAGACAGAGGAGCCTAGAGGGCTACAGTCCATGGGGTTGCAAAAGAGTTCCAGCAGCAGCAGCAGAGGTCCAGAGAAGGGGGAGGTTGTGAGCGAGGTGTGGAGAGGGGAGCCCGAGGGGAAGGGAGAGGCAGGGGGACTACTCGAGGGGGAAGTCGGCTCACTTAGCCTCCTGGCAGCCTCCCTCCAGGCCACCTGCCAGTATCCTGAGACCCAGTGAGCCAGCTGAGAATCAGGACCCACACCCTGGGCCGCCTTGTGCATGAGTGCTAAGTCACTTCAATCATGTCCCTCCAGGCTCCTCTGTCCATGGGATTCTTCAGGCAATAATACTGGAGTGGGTTGCCATGCGCTCCTCCAGGGGATCTTCCCCACCCAGGGATCAAACCCGTGTCTCTTATGTCTCTTGCATTGGCCGGCAGGTTCTTTACCACTAGCGCCACCTGGGAAGCCCGCTGCCTGCAAAGAAGCTTCCCATCACATCCAGGTACAGGTGAGGAACCTGGGGCCCTCCACAGGGCACCGAAGTCCAGGTTTAAGGCCACCAGCATGTGAGTAAGGACACTGCCGGACCCCTAGTCGAGGACAAGGGCAGATTCCCCGTGACACTGTGCCAAGGGCCTTTCTGGTTAACATTTTCACCACTGGGGGTGACAGAGGTTGCTCCACCTAGGTTTGGGCCCCTTTCTCCTTTGGAGCTTGCACTACGCCACCTGGGGCGCTGATCCTCCCCCAGTTGAAGCACACAGCGAGAGGTGTCAGCCGTGTGGTAGGATGGGTGGCCTCAAGACCTTGCGGCTAGCAGCACCATTCAACACGGGCAGCCTCCCATAGCTCGAGCTGACTTGGCCCAGGGATGATGCAGAGAAAACCTTCCTACCGCCTTTCAATTTCTTCTTTTTGAGCTCACAGTTCCTTTAGCCTGGTTCCTTCTAGAAGAATGAGTTTTTCTAACTGGTGTCCTCTACTTCCGCCTTCGAGTTAAAAGGTGAGCCGTTAGCTTTGGACTCTTAACTCTCTGGAAGGTGACGATCATTATTGGTCTCTTTTTGCTCCTAAAAGCTCTGTGCATTTCTCTTTTAATTAAAGTACAGTTGATATACAAAATTATGTAAGTTACAGGTGTACAATATAGTGATTCACAATTTTTAAAGATTTAACTCCATTTATAATTATTATAAAACATTGGCTATATTCCTCATGTTGTACAATATGTGTTAGTCGCTCAGTCGTGTCCGGCTCTTTGTGATCCCATGGACTGGATGCCGCTAGGCTCCTCTGTCCCTGGAATTCTCCAGGTAGGAACACTGGAGTGGGTTGCCTCTCTAATTGTGGTGTGAGTTTCTCATTGTGGTCGCTTCTCTTGTTGCAAAGCACAGGCTCAGGAGTTGTGTCCACAGGCCACAACCATGCATGTAAGTCTTCCAGGAGCAAGGATTGAACCCGTGTCCCCAGCACTGGCAGGCAGTTTTTTTTTTTAGTTTGGAAGATAATTAGTTTACAATATTGTGTTGGTTTCTGCCATACAGCAACACAAATCAGTCATAATTATACATATATCCCCTCCCCTCTTCTCTCCTAGCCCACCACTCTAGGTCATCACAGAGCCCCAGGCTGGGCTCCCTGTGTTATGTAACACCTTCCCACTTAGCAGGTAGATTCTTAACCACTGGACCACCAGGGAAGCCCTGCAAATATTTTTTGCATGCCCGCCATTGTGCATGGCTTGCTCTCATCCTTGACTTGTTTCAGACTTAACTTCGCAGTCCTGTGAAGCTTCACTGTATTTCTAGTTGTGTACGACTTCTTCCGGGTTACAGAGCAACTTGAGTTAGAATTGGAACCCTACTCGGAGGATTCATGTACATCTTGGCTCTGTGTCCCGAAACCTTTCTTTTTCATCATTGTCTTGCCTTTCTTTTCTTTTTCTTTCACAGGCTGGACTCAGCACCTTAGAGACAGACTCAGGAACTGATCATCTGTGGACCACCTGTGTGTGCCCTGTAGCCAAAGGCCACCAAGAACAAAGTTGGATTTACTGATCTTTTGCAGGGAGGGAGGCTGTGTACATGCAGATAAGGAGTCATGGGGCCTCTCAGCACAAGGGACTTAGAACAGAACATGGACTTGTGTTAAGTGGTGTGTGGGAAGTTTCAAGGAAGCAGGGGTTTGCTCTGGATCGAATGGTGTCAGGAAGCAGGATTCTACCACCAGGAACTTCGGTTTTTATACAGAAGGTGAAATGAAGGCATCAGAGCTAAAGCCGTGGTTGTGAAGAGACAGCTGTCACTTGGGTTAGTTGAGTGATTTCTCTCGTGTGGGCAGAGGCTTAGTTTGTCCCTGTGCTCAGACATGACTACAGAATGGTCTTGTTTTGTCAGGCTTGTCTGAAGTTGGTGATGGGTGAGACTAGCTCTGTTTGAGAGGAGAACGTGGCACCTAGCTCTGAGTGCCTGGCTGGTGGGAGCTTGATGCTAGGGACTACTTTCGTCTTTGTCATTACAAACGCAAAGCTTTGATCCTCCAGTTCCAGTCTTCTTTATATCCTAGTCCTGTATCTTCATGATGGGATAAGGATCCTCACATTTGAAGAGGAGGAGGAGGGACGGATGAGAATGAGGAGGGGGATTTGCTTATGGTGGGGGTGGGGTAAAATAGTGTCTTAGCTTAGAGGATTCATATCTCTGTAACCTATATGGATCCAGGATTCCATTCCTCTGCCTGAATAGAATGATATTCCAAAGCCATATTAAGCAGACAAGGGAAGGAATTAGGATAACCTTTGTATTGTAGGTGCCTTGTGAATTACTGGAGGAAGTTCCAGGTCGAAGGGTGGGGCAGGCATAAGAAGTGGCCATTCTTATTACAGATAACCCTCACTTAGAAAGGTAATCTACCCTCTTTGGAAACACAGGGTGATTGTACATTCCAGTTTTCTGGTATATCCTTGATTTAAGTAATAAAACTATTTGATACCCTACATATAGTTTGACTACATATTATATTGTTCTATATAATGTTTTTAGAAGTGCAAGAGATTAACTGAGGGAAACACCTGTGAAAGATCAAGGGCTCAAGGGAGCAGGAGTGGGCAGGGAGAGGCGTCTTCAATACAGGTCTGACCCTGTGTGAAGAACAGCAGGGGGAAAGCGGACTGCGTAGGAAGAACCCCAGACTGCAGCACACTTCTGAGACAATCGAGGCCAGGCCTTTGGGGAGTTCCCAGGCTAAACTTTCCACTTAGAGGGGCCACCTATCCAGTGGGAATGGTTCTGTACTCAGTCACTGCCCAGAGCCAGCCAGGGAAAGACTGGCCCCTGCCCCTCCGCAGACAGCCCAGGCTGTCAGTCAACTCCTGCTTGGCAGCAGGCTATCTTAGAGCCGTCTGAGCTGCACCCTCCACAGCCATACGTGTCTTCAGTCAGCAATACCTTTATTTTTTTGAGTCACTGAAGCAGATCAAGTCCTCCCAGAAGCAGAGGCCAAGACAGGATTAGACATGCAAAAGATTTGTTAACGGAAATGCCTGCAGAGGATAAAAGGGGGAAGAGAGGATAGGGGGAAAAAACCTATACAAATGTGACTTACACTGTGAATAAATGCGCTTCTATAAGTTCTTTGTTGTTTTAAGCCTCTGTTGAGACATATACCCTGAATTTTGGCTTGGCAACTATGGTTTCTAAGTCGTGTTAAATGATAATACTGTAATTTAGGAAGGGCAAACAAGGTGATACGGGCTTCCCTGGTGGCTCAGCAGCAAACAATCTGCCTGCAATGCAAGAGTCGTAGGAGCCACGAGTTCCATCCCTGGGTGGGGAAGATCCCCTGGAGGAGGACATGGCAACGCACTTCAGTATTCTTTCCTGGAGAAGCCCCAGGGACAGAAGAGGCTGGAGGGCTACAGTCCATGGGGGTCTCAAAGAGTCAGACACAGCTGAGCGACTTAGCACGCACTCACGCAACAAGGTGATGGAGGTACAGAAACGGACCTTCTGCAAGCTCACTTACTTTTGCGCGGACCTCGACGACCAGCGGGACACGACCTAAAAGCAGCGGTAGTGCGACTGCGCAAGGAGCAGCACATGCTGCTAAAGCGCCTGCGCAAGACCTAGAATGAGGCTCCGCCCACAGAGGAGCCTGAGGTGGAGAAGACCAGGCGCCACAGAGTCGCCCTGCCCAAGATGGCGGGCAGTATGGTGGGCGTCTACAACTGTCAGGACCTTCAGCCAGGTGCAAGTCAAGCCTGAGGTGATTGGCCACTACCTAGACGAGTTCTCCATCTCCTATATAAGCCCATGAAACACGGCTGGTCCGGCATGGAGCCACCCACTCTTCCTGCTTCGACCCCCTCAAGTAGCTTGCTGGCCAGTAAAGGCACGGACTTGGCTTTAGAAGGAAAGAAACTGGAATCTAAAGCATCAAATCAAGATCTGCCTCAGCTACTTTTTTTCACACGGCTCCTTTCTGTGAGGACTTCGCGTGTGCCCTCGCCCTCCCTGCTTCTCCACTTTGCTAAAGGGTGGTTTTGCCTGGCAGGGGACACTGGGCTGTTAGAGCCGGTGCCTGGGTTACTGGGGGAGTAGGCGCTTCTCTTGTCCCAGAAGGAGTTCAGAGAAGAGACAGGGCGGTCAAGAAAGCAAAGTGAAGATTTAACTAAGCGACGGTACACTCTCAAAGGTGAGAAACTGCACCGAGTTTCTTGGGCATGCAGGACATGCGGGATGTACAAATGAAGGGGTGGAATATGCATTGGGGAGGGAGGGTTTTGGGGGGGTCACGCACCCGGATTTTCATCCTAGCTCCACCTTGCCAGGGGAGGAGGGATTTTTGCCCTATGTAGTCTTGATGGGAAGTGTCATGACCTCGGTGCATGATAGGAACTTCTTATCTGCAAGGTTTTATTGTAATGAGAGCTTAGTAAGCAAATGGTTACATTTGGACGCCAGAAATTCCTACGTTTTTCCACCTTTCTTTAGCTGTCTGCAGGACACTTATCAGCTCAAAATGTGTGGTTTCCCATGAGTCCGAAGGGTTCTCTTTGTCTGCCTAAGGACCCTCTTTGTTTAGGAGATATGTGATTTCCTGCTGTTGGCCCGTGTGCCCCTTTGAGTTCGCACCTGGCTATCTCCCTGCTCCAACATTACTCCTTCAAGGAGTCTGGACACTTAAAATCTTCTAAAGGCGGAAGTATCTATGGTCCATCCTCTTTTCTTTAAATTTTTATTTATTTCTTGGTTGCATTGGGTCGTCATTGCTCTGTGCAGACTTTCTCTAGTTGTAGTGAATGGGGGCTGAGACTCTGTAGTGGCGGCGCTCCGGTTGCAGCATGCTGCGCTGGGTAGTTGTCGTGCACGGGCTTAGTTGCCCCAGGACGTGTGGAATCTTCCCGGACCAGGGATCAAACCCTCATCCCTGCGTTGGCAGGCGGATTCTTAACCACTAGGCCACCAGGGAAGTTCTGGTCCATCTTCTTAGCCGCTTTGAACTGAGCAGTGTTGTCCCTGCCTGTGGGTGGAGATCTCCTTCCTGTCTGTGAGAGACGGGGATCTCAGGGTTGTTTGCGGTTTTGGACGTGGAGAGTGGGGAGTAGACCCAGTGGATGGTGGCACCTCATCTTCAGGTGGGATGAATTAAAATCCCTGATGCATCATCACTTGAAGAGCTGGAATCCAAACCCAGGGTTTCTTCCTGATCGGTATTGCACTATCAATGAGTAGCTTCAACCTGGTTTAAGGTTTTCCCGGCGGAACTTGCTGACGAACGGGAGGAAACACTAGTTTCCCTGTTTGACTCTGGCCTCGTTATGTGGCTTGTGTGTCTTAATCTGAAAGACATTTTCCTACTACTACTGCGAAGTTGTTTTCCCAACAATGCAAAACAGGAAAGCTGCCCTTAGAGGATACAACCAGCCCTGTCCCTCTGTCTTTGAGCAGCCTCAGAAATGCCGGGTCCCTTGCCAGGAGAGTGAACACCTCAAGAACAGGATCCAGGCCTCGTGGCCTAGCTTCTGTCAGAGCAATTGGCATATGGAAGGAGCTCAGTACTTACTAGTTGGCTGTTTGGAGAAATGGTTTGCACAAAGGTCTTTCTACTAACAAAGTGAGAGTCTTTGGCTCATTCTTTTGCAAGCTGCATGACCTTGGCTAGTCACTTAACCTCCCTGGGCCTCAGTTTTTTCCATCTGTTTCTCCTGCGACTGTGTTCTCATGCTGTACAAAACAGCAGTGCATTCTAGTGGAGGAAATGGTTAGTTTCATAGATTGTGTCATGATTTTTAGCATGAAAGAGAGACTCATAAACCGTGCTTTTCATGAGTCATCCATGAAAAATAGGTGAAGTAGAATCTAATGTTAAGCTTTAAAATAGCCCTGGAAAATCTGGGTGGAAAATGTGTTTTTACAGAATTCCTTTCCAGCAATCACAAATACACACCAATGCACATGACCATCAACTCCTTTTCACAAAAGTTTCAGTCACATCATGAAATATCTGAAAACTTTCTTCAAGATTCAGGAAGGACTGAATGTAAATAATAGTACATGGGCCTTGGAACTCGACAGACCTGAAATCCAGCCCCATTCATGGATGTTCTTAGAAAAATTATCCTCTCTGTACTCCGTTTTCTTTTCTTTTTTTTGTACTCCGTTTTCTTCAACTATAAAATAGGCTTAATAAAACCACTCTCCTAGGTTAGTATGACTATTGAATGAGGTAATTCATGAGTTGTTGTCAGGACATAGTAAGGGGCTTGTGGGTCAGTGCCCAGCCCACAATAGGAATGCACACACTGCTCATTTTCTTTGCTTTTATTAATACTTCCACCTTCTCTCAGCAAAGCCAAAATCCAAAGAATGTGCCTGGAGGTTGTGCGAGGACACATGAGTGGTTTAATGTTTTCATTTGAAGCAAGTATGTTTATGTGTGTGAGAGGGAAGCTCACATTCCAGGGGCCGACTCTGACCAGAGTTTGAACCTGTCTTCTTTGCTGTGCAACTAGCAGTTATGCAGAAAAGCCTGTGGTTTAGGGAGGTTGGGAGAGATTGATGGGTGAGTTGGCAACCAGGAAAGATATTACTGACACCTTGATTAACCTCTTCTCCAAGGCAAAGAACTGGAAACAGCTGAACTTGCGAAAGGAGTTTTTACCCAGCATTTTGCGTGACCGGCACTTATAGCAATATTTCAGATTGTCCCTTTGTTGGACATCCTCAAAATTTTTGCACACCAGGGCAGCACATGGTAAAGAAGGAAATGGGTGATGGTGAAAGAGGGCTCTACCATCAATTCTAATAAAGAGTAGTGGAGAAGCTGAAGATCTAGAAACCAGTACCTTATTATTGTTTATGCACCTTGGAAATTTTTAATTTTGTAGCCAGGGCCGTAAGGAATAGTAAGGTGAGTGAGGCATTTAACTAGGGTACAAAATTTAAGGAAGTGCCTAAAAAATTCAGTAATCATGATACAAAATATTTGAACACAGTGTTTTAAAAAACAAAAATTAATGCAAACAACAACAACAGGTCAAAACTTAAAGCAAGATCCCAGGGCAGGTGCACCCTAGCTTCAAGTCCAGGACTCTCAGTGTCTTAAAAACTGAAGAGCTTTTGCAGCTGATTAAAAATGGTTAACAATTCTCTTGCTTATGCTGCCACCTGCTGCTGAAATCAGGCAGTGCCACAGAGGCAGTTCTCTACCAGGACCCTCTCTCATACGCAAAGGCCTGGTGCCCTCTTGCGGGCATCCACCCAGTGCAGGAACTTTGAAAACCTGTGGCCTCCTACATCCTGCTAGATAGCTGAGTGGGGTAAAAAGAGCCCAAGACTCAGCCAGACCGAGATCTGCATCTCATTTTTGCTTCTCACTTGCTAGGTCATCTTGAAAAAAAAAATCACATCGCTGTTCTGAGCTTCAGTTTCTGCACCTATAATGAATGTCTTCCATCATTACATCTTCCTAAACTGTTGAATTACATGAGATGGTTTCCATGACAATGCCAGGCAGGCTGTGTGGCACAAAGTGCACACACAGAGTTCGCTGTAAGCTACCTCCCCCATCATGGCCCACTCCCCGTGATCAAATCAAGATACCATCAATTTACCTCTGAAGGCAGGACACACTGAAAGACGACCAGGGAGAAAAGGTATGGCAGAAGTCCCCACAGGGGATGATGCCATGGCTGATCTGGGAAGACCTCCCCTAAGGGGGTTACTAGAGCTGGGCCTACATGGTTGGATGGGCCAGAGGGGCTCACGGGGCCCCTTCTCTGATGTTTTATCTCAGGGAAGGTCCAGCACCATGAGACAAGCATCACGGTGGTGATGGAAAGGCCAAGGCCCTGGTCATCCTGGCTCTGCTGCTTATTGGCTCTGTGACCAACGGAAGTCACTCAGCTTCCCTGAGCCTCAACTTCCGTTTCTACAAAATGGAGATAATAACATGCCTGTCCCTGGTGGATAAGATTAAATAAGATGACTTATTTAAAGTTCCTGCCATTCAGTGCGCTCAATAAGTGGTAGCTGGTATTGCTAGGATGGAACTTTCTTTGAGGAGCAGGAAAGGGGGACACACCAGTCAGGCAGTGTTGGCCACTCTCATTTTTGACTCCTATTCGGCAAGAAGGGGGATGCAAATATTCCCTGTGGGCAGACCGTACCCTCTCCCTAACAGGACTCAGCGTGTCAGTGCACCCCAGAAATGAATCCCCCAACAGAAAAGGGTGGGATGGGGGTGTCCCTTCTGCCCTGGAGTTGTGGAGGGGATGCTGAAGTGGAGTCTTATGATAAGTAGCCTGGAAATCGGAATAAGGGCTGTAACTTAGATAACAATAGAGTATCAGTGTTCATTTCCGGAGCTTGAGGAAACCTCCATGAGAAAATGTCCTTGCTTTCAGGAAACACTTAAGTATTTAGGGGTAAAGGGGCAATCACGTCTGCAATTTACAGTGAAACGGTTCAGGAAAAAATAAAAGGATAAGCAAATAGGGGGAAATAGTGTTTGTGGAATCTGGATGAAGGGTATTCGGGAATTCTTGCAAATCTCTCTGTAAGAGGGAAATCAAATGAAATACAACGTTGTTTAATTTAAAAAAGGCAGCAAAAAATAAAAAAAAAATAAAAAAGGCAGCAGCAGTCAAGGGTTCCCGCCTCCCCGCTGTTCTCTTCCTCCCTCCCCTTTTCTGTGCACCCAGCTCACCATCCTTCCCCGCCTCTCTGCTCACCTCCTAAGAGCCTTCTCCCAGGGATCCCAGAAGGGCTCCTGGACTCTCCCCGCCCATGGGAACCGGCACAGACTGCAGCCACTCTCCAGCATGGTGCACCCACTTTATTTGCGAAAGGAGGCGCCCAGCGCGCAGGGGGCTGGGACGTCCCCGTGCCCCTCCTCCGGGGCTCAGGATCCCGCGCCCCGGCCCGGCCCGGCCCTCCAGGCCCGCTAGACGATGGCGAACTGGCAGACGTAGGGCAGCTTGTCCCGGCAGCGCTTGTCGAACCACTTGCCGTTGGCTGCGCCGGACAGGGTGGCGCAGTTCTCGACCTTGCCGCCGTCGGGCTGCGCGGTGATCTCCGTCTCCCAGTTCTTGTAGGCGATGTGGCCGCCGGTCATGTCCACCCAGGTGCCCTCGGACGCCATGTCGTTGAAGCCCAGCCAGACTTCAGCCTCGCTGCCCACGCTCTGGCGCAGGTACTCGTACAGGGCGTCGTTCTCGGAGCCCGTCTGCGGGGTACCCAGGGTGCCCCCGCGCGAGATGCAGTCCTCACTCGCCTCGTGGAAGGTCTTCGCTTGGACGAAGGCCAGGAAGCACTTCATGTGCACCTTGGTACCCTTCAGACAGACTGGGAGGGGAGAAGTGGCCGTCACCCCAGGTTCCCCAGCCGAGAGCCCACTGCCAGGGGCCGGCTCAACCCGCTACATCCAGCCCTGTCCAGGGGCTCCAGACCCAGGCCCGATGGCCCTGCTGTGATGGGCTCTGAATCCCAGACCTCCTATTCACAGGGGGTGGAGCTCCTGCTGCTGGGCGTGGGCTCAGCTGCCTCAGCTGAAGACAGACGGCCCCTCCCTCAAGGTCACACCCCTCCCCTGGGTGCCCCATCTAGCGCCCAGGGGAGGAGGGGGTCATCTCTCCCCCAGGCAGGATAATTCTGCCTTTTAGCAGAATTAAAAGGCCCTTTAGGGCCTTTTAGCTTGGAGGCTGCACAGGGAGGGGGCAGAAGCTGGCCTTGGGTACCTCTGCTCAGTCTGCTTCCCACCGCCCCCTTTCACAGCTGGGACCCCAGACTCTCCCTGATGAATGAACCCCATCTCAGAGTGGGCTTCCCAGGGAGCCCCGCCAGAGCCACCCGCTCTGATCTTCCTCCCACCCCACTCTCCCTGAGATTGGGGCCAGGGGACATGCTGACCCAGAGTCCAGACCACACTCCAGGTGCACAGGACCCCAAATCCCTGCCCCAGGGGCCCAGACAGGCTCCCAGCGTCTGCCAACAGCCTCTTCTGGGTCAGTGCTCCTGAGGGCTGGTTGGAGTGGCGACTGGGAGCTCAGAGCTGAGATTGGCCAGCTGCCAGACAGAAGAGATGGCCCAGGCAGTGGGCCAGGAGCTCGCTGTCTCGGGCTCAGAACTCTGAGGAGTCCGAGAGTTCTAAATTTGATTCTGGCCTCAAAGGTTGTAATGAAGGTGTATATTTGGTCTAGTTAGGAATGTAGACTGTTTCTGCTTAGCAGTTTATTCTTTAGCTGGGTTTATAACATAAATATTTAGACAGTTGGAGTGTATGTCTCCGTTTGTCCTCTTGCTGCTGATCCTCAAAATTTTAGGGGTGGGTCTGTACTCCACCACCACCCCCGCCCCTCACTCACCCGCTCACTCTGTTACTCTCACTTAACACATGTCTCTGTGTCCCCGTGAGCACTGGATACTCCTGGAACTCTCAACTCCAGGCCCGGAGCGTCACCGAGGTATCTTCACTCACAGACACTGTCCCAAGCCGACCAGCCCTGCCACGTGCTCTTCTGCAGTGCCTCCTAGCCAGGCTTCGTTGCCCTTCCAGCCTGGCCCCACACTCTTTCCTTCCTTCTGGGGTCACTGTGAAATGCCACCTAGACCCCCTTGGGGTGAAGGCCTGACCACCCCAGCTGCTGGGAGCGCTCAGCCTCCATTTGGGGATTGCCTCAGTGGAAGATAGCCCCTCGCCCACAGCGTGCCCCTCCCCAGAGCAGCCCCCACTCAGGGACCGGCCCATGAGCCCCCTTGTCCTGACTCAGGACAGCTCTGAAGGGCCCTTCCGAGGTCAGGGCTCCCTCTGCAGTCTCTGGGGCCTTCACTGAGATGCAGGGCACTCTGCCCACTCCTGAGTCCTGTCTCTTCCCTTCTGATCCTGGGTGCTGATCAGGTACTGGTCCTGGGAGGTGCTCCCTTATGAGCCTCCTGCAGGCTCAGCTCCACCTCAGGGCCGTGTCCTGGGAGCCGCACCCACAGCACTAACGTAGTCCTCAGTGAGCGTCAGTCCTCAGTGCCTTGCCATTGTAACTGGCATTTTGTCACTCTGGCCCACTTATGATCCGGTGGGTGCATGCTGGCCCTGCCTAGCTCTGCTCTTGCTCTGCCCTCTGCTTGGAATCCCTCTTTATGTTCCTACACCTGCTTTGAGGGTGCCAGGGAATACACTGATTCCGTGAATACATTGAGGCCCCCAGAGCAGGGCCCCCTGGGTCACCTGTGTTTCCTTGTGCGTGGCAGAGGCTTGCTAGTTGGGGACCTCACGTGCGTTTGTTGATTGGGGGAGAGGAAGGGCAGGTGGTGGGAGGGAAGGATTTCTCCCCTAACCCCTCATTCTCTCAACTCTTTGGCTAGGTCAGCAGAGCTCAGGAATGCTTTGTGAGGGGTTCTTGGCAAGGTGATTTGCAGATTGTCGTAAAGGAAAGGGTGATGAGAGGGAGAAGGCCCCCAAGGAGACTGGGAGCCCATGAACCTTCTGGGAATCAGCAAACATGGAGGGGGTGTTTGGATCTCTGTATGCCGTGGACTTTGCACAGGGAGGTCCCCACGACATTGCCCACCTCAGAAGGCATGTGGCATCTGGGTGGCATGGTCTTTGCATAAGTGGAGAGCTGAGTCATGAGACCTTAGAGCTTGCCCTGCAAGTCCAGCCCCAGCCCTTCCACTTTACAGATGAGGAAACTGAGGCCCCGAACGGCATTGTGCTCATCTTAAACATTCCCCCATGTGTTAAGTATTACTGATCGTCTGTATTCTGTGTCCTCCAGGGCAAGGTCATGAAGGAGTAGGTGAGTGTGAAGTGTGTGAAAATTGGAGACAATATGAAAGGGACTCGGTGGAGAGAAAGAGAGCGGGTTGTCCAGGCAGGCTGTCCAGGAAGTGCCAGGGCAGGTGGCTGTGAGCTGACTGTGTCCCTGGGCTCCACAGCTGGGTGTGTTGTCTATCCTGGCTTAGCTGGTTCGTGCAGGGTCAGGAAGACCAAAGCCCACCTTTCCTCACACCCAGCACGCACGGGGCAGGCCGCCTCCATTCCCGCCCTAACCTGCACTTGCCAGCCAGGGGATATGGGCAGAACCAGGGCCTCTCTGTCTCAGCTCCCGTCTTTAGAACAGGGATGGTAAATCCTGCCTCAGTGTAGTGATGATGACTGAGAGTGGCTGCGGCAGCGCAGCAGACACACAGGTGTTGAGGCGCATGCCCTACAGGACCGCGGGGTCGGCTGAGTGCAGGGTCTCCTGGGGGCTCCAGGGCTCACGCTTCCAGTGGGCGGTAATGGATTCTTGTGGGCGAGTTTGTTGTCCTTTTGGGACATTCCTGCTTCCACACATCAGGGCATCTTCCTGAGGCCTCCTTGAATCTGGTGCCCTGGACTAGGGGAGCCAGCCAGTTCCCTGGTGCTGAGCCAGAGGCTAGAGGCGCATCCCTGACTGCGGGCCCAAGCCCCTGTGTCCAGCGCACCCCTGCCTGGAGAGACGGCCACGTTCACTCACCCGTCTGCAAGGCCTGCTGCTCCTTCAGCAGGGCCACCTCCTGGGCCAGGCTGTCCAGCTGAGTCTTCAGCTCCTCCAGCATCTTCGGACTCACAGCATCTAGAAGGAAGGAAGGAAGTGGGGACAATCCCGTGATGAAGGCAGTAGGGATGGGGGCAGGGCAGGGACCAGAGGGGTGGACCACCGTCAGCCACCAGGGGACAGGGGATGACCCCCTGACCTTGATGTCCTGGCAGACTCTGTCTCTCCCTGTTCCTGCCAGTGGTCATCCAAGTGACTGCTCGTGATTTCCCTTCTGCCGGGGGCCCTCCTTCACTTGTTCTTGCTAACATGAGACCTGTGCTGCATTGTGTAGGAGGGGTCAGATGGGATGGCGACGGGCGGGGTGGGGTGGGGCTGCAGGCAGAGCCTTCAGTGACCCCCCTCCCCCGCCACCATCCCAGCTCCAGAGGAGAACAGAGCACAGGAAGCAGGGCCGGGGCCCTGGAGACCTCCCAGGTGTGCTTTCCTGGAGGAACAACACAGACCAGCAGGGCGGGGGCTCCGGCTGCGGAACGGGGAGAGGCAGTCAGGCACACCGCTCTCGCGCTGCCTGCTGTTGTGCGGGCCTCCAGCACCCTGGGCCTCCGTGGGCACTGCACGGAGACCACATGGAGCCGGGGTGCAACCGTGACAGCTGGAGCGGGCCAGGGCATTGTCTGGTGTGACCTTCTTGTCCATGTGATGAGGTCTGGGATTTACACGTTCGAATAAATACATACTACATCTTTGGTAAACTTGAGAAATTAGCAACTCTTTTCCACATTCAAAAATTCTGTTATTTGCCTTTGGAACTGGGTATCCTTTACAAAGAACATCCTTGGTGGCAATTTTAGCTAACATTCGTGGACATACCACACATGCTGCGAGTCTTCTTTTTTTTAATTAACATTTTGTAGAAGGTAACACAGCCATATAATTTTTAAAGACCCAAACAGTTCAAAATGTTCAAGTCTCTTTCCCAGTCAATCTGCTCTCAGCTCTCTAGTTTCTCTTCCCAGAGATAATCACTGTTGCTAACTCTTGTGAATCCTTCCAGAAAAGTTCTATGCATATACAAGTAAATATGTATTTTTTTCTTTGAAGTAAATATATATATTTTTATATAAATCCCTTTTTCAAAACAAATGTTACCTAAGTATGCATACTGTTTTGAATTTTTTGTTGTTTACTTTATGAACTGAACCTTGGGGATTATTTCCTGTTGGCACTGGGACCCATCCATTCTGTGTCTCCTGCCTGTGGGGCTCCATGTTCCTAACGTGCCCTTGCGTACATTGTCCGTGACCCGTGGGCAGCTGTCCATTTACAGTGGAGGCTCCAGGAGGGGCCTGAGGGCAGCTACACCCCCTGGCCTTGCCTCGTCTGTGCCCTTGGCCCCAGGCCAGCCGTTCGGCTGCCTGCATCAGCATGCTCATCTCCTGGGGGGTGACAGCCCACTGCATTGCCATGGCACTTCACTAGTTTTGTCTCAACACAGCCCGGGGTGACCTCACTGCAGGCAGGGCTCCAAGGGCAGACCTTGCTGAGGCCAGGGCCACCCAAGGACACCCGGGCCTAGAGGCCGCGGAGGGAGAGCAAAGCCGCCTCCACTGTCCTAGTTCAGCCTTGAACAGTTTCATTTCCTGAAGGCTGTGATGCACCACAGAACTACCAACTGTTCGTTTTTCCTTCCCCTGTGCATTACGTTATACCCTGTGTTCCAGACGCCTTACGTGTTTTCTATCGTTAAATCCTCCCAACCAACCCTTTGAGCCAAGGCCCCCATCTCTGTTTCACAGTTGAGAAGCCTGAGGTTCAGAGACAACAGAGTGGAGCCTTGTCAGCCCTCCCGAGAAGAGTCGGATATCTCCAGGCTGCTGAGCCAAAGGTGTGGTTTCTCTTAAAATCTTGTGGTGGTGGGGGAGGAGTGTGTGTCCATTACGGTGATCTGGAAGGTTCTTTCCAATTCTAAGAGCCCGTGACTCTGACAGTTCTGACAGCTGCCCCTGTGGCTGGAGAACTCACCTAGGTCCCAGTTGGTGGGGTGGGGGGGCGGCGGGGGGGGGGTCGAGACTTCACTGATGTTCGCTGGGCTCGTGGAGAAGGGAAGGGAAGGAGAGAACGGAGGGTGAGGGCCAGTCAAGGAGAGAGCTACCAGCTCCCCAACCCACCTCCTTACCTTTCTTGGCATTTGCAGCCTTCTTAGCCTTGGGGGTGGGGGTCTCAGCGGTGACCTGGGTCAGAAGAGAGAAGAGGCAGAGGAGCACGCAGGGCCCCCAGAGCTCCATGCTGCTGCCGCTGCTGCCTGCGGTGGCCTGGGTCAGAGAGCACTGGCCGCTGGGGCCTGAGCTACGTGTCTTAAGGCAGCGGCCACAAGGACCTCTGTCCAGGAAACCCTCCCAAAGTTGGCTGCGGGAGTGCCAAAAAAAAAATCCTGCAAAAAGAGGAAGGCCTGGGAGCCACAAAACCTGGCTGCTGCTCCGGGAACACCCACCCAGCATCCTGGTCCCGCCCTCTGAAACAATCATTGTTTTCTAGGATTCTGAAAAATACATGCTTGTCCTCAGAGCTCACATCTGCTGGGCAGTTACCTCGGGCAGGCGCTGGGTCACGCTTTTCCCTGGCCTCACAGAGGCCTCACACCAGCAATATGAGCCGGGTGCTGGCATTTCCCCATTTTACAGTTGAGGAAACTGAGGCTCAGTGAGGTTAAGGGAGCCTAAGCTACCGGACCTGTTAGAGGCAGCGCCAGTATCTGACCCCAGCCCGGGTACAGAACAGTTATGGAACCGTGTCTCCTTAGGGAGAGAGCTGGGGCTCACTGCCAAATTGTCTGGAGTGTTTGCTGCGATTCTTTTGTAGTTCTGCGTCTGTGTTCTTGATGCATGTTTAAAAATACAAAGAAGACCTTTCTTGACTCACTCTCTGTCACCCATCCTTTCCTGAAGCCGAGGTGACCACGGTGGGAAAGGGGCAGCCTGGTGTCCCAGAGTGGTGTCAGAGATGGAGCAGGGAGGAAAGAATGTCCCCAGGAAGGGGAGCCGGTGTGGGGTGTCAGGACACAACAGGGTGGAAGGGGCACCCCCGGGGGAACAGAGGTCCTCCGTGGAGTGTTGGAGTCCAGGCGAGAAGAAGAGATCTGCGTGGGAGAGCGGGTGGGGGCACATGGGAGAGAGTGGTTACACATCAAGTAAGTGCATTTATTAAAGACCACGGGAGAAAAAAAAAGACCACGGGAGCCAGGTTTCTCATTGTCGGAAAAGGGAGGTACAAATACACAGAGAAAACATAGAGAATGTTTCCTACAGTGTAGGATTGAAATTGGAGCTCTTGGTGTGCAGTTACGGACTTTGACACATGAAGCTGAATCTGCAACTGTCCACGGAAATGTGCACATCAGTCCCCCAGCTAGACGTCTGGGTGGAGCAGCGGCCCCACCAAAGGCTTGAGCATGCCTGGCATTCAAGCGCCGGCTTCTCAGTACAGCTTTCCACGAAAAGAAACCGCAGCACCTTGGAGCAACGGCTCATTCCACGGCCGAGGCAGGAAAAGGAGAAACTAAGCCCAGCACAGGTTATTTTGCCAGAACATAAGAAAATGTTTAAAGAAGGATGAGAACGTGGCAGGACACGGAACCAGCTTGAAGGAGCTTCTTAGGGCCCAAATCGGGGACAGTTTGAGCATCAAAACAGTGACGGTAACAGTAAAATAGGAAACCCTGAGCGCATACAGATACAAATAAAGAAGTGAATACACTGGAAGTCTGACGAGCAGTGGGATATTTTCATTGTCTCAGATTATCTTCCCACAAAATACTTATTAACTCCAAAGAGGAAAGAGCCCCCTTGCAACGGAGAAGCCTGGCAGACGTCACTTTAATGAAGTGACCGAGGTCAGCATCGTCAGTAACAGACCTGACAGAGAGCCTGCAGCCCCCGAGCACCTGATGGGCGTGGGGGAGTCTCCTGCCGAGGGCACAGCACACAAGCCCAACCAAGGGGCTCTCTCCACAGCAACTGCCCAGCAGTCTTCAGGACTGTCCAGGACACGTCTGAGGACACGAAGGAGGTCGCAGACACAGAACGGCAAACGCGCTGTGCACTGGACCAGACCCTCCTGCTCTCTGGACGCCCCTGGGACGGGGTGAGGAGCATGTGGCAAGGATGGTCCGTCGTGATGACGGAAGAGAGGGGCCTCGGCCGCAGGGACCACGCACTAGAGCGGGAGGCGGTGATAGGGCATCAGGTCAACGATTCCCTCGGAAACGGCTCAGGGGAAAAACGTTCTCTGTGCTGTAGTTGCAGATTTTGTGTGAGCTTTAGATGGTTCCATAAGAAAAAGCAGCCCTGTGTAACTCAGGCTTTTCTTGCAGGGACCCCCACCTTGCTCCATCTGATCTGGGCAGGGACGTGCCTGCAGCCTGCTGGGCCAGGCCCCACCCTGCAGTCCCCCAGCTCCGCAGCCTGGGGCGGACAGCAGGAGCTCTGTGCACCCGGCCCTTCCTGTCCTGGCTAGCCCTCACGTTCTCAGAGTGCAAGGGGGCTTTATATTCTCAGCTGGGCCCTCAATGGAATGTTAAGGACCAAAGATTAAGCAACCTACCAGGGAGTCTTGCTTCCTGGAACTCTGGGTGGGTAGCACACGGCAAGAGAAATTATGGTTCTTTTTCTTTTTAAAACTCCATTGCGTTCCTGATTTTCTGTCCTCGGCTCTTGGGCAGCAGGGAAACGGGAGGAGTCTGTTTCCGAGTACAAGGTCAGGATAGGCCCGATTGTGGAGGCCGTGCCCTGGGTAGGCTGGGGAGGAGGTCCTAGAGGAGCCACTCAGAAGCCTAGAACCCTTTGCTCTGGGGCTTATCCTGCAGGAGCCACATGGGAGCCAGGCTGCATCCGACCTGCCTGGGACTGTTCTCAGCCGGCCAGTCCCTCGGTCACTGCACCATGTGCCCCTGCCATTGTGCGGCCCTGGGGGTGCGAGGCACCCTCTATGCCAGCAGGGCTGCGGTGGCCTCTCCAGAGGCAAGTGGCCCACCGTCCCTCAATCTCTGAGCTAGAAAGCTGAGTGGAAGAGGCTGCCTGCTTTAACCACCTCTCGATATGTGATGTCCTTTTCCATTGATCTCCATGTGTTTGCTTAAAGCCTTCCTGGAACAAGCAGCTCATTACTCTACAAAATAGCTGGTTCCATCATTAGACGCTTGGCTTGTTATAAAGTCCTCCTGTGGTGAGGCAGTTCCCTGGTTCACCAGAACAGGCATTTAAGGGGCCAGCAAATGTCAGCAATATACAGCCTTGACATACTCCTTTCCCGATTTGGAAGCAGTCACCTTGCTTATTTAACTTATATGCAGAGTACATCATGCGAAATGCCAGGCTGGATGAACCACAGGCTGGAATCAAGATTTCCGGGAGAAATATCAATAACCTCAGATACACAGATGACACCACCCTTATGGCAGAAAGCAAAGAAGAACTAAAGAGCCTCTTGAGGAAAGTGAAAGAGGAGAGTGAAAAGGCTGGCTTAAAACTCAACATTCAGAAAACTAAGATCATGGCATCCAGTCCCATCACTTCATGGCAAATAGATGGGGAAACAATGGAAACAGTGACAGACTTTATTTTCGTGGGCTCCAAAATCATTGCAGATGGGTGACTGCAGGCATGAAATTAAAAGACACTTGCTCCTTGGAAGAAAAGGTATGACCAATCTAGACAGCATATTAAAAAGCTGAGATGTTACTTTCCTGACAAAGGTCTGTATAGTCAAAGCTGTGGTTTTTACAGTAGTCATGTATGGATATGAGAGTTGGACCACAAAGACAGGTGAGCGCTGAAAAATCAATGCTTTTGAACTGTGGTGTTAGAGAAGATTCTTGAGAGTCCCTTGGACTGCAAGGAGATCCAACCAGTCCATCCTAAAGGAAATCAGTCCTGAATATTTAGTGGAAGGACTGATGCTGAAGCTGAAACTCCAATAGTTTGGCCACCTGATGTGAAGAACTAACTCATTGGAAAAGACCCTGATGCTGGGAAGGATTGAAGGCAGGAGGAGAAGGGGATGACAGAGGATGAGATGGTTCGATGGCATCCCTGACTCAATGGACATGAGTTTGAGTAAACTCTGGGAGTTGGTGATGGACAGGGAGGCCTGGCGTGCTGCAGCCCATGGGGTCACAAAGAGTCAGACTCAACTGAGCGACTGAACTGAAATGTTGGCACCTGGCCTTCCTGTCCCTCTTTGATTGTCTCTTCTTGGTCCTTCCCCTCTTCCTCCCAACTTTCCTTCTAAGATATGGTTCCTGGACTTTGTTTTTATCTTCTTGAAAGCATCTTTGGATAAATTCTGCTTGCCATGGTCCTCCCTGTGTTTGTGTTTGTGCGTGTTCTCAAGGAGTCTGCTGTGGACAGGGGCCTGTGTCTCCTGTGTTCAGAATGGACACGCCATTCAGAAAGGCACCCTTTGTAGACACAGCACACCTCATTTGCTGCCCACATTGGGCTTAGGGCCGTTAACCCCCTGGGTCCTCTTGTCCAGGCCTAGTTTTCCTGGCCCCATTTCAGCCCCCTGCAGTGGACTCACCACCAGCCCTGGTGGGGCCTGGGGAGTTCACCCTCCCAGCATAAAAGACCTTCTCCTGCACCATCCCCCAGACCTCTACCAGCCGGAAGGGCACCAAGCAGGGGGCGCTTCAGCCAGGAGATCCATGCGGGGTTACTGTTCACAAGTGAAAGCCAAGGTCTGTGCGCTCACACCCCACCCTCCGGGCCCAGTCTCCTCCCGTCAGTTTCCCCGTGCAAAGAATCATTTTGGCAGCAAAGCCAGAGGCAGAAAAATCTGAAGAGGGCCCGAAAGGCACATTTCAGTTTTGTTCTCTCCCTCCCGAGCTGCCGAAGATCTGAGTTATAAAACAAGCGCTGGCACCCCACCCATGTCGTGCAGGATGAAAACATCCCCCACCCCCACCCTCGTCGCGCACAGATGTTTCCTCTTGGCTCTGCTGGCCCTGGTCAACAGAAACGTGCCCCGCCTGCGGAGCAGAGAACTTTCCACACTCTGTTCAAAGGTAAGAACATCCAGGCTGCACATCTCCAAGAATACTGCAAGGGCCAAAGACCAGCATCCTGTTACATGGTCTCATGACCCTCATTAGGAAAGGCACTCGGTCCTTTTCGAAGCTTTTGTTGGCCTGGTTCTGTCATTCATGCAGCGAGTACTGCCTCTGCCCCCATGTGCCAGGCCCTCGGGCACACACAGCGCGGGAGGCGGTGCACCATCTGCCCAGGTTCTCAGCTCCGTGAGGCCACATTTCTGGTTGTTTTGTCCCTAAAGGTCAGCAGTACCCTAGCGGAAAGAGAACTGGGAGCCTTGGATTCTAAGCGGAGCTCAGACATCCAGCACTTGGGTCTTCTGGGGCAAGTTATTCCAGACCCAGATATCTCTTTCATAAAACAGGGTAATAATCTCTACCCTGCCTACACAATGGGATTAAAAAAAAAAAACTTTTTACTTTATATTGGAGTATCATCGATTAACAGTGTTGTGATAGTTTCCGGGTCTCATGTATCCATTATACATATATACATGTATCCATTCTCCCCCAAGCTCTCCTCTCATCCAGGCTGCCACATAGCATTGAGCAGAATTTCATGTTATACAGCAGGTCCTTTTGGTTATCCGCTTTGAATACAGCAATGTGTACGTGTCCATTCCAAACTCCCTATCTCTCGCCCCCATTCTTCCCGTCCCCCAACCACGAGTGTGTCGTCTAAGCCTATGAGTCTGTCTCTTCCCTAAGCTCATTTGTGTCATTTCTTTGTAGACTTCGCATATAAGGGATGTCGTCCAGTACATCTCTGCACAGTGGAACCCTGGGTGTGGGGTGGCCGGGCCGCCTGTAACGGTGTGGGAGGCTGGAGGACGGGGCTGAGATGCTGCACAGCCCTCAGGGCTCCTCAGCCTCCATCCGCCGCCTTCCTCCTCCCACCCCAGGGCTGAGACACTAAATGACCTGACCTGTAAATCTGGGAGGAGTCAGTCTTGCATGTGCAGCCCAGTTCTGCACTTGCCTGATGTCTTCAGCTGTTAATAGCTCACGCAGGAATGGAAAATCTGATTAGCTGTGTAGGATAGAATTGATGGGCATCTACCTTTTTGACACCTTTTTCCCAACCCTCCACAAATGGCCTTAAAATTCAACAAATATAAACCCGGTTGTGCGTTTAGGGATCCTAAAAATTTCACATTATTACACTAGCCATGCACAACCTCTCTAAGTTTTGCTGCTTTCTCTTTTCCCTCATAGAACCCCTCTCTGTGTACCAGGTCTGATCTTTAGCCCGTGTCCAGATTCTGTGGGTCCCGAGGGAAGAAATGGGCTGGTGGCAGATTGCTCCCATCCAAAGCTCTGCCTCCTCTGGAATTTTTCAGAGAACAAGCTTTTTTTTCATTGATTTTCTCTGTTGATTTTCTGTTTTCAATTTCATTGACATCTATATTGCTATGTTGATTTTTTATAATTTCTCTCTCTCTGCTGACTTTGGATTTAATTTGCTCTTCTTTTTCTAATTTCCTAAGGTGTGAGCTTAGATGATTGGTTTTAGATCTTTTGTTTTTCCTAATGATTTAAATTTCCTTCTAAGCACTGCTTTTGCTTAGCACTCCTGGTACACAGAGAGGGGTTCTATGAGGGAATAGAGAAAGCAGCAGAACTTAGAGAGGTTGTGCATGGCTAGTATAATAATGTGAAATTTTTAGGATCCCTAAATGCACATCCATCCCACAAATTTGATAAGTAGTGTTTTTATTTTCATTTAGTTCAAAATATGAGATTTCATTTGAGATTTTTTTCTTTGACCCAAGTATTACTTAAAACTGTGCTGTTTAATCTCCAAGTGTGTGTGTGGTTTCCAGCTATCTTTCTGTGATTGACTTATAGTATAATTCTATCGTGGTCTGGGAGCAGGTCACTATGATTTCTGTTCTATTAGACTTGTTAAGGTGCATTTTATGGTTCAGAATGTGGTCTGTCTGCATGAAATGTTTCCAAGAGAGCTTGAGACGAATGTGTCCAGCTGTTGATGGATAAAGCAGTCTGTGGGTGCTAAGTCCCTTCAGTAGTGTCCGACTCTTTGCGACACTATGGACTGTCTTTGCAACCCACCAGGCCCTTCTGTCCATGGGATTCCTTCAGGCAAGAATACTGAAGTGGGTTGCCGTGCCTTCCTCCAGCGGAATCTTCCCCACCCAGGGATCGAACTCCCATCTCTTATGTCTTCTGCATTGGCAGGTGGGTTCTTTACCACTAGTACTACCTGGGAAGCCCAGAAGCAGTCTGCAGATGTCCGTTATATCCGCATTGATGCTGTTGGTGAGTCCAAACACATCCTTACCAATTTCCCGCCTGCTCCATCTGTTCATCTCTGACAGAGCCATGTTGAATTCTCCAGTTATGATAGTGGATTCGTGTATTCCTCCTTGCTGTTCTGTCAAAGATTTTTACCTCATGTATTTTAATGCTGTGTTGTTAGGCATATACACGTTACAGATTTTTATGTCTTCTTGGATTTTTATGTCTTTTTATTTTTATGTCTTTATCATTATGTAATGTTCCTCTTTATTCCTGATAACTTTCCTTGCTCTGAAGTCTCCTCTGTCTGAAATTAATATAGCTACTGTAGCTTTGTTTTGATGAATGTTACCATGGTTTATCTTTCTTCCTCTATTTACTTTTATTCTATATGTGTCTCCTGTTTAAAGTGAGCTTCACGAAGCTTTATTGATTTTTCTGGACTTGCCTGCGGGCCTCCTCACTTTGGGGAGCAGTGGTTGCCTTGGGTCCTGACTTATCTTCCAGCTCTGAGGAGGCCTGCTGCTCTTCCAGCCTGTTCAGTTCTGGCTCCTCCTCCTCATTTACTCCAGGGGCCAGTGAGGCCCAACTTCAGGGGCCGTCCCAGCAGTGAGTTAAGAAAACTTCAGATGTCTGTGCCAGGACATTAGGCCCCGCCAAGCCCTGACCCTGGTCCAGCGAGGCCCAGCTTCAGCGGCCGTCCCAGCAGTGAGTTAGGAAAACTTCAGATGTCCGTGCCAGGACATTAGGCCGCTGCCCAGCCCTGACCCTGGCCCAGTGAGGCCCAGTTTCAGGGGCCGTCCCAGCAGTGAGTTAGGAAAACTTCAGATGTCTGTGCCAGGACATTAGGCCGCTGCCCAGCCCTGACCCTGGCCCAGCACCCTCTGAGCCACTCCCAGCTCTGTTTCCTTGGTACCTGCCAAGCAGGTCTTGCAACTATTTTGATGAGTCATGTCTTTCTTCCCAGGGCAGGGCCTGTGTTTCCCTGCTCAGGCTGGGCTGTCATCAGTCCCTAGTTATGGGCCTGGAGCCAAGGAGGGAAGGTGTTATCACTTTATGAGAAATCTGCCTCAAGTATGGTGCCTGTGTGGAAACTGGTATAGTGTTTCTCTGGGGAACGCTTCTCTAAGGGTGGGAGTTTCTTCTGCCTGCCCAAAGCGTCCAGAGGAATATGAGGGACCAAGATGCTGTCTTTCTCGCAGGTCAGAGTCCCTTTCTTTCCTGACCGAAGCCCTGTCTCTGACAGAGGACCCTGCCAAGGGTATTCCTTTAGTTTCCTGCGCCGCTCGGCCATTCTCGCACAAGCACCGATACTGGGATGAACTTCTGTTTTTACTCTTTGGTGACGTTTCCAGAACTCAATTATTAGGTCAACGGGCATGAAATTTTTAAGACTGTTAATACACACTGCCAGACTATCTTCAAAAAATATTGAATAGCATAGATTTACACTCAACCGGCAGTTATAAGATTGCCGGGAGAAATATCAATAACCTCAGATATGCAGATGACACCACCCTTATGGCAGAAAGTGCAGAGGAACTAAAAAGCCTCTTGATGAAAGTGAAGGAGGAGTGAGAAAGTTGGCTTAAAGCTCAACGTTCAGAAAACTAAGATCATGGCATCTGGTCCCATCACTTCATGGCAAATAGATGGGGAAACAGTGGAAACAGTGCCAGACTTTATTTTTTGGGCTCCAAAATCACTGCAGATGGTGATTGCAGCCATGAAATTAAAAGATGCTTACTCCTTGGAAGGAAAGTTATGACCAACCTAGACAGCATATTCAAAAGCAGAGACATTACTTTACCAACAAAGGTCCATCTAGTCAAGGCTATGGTTTTTCCAGTGGTCATGTATGGATGTGAGAGTTGGACTGTGAAGAAAGCTGAGTGTCGAAGAATTGATGCTTTTGAACTGTGGTGTTGGAGAAGACTCTTGAGAGTCCCTTGGACTGCAAGGAGATCCAACCAGTCCATTCTGAAGATCAGTCCTGGGTGTTCTTTGGAAGGAATGATCCTAAAGCTGAAACTCCACTACTTTGGCCACCTCATGTGAAGAGTTGACTCATTGGAAAAGACTCTGATGCTGGGAAGGATTGGGGGCAGGAGGAGAAGGGGACAACAGAGGATGAGATGGCTGGATGGCATCACTAACTCAATGGACGTGAGTCTGAGTGAACTCCGGGAGTTGGTGATGGACAGGGAGGCCTGGCATGCTGCAATTCATGGGGTCGCAAAGCGTCGGACACAACTGAGCGACTGAACTGAACTGGCAGTTATATGGGAGACCACTGCCTTTACTGAGCAAAACGCAAACTGCTGTCAATTTTCGAAATTCATGTGCTTTGTAGACTTGAATTTACACAATTTGAGAAACCAAGGAATCAGAGAAACAATAAAAGCAATTAGAATATTCTGTAACACTCCATTCCTTCCATGCCCACCCTCACTGAGCCCCCCGCCCACAGGCTCCCGATTGCCTTCTGGCTGATTTTAGTTCTTCTCCCCAACACTGATTTAATGGCCACTAAAGACAGGTCTAGTTCTGGATGAAGTAGTGGATTTCTCTGGGACAATATTTTCCCGAGTCTTTGCCAGTCTCTGCCTTCAGTTCTCTTTCCTTATTCTGAGAGCTGTAGTAATCAGACAATTCCAGGAAAGCCTCTCTGCGAGAGACCCTGCTCACTTTGTATTTTGTTTCATTTGTGATGGACGCTTCTTCCATGTAGGGTGGCCCTCAAGGAAAGGTATGGATGGGGCGGTAGAGACAGATGCTGACATCTGCTTCTCCGCCTAATCTGCACTGGAAGTGCTCCGCCAGCAGGCCCAGGCGGGTAGCTGTAGCGCAGCTGGACTGGGAAAGCCTCACCTGTCTGTCAGAACTCTCCGATGTCTTTAATCATCGAAACTGAAGGCTTCTCAACTGTGTTCACGTTCTGGTTGCAGCTGCGCAGCCCCACTGTTAATGCTCCATCACGGGCAGCCAACCAGCGCCAGAGGAAGAGGAACAGGCCGATCGCCACCTCGCTGGCAGCACTGTGGTGGCACCCATGAGGACTCTCACTGGAAAAAAGCAAAAGAAGAAAGCCCCGGCTGTTCTGTCCATATGGCAGCAGCTCCAAGTCTAGGCAGCCGCTTCTCTCCACTGGGCACACCTGGCCAGGCCGGGAGGAGGTGCCCATGCCAGGACCTCTGCAGTCAGTCTGCAAGGGCTTCAGCTCACATTATGTTCTTTCCATCTGGCAATAAAAATTCCTAACTCCTTACCCTGTTTGTTTAATGAAATGCAGTGAGTAAATGCCAGGCTGAAACACTCTCCTTCATGAATCAGCTCCTTCCCCAGGGCTCTCTTGAAGATCCACTGGGGAGTTTCAATTCCCCGGGGAAAAGGAATACAAAGACTGCTTCAACCCATGAATAGACGAATAATTCCAACACGCTGTCCTGTGAGTAGAACACAGGCTCATAGAAAGCATGTTCTGATGGCTAGAAGAATGGCCCCCCCTTCTGTCCCCAGAGTATGAAGGCGGGCTGAGTAATCAAATGACAACATCTCTAAAGCAGCCTCCTTAATACTGATAAAACATGGAAATCTTACAAAACACCAGGGAGTGGTTATAAAACATGAAGCAATTTCCAAACAAGAGTGATAAGAAAGGCTGGCTACGGACCAGACCCTAGGGGAGCTTGGCTGGGATCTCTTAGAGGGCAAGAAGCAAGAACTGGGCTTCCCCAAAACTTGGGAAGGCTCACCAGCCAGGCAGAAGCCCTGGGTTGGTACCCAGGGCAGAATGCCTTCTCCATCTTCTCAACCAGGAGGCCCCCAAATGCACGAGTTGCATTTATATTGTGTGTGAGTCTCATCTTGAAAGCTCTAAAGGGGAGAAAATTGACAATATATATATATCATAAGCAGATGGTGATTGCAGCCATGAAATTAAAAGATGCTTACTCCTTGGAAGGAAAGTTACGACCAACCTAGATAGCATATTCAAAAGCAGAGACATTACTTTGCCAACAAAGGTCCGTCTAGTCAAGGCTATGGTTTTTCCTGTGGTCATGTATGGATGTGAGAGTTGGACTGTGAAGAAGGCTGAGCGCCGAAGAATTGATGCTTTTAAACTGTGGTGTTGGAGAAGACTCTTGAGAGTCCCTTGGACTGCAAAGAGATCCAACCAGTCCATCCTAAAGGAGATCAGTCCTGAATATTCATTGGAAGGACTGATGTTGAAGCTGAAACTCCAATACTTTGGCCACCTGATGCGAAGAGCTGACTCATTGGAAACGACCCTGATGCTGGGAAAGATTGAGGGCAGGAGAAGGGCACGACAGAGGATGAGATGGTTGGATGGCATCACTGACTCAATGGACATGGGTTTGGATTAACTCTGGGAGTTGGTGATGGACAGGGAGGCCTGGTGTGCTGCAGTTCGTGGGGTCGAAAAGAGTCAGATACGACTGAGCGACTGAACTGATACTGATATCATAAGCATGTCCTTTGAACTATTTTTCTGCTAGGTCTTATTTTAGTGTGTGTGTTTGTTGTTCTGATCTCCTGCAGCAGGAGACAAGTCTCCCTGGGGAGGCCCGGGACCAGAGTCCTCCACTGGAGCAGGTCTCTGGACTTAGCTGTCATTCCCTAGATAAGGGTCATTTGTGGCAGAGCCACAAATGGCACCCTGGTGTACAGCTGAAGAAGTCAAGCCACACCACACACGAGACCAGAAAATAGACTTTAATTTTACATGTACAAATGTTGCTTTAAATTCACAGCAGTTAAGAAAACAATGTATACAAACTTCAGCTTCCAGGGAAAAGGAGAAGACGAACGTTCGGCAGTTGGAGGCTGCTGTGCACATCAGCCCAGGAATCCGACTTTCTGTCTCTTGGGCCCCAGGCTCTCCTCCTTGTGTAGAATACTCTGCAGGGAGGCATGCAGCACCTTGCCCACGCGCTTGCCAGTCTGTAGGATGGAGAAGGGCAGACAGAAGAGGGCATACGCCTGCCCATGAGGCACACGTACTCTGACCGAGAGAAGCATCCCTGCCAATTAGCCATTCCAAAGCTGCACACATTCCATCGGCCTTACAGGACTTTCATTCAATATAAAAACCCCAGGGAGTTCCTGGATGCTGAGAGTCTGCACTCCCAACGCAGGGGGCTCAAGTTTGATCCCTGGACAGGGAACTATAGATCCCACGTGCCACCATGAAAGATCCTGCATGCTGCAACTAAGACCAGGTGCTGCCAAAAAAAAAAGATAAATAAAAAAACCAACCCTCCAAACCCCAACACCACAGCAGTTAACATTCTGGGAAAGCCTCTATTCTGAGAAAGGGGAAAAAGGAAAAGCCAACCCCCAAGCAGCAAGCAGAAAGGAACAAAAGCTGCCTTGGTCCTTAGCTGCTGCCACCAGAAGCAGCAGAACAGTCAACCCAGTCAGAACTTGGTTACCGCCACTGCGTTGCAGAGAGAAGGCATGGGGAGACCACGGGGAATCCAGAATCTGTCTGATGAAGGAACAGATGGTGCTGGGAACCCTTTTTAACAAGCAGTGTCTAATTTGCCTGCCACCAAAGGAGATCTGCTCAGATAGGACCAAAGTCAATACCTGAATAGAGTCTTTGATGTTACTGCCATGCAGAGATGCTAAAAGCATAAATTGCTGGGATCAAGACATGTCAAGAGGTCAGACAACCCCACAGATTTCCTAATTAGCCCCCTACACAGGGGACAGAAGGGGGTCTTGACAAAAAAATCCCAACTATATAAAAATCTTTCTTTATGCAACTGTTTTTGGGTCACATGAATCATTTCAAGAATATTATGAACCGACTACAAGTTTCCCCTTCAAGCCTTCCACGTTCCCATACCAGCTTTAGTTCACTTGTGCTACTGCTTCCGTTCCCATCAATGTCAGGGAGAAAGACACCCAGGCCCCGGCCCCACCTCAGTCCTCCCAGTCATTGGTGGTCTCTCCCCAGGGCTGTGTGCCTTTTCCCCTGACCCCAGACTATAACAAGGGATGAGACCCCAGGTGTCACAAAAACTCATATGAAGAGAAGAGCTTAGTCTAAAGACTGGGAAGGGATAGAGTCTATGAAATCCGAAGTCAGGATTAAGGTCCAAAGTGACTTTGAAAAGATTTTTATCGCAACATTAAAAAAAGGAAAAAATGTCCAAGTAGGGGACACTGACCAGGGAAACTGATTATTCATATGAATGAAGGCAGGGAGAGAACAGGAAATAAGACAAACAGGTCACCAGGACATGCGAGATCTGGACCTGGCCTTGCAGGAGAGGTTACAGCGGCCGGGGGCGGCAGACACAACCAGCTGAGTGTAAGCTTTATCAGAAGTGAAGGGGACGGGAGTGCTGACCAGTCAGTTCAGGAGCAGCTGGAAAGCGCCCGAGTGCTGCTGCCAGGCCTGGGAAACCGAGGGGAGCAACCCACCCAGAGGCTGTGGGGGGCTTTCCCCCATCCCTCTTCATCTCCATTTACACGCTTCCAGGCCCACACGGAACAGGGAGACCACCATCCTGTACCCCCAGCTCCACCTCTGCCCACTCTCCTCAACAGGTAGGAAGCAGTCGGCCAGGATTTCAGTTCCCTTATCCAATCACTGAAGCGTGTGATTTGGGAGTTACAAGTGAGTTACATTATCGTTCCAACGTTCTTATTCAGAAACGTGGCACTGGGGTCAGAGAAGGAGAGGATAAGGAACTCTTATGGGCAGCTCGCTACCTCCTGGTCCCAAGCCCCCACCCACCACCACCTCAGCTAGCTCAGCGACATCTGCCTTATACCAGCTGCTCTCCAGTTCCCAAAAGTGGGGTGAAGAGGGGAAAATGGGGAGAATTTCCATGTGACCAAGGGGGCAGGAGGCAGCAAGCACTCCCAGCCAGGTCCCAGCGCCCACTTCAGAACCAAACTCACCTCCAGCATCTCGAAGATGCTCTCTGGATCCAGGCTGCCCTTTCCCACCTTCCTAATGCACGTCACGACTCCCTTGCTGGTCACGGACACCAGCAAACTGGCCAAGGAGCAGGCCTCCTCCTGAAGAGTAGCGTCTACCACGTGCCGATAGCCAATCTGCAAGACAAGGGCAGCAGTGCACACGCGTGGGCAACACACACCCCGGACCCCCACTTCTGAGGGCCTCGCAGGGGGAATACCCATACCACCCATTCAGGCCTTATGTTGGATTCTGTTCATAAGAGAAATATTTGAAGTACTGTTTGCTCGTGCTGTTGAAAGGCTGTGTACACAGTGTAACAGAAGCATGAAATGGAAATACAGGGTGGGGGGAGGGTGGTCAGAATTAAAATCCAGAGACCTTCCAAGTCAGGGGCTATCCAGGGGTCTCCAGCAGAGGTCCCCTGGACGTTTCACTGATGACAGAGATGAATGCAGAGGGCCCATGCTGATGGACGCACTCAAGAATGAGTCAAGGGCAGGTGGCCCTGGTCGTCCCAACACTTCACCACAGCCCAGGCTCATGTAGCGATCCTGGTGGAATTAAACCTGGCCTGTCAGTCTGATCTGCGTCCAGTGAATCCCGAGTGGAATTATGACAGTCTCAATCAGAACAAGCCTCTCTGCACAGTCCTGGGTGGTGCCAGTCACGCATGAGCATCAGCCAGCTGCTCCGCTCCACAGGCCATGGTGCTCCACGCTTGATGTATTAGACACCCAGGCCCTGCTCCAGCCCTTATTTCATAGATGTGCTCATTGGGGCCCACAGAGGAGGCAGTGTCTGCCTTTCAACCACCTTTTTACTATACAAGCAGCCCAGACACCAGAGTTGAAAGAATTAAAGGAACTAAGCATTCAAGGTACTTTGGTGAAATGCCTGGTAGACAGAAGGAGCTCTGCAAACTCTGGCTACTGCTACTATGAACCCACTCATGTGCTCCTGAGACCAGAGCCATATCGTCCCATTAAAAAGAGAAAGCTGTTTATGGTAGTGGTCTCTAATATAACGAAATTAGTGGGTTTAGGTTAAAGGTACTTCTGTGTGGGCTGTAAACCATAACTTCTCAACCTGCTGGGTAACCTTAACAGGCCAGGGTTGGAGAAGATTGACAAGGAAGAAAAAACCAGGAGATATAAGCTCTTACTTTGCACAGGGTGACGATGCAGGGGACATTCTCCACGCTTAGCTGGATGCAGTCGTAGGGGTCATCGGACAGTTCAATGTCCTTCGACCCTTCTTCGTCTTCCAGGACACGAACTCTTGGTATCCTAGAAGCAGAATTAAAATTCCCACTTACTGAAAGGAAGCATGGTAACTTCTTTTCCTTGAGTTGGAATCCCTGTGCCTCAGAAGATGAAGTCATGCTGTGCCTGAGTTCCCCCTCAGCCCTGCCGAAAGTGACACGGATGCAGTGAGGAAAGGAGGTCTTTTAAAAGTGATGCTGGGCAGAGGCAAGTGGGCTAGAGGGGGAGGGTATCAAAAGGCACAAACTGAATACTGCAAATGAAATAAGCTGCACGGATACATTGTACAGCACAGAGAATATAGTCATTATTTTACAGTAGCTAAAAATGGAGTATAATATATAAAAATACTGAATCACTATATTATAAACTTGAAACTAATAACACTACATATGAATTATACCTCAACAACAACAAAAAGTTTAAAAATGAAATTTAAAACAATACTTGGTCAACCAGATATCCAAAAATGAGCCCTTATCCCTACCTTCTCACCAAACACAAAAATCCATACTAAATGGACCACAGATGTAAAGGTAAAAGGTGAAACAATAAAGCTTTTAACTAAGAACACCTTCACGACCCTAGAGTAGACAAAGATTATTAAATAGGACACAGAGTACTCGTTGTAAAGGAAAAAAAAATAACGTTCAGTTATAACTGAATACACACACACACATAAATATCTTGGAGATACTGCAGGTCTGGTTTCAGACATCACAATAAAGCAAGTCACATGAACTTGTCAATTTCCCAGTGCACATACAGTCATGTTTATACTATGCTAAGTCACTTCAGTCGCGTCCAACTCTGTGCGACCCCATAGACGGCAGCCCACTAGGCTCCGCCGTCCTTGGGATTCTCCAGGCAAGAACACTGGAGTGGGTTGCCATTTCCTTCTCCAATGCATGAAAGTGAAAGTGAAGTTGCTCAGTCATGTCCAACTCTTAGCGACCCCATGGACTGCGGCCCACCAGGCTCCTCCGTCCATGGGATTCTCCAGGCAAGAGGACTGGAGTGGGGCGCCATGGCCTTCTCTGATGTTTATACTATAGTGGAGTCTATAAGCTTGGTATAAGCATTATACCAAGAAAAAGAAAAAAAAAAAGTGCACATACCTTAATTTTAAAAGACTCTTTTAAAAATAAAAGTTATTTTTAATTGGAGGATAACTGCTTTACAATATTGTGTTGGTTTCTGCCATGTATTAACATGAATCAGCCATAGGTATGCGTACGTTCCCTCCCTCTTGAACCTCCCTCCCATCTCCCACCCCATCCCACCCGCCTGGGTTGTCACAGAGCACCGGGTTTGAGCTCGCTGTGAAAAACACTGTTATTATAAAACACTAAACATCATGTGAACCTTCTTGCAATAGTAACATCAAAAATTACTGATCACAGGTCATTGTGACAAACATATACATAAGGAAAAGTCTGAATACTGCAGGAGACATGAAGTGAGAAAATGCCGTTGGGAATATGGCCCTGATAGACCTGCTCACTGCAGCACTGTCACAGACCTTCACTTTGCAGAAAACGCCGTATCCGCTAAGCACAATCAAGCGACGTGCAGTGAAATGAGGTGCGCCTCTGTGCGTGTGTATGATATAATATAGATTCAGATGATGAACTTCTGTTTGTCAAAAGGCATTATTTGGAAACTAAAAGATAATCCATAATGGAGAAAACAAATTATTTCTCTGTGTGAGTGTGTGTGTATAAACTGACACATTCATTACATAAAGACTTTCTACCGAACAGAAAAGACAGACGACCCAACAGAGAAATGGGCGAGACTTCAACAGGAACCTCAAAAAAGAGGCTATTCACATAGCCAATAGACACACAGAAAGTTGCTCAACTTCAAATACTCATCAGGAAAGTGCAAAATAAAACTACAATGTGATACCAAGACACACCTACCAGAATGGCTAATATTAAAAAGACCAATTAAAAAAAAACAAACAAACAAGGGCTAGCAAAGACGCAGAGCGGCTCAGACTCTATACAAACCTAGGAGTATCATTTGGTAAAAGCAATTTGGAAAACCGTTTCACAGTATTGCTAACACTACTTGCAGGAGCTGAAAACTGGGAAGTGCTCAGATGCTCGTCAGCAGAAGAATGGATACATCAAGTGTGGCATGTTCACTGGCAGTGGACAGCATACAGCAAAAAAGAGGACCATGACCACAAGTCACAACACAGATGTCTCAAAACATAATGCTCGGTGACCGAGGCGAGCATCAGTGAGAAAGCACTGCGGGATTCCGCGTGTACCAAGCACAAACCAACCTATTGTTTTAGGACTGTGGTTATCCTCGGGGGCTGTAGTGACTGCATGGGGGTACAGGGTGGGAGGGCTTCTGGGGGCTGGCGTTGATCTTGTTTCTTGAGCTGGGTGCCAGAAACATAGTGACGCCATAAAGCCGGTTCATTCCAGTGTGGGGTGGAGCCAGGAAGGAAGAGGTGGTCCATCCAGCTACTGTTACGGAAGCAGCGTCAGTGCTTCTCCCTGTGCGTCTGACAAAAGCCCCCTCTGATTCAGTCCTGCTGCCTGTCCCTACACACGCCAATGTCCAGAGCAGAGGGGTTTCAGCCAGAGAACGTCCCACTAGGGTCCTGCCCCAATGAGTCCTGCTATGGTCTGTCCTGCGTGAAGTCTCCGTGCCGGGGGCCCCCAGGGTGGAAGTACTAAGTAATATTAGGTGAACAGTTTGAATTCTGATATGGTAAAAAATAAGCACGCATACACACACACACACACACCCCTTCCCATCACACACATACTAAGCACACATACACACTCACATATACCCCTTCCCATCTCACACACACACACACCCCTTCCCATCACACACATACTGAGCACGCATACACACTCACACATACCCCTTTCCATCTCTCACACACACATACACACAACCCTTTCCATCACACAGATACACACACACACACCCCTTCCCATCACACACAAAGCACGCATACGCACTCACACATACCCCTTCCCATCTCTCACACACATACACACACACACCCCTTCCCATCACACACACACTAAGCACGCATACACACTCACACATACCCCCTCCCATCTCTCTCTCACACACACACATACCTCTTCCCACCACACACATACACACACACACCCCTTCCCAATCCTCTGGCCATAATGTGGTTCATCAGAAGGGCTACAGGATACTCTCGACAGAATGGCCGCCACCCTTCTAGAAGGCCCTGACTATACAAAGTCCTCTCCACACACCAGGGAGACCGAGTGCCTTGCAGAATCCCCACCCCTTGCTGCCTGCATGGCTGTTGTGCTCTGGGAATGGGACTTGACAGCTATGCCCATGACAGGTGTCCTCCCCTACCTGAGCAGCTGGGTTTACCATTCTGATGTACAGTTTGCCCAACACTTCCCCTACAGCCCAACAGCCTCATCTGGTTCTCCTCTCCCTTTCTGCCTTGGTGCCCATGGTAACCAGCTGGCAAGACAGGGAGTGATTTCTGAGGCTTGAGGTACAACAGATGGCAACTTCCTTTCTTCTCCAACAGAGCCCAAGGCCAGGCTGCTGCGGATAGCATCTGGGACGCGAGGCCTCACAGTGGCCACAAGGGCCAGGCCTGCCCTCGGCCAGTGTTAGCCAGGAGTCTAAAGGCCCAGCGAGGGGAAGGGGACTCTACAGCTTTCGTTCTTAACAGAGCTTCCATCCTGCAACATCTGACCTACATTTATTCAACTTTGTTTTTGTTTGTTGTATTTTAAACTGTGCAAGTGGTTTAAATTCCACCACAGGAAAACTCTAAAATAACTTTTTTAATCACCCATAATGTGGGCACTTGAAAATAACCATAGTGTCCATTTGGGGGTATTTATGTTTGTCGTTGTTGTTTTTCAGTTGCTAAGTCGTGTCTGACTCTTTGGGACCCCATGGATTGTAGCTCACCAGGCTCCTCTATCCATGGGATTTCTCAGGCAAGAATACTGGAGTGTGTTGCCATTTCCTTCTCCAGGAGCTCTTCCCAACCCAGGGATGGAACCCACGTCCCCCGAGTTGGCGGGTGGGTTCTTGACCACTGAGCCACCAGGGAAGCCCAGAGAGCAGAGTACAAAGCAGGCAAAACCCTGGCCCCTGTGGAGCTTTACCTAGTAACAGTATTTGGACAGTTGGCTGGGTCACTGGTTTCGACTCCATCTGCTGTTCTGTGGTTTTTGAAAATTTTTCTACATGGTACGTTTACTTATGAAAATAATAATCCAAAACATAAATACAGAAATATATCTAGTTTTAACTTAGGAAATCTGTTTTCTGAAGCTTAAAATTAAATACCCCATTGCTGATGGGGAAACCCCTGGTTATCCTCTCCGACGGGCTTCAGCCGTGATGCCTCCGCAGTCCACCACAAGTGTCCTCTCAGGGTCTCCACAGGCCACGGCGCTGTCTCCAGCAGGCTTACCTGGTGTTGAAGAGCGCAGCCTTCACAGCTACGGAGATGGCATCGAACAAATTCCCACCACATTCCAGCAGCTAAGGGAGACAGGGAGTGAGGCGGGGAGAAGCAGTGAGCATCATTTCTCACCTTAAGTATTACCCCAATGAAAGCATGCTGGTTCCTAAAAAATACGGACCAAGTGTTTATACAGAGCAGAAAGCCAGGCTGCTCGGCCCGCTCACTGCCCCGCACAGGCTCTTCACGCTAACTGCAGGTGCCGCCTTGCTGCCCCGGCTGTGGGACCACCGCTCAGAGGCCCCAGACCGTGTGGAGCAGCTAGCTCCTCAGGCAGTCGGGCCTACGCTGAGGGAAAACTGCTCCCCGGCGTTTTGCCCCAGGTGACTCTCAGAAGCACTCGGCAAGCATTCCTCTCATCTCTGCTCGCATATACCCAGCCTCCAGACAAGTGCAGAATGGCGGCCACTGACGCTGCCGCCGCCACCAGGGTCACGCTGACGACCGCAGTCACTACTGCACACAACGACCGATGTAAATCTGATGCTCAAACACCTCTCACTCTATGGTCTCTGTGAAGCACAGCACAGCTGAGGTCTTTCACACGTTTTCACCTGTGAGCAGAAGTGCTGACTGCACTCGAGTGTTCCCGTCCAGGGAGGGCTGGAGCCCATTATTAAGTGGAGGGCAACACACCCTTCTTCCTTATTCTCAAGAAGCCTTGGCCTGAGGTTATGGAATAAAGCCAATGGGAAGAGAGGAGAGGAAGTCACATGGAGAAAGAAAAGCCGTGTATTTCCGCGTGTGTTTATTTAGAGTCTGTCTCCTCTTCGTCTGAACTACTGACTCCTGAGGCTGGACGCTGTCAGCTCTGTTTATTCCTTTCTCTTCAGAGTCCAGCAGAAGGGCTGCTGGGAAGGAGGAGCCTGGTGATTATTTATGGAAGACAGGCAGGCTCAAAGCCCGGGCCTTCCAAACTCTGAGAATCAACAGTCACACCTGGCAGGTCTTGTGCACTGTGTCCATGCCCAGTACAGACTCTAATTCCCACCTTTGAGCTTTCTGGGCAAGCCTCCGGTAGACTCCAAGCATCTCTCCTACTGCCTCGTATAATTACTGCTTATCAGAATATGATCTCCCAGCCTGTATTACCAGCTGGCTTGATAACTGCAGCATGTTTGTCGAGCAGCCAGACTAGCTCCCCTGCACCCTGGTTCACGTACAGACTGCTGAATGGCTAGATGCTGGCGCTGGACAGTCTGCTTCAATTCCTGTCTTCGCTGGGTGACTGCTGACTTCTCCAGTCTGGACCTCACTACTCCAAGCTTCACAAAGGGTGAAAGCCCCTCTGTCTCCCAGAGGTATTCAACACATGAGTCTTTGTAAAGCCCTCCAAAGTGTGTCTGGCACGCAGGAGGCATCAGCTAAGTGTTTTAAAATAAATTCTAATTTGCTCTTTCATCTTCCCTTTGTTCTCCTCACAGACTGTTCAGTGCATCCATAGCTTCTCCGTCTTCATTGTTGACAACCCCTTTGGAGAAGAAATTCCGATGCAAAAGGTATGCGGGTGACCAGGACACAATGCACCCTGAGCTGCTCCTGTTCCCCGTGTACCCCTGCTCGGGGGAGAAGCCTACTGGTTCTAAGGTGAGACAGTGTCTCTTTGATGGTCACCAGTCTTGCAAGAGGCTGCACTGAGAGGATAGGCTTCCTGCCCGAATCAAAAGTGCACGAGGCCCCCTCGCTGGACCAGCCTAACGAGCCACAAGCGTGTGGGATGGCACCTCCCTGGGCAGCTGTGAAGCCTGCCTCTTGGCAGTGACTTCAGGCTGCCAGTTCCCACCCTCCTCAAAACCGGCACCTGTAAAACTACCTGCTTAGTAGGAATCAAACTCCAAATACAGCCTGGTTATTGGAGATGAGAAAAAGCAAATGAACTTGTAACCCCAAAGCATCAGCATTCAGAACAGACCTAAACCTGCTGGACAGTTAAGCACTGCTCTTTTGGCTAGCTCTACCCCATCTATGATCAAACTAATTTAAAAGTTTCCAGAAAGCCCTGCCCTGTTTCATGCAGGGCCAACAATTAGACAGCCAGGCTGTTCCCAGTAACGAAGCTCACTGTCAGTCCACAAGATCAGCGTTATCTTCATACTCATGAAAGGACTTGTTTGGTCCCTGGCTTCGCCCTCTGCCCTCAATATGAAGTGGAAGATGTCACTCATCTCAAGGTTCACAAGATTAAAGGGAAAGAGACCTAATAAGAGCCTGTATGTGAGCAAGAAACTGGCAAAATAAAGTATAGCTGTAAGAGAAATTACTGCCATGTGCCCAAAACCGGGCAGACAAGTAACTGGGAGGGAAGCACCAGGAAGGAAATGGAGGGCTAGACCGGAAAGGCTCCTGCAGGCACAGACTCTGGAGAAGGCAAGGGGGCAGGGCCCCGGGTCCTCATGGGAAACAAGGGGGTCAGAGTAGGTGGGCTACAGTGTTTTCAAGGGAGGATGAGGTGAGGTCACGAGTTGGCTCTGGCATTAAACACCCCTGGCTTTGGAGCCCAGGATCACTGATCACAAGCTGAGATCCCCTGGCAGAGTTCCTTGACTTCTCTGTGCCTCAGTGCCCTCACTTATAAATGGGGAAGGCTAGTGCCCACTGGCAGAACATCTGTAAGGGCTACACAAAAATGCAGGTGAATGCTCATCTTCCTTGTCGCAACTCTGCCGATCAACTCTGTCTGGCACCATCTAGAGAACATCTCTTGTTTCCTTCTTCCCCAACAACCTCTGCGGATAATTTTGGGTGCTACCATGGTACAGCTGTTGGCAGATTTACTGTCAGGTGGCATCATCCGTGCCCTACTGCACGTATGTTGTATGTAAGTTAGAAACCATTATGGGAGGCCAAAGTTTCCCCAAGTAGTCTCACCCTGGAAACTGAAAGTATCCAACTGAAGACGGAAAAGGCACAGGGAGGAAAGCAGGCCCACATGTCTCCCACAGACGTGGGGCATGGCCAGTGCAGTGACGTGAGACCTACCAGCACGTCCACGTAGAGAACCCAGCAGTGCTCCCGGGGACTAATGCACAGGGACTTGAGGTCGATGCTGCTCTTGTTGTTAAATATCCGGTACAGGGTGTTAGCAATCTCTGTCCCAAGGTCATCGCCTCCACGACCTTCAAATTCAGGGGTAGCACTGGCGGAACTACACAGAAGGGCGACAGGAAAGGGGTGAGTCTTGTCGAATGCATGGACAGAGGGGCAGGCTTTGTTCCAGGTTCCCTGGGGGACGCTGGAAGAACCAGCGCTGGGAGGAAAGCCACTGTGGGAAGGCTGCATCTGCCACTCTTCCAGCGTCCAGACACAGGCCGTGAACCAGGCCAGGATGGTGCCCTGGCTGTGTTGCTGTGTGTGGTGGGAGTGCCCACTGACTTCTCACAGAAGCCATCTTTATCCAGAGAGAAACAAGAACACTGGTGAAATGAACCACTTCCAGCAATAATGAACTCTCATATCTTGAATGTCTACTAGACTCTTCTTTGGCAGGCCAAGGAAGTAGGAGGCCGAGAGAATGAGTCTGGTCTACAGAGCGGTGACAGTATACACACCAACCCTAGATGATGACACTCTCAAGACAAAACCTCAGTGTAGGCACAGTAACTCTCCTGGGGTTATCTAGGACATGCATATATACACACATACCTGATTCATGTTGATGTTATTGTCAAGCAATTATCCGCCATTAAAACTATTTTTTAAAAAGAGACATGTATAATAGTATGTCAGAGTTCTGTCATAAACTTTAGATCATCACGGTACTGAAAAGCAGGAAACTAAGAACTGTTTGCTGACTGAAATCTCTCTTCACTTTGGTTATCGTGTTTACTTTGTTATTTTTCAAGAGAAATGCCTTTTCCTTCGTAGCTTCCTGAATTTTATGCCGAACTACCTCAACAAAGAAGGAGCAAGCATCAGCATGGGCACCCCCTGCCCCTGCCCCAAGCACTACTGTTTTAACAGGAAATTTTTGAGGGTTTGCCTTAACAAAAATAAACCCTTGGTACATTTGTGGGATATGTAAACACTCCAGTAATTATTTTATTGTAATGAACTTAAGGCCCAGAAAGATAAGAAATCAGTTGTTTCAGTAGGTCTCTACAAAACCACATGTGGAAGCTCTCTGGTCCCTGTCCATCTGTCCATCCGCTCGTCCTCCCAGAAGGTTCCCGGCCCTGGACTAGGCACTAGTGACCTAGAGACAGTGGGACAGGTGCAAACCCAAGTCAGCAGTTCCAGGGACACAGCAGGAAGTCACATGCAAACAGGCACACAGAAACGGTCAGGGAGGGTTGCAGGGGGTGTCAGTCAGCATTGCGGGTTGAAGGGAGTCTCGAACCTGAACATGAGACAAGCTGGTCTGACCACAGACGAGCAGGGGGATTCCAGCCCAAGCAAAACCTCTGTGAAGGCCGAAGGTTGTGCCCACCCCATCTGCATATGCTGAAGCAAACCTCGCCTCACAGGTTTCAGTGTCCCTTCTGTCTGGTCCATTCTAATACAGACGTAAGATGAATCCTAAAACAATCAGAGTGTAGCGTTGTCTAATAACATTGCTTCTCTCATCATATAGTCTTCCCTGACCACTACAAGCCAGGAGAACCCCCCAATTTAAAAATCCCCAAGAGAAACTTCATCACTGCCATAGCAACCTCACTGTTCCTTCGCAGCCTTGGCCGGACTCGGGCACCGAGCCATGAAAAGGAGTTCATCGATGGTAAAATAATCAAGTCACCAGAGACCAAGTTTGTTAGTTTGCAGAGCCAGCAAAAGACAACCTGTTTCTAATGTAAACCCTAAGCCATCAACATTAAGTCCTATCTTCTGTTTAAAAGCGCATCTGTACAGAGCTCTGGGTGGACAAATCCAGCAGAGGTCCTTATGCTTAAAATGTTTATCCTTCCCTCATTACAGTAGGCTGAGTCCTCCTGGGTGTGACTAATGATGGAATGGATTCATTAACTCTTCTACAGCCCAGAGGGACAGTTTAACAACTTCCCAAGCCAGTTGGCTAAATTAATCTACCAACAAAACCACACCCACTGTTTTTTTTTGACACTGGGCTGGTTTAAAGTGGAAAATTTTCCCATTTTAAATGATTTCTGCCCCCTACCCTTAAAAAAAAACACAAAAACAGGTTAACCCTTTATGCGTAGCTGGCAGCCAGAGAAAGGAGGATTTAGAAGCCCATGAGACCATGGAAAGCTCCCGGGATCTGCCCGAATGTGTCATTCAGCACACCTGGCTTGTAGCCTAGCATCAGTCAGGTGAGTGCTCTTGGGCCCGTCTTATGTCTCAAGGTACTGAATGGGTGCTCTGGTCTTAGGACTTACTACTAGACCACAAATGTTGGAGTCAATGAATGCAGACTAAGGGAGTCCTAAATAAAAAAGCTTCTCTATTAAGTACCAAGTTTAGAAAGAGAGCGAGAAAGAATGCAGGCTGGTAATCCTAGCCCCCTGTTCACAGACATCAGTGTATATCCTTCAGACGAGGAACATACACTTGGGGTTTTTTTTGCATAAGACAAGTTCTTTCTATAATTACAGTTACTGAAACCAATTCAGGTCCTTCATAAAGTATGACCCAGCCCCTTTTCCAGGGCTGCTGGGAAATCGCTTATGGAGCTGGATAAACAGAAAAATCCTAGGAAGGCTGCCGCTCCCAGTTCAGCGTCTTGACTCATCACCTCCACCCTGCTCCTCCTGCTTGGCATCTCTCTGCTCTGACTGCATTAGGCTGGGATCAAGGCCCTGTCTAGCTGGAGCAGGACTTGAGACACTAGGCCCATTGTTGTTCCCCTTGCAATGGATCTAGCCTGCAGAGCCATGAAGTCTTACAGCCAGGTGGGCCAGGGATGACTCCGGGCCTCACCCTCTAGTCCCTAGCCCCCAGGCAGGTCCCAGTTCCCCTGAGTCCTCTGGAGGCACACTGCTCATTTCCAGGCCTGCTGAAGCGCCCCAATAGAAGGGGATGGGAACAGTGGCACATTCTGAGTGTTTCATCTTAAGCCCTTGTTTGAAGTTCCTGGGAGAGTTACCTCATCAGCTCTGCAGACTTTCAGAGCCCAGCGAGCCTCAAATGAGGCCTTCAGGTTACCTCTCTGCTTTGCCCCCACCCTCGACCCTTCAGCTGAGAACGGTGACGCTTCAAGCAGCATGAAGTAGGTAAGGAAGAGAAATCGAGTGGCTCCACCCACCTATTCAGGGCTTGAAACCGATCCAGGTTCAGTGAATGAAGAAAACAATCCAGATTCAGTGAGTGAAGAAAACAAATGATCACACTTAAAGTAGTTGAGATCCCGGACAAGTGAAAAGCGTCAGACACACTGAAATGTCCACGAATGAAATGCGTTCTCCCCAACTGCCCCAGCTAAAACCTGAAGCCTCTCTGAGAACAAACAGAGTCCCTAAGCCCATCAACATGGTGGCCACGAGCCAGGAAGTGACCTGATGGATGGCCACTGGTGGTAACCACAGTGACACACCAAGCCCACCAAATACTTACCTTCTGGCCTTCAGATGGAAACCATCTTTTCCCAAAGTTTGAACCTTCTTATAACACAGCCTACTCTCAGGCTATAACTAACAAGCCAAAGACACATAGGCAGGAGCTAGAAGGTCCGAGTTCGCTCCCAGGTAAAGGTGCTGCCAGGTATTTCTGGAGCAGAGCTCAGGAACCCCCGCGTTTTCCTCCTCCACTGGTACAGGGATCAGGCCTGTGTCTCAGGTACCCTTCCCTAAGGGCACCACTTCTGAGACCCAGGGAAAATCACTGGGGTGGGGCAGGTGTCTACCCCAGGCTCTGTATTTGATTCCAAGCAGATGAAAAGAAGTAGAAGCAATCAGAAGAAAAGCAATTAGTTTTCCATGACCTCTCTACCACTGGAAATTGAAATAATTAAAAACATTAAGGTTGCTGGCAAGTAGTTAAGTCAAGCTGGGCTCAGGCAGGCAGGAGGGGTCCCACCACCACCCAATCACTTTCCTCCCACTGGGTAACAACTGTCTCAGCCTGTGGATGGGTGTGTGCCTTGAGCTCTCTGGCAGAAGCCCCACGCTTGGGGCCCTGGCGGGGTTGGGGGCAGCACCCTGAAGCCTGGGCACAGCCACAGGTGCCCAGAAGCCATTCCTGTTCACTGGGTCAAAGTGAAAGGGCTTTGTTTACACAACTGTGAGTTGCTCTTTGAAGATGCAAATAAGCTTCTGATAAAGGTGGCAGCCAGAGATGCTTGGTGACCTCCTGTTTGCAGGAAAATGGGCTTTTATGAATCTCACGGTGATTCCATCCTCTGGCTGATCACACAGAGTCTCTTAAAGACGCCGAAGGGTGCCACCTTGACAAACAGATTCAGGAGAACTTCCCTGGAAAGTGGGGCTTCTAGGCCTGCTGAGGTTCTATTGAGACTTACAGAGGAGGAGAAACACAGCAGCAGGCAGCCTCTCAGTCAGGAGAGAGGGGCTTACTTCTAGAACCCAGATCTGGGGAAGAGGCTGCTCAAAGGCTCCGCCTGCCTTAGAGCCACCCTCTCCAGCCAGGACTAGAAAGGGACACGGGCAGTGGGCCAACCTCAAGCCATGTTCAGACGCAGAGCCACACGGAAACGTGGCCCCTGCAGCAAGCATGAGTGCAGCACTCTCCCTGGCGTGGCCGCACTGACTGCCTTTGATCTGCCTGAGATGAATGAGGTAGGAGATAACGAAGAGGAAGAAAGGAGAGCAGATGACAGCCCCTAACACATGGTATCTGCTCTTCAGTGACTATTTACTGCACCGAATCAGGCAGATCAAGTCAGGAGAGGCATTTTTTTCTTCCTCCATGAGCAAAGGAAAGGATAAGCTGGAGGCCTGAACAAGGTCACCACCATGTACAGCAACTTAAAAGATGGGCTGGTCCCACTGGATGACCCGGAATGCTGAGAGCAGCTGGGCAGAACCGAGGGGAGATGGCGCCAGGGGACCAGGACTGGGGGCAGCAACACGCTGGGAGGAAAACTAACCAGAAAAATGAAGACACGTTCTGGAAACTCTACACGGGGCATCCCGCTAAGGCTGGCTTCTGCAGGCTGTATGAAATACAAGAGCAAAGGCTCAGAGCTGGATAGACCCGAGCTGGCAGAACTAGCTGTGTGAACCCAGGAAAGTCACTTACCCTCTCGGAACCCCTTGTGTCATCTCTTACTGGAGTTTTGTGAGGACCAACATCTGTTCGGAAATGAAGACTGCAAGTCTGCAGCTCACTGTGCAAGTGTAGGTCAGCATCTTTGCAGGAAAGGGCTGACATCACAGGCGCAAGGCTGCTACCTTTCGAAGGGCCTGCTTGCGAGGCTGGCCCTTGGCTTGCATCTGGGCACTCGGCTCTTAAGAGAGGACCCAGTCAGTGGTAAACTGTGCCGAGACTGTGTGGATAACGTATGGTGTATGCCAGACACCTGCTTTCCTTCTGGGAGTCTGCAACTTCAGTGTGTGTAAAGCAGACGGTGCCTGCGTCACCAGGCAAAATCTTGGGTGTTGAGTCTCTAATGGGTTTCCTTAGGCAAAATGATCACGCATGGGTTGCTGTGTTTCTGTAACAATCATAGCTCTGAGTACAACTACATGCTCCATGCTGAGTCCTCCGAGTCCATTCAGGAAATCTCCGACTGTGGGGGCGGTCTTGCCCCTCTACCAGTAAAGTATCAATGTTACATATCTGCATCTAGCATGAACCAATAGAGAGCCTCATCCATTTCAAGAAGGTTCACTGTCACCGCTGCTAGCTGGAAGAGGAAGTTACAGATAGATGAGACTGGGCCAGCAACCCGGTGAAAAGCCCCAAGCCTTCAAAGGGGAGGTGGAGAGAAAGAACACTTTGGAAAGCCCATGGAACGTGTAACGACTGGGTGCTCGCTCTATTTTCATTACCTAACTTCCTCATCGTCACCCCAGTATCACCATCTCCATTCTTTAGGTCACGAGATTTAGGCACAGAGGGGCTGGGTAACCAGCCCGAGGTCACCCAGCTGCCGGAGACGAAGGCAGTGACAAGGCTGGCCAGCTGGCTGCTGAGGGTGCAGTCTTTGCTCTTCCCTGAGCCCACGCAGCTTGCCCGGCTGCCACCCCCTCAGCCTGCGAGAAGCTTGGCTGGTCCTTGTCCCCGCTCTGCCAAGCGAGTCATTAAAAGTTTTCTGCAAAGCTAGAGCCGGAAGACCGCCGGGGCCTTATAGCACAAGTAAGTCTTGTCAGGTATACCTGATTATTTTTCAAAGCTCAGTGACACCCATCATTTCCTATGACTCTTGTAACTACCGTGTGCTGGACGGCCTGGCACCGGGAAAATGAGGGCCGGCTTGGCTGATCAGGACAAGGGCAGGCCCTAAGCTCAGGCCTCCTCCTGCATTTCCCGGGGCCTGGCACAGCAGAGAACTCGGCACATATCTGCTGGCCGGATAAAGGATGATTAAATACAAAATAAAAGTGGGCTCAGCAGGAAACCAGAGGTTCATTCTCTGAATCTTCTTTTAAATTGCTTTTCTTTAAAACCACGTGCAGAGTACTGACCAGTCAACAAAGAACTCCAAGTAACCTTCGTTTGGTTTCTCCAGCTTCGGTGTCCCCATTTCTGCCTTCACGCCCACCAATATGTCGGTGTGACCCTGTGGACACAAGCAAGAAGGGGTTTCATTTGGGGCGGACAGCATGCCACCCAACCACGCCCTCGTCTCCCAGACACACACCTCCAGGGAACTCTCTTAGGATCAGTGATGGAACTTGAAAAGGGGCCCTTTGAGAAGGAGAGGGGTCCTTCAGATCTACACAGACCCCCTCCCAGACTTGGCTGTGGGTCTTATGTTTCCCCTGGAACAAAATGCACCCTGAAAGCCCAGAGGGGCTGGCTCCCGAGAGCCGACCCATTCCTCAACATTGTACAAACCGTGGGCCCAGCACTCACCAGCTTGACCCTGGCAGACCCACTGGTGTTGGACACCACGTCGGTCTCCACTTCGACACATCGGTAGTCTTCACAGCCGCGGCCGTCCACACGGAGGTCTTCCTGGGTGCAACAACCAACATCCTAAGGCTGTGGGCCTAACCCTCCAAGAGGCTCCTCAACTGACTCACTCCTTTCCCCTCTAGAGAAATATGCGGTACAACAGCTCCTTTTAGGGATTCGTCTAGAAATCCTGTCCTGTGAGCTGATAACATTACTGTCTTACATATGAGGAAACGAAGACTCAGAGAATTTAAGCAACTTGTGTTCAAGGTCCCACAGCTAGGGAGAGCAAAGCTCGGCTTCCCATCTAGGTCTGAAGTGGAAAGTCCAAACTATATACCACCATCTAGAACAGGCACACACAAAATCCGAAGAGACATAATAAATAAGAGCTATTTCTTCCCAAATCTGCAATTCTGAAGCCACAAGAAACACAGATTGTCAGTTACAAGTTCACCTGTCTCAGCTTGTAGCCCTCCTACCCCCTAAACCCAACCAGATCTACTCTGTAAACGGCTGGAAACAATCAGCTGGTGTCTTCTAACACAGGCATTCTCTAGGACAGGGTCAGCAGCTAGGCCCCCAGGCTGCTCGTTCTGGAAGCTGTCCCATGGGAACCCAGCCATGCCTGTTCACGCAGGTATTCTGTGGCTGCTCGCACACAAGGACAGAGCTGAGGGGCTGGGACAGAGACTACATGACCGGCAGCCCCCACATCACTACCACTTAGCCTTTCACTGGAAGTCTGCCGACCCTGCTGCAGAGGACGGGTTTCAGGGTGGTCTACGTACTGCCTGGCTTTCTCCCCAGTTATTTACTCCCTCATTATTTACTTCTATCTGTATAACTCATAGATGACCATTTTATGTTGTGGTTTACTCCTAGCATTTATCTTGTTGCTCAACGAGTTCCCGATTTCATGGGCTGGTTCCTGCATTCTCTCAACATGCCTCAGATATCTTTGGAGCACTTCTTTACTTCTGATCACATGAGGAGTTACAGCCTCTGAGATTTTCCCTGCCCCAGCCCCGGGATCAGCCCATTTCCTAAGGAGCGTTGGTTCCTTTTATGGGAGAATGGTACTTAAAAACCAAGATCTGGGTGCTAAGTAGATTAATTGCTATTAGGGTATCATTGCTTCTAGATCTTCTCAGTAGAACAGAGCCAGAAAAAAACATGTGTGTACTAACCCACGCATACACACACATCTTTATTTATGTGGATTATCTATCCACATGTGGATTAAAGAGCCATGTGTTCATACTGAGAGTTGGTTCCAACCTTCTTCCTTGTCTTATCTGAAACTTCTCTCAGGGAGAAACCTGGCTCTCATTATCTACAGTGTATTTCTGTATTTGTTAAGTCTCTGAATACACAGTTTCAGAATTGTTACTGCCATACCCCTATGAGAAACACATTTACTAATAGTTATTTGTGTAGATTTCTTTTTGTCTTTAGCCTTAAATATTGTTACTGTTCAGCCGCTCAGTTGTGTCCGACTCTTTGCGACCCCATGGACTGCAGCACACCAGGCTTCCCTGTCCTTCAGCATCTCCCGGAGCTTGCTCAAACTCATGTCCATTGAGTCGGTGATGCCATCCAGCCATATCACCCTCTGTTGTTCCCTTCTCCTCCTGCCTTCTATCTTACATAACCCACTCAAAATACCTTTTCCAATTGTCCTCCCTGCGCCTTTGTTACTCATTTGCACCCCTTTCAGGTTCAATTAAAACTGCTGATGTTCCATTTTGAGTCCGCCACATCCTGGTTACTTTTAATTCCTATTTACCTTTGGGCCAGGTGGCCTATCACTAGGGCTCTAGGAGTCGCCACTGTCAGGAGAGGTGTGCTCAGACAAATGTCCCTCTCCCTCATCGCTAGTTCATGCTCCCCTCTTCCTACTTCCTCCCAGCCACTCCAGGCAGGGAACCAGTCTCTTTAGCTCCCGGTCCATGGTTCCTGTATTTCCTTGCACAAATGAACCTTTACATGAGTATGCCTGTGCAGGAAACCACTACACATCGGCTCATACAGACTGTCCTCATTCCTTGTAAACTTTTTTCTGGAAAGCTCTTTCTTTCAGAAAAAGAATCATCACCTCATTAGATTCTCAAAGAGGTTAATGCTCCTCAAAATGTTAAAAACAAGCACAAAAGAAACCAAAAACAAGCAAAAAAAAAAATCCAAAACAAAAAAGCAAACCACTGTTCTAAAGTATGTAACTATCAGAAACTTATCTTTAAACTGCCTGGCTAACTGCATATCTGACTTTTTTTATTTTGGGAAATTAAAATACAGAAAAGGAAAACACTGCCTGCTCTCGCCACACAGTACCAACTACTACCATCTGTCGTTTTTGTTTGAGCTCTTTCACTCTTTCAACTCCTATTAAAGGAGAGAAAATAAACAATCCTAAATCAGGCTGAAGTCCCTTTGCAGCCCTGCCACTCCCAGCCGTCCTCTCCTTGGAGGCAACCCCTTCCTGGAGTCTGAGGAGACAGGTTCTTAAAAAGCAACAGAATTTCATGTCTAGGAGAATGAGTCTCCTGACTCTGTAGAGAGATCTCTCTTCACTGGAGGATCCAAAACTATGTAACTTTATCTCTTTACAACCCCACCTACCCCCATCCACATGAAGATTTCCTAGGTCCATCTCTACTTGCTCCATCCCTAAGGTATGCGTGCGTGCTAAGTCTCTTCAGTCACGTCCGACTCTTTGCGACCCTATGGACCACAGCCCACGAGGCTCCTCTGTCCATGGAATTCTCCAGGCAAGAATACTGGAGCGGGTTGCCATGCCCTCCCCCAGGGGATCTTCCCGACCCAGGGACTGAACCAGCATCTCTTACCTCGCACGTCTCCTGCATTGCAGGCAGGTTCTTTACCACTAGTGCCACCCGGGAAGCCCGTCCCCAAGGCGTACCCTGATGCAAAGTAAAAATCTGGCTCAGAAACCTTTACATTGAGTCTTTGGTAGGTTATACCTACAGCACAAGGGTGAGCATCACTAGGAGCCTTAGTCATGGACTCCAGGCCGGGTCCTGCCACTGACTCGCTGCTTGACCTCAAAGGCGCTTCTCTAATTCTATGGATGTATACATGAAAAGAACCACCACTGCTTGCAAGAACTAAAATAGCAGCTACTGTTTAATATGCATTTACTATCTACCAGACTCCTCGGTGGCTCAGTGGTAAAGAATCTGCCGGCAATACAGGAGATATGCAGGAGACGTGAGTTTGATCCCTGGATTTGGAAGATCCCCTGGAGTAAGAAATGGCAACCCACTCCAGTATTCTTGCCTGGAAAATCCATGGACAGAGGAGCCTGGCAGGCTACAGTTCATGGGGTAGAAAATAATCGGACACAACTGAGAGACTAAACAACAAGAAAAAAACTACTATCTACCAGATAATGTGTTAGGAAATCCATACAGGTTAATATGTTGAATCCTCACAATAACCCTGTAACATAAGATTTTTCATTCCATTCTACAAATGAGGATCAGGTTGAGAGATGCTAAATGGCCCAAGGTCAGAGCCAGTCAATAGCTGGCTTGAATTCCACTTGAATTCCAAGCCAGAGCTCTTGACCCCGCTTCCACAGTCTCCTGTGTTCTAAAGGGTCTCCTCATTGTGCAGGTCAGGCAGCACAGGCCTCCTGTGAGGACGAGCTGCCTGGTGACCGCTTGGCCCTAGTGAGGATGCTAACGACTATGAAAGCAGCGGGCCCACAAGGCTACAGGGCTTCCAACTATGCTTTAAATCACCACCCGCTCTGGAAAGATCTAATCAGAACCCTTAGAAATGAGAAGGGATGTCAGAAAACTGGGCCACCAGGGCTTCTCTTTCCAGCCCTTAACCCACTCTCTGAGCCCTCTTCCCTCAGCTGGGAAGACTTGGGTGACACGTAAGAGATAAGCAAGCTACAAATTCCCCGTTCCAGGGATGCATATTTTTGTTGTTTTCCATCAAAAAAAGCACACAAAAGGAGAAAAACAAACAAAATCCATGAATCACTGCACACAGGACTTTTTCAAAATCTACTTTTTCACATAAAAGGCTCTAGGAATCTCCCAAACCTGGTGATCTGGCCTGGCTCAGAGCTTGACACCCTACCACAATTTTTTATCCACCTACAGTACTCAAACGAAGGAACCAATCCATGTGTGAACACTTAAAACACTGGCTGCCTTGAAGTGAAAGGTCTATTTAAAAAGTCAATGGGAAAAAAAAAATCAGTAGAAGTGCCTACAGGTGACTGACCACACCAGGGAGCAGAGCCTTGTCCTCAGGGGACAGGGGACTGAGCGCCTTTCCAGGTAAAGGCCTTATGAATGCCAGGGTGGGTCCTGGTGACTCAAGCTGTTCACTCCGTGACTGCAACAACCCCGCTGGTTGGGTGATATGTAATCACCTTCAACCTGTATTTAAAACTCTGCTGTTGCACACCAGCTTTGGGACCTTGAGCAGGTTAGTTCCTGCACATCTCTGAGTCTATCTCTTTATGCAGAAGAGGGAATAACCCCGAACCTGCAGAGTTAGAGGAGACTCTCCCACACAGGCAGCTCACAAGAGTCCCTGCTCAGGACTTCCTTCTGCTTCTGGCTACATGTATTAACTCACAGACTCCTTAAAAACAACCCAGAGAGAGGTTACCAATGAGGACACCGAGGTGCCAGGTTTAACTCCTGTTTGACACAGGACAGATGACCCAGCCCAGAGTTGCTATTCCTCACACCCAGGTAACCCAGTCCTACTCCCTAATAGCAGCTGGCAGTTGGCTCTTGCAATCCAACACACGAAGTGGTCCTCTGAGATGATGCTAACCCCTCACTACCTTGCAGAGATACCACTTTGCCGGCAAAGGTCCATCTAGTCACAGCTAAGGTTTTTCCAGGAGTCATGTATGGATGTGAGAGCTGAACCATAAAGGCTGAGCGCCAAAGAATTGATGCTTTCCAACTGTGCTGGAGGAGACTCTTGGAGGGTCCCTTCGAGTGCAAGGAGATCGAACCAGTTAACCCTGAAGGAAATCAACCCTGAATATTCATTTGAAAGACTGATGCTAAAGCTCCAGTACTTTGGCCACCTGATGTGAAGAGCTGACTCACTGGAAAAGCCCCTGATGCTGAGAAAGATTGAGGGCAGGAGGAGAAGGGGCTGACAGAGGATGAGATGGTTGGATGGCATCACTGACTCGATGAACATGAACTTGGGCAGACTCCAGGAGATGGTGAAGGACAGGGAAGCCTGGCGTGCTGCAGTCCACGGGGTCACAAAGAGTCGGATGTGACTGAGCGACTGAACCACAGAGCTCACTGGAGGAGAACGGAGACCAGATGGCCTCCCCTACTAGGAAGCCACCCCACTTTAGAAGGAGCCCGGCTCTGCAGGCCCAGGCCCAAGACCCAGCAAGCAAACCAGATGTTGTCCTCGTTCCACTCCCCAAGCCTGCTGGGTGGGCCCGCATTCCTTTAGGATGCGATGCTGTTTGCCTTGCAAAGCTGCAAAGTGTCTGACCCAAAGGCACGCAGGCCAGAGAGTGGCCAGCTCTCTGGGGCCTGAAACCGATTCTCTCCTTAGAATCTGATCTCTGATCTGGGAAGTACTTGGCAGGGAAAGAGAGTTAAAGAGGAGCTGACAGGTCATGATGTGGAGGGAGCTGGAGAGGCCTCACAGAAGTAAAGATGGGCGGGTGGCGTGTGCCAGGTGGAGGGCACCCTGACAGCAAGTGGCTGTGGAGAAGGGAGATACTTCAGCAGAGAGAAGTAGAGGTGTCCCAGAGACATCAAGGCAGGCAGAGTCACAAAGACACGTGATCCATGCTTGAGCCCCGGAGAGGCAGTGTCCAGGAGCTGCCTAGGGACTTTCTACACCCAACAATTTAACAACCTCTCAGTTCAGTTCAGTTATTCAGTTGTGTCCAACTCTTTGCAACCCGACTTAATCTTCCCAAATAAAAAGAGCTTAAATCTCAACAGCCACAGGCCGAACCCCTCATGGGGTCACTGTGAAGGCTGCAGATGTAGTACAGATGGTTCCGGACGAAGCCACGCTTCTGACAGGAAAATCTCCACTGGGAGCGGCGTCTCTTCAGGGCTGAGTGCACGCCAGGTGGCCCATGCTCCCTTTCCTTGTCACTCCACACGGTCCTGTTCTGTCCCCTGGACGGATGTGTTCTCATTTTACACAGGGGGAGCTAGCTGACTACACTCTTACTGTGAATGGTGGAGCCAGGAGGCGCCCTGCTCAGTCCACTCCAAGTCCTCATCCAAACAGAAGCTGGAGGCCACTGACCTTGTCAGGGGAACCACTGGCAGAAAGCACCTGCCCTGGCCAGACCATTAAGGTTCCTATAATAACCATTTGCAGGAGATATGTTATCTTACAACAGGACGTCCTGGTAAGGAATGCGGAACTAATAAGCTACTGCTAACTAGAAGAATTTGGGAAATTCTTCCCAAATTTGAGAGACGGGACGCCAGACCATATATACTACTAACCTCCCTGAATCCTCCTCACTAGAATCCACCTTGGCTGAGTGATGTGTGCACCACCAGGAAGGATACTGAGTCAGGACGACTGGCCAGAGGCAACCCAGAAACTAACTTCATCACCGTGAAACCTGAGGCTGCGGGCTGCACAGCAGAGCAGCTCTCCTGGGTTCCCTCACCCTGCTGCTCTCCACCTGGGCGCCCCTTCCCAATAAAGTCTCTTGCTTTGTCAGCACGTGTGTCTCCTTGGACAATTCATTTCCAAGTGTTAGACAACAGCCTACTCGCCGGCCCTGAAAGGGGTCCCCCTTTCTACAAGCTCCTCAGGCAGAGGGGCAAAGATTTCTACAGCAGACTCCAGGCAGGCTGGACCAGGCCAGTGGCTGGTCCAAGGTCCAATGTCTAGTGACTGCATCAAAATCTCCCAACATTTATGAAAATACTCATTCCCAGGCTCCAGCCCCAGCCCCAGCCCCAAGGATTCTGATCCAGAAGGTCCAGGTAAAGCCCAGGAAGCTGTATTTTGTGAGTAAAAGGCACTTCAAGGTTTCAGAATTACTGGGCTAAGACAGAGGTTAGCAATGTCTTTCCAGGGAGGAAGAAAGCACACATTTAGCCAGTTAAGCAACCCTGAAAAGAAGATTAAATGCTAATTCTGGAAATTCTGAAACCTGCCCCCCAATTCCTGAATATAAGAACCAGCTTGGGACTTCCCTTGTGGTCCAGTGGTTAAGACTCTGTGCTCCCAAAGCAGGGGGCCTGGGTTGGATCCCTGGTCAGGGAACTAAAATCCCACAGGTCTCAACTAAAGATCTCACATGCTGCAACAAAGACTGAAGATCCCTCAGCTGAGACCCAGCATAGCCACATAAATAAAATACTTAAAAAACAAAACCAGTTAGATACAAGTAAATAAAACAAAAGCTGTACAAAAAAATGCTAACTAGGGTTCTAAAGAAGCTTAAACCAACGTGGGAAAAATACTGCCTAAAAAGGTAATAGTAATATATGTCCATATACTATTTAAGGCCTAGAAAAATGGTGGGGGTTCAGAACTTGCCCTCCCTGCTCCTGTTTCGCCGACGTGCTTTCAGAGGACAGAGCAAAGAAACAGAAGTGGAAGCAGTGGGCATTCTCCCTGGCTTTCATCTCTGGGTGCCTATTTTTAAAAAGGGAAAATAGCACAAGACTTGAGTTGGGCTTTACAGTCAGATCTGGATTTATATCCCAGGTCCACTGTACAAAGAAAGGGTGGGGGTTCCGGAAAAAGGGAACCAGGCATGCATGGCTTTCTGGACACAAGGGAAGCCATTTTAGTCCTCAGCCTTTTTGTGATCTACGCCTGGCCACAGTGCTTGCCCTTGAACATGCTGCAGTAATTAATGATCTTGAGGGAACTACAGAATTCAGGAAAAAATGGAAAAGCAATGAAGAAACAACAGTTCTCAGATAAAACGGAGCCCTAGTTTTTCTTCAATGGATACACGTAACAGTCTGATACAAACCTTTGAGTTGTTCTACAAGAACTCAGCTGCCCACTCGGCTGGAGGATGGTAACTCCAGGATAAGACCCCAAAGTGGTCACAACCTGAAGATGATGTTGCCCTTTTCTTCCCCTTGATGAAGTGAAGCAAAGTGAAAGTCGCTTATTCATGTCTGACTCTTTATGACCCCATGGACTATACAGTCCATACAATTCTCCAGCTGAGCCACCAGGGAAGCAGTCCCCTTGGTGACTCCAATCAACTAAAGCTTGGACTCTGCTGACTTCTGCCCCAACTGTAGGCTACCTCCTCTGCTCAAGCCCCTTCATGAATATACCTGTGCCCTTAGCTTGTTTTCCAGTTTTGCTATTGGTAGACATTGCTTCTGAAAAGATTCCCAGAGTCCCCTTACTTGATGCAATTAATAAATTCCTCCTTCTCCCATTCTCTGGCTTGGTTGTGTTTTTCGGTGCAACATCCAAGAGACAACCCTGGAGAAGCAACGGCTACCCACTCCAGTATTCTGGCCTGGAGAATTCCATGGACTGTATAGTCCATGGGGTCGCAAAAAGTCGGACACAAATGAGCGACTTTCACGACCAAGAGTCAAACCCGTTTTCCAGCAATACCACCACACACTTACCTTACGACCTCAGACAACTGACTTAATCTCTCTGAACTTAGTTCTTTATATGTAAAGCAGACATAACACTCACCTTCAGGACTTAACAAAAATTCAATGAGATAAAAACTATGACAGAGTATGTACCTAACAAAAGTGAGACAGCTCAGCCGTCAAAGGCTGAGAGGGGATATAACAGAATCAGGGACTGCCCACCGCGTCCGGGCTTGGAACCTTGTGGACCCGGAAAGATCCAAGTACGCATACAGTCCTAAATGGATGCTCGCCGCCTGGTCCCAAAGACGCCGGCACTGGCGGCTTTAGAGCTGCACATGCCGGCCGCACAGCGGTCTAATCAAAGGTAAACCCAGCCTGCCGCAGTCTTTACGGGCGAGCCGAGGACCGGCATCGACCCGCAAGGCCAAGGGAACCCCGGAGGCCGGCGCCGGTACTGCCCGCTACCTGAACGCCATGTACAATGTACACCTTCTCCGCCTCGCTCAGCGCCACCGACGCCATGCTGCCGAGCCTCCCCCGCCGCTAGACGTCATCCGCCCGCGTCGCCCGCCGCCAGGCACGACCCCCCCCCCCCCAAACCCCGCGCCCATGCGTCATCAGCCTGCGCGGCGGCCGCTCCTGCAGCTGCCGCCGCCGCCACCACCGCCGGGGAGCTCGATGGGCTTCTCCTGCGCGCCGCCCTGTGTCTGGCCGAGTCCAGGGAGCCGCGGCGCCTCGTGCCGGGGAGCCATCGCTGCAGCCCAGGGCCGGGTCCCAGGTCGAGGGCTGAAAGGGGAGCGACGACGGCAGCGGCAGCCGGAGCCCCACCGGGGGGGCCTGGGACTGGGGAACTGCCTCCGGCTTCACGGTCAGTCGGGTGAGGAAACTGGGATCGGGTGAGAAAGCTGGGGCGAGACGACAGGCGCGGGCCGGGGCCGGAGCTCGAAGGACTAGCGGTGGAAGAGGCGTGCGGCGCAGTTTGCTCAGAGCTGGAGTTGAAGTGGCCGGTCGTGTGTGTGCGTGTGTGTTGAAGAAAGAGACCAACCCCAAGTGAGAGGTGCCGGACGTCGCGATTGGCCTGAGAGAGGCTGTCTCTTGGCTCTCCTTCCTGCCCTCATGTGTTGTATTTCTCTGGCCCATGGGATGGTGGGGAGGAAAGAAGCGATCAAGCTCTCTTTAGGTCGTTCTCGGTGATAAGGATCTGGGCCGGGAGTGAATGCCCGTCTAGTCCCGAGATGTCTTCAGCTGCACCCCAGGGATTCCCCCACCCCCCACCCCCGTTGTCTCTGGGGCTGGCTGACCGAACGCTGACCCCCCGGAGCCTTGCAGGATCCCTATGCCCCGGATGGTTGCCGGAGCTTTGTCCCAAAGAGAGTAGAGGGGAGAGTCTTGATCAGCGCTGGCGGGAGGGTTGCGGGGGCGCAGTGCCCCGACGTCCCCAGCGCTTTCCAGCAGGGACTGGAAGCCCTGGCTTGACCGGGTGATCGCTGGGAACCGTGGACAAAAAAAAAAAAAAAAAAAATGCCGGCCTCGGTCGTGACCAAGTAGGAATATGGGCCTTGAATACCCAGAAAGGATACCTGCAAGGTGAACGTGGGGTCACTGAAGGAGCCCATTAAGGCGGAGTTGATAAGGCAGGAAACAGATTTTAAAGGAGCCACGTAGATAAATGGAGGAAAATTAACCCAAAACGATAGTAGCAACGAGGGCATCTGATGACTTTTCCAAGTGCCCCACTTTTGAGGAACCTCCCTGTTGTCAGAAGTGAAACTAACCCTTGACTGCTTGATCGTCCAAAGAATGGTGAAACTAACCCTTGACTGCTTGATCGTCCAAAGAATGGTCGGGTCCCAGATAGTAGCCTCAATACAGTTTCACATATAACTCTTGGGAGCCTACTGTTGATGAGCTTTGTGCTAGCTTTGAGACACTGAGACAAGTGAAACACAGCTTCTGCCCAGAGAAGCTCCCAGGCAGAGGGAAGGCTCCAGACCCAGCATAAACGTGGTGGTGAAGAGCTGTAACAGTGGCACCAGGGAACATAGTGGGATAGGGAGGTGGTATACCCTCTGAAGAGGGTATGGAGAGGAAGTACCTGCCCACATTCTGAAGCGCTAAACTGCGGAGCCCCCAAATAAATGATCTGTGCTTAGTAGACTGGACCTTTAGTTGTTTTGGGCGTCTCTCCGTAACTCTCTGCGGGCGTTCCTATAGGGAGGATGTCTTGCAGTGTTGAATTTTGCCCTCCGGGAAACTCGGAGAGGTAAACCCAGAAGAGTTTCCTCCTTCATGAGAGTACAGGTGCCCCACCTGTTGGGACAAATGCACCTTGAGGCGTTTGTGTGATTGAACACCTGGATTCTAATGAGCACCTGGGTGATGAGCTAACAGGGGACTTCTGATGTTAGAAATAGTGTCTTGCACTCGAGATCGCTCAGAAAGAAGAGACCCCGGATGTGAAATTTTAATAGGTAGGATATCTAAGAGGATCAAGGGTTTAAAAAGTGGCAGCGAATAGATCAGAAAAGACAGGGAAAGAAAATTCTGAGTTTGGATACCACGGGATCATATTTATGTAAAAATCTTTCAGTGTGTCTTTAAAACTATAGAACATACATTGGAAGTGTTTCCCAGATAAATGACTAAAGATTCTCTGCTGGAGAAGGATTGGCAGTATTTGCTAAATAACATTACAAACAATGTCTGACATGTTAGCCTAAATCGATACAAGAGATACAAACAATCGAATGTTCGTTTTAAATTCTCTGCTAAAACAATGACACCTTCACTAACTGTTGTACTTTAATGCAGCCAGAACATTTTTTATCACATTGGTTGTGATCATAGATTAGATATTTCAAAACCCCATAAATTCAGAGTTCTTTTTGGTTTACTGAAGCAGTTCAAAGACCGTACGTTTGCCAGAAAATCAAAACACCAAGGATGGCATATTATTCTATTAACCAGCTTGTTTTCCCATCACTGTCAGATTCTTTTGCGTGCATACTGATTTGTAGGTCCGTCTGTCCTAAATCTCTGTATTCTTATTAATTATATCTAATAATAACTGAAGCATAATAGTGCTTACTATGTGCCCAACTCTGTTCTGAAGCACTTCACAAAGACTAACTGATTCATTCCTATTAACAATAGCCCTGTGAGGCAGGTGCTATTATCCTATTTTACAGATTGGGAAACTGAGGTACAGAGAGATTGTCTTGACCAAGGTCCCAGGTCACGTAACAGGGAAGCAGTAGAGTCAGGATTTGAGAGCAGACAACCTCGATCCCATACCTGCATTCCTAACCACCCCCTTATGCAGGTGTCCCCTTTCATTTCATTCACCAGAGTATTTGAAGGAAGCCTGTGTTTCTGAGTGAACTCCCGGTGTTGGTGATGGACAGGGAGGCCTGGCGTGCTGTGATTCATGGGGTTGCAAAGAGTTGGACACGACTGAGCTACTGAACTGAACTGAACTGTGTTTCTTATGGGCTTCCCTTGTGGCTCAGCTGGTAAAGAATCCGCCTGCAATGCGGGGGATCTGGGTTCGATCCCTGGGTTGGGAAGATCCCCTGGAGAAGGGAAAGGCTACCAACTCCTGTATTCTGGCCTGGAGAATTCCACGGACTGTGTAGTCCATGGGGTCGCAAGAGTTGGACACAACTGAGCACCTTTGACTTTCACACTTCACCTTGTTTCTTGTCGGTTTCCCAGGTGGCTCAGTGGTAGAGAATCCACCTGCAATGCAGGAGATATGGGTTCGATCCCTGTGTGGTGAAGAGCCCTTGGAGAAGGAAATGGCAACCCACTCCAGTTTTCTTGCCTGGGAAACCCTATGGACAGAGGAGCCTGGTGGGCTACAGTCCATGGAGTCGAAAGAGAGTCAGACACGACTGAGCAGCTAAACAATATATTTGTTATGGGAGTGGTAATGCCATATAAGCTATAGTTAGTTTTAATTCCAAAAGCAAGGAATGTGTTCCTTTCTCTAGGGGAATGTTGAGGATGGTGCTTGTAGGAAGCCCCTGTGTCTGTTTCAGCCAGCTCTTTTAGGTAAGGGGAAAGGTTACATACAGACCAAGTAGAGCTTAACTCAATGTAGGCGAGAGCCCTCAACAGCAGAGAAGGCCAGTAGATCTGGTAGAGGGCTGAGATAGGCGTGGAGACCCAGATTCCAGCCACGTGCTTATTCCCAGAATAAATATCTAAGAAGCTCTTCAAACAATCAGGAAGTATTTGTTTGCATGGCTGTGTGTCCCTAGTGTTCCCGAGGGCCTGCAGTGATAAGGAAACTGCAAACACACACCTGCCTAAGAGAAGCTGGAGATTGTATTCTGACCGGGGAGCCCAGGCTCTTGAACTAGTGCATGAACAAGACAATAAAATAAAGTGCTCACTTGAGACACATGGCAATTAGATGAGAGGCCTGGCTAGAATGAGGTGCTAATTGGGCAGGCCAGGCATCAAGGGCAACAGGTAAAGAGCTGCTGTTAGCCACTGGCAGCAACAATAACTTTACAGCTGTAGAGGAAATCTGTCCCACCTACCCTTGTTAATTACAGCAATAAAAGTCGGTTTAGGGGAGAGCTTGGGGCAGTGCTGAGTCCATGGTGCTGAAATTGCAGAGAGCTCTTAAAAGAGAGCTCTTAAGATCTCAGCAAGGGAACACTGTATTCCTGGTCTTAAGCAGAGGAAGCCAAGTTTTGGGCCTTTTCCTTTGCATTCCTCCACTTAGCAAAGCAGAGCACCAGAAAAGCAAAAGTGAGCTATTGCTGGGGACTGCCCTGGCAGACCAGTGGTTAAGACTTCGCCTTCTGAGGCAGGGGATGGAAGTTCATATTTCTGGTCAGGGAGCTAGGATCCCTCATGCATTGTGGCCAAAAAAACAAAACATAAAAGAAACGGTACTGTGACAAATTCAATAAAAACTTTAAAAAAATGGTCCACATCAAACCAATCTTTACCAAAAAAAAAGAGCTATTGTTTTCTCTGTAGCTCTTTTTCCTTTAAACACTTTGCACTTGTCCTGCCTCTGCCTTGTCTTAAAGAACACTCAGTATAAATAACCTGTCACAGGCCCGCAGATCTGTCTGTCTCGCTATTGTAGAAACCATGCCTTGTAATTCCAGTGATAGGAAAATTGATGGGGATACATGGGTAAAGCTTATTCTACTGTAGAGGAAGGGTCTTCCTGGGTGTTTCATGTTAAGAGAATGGCAGGGTGCTGCCCATGTCTTTCATGAGGGCATGTAGTATGAGAAAGGGGCGCTCATGTGTCCTGACGAGCCTATCTAGAAACATTTTAACACACGTACATCCCGGTGGGCTACAGTCCATGGGGTCACAAAGAGTCGGACATGACTGAGCCACTAACGCACACACATACCCCCTGAGGAAGGTGTGAAGTCTGGCCATTGACCTGTTGGGGGAGCCAAGGAGGCTAATACCATCCCACCTCGGGTTTCGTCCTGTTTTGTTTCTTTGGTTTTTCATTTTTAAATCATTTCCAGAGACAAATGACCAGGTTAGACCACCTTGCATGTCCCACCTAATCCAGTCATTCATCTAGGCAATTCATAGTTTCCTCCGAATTGAATGGGCTTCCCTGGTGGCTCAGTAGTAAAGATTCTGCCTGTAATGCAAGAGACACGAGTCCGATCCTTGGGTCAGGAAGATCCCCTGGAGAAGGGAATGGCTACCCGCTCTATTTTCTTGCCTGGAGACTCCCAGGGACAGAGGAGCCTGGTGGGCTACGGTCCATGGGGTCACAAAGAGTCAGACACGACTGAGCACTCATAGACACACTCCAAAGTGTAACCATTCAGCTATGTAGAGACTTGTTGATTGAACTCTTCAAATTTTCTGGTCAATTTGAGACATGAATACCTCCTGTTCACGTTCAGTGGTTGAAATGCCCTTGGGTAGGATTGCTTTTTCACCTTTGGACAGTGGCCCTAGGGGGACAAGTGCAGTTGTGGCTGCAGTTCCCATGCAGTAAGTTTGGACTTTGCTTTGTACAGAGTGTGCGCTTCTAAGTCAAGGAGTAGCAGAGCATCTCGAAAGACGGCTTGGCTAGGAAGATAAGGGTCTATGCTGGAAAGACTACTGGGCATCTCTTCCAGTGAGCCAGACCTTGCCACTAACTTGCTTTGTGACTTTGAGCAGGTCAAGCTCTCTAAACCTCATTTTACACGAAAATGACCTCTCTAAGCAGGTTATAGAAGCCCCAGTAGATCTTGGATTTACAGACATTTAAACATTGAAAAGTGGTCATGTTTAATTTTATATTTAAGGCTTTCCTTTAACCACTTTCTAATGTTTGATGTATTTTAATAGTGCTTTTCCCACTCCACAAAACATTAAATGAGAGAACAAAGGAAGCAGTAATTACATGCCATATTTCATTGAAAAAATTGAACATGCTCAGGAAAATTGCTAACGGTTGTTGGTGGGTTTCTTTCTGAATATTAACAAAGAACAGGGGTAGGACGTTAAAGGATACTTTTGATAATTTAAAAAAAAGCCAAGAAATTAACAGAGATGTTGAATTTGTTCCTGAGAACAGAGAAATCAGAATCTGAGTCCTGCAGCAGACCTTAGCAGTCAGCTTAATCTTCCCTCTTACTTTATGGATGAGGAAACAGAGCCCACGGAGGTAACTGTCTTACCCCAAATTGTGAGTTAGTGAGCAGCAAGGTGCAGAGTAGAATTCTGGCTGCTTGACTCCAAACCAAGTCTTCATTCCGCTTTCATCTGTCTCCAAAGCCCTCCAACAATTCGTCCTGGCAGACAGGGGCGGTGGACATGTGAAGCCTTGCTTCCTCGGGCCAGACTCCTCCAAGGCCCTGCTCTTGCAGGACTTACAGGACTTGGGGTGAGTGGAATCAGCAGGGACCCTCCTTGAAGCCTGGCACAAAGGTCATAACTGGTTTTCTCTTCTCCTCCCTTAATTCGTCTTTCAGATCCCTCCAAGCACTGTTGCTTTTAGTCCCTACAAAAGCCAGGTTTTTGCCTGAGTGATGTCACAGAGGCTGCATGTCTGCACATGGCACAATGTGGGGCCGGGTGCCATTTTCAGCACCCTCAGGTGGGACCCTTTGCTGGGTGCTCTCAGCCTAGCATGGGTGGGCTTTCCCCCCAAACAAGCAGCGTGCTGGAACCTGGCCCTCCCGGAAGTGTCCCCCAGCAGAAGCAGACTTTAGGGCCTCGATCTTAGGGTGACTCTTCTGGCTGAAGCTCCATAGTCTTCCTGCTCCCTCAGTTAAGGCAGGACCAGTCTTCTGAACGTTGGTTGGTGTTCAGCCAAGGCCCTACCTTAGGGCCGAAAATGCTTACGTTCAGCTCTGTGGTCTGTGAACAGCGCTGCACGTGGCCCACGCGATAGTGCCATCTCTGCCGTGACCATGTGTGGGCAAGAGATTGAAACTGTAAGTAAGCCAGGGTCACTGGCAGAAACACCAGCACCCCTCCCCCTTCTGGTTCTAGGTAATGGGCAATGTTAATGATCACAGAGAGCAGTTAAAGGTAGGCTCTGGAATGAGAACCGGCCTGGGGGTGTATCCTGTCTCCACTACTTCCTAGCAGTGTTTTTCTTGTTTCATCACTCGGTTCATGTCCAGCTCTTTGCGACCCCATGGCCTGTAGCCCGCCAGGCTCCTCTGTCCATGGAATTTCCCAGCAGTGTGAACATAGGCTGAAGTGAAGTGAAGTTGCTCAGTCGTGTCCAACTCTTTGCGACCCCGTGGCCTGTAGCCCACCAGGCTCCTCTGTCCATGGAATTTCCCAGCAGTGTGAACGTAGGCTAATCTTCCCTAAAAGAGGGTGGGAAAGTGCGTGCTTATCCTACAAGGTAGGACGGGAGGCTCGAGCAGGCTGAGAAGTGTCCAGCATACAGCCCAGTAGGTGAGACCTTCAGTGAGAGTCAGGGCCCTGCTCCACTTTCCACGTGGTCTGTGCTGGAGCAGCAGCCAAGCCAGATGCCCATCTCGGAACCTACCCTGACAGAGGCCAAGGGCAGGTCAGTGTCAAGTGAGAACCATTCACCTGATTTCAGAGGGTTCCACATACTTAGAGCGTGTCAAACGGGCTGACAGATATTAATTGGCTAGCTAAATCAGTAAGATGCTTTTGCTTTTTTAAAGGTTTTCCCTACTGGGTTGCAGACTTCCTGGAAGGAGGGGTTAATGTAGGGTGATAGCCACATAAGCAACTAGTAGATGATGTTTAGTTGCTCAGTCGTGTCTGACTCTTTGCGACCCTGTGGACTGTAGCCCGCCAGGCTCCTCTGTCCATGGGATTTCCCAGGCAAGAATACCAGAGTGGGTTGCCGTTTCCTTCTCCAGAAGATCTTTCCAACCCAGGGATAGAACCCTCATTGGCAGATAGATTCTTTACCTTTGAGCCACCGGGGAAGCCCGATTATTCGATATCATCCATTAGACCTAGAAAGGAAGTTAGCCACCTCTCTAACTGTTCTGTGGAAACCAACTGACTCCTTGAGCTTCGTTTCTTTATCCATTTGTAGAGGAGCCTGGGCTAGAGTCTGGAAGGGGTCAGCTAGTCCCAGCAGTCTCTTCCCAAAAGGCGTGGATTTGAGGGCTGGGTGCTTTGCCCCATTAAAGAGACAGCCCATCGGCAGTGAAATGGCTCACAGAAGAAAGAAGCCTCCTTTTTTTTTTTTTTTTTTAACAGTATTATAAGCTCCTAGGAGTGCAAGGAAAGTCTGCTTAGAGTCCATTTCTCAGGTTCTTAAAAGAAGGCCACAAAGTTTAGAGAACTGGTTGTCCCCAGTCGCTTGAAAGATAACATTAAAGCTAAGTTTCATTTAATGCCGTGACCTCTCCTTAGCACCATGAAATGTGTGCGAGGAAGTAGGAAGCAGAACTTGTGTATTCTGCTTGGTCATTCTCCTGGCCCCCTCTTGCAAAAAAAAAAAAAAGAGAGAGAGAGAAAGGAAGAGCAGCCACGTACCGTTTTCAAAACATGGTCTGTGGAGGCAGGCGGAGCTGGTTTTGGATCCTGGTTTTCTTTGACCTGGGGAATATTATTAAAAGCCTCTACACCTCCTTCTTTCCATCTCCACGACGACTGATAAAAGCTACTGTGCTAGGCTGGCCTGAGAGCTGAGAGCTGCTGGTTTGTGTGCATCCTCGGTCTTAACCGGTGCGCGGTTCCTGTTAGTGCCCACCACCGTTCTTCATCTGAAAGCAGAAGAGTTTGACTAAAATCTATTAGATGGTCTTTATGGTTCTTCCTCACTCTAAAATTCTGACTCAGATAGCAACTGTTTTTACCAGTTGATCTCATGTGTGGTCTTGTTTTAATATTTTTCTCATCGTGGCAACATATGATAAAACATGCCCATAAAAAGCAATGAATGTGTGACCCAAATGAATGGTAGTTTCTACTGATTCCCCGTGTTTCTGACATGGATTGTGTGTGTGTGTGTGCGTGTGTTAGTTTTTCAGTCGTGTCTGACTCTTTGCGACTCCATGGACTGTACCTGCGAGGCTCCTCTGTCCATGGGATTCTCCAGGCCAGAATATTGGAGTGGGTTGCCATTCCCTTCCCCAGGGGATCTTCCCAACCCAGGGATCGAATTCAGATCTCCCTCATTGCAGGTAGATTCTTTACCATCTGAGCCACCAGGGAAGCCCGTGACATAGATTATGTCATCCTGTATGTGGGTGTGTGTGGTTTTTTTTTTTTTTTAATAGATCCAGAAAGCCCAGAGGCAGTACACCAGCCAGCTTTAGTACAGTAGTACTCAGTTGTAGTAAGCGGAGGAACTGTTAGCCTCCATGAGTTTTCAAATCCAAAACTTTTTTCTGAAATGGAGACTCATTGTTGGGAGTCTGAGTTTGTACATGAATGGGTTTTATAAGAAGGTGTCTGATTATGAGACAAGAAGGCCACTTTAGCTTACTGACCACTTCCTGGTTCCCTTAGTGGATTTTAATGTGTATAGGATTTGCTTTTGGGGTATAATGTGTTTCTTTTCTTTCTTTCTTCCTCTCTCTCCCTCCCCGCTCCTTCCTCCCCTCCCTCTCTCCCTCCTTTCCTTTCTTTTCTTCTGTTTTTGTTGAAGTTAAGCATGACACAGACAGGAGGCAGGCAGGGGAAGCCAGACCCTCGTATATAGAGACACCGTGTAGACCCTTCGGGCAAGCCCCAGAACAGGCCAGCAGCCCTGCCTGTCTGGACGCCTTCCTGGCCTGCAGGGCGCAGTGCAGAGGGGAAGGTGAGGCACCTTGCCTTTGGGCCACACGCTTACCTTTGGGGAAAACTTGAGTGACTCGTTCTGGTTTTTTATGAAGCATTTCGAACATGGTGCTTCATGGCTCATTCTTTTTCTGAGAATCATCCAAACATGGGTATAAAATTTACAATCCTTTTGGATCAGTATGCAAATTAACTGAAATTTAAGTAAAGAAATAGATAAATCCATTTTTTACTTGATCAGATTCTTTTCCAAAGCTTCCAGGGAATGGACCTTTTATTCATCTTTGCAGTTGCAGGGCTGGCTTGTGAATACTTTCCTACTTGAAGTTCATTCTTCTAAAACATGAGAGGTTCTGAATCTATACAGTTCCAAGATCTGCTTGGATGCTGTGCTTGGTTGCATGTGTATACACGAGAGCGTGAGTGGGTGTGGTGTTTTTGGAAGGGAATCCTCACAATGTTCTTTGAGTTGCCTATAGGACTTCGGTTTAGATCTAGCTAAGCCGTGTGTGTGTGTGCGTGCGTGTATATATGTGTATGTATATGTGTGTATGTATGCATGCATGAGCACTCAGTCATATCTGACTCTTGTCAACCCCATGGACTGTAGCCCGCCAGGCTCCTCTGTCCGTGAGATTTCCCAGGCAAGAATACTGGAGTGGGTTGCCATTTCCTTCTCCAGGGGATCTTCCTGACCCAGGCATCAAATCCACATCTCTTGTGTCTCCTGTATTGGCAGGCAGGTTCTGTACCAGCTGAGCCACCAGGGAAACCCATGACTTTAGTGTAGTATCTTGTCTCAGGAAAACAGCTGGCAATCTGAGAGGGTCTGGAGTTCTTTGGATATTCATTAGATCAAGAACAGTAGATATTTGGGGGCTCTAATAATCTGATACTGAACTTTTATGTGATGGTCATGCCTTTGACCCTTGTTCACAAAGCATGGACTTCTGGTCAGTGTTCTTAGGCCAGGTGATAGATTTATAAGGATTTGCCCCTCACTCAACAAATACTGATGAATGGAACTTCCCTGGTGATCCAGTGGCTAAAACCCAGGGGGCCTGGGTTCAGTCCCTTGTCAGGGAACTAGATCCCACACGCCACAACGGAGCCCTGGTGCCGCCAAATAAATATTTTTTAAAAAGTAAATAAAGTGATTAACTCCAGGCATATAGCTGGACTCTGCCCATCACTAAGTGTCAGCACTAGGCCAGGCCAGGAGTCTCGCCTGGCCACCAACCAGCTGTGGGCCACAGTGGAACGGGGCCTGTGAGCTTGGCCTATGAGTCACCACTTTGAAACCCTTTGAGCTGCCCAGCCATGGATAGGCAGCATGGACCTGAGTCCCGAGTGCTATACTGCAAGGGCTCTCGGGACCCTCGGTGGCATTTCACTAAGTACATTTTGGTCTGCTTATCTGGATTTGTGGAAGGGCACAGTTGTGGTCAAGCATAAGGAAGCACATGTGTTACAGCTGAATCTGGGGGCCACTCTCTGGACCAGAAACAGTGGCGTTTTTTGGACGTTAGCACTCATGTCAGTCATTTCTTGATTTTTGCTTCTGTATCTCCAAGAAGGAAGATGAGGTGGTTTCCTGAGACCTCCACATACTACCCGCCACCGCAGAGCTCAGATTGTCATTCTGGACACCATCTGCCTTATCATCGGTTTCACTATCTCTGGGGAGCTCCACCTGTGGGCCTGCGACTCTCTCTGCTTTACTTCCGCGGCCCCAAGGCTTACTCCTTTTACCTTTCTGGCCCTTGGGTGCGCTCCTCTGTCGGGAGGGGAGAATAGTTACTTTGGGCTTGAATTACTAATGTGAGAAAGCCATCTCTCTTTATTTTAATTACCGTGGTTCATACCTTTGTATTCTTTTTAAAACATGGTTATTTCTTTGCTTGGCTGCATCAGGTCTTAGCTGTGGCCCGTGATCGCTGTTTCACCACGTGGGGTCTTTCGTTGCGCAACAGACCCTCTAGTTGTGGCGCACGGGCTCAGTAGCTGTGGTGCTCTGGCTTAGCTGCCCTCGGCATGTGGGATCCCAGTTCCCCAATCGGGGATCGAACACACGTCCCCTGCATTGAGAGGTGATTCTTGACCACTGGACCATCAGTGGTTAAGCCATCTATTTTTAATGCTACAAAACCCTTGACCAAAAAAATACAATTTTATTAAGCTTCCCAGACTTGCATTTTTGACAGATTAAAAGGTTTGTGGTGACCCTGCATTGAGCAAAGTCTGTTGGTACCATTTTCCAGCAGCATTTCCCCTTTGTATCATACTGTGGTAATTCTTGCAATATTTCAAGCTTTTTCATTATTATTGTATTTTCTGTGGTGATCTGTAATCAATGATCTTTGACGTTACAACTGTGACACTCTGAAGGCTCAGTCAGTCAGTTCAGTCAGCCAGTTCAGTCGCTCACTTGTGTCTGACTCTTTGCAGCCCCCATGGACTGCAGCATGCCAGGCTTGCCTCTCCATCACCAACTCCTGGAGCTTGCTCAAACTTGTGTCCATTGAGTCGGTGATGCCATCCAACCATCTCATCCTCTGTCGTCCCCTTCTCCTCCTGCCTTCAGTCTTTCCCAGCATTAGGGTTTTTCCCAAGGAGTCAGTTCTTCACATCAGGTGGCCAAACTATTGGAGTTTCAGCTTTAGCATCAGTCCTTCCAATGAATATTCAGGACTGATTTCCTTTAGGATTGACTTGTTTGATCTCCTTGCAGTCCAAGGGACTCTCAAGAGTCTTCTCTAACACCTCAGTTCAGAAGCATCAGTTCTTCGGTGCTTAGCTTTCTTTATAGTTCAACTCTCACATCCATACATGACTATTGGAAAAACCAATGCTTTGACTAGACGGACCTTTGTTGGCAAAGTAATGTCTCTGCTTTTTAATATGTTGTCTAGGTTTGTTATAGCTTTTCTTCCAAGGAGCAAGCGTCTTTTAATTTCATGGCTGCAGTCACCATCTGCAGTGATTTTGGAGCCCAAGAAAATAAAGTCTGTCACTGTTTCCATTGTTTCCCCATCTATTTGCCATGAAGTGATGGGATGGAACGCCAGGATCTTTGTTTTTTGAATGTTGAGTTTTAAGCCAACTTTTTCACTCTCCTTTTTCACTTTCATCAAGAGGCTCTTTAGTTCTTCTTCGCTTTCTGCCATAAAAGTGGTGTCCTCTGCGTATTGGAGATTATTGATATTTCTCCCGGCAATCATGATTCCAGCTTGTGCTTCATCCAGCTTGGCATTTCACATGATGTACTCTGAAATTAAGTTAAATAAGCAGGGTGACAATATACAGCCTTGATGTACTCCTTTCCCAATTTGGAACCAGTCTGTTGTTCCATGTCTGGTTCTAACTGTTGCTTCTTGACCTGCATTCAGATTTCTCAGTAGACAGGTCAGGTGGTCTGGTATTCCCATCTCTTGAAGAATTTTCCACAGTTTGTTGTGATCTATACAAACGCTTTGGCGTAATCAATAAAGCAGAAATAGATGTTTTTCTGGAATTCTCTTGCTTTTTCCATGATCCAGCGGATGTTGGCAATTTGATATCTGGTTCCTCTGCCCTTTCTAAATCCAACTTGAACATCTGGAAAGTTCTCAGTTCATGTACTGTTGAAGCCTGGCTTGGAGAATTTTGAGCATTACGTTGCTAACGTGTGAGATGAGTGCAATTGTGTGGTAGTTTGAGCATTCTTTTGCATTGACTTTCTTTGGGATTGTAATGAAAACTGACCTTTTCCAGTCCTGTGGCCACTGCTGAGTTTTCCAAATTTGCTGGCATATTGAGTGCAGCACTTTCACAGCATCATCTTTCAGGATTTGAAATAGCTCAACTGGAATTCCATCACCTCCACTAGCTTTGTTCGTAATAATGCTTTCTAAGGCCCACTTGACTTCACATTCCAGGATGTCTGGCTCTAGGTGAGTGATCACACCATCGTGGTTATCTGGGTCATACAGATCTTTTTTGAATAGTTCTTCTGTGTATTCTTGCCATCTCTTCTTAATATCTTCTGCTTCTGTTAGGTCCATATCACTTCTGTCCTTTACTGTGCCCATCTTTGCATGAAATGTTCCCTTGGTATCTCTAATTTTCTTGAAGAGATCTCTGATCTTTCCCTGAAAGGCTCAGTTGATAGCATTTTTTTTTTTTTAGCAGTAATATATTTTTAAATAAGATATGCACATTGTTTTTTAGACATACTATTGCACACTTAAGACTATAAGATAGTATAAAAATAACTTTTATATGCAATAGGAACACAAAAAATTCATAGGCTCACTTTGGTGTAATATTCACTTTGTTGAAGTGGTCTTGAACCAAGCCCACAGTATCCTAGCTCTGCCTGTAATTAAAACTGCAAATGATCACTGCTCTCAGTCTTTCTTTGGAAAACTGGTATCCCCTTACAAGAAGAGAAAACCTAGTTCCTCCAAACCAGAGCTGAGGCCTGTTGCCTTAGTGCCTCCCTGGGCTCGACGGCCTCTGGTCTCAGAGCCCTCTCACTGCTGGCATTGCCTTGCTCGAGTGTGGACATGTTCCCCTCACAACTTTCCTCAGAAGCTTTAGTGGTTCACCAGAACCTCCAGGGTGAACTCCCATCTCATGAAATCCAGGCCTTCTAAAACACAACCTACTCCCTACTTTTAAAGCTACACTGTTCCCAACAAAGCCCGCGTATGCGCATGCTCAGGCATCCAGGCCTGGACACCCAGCCGCCCCCCAGCCCTGCGCCCTGCCCTCCAGCACTGCATCTCTCCCTGCCAGGTGCCCCCCCCCACCGGCCGCCCCCAGCCCCCCTTGGCTTTGTCTGAGCGCCCTGCTCTCATCCCTCCTGTCTGAAGTCCTTGCTTCGGAGAAGAAGTCTGTTTATCTCAGTTCTGGGTTGTGTGTGGTAGGGGCGGGGGGGCATTGGGGTTTTTTTGGGCTACTGTTTGCCCCTCTGTTGTGCTGTTCATTAGACACCTATGTGTTAGGATTATCATGGGGCGTGTCTGTCTGGTTTGTGAAGGAGCCGTTGATTCGAGCACTCACTCAAGCCATATACCAAGATACAAAGCTAAACACACTGGGACTTGCAGTTTAGTAAAAAAAAAAAGCAGATGGGACTGTCTTACCAGATTGGGGGCTGTGGGAGGGCAGGGCAGGGCCCGACCAGAGCAGCTCACTACACATGATTGTCCTCATCACTGCTGAGTGTGCGCCCCCAACACAGCCCCTAGCACTTAGTGGTTGCACCATGCATTTTGAGTTGAAATGAAGAGAGGGGGCTTGAGCAAGCAAACAGGGGCCAGGGCATGGGGTGCAGAGGGCAGGGAGGGAGACTGCAGGAAGTGGCCCCTTCTGAGTGAGGTCTGAGCAGGCTGGCCAGAGTGGTGCAGGGGCTTCGGGGACCCACTAGCCTCCCTGTGGGCCTGCCCCCAAGGCTGAGCCGCCAGTCCTGCTCGTTTCTGCTTACACGAGGACTCATGTCGGGAGTGGGTCTTTGACAAAGAGCCTCAGCCCCAAGGATTGACATTTCCCTAATTGGAAAAGGAAAAGAGCGCTGTGTTTGCCTGTTGTCCATTGTTACTAGCAGCAGGGTGAAGGGAATGTGTACAGTTTGCTTTTCATGGTGGGTTCCCCCCCACATTTCTCAAATTTTCAGTTGGCTAACATAAGGAAAGGATACCGAAAGCTCAGCTTCTCTGTACACTGGTGCTGAATCGAATCTCGGGGACCGAGATTTGGGTGAAGTAGAAATGAGTGACTTTATTGCTTCACCAGGCAAAAGGGGACACAGCAGGCTTGTGCCCTCAAAACCGTGTGTCCCAGCTTAGGGAAGATAGTGAGAAGTTTATCATAGGAATTGTTCAAAGAGGGCCTGGTCAGCTCGTGGACATTTCTTCTGATGGGCTGATGGTGAGGTCCAGTAGCGGTCAACATCACCGCTACTGGTGATGGTAGGTCCAACTGGTCTGGGGTCTGCATGCTTGTGGGCAGCCTACCATTACCTTCTCCCACCTGGAGGGTTCAGTATCTGCAGACTAGCTCAAAGTTACTGTTTATGTATCCTGTGTTGGGGAAGCAGGACTCTGCTCCAAGGCTGCCCCTGGCTGTTTGCTCCTCCCTGGTCTCACATCCTCTCCCCCCTCTGATTAACAACTGCATGCACCTGCCCCTTGGAACTCAGGGAAGGTCCTGGAGGCTGAGTGAAGGTTGTTTCCTGTAATCAGAGAAATGGGGGGACACAGGCCTTGTGCCCAGGAGCCCCACAGGGCCCTGCTCGGTATCAGAAAGCTGCTTCTGCCGCTTTTGGAGGGGCTGGGGGTGAAGTAGAGTTTTTAGAGCAGCATGTCTTCCTGGGTTTTGACTGGACTACTTGAAGCTCTAAAGTGTGGGCTGGAACATGCTCTTCAGTTCAGCTCTTAGTGTCTGGCTCTGCAGGTGCACCCTTGCTGGGGTCCTTGCCCGGATCTCAGGCTCCCACTCACCAGTGAGGGGCAGAGCAAACACAGCACCTCTGTCCAGCCTTTGGTCTCACGTTGTCTGAAGGTGACACATCTGGAACCACGAGTACGAGTCACAGCCCGTCTATTTCGTGGTCCTGTCGAGGGCACCCTCCACCGTCTGGAACATGGCTGCAGCCCTGAGAATAATCACACGAGGCCTCCGAGAGGTGGGCCTAGGACCACCCGTCTCATGCATTTTCCTCTCGTACTTGTGTAATGAACACAGGTAGTAGATGCTTACAATGTGCCAGGCCCTGGGCTAATGGAAAGGCAGGGCTCCCCGCCCGCAAGGACTGTGTGGTAGGACAGCATAGCAAGCGTCCTCTAAAGGCCTGCTACCTAAAGTGCATACCTTTCTTCTATAAACAAGTCTAGCAAGACTTACCCACTCCAGTGTTCTTGCCTGGAGAATCCCAGAGACGGGGAATCCTGTTGGGCTGTCGTCTGTGGGGTCACACAGAGTCGGACACGACTGAAGCGAGTTAGCAGCCCAGCAAGACTTCGTTTTCTTTGCTTGTCCAGCCCACAGCCAAATACCAGTAGTAAATAAAGGGTATATTGGGGGTAGCCGTAGACACAGAAATGACAGCCAGGAATGGAGGGGGAAGACGAACAGCCATATGAAGGAGACCCCAGAATTAGAATTGGAATAGTCTGCACAGGCCAGTTGGTTAAAACCGAGAGCACAGTGAATCTCTGCCCCCTGAGGACATCATGACCTAACACACTCCAGTAACTGATGCTCCCAGTAATGACTCTAAATCGTTCCAAAGAAATGCATGGTTACTGTGCTTGAGACAAAAGCAGCTCTAATATATATTTTTTGTTGTTTTTGATTTTACTTGTATTTTTAAGATTTCCAACTTAACCACCCAAATGGTTAAAATGTGTTTCTGCTTAGGAACAAACCACAGTTGCCTGGGACATTTACTTATGTGGAAGGACCTGTTCCTCAGGAAAATCACACATATGGAACACAACTCAGGTTTAATCATGTCGTCGCCGTATGACTGGTGGTGGCTCAGGTGGTAAAGAATCTGCCTATAATGCAGGAGACCCAGGTTCAGTCCCAGGGTTGGGAAGATCTCCTGGAGAAAGGAATGGCTACCCACTCCAGTATTCTTGCCTGGAGAATCCCATGGGCAGAGGACACTGGCAGTCTACAGTCCATGGAGTTGCAAAGAGGCGGACATGACTGAGTGGCTAACACTTTCACTTTTCACAATAAGAATGAGCAGTTGTCAGAGGACAGATAGAATACAGTCAACGACTCTGAAAATATACTCACTGGAAGTATATAAGTTGTAGAAGCGTTGCTCTAAATTTGTCTGTTTCCATCAGAGCTCTTGGGTGAGTACACGTGTCAGTGAGAAATACTGTTTTGAAAGGAATCTTTTTTTCTGAGCAGTAGGTCTCAACAGAGGGCTTAAAACAGTCAGTAAATTATGTTGCAAACATATGTGCTGTCGGTCCAGCTTTGTTTCCATGTATAGAGCACAGGCAGAGTAGATCCAGCGTGAGTCTTAAGGACCTTGGGATTTTCAGAATGGCGAATGAGCATTGGCTTCAACTTCAAGTCACCAGCTTACTTAGCCTCTGACAAGAGAGTCAACCTATCCCTGGAAGCTTTGAAGTGAGGTATTGACTTCTCTCGAGCTATGGGAAGTCCTAGATGGCATCTTCTCCCGATAGAAGGCTGTTTCGTCTACACTGGAAATCTGTTCTTTAGTGTAGCCACCTTCATGAGTTACCTCAGCTGAACCTTCTGGATGACGTGCTGACGTAGCTTCCGTCAGCACCTGCTGCTTCACCTTGCACTTTTATGTTATGGAGATGGCTTGTTAACTTACACGCCATGAATCAAACCCTGCCAAGCTCAGACTTTTGTGCAGCGGCCTCGCCTCTCGAAGCCTTCACAGAAATGGAGAGAGATAAGGCCTTGCTCTGAATTCGGCTTTTGCTTGCAGGAATGTTGTGGCTGGTTTGGACTTCTGTCCAGGGCACTAAAACCCTCTCCGTCTTGGCAGTAAGGCAGTCTCACCTGTTTATCTTTGTGTGCTCACTGAGCAGTGCTTTTCATTTTCTTCAAGCACTTTTCCTTTGCATTCACAACTTGACTGTTGCATGCAAGAAGCCTAGCTTTCCGGTCTGTCTCAGCTTTTGAAATGTCTTCCTTACTAGGCTTAATCATTTCTAGCTTTTGATTTAAAGTGAGAGGACATGCTACTCTTCCTTCATTTGAACACTTAGAGGCCATTGGAGGCTGATTGATTGGCCTAATTTCAATATTATTGTATCTCAGGGAATACAGAGGCACAGGGGGAGTTAGAGAGAGGGGCAAACAGCAGCGTCATGGAGCAGTCAGAACACCAGAACGTTCACCATTTAAGTTTGCCGTCTTATATGGGGGGTTGTTCACGCTGCCCTGAAACAACAAAATAGTCATATCAAAGATTGCTGATTTCAGGTCACCATAACAATAAAATAATAATGAAAAGGCTTGAAATGTCACGGGGATTACGAAAGTGCAGAGACAAAGTGAGCGGATGCTGTTGGAAAAATGACACCAGGAGACTTGCTCAACGCAGGGTTGCCACAGACACTCGATTTGTAAAGAGATGCAGGATTTGTGTTTCTTGTAGCGTAATAAAGTGAAGTGAAATAAAACAAGGCATATCTGTATTTTTTTCGGTGAGTAACAACTATCCCAGAACCAGCAAACTTCTGTAAAGAGCCAGACTAAATACTTGAAGCTAATGAGTCTTTCCATCACAGCTGCTCAGCCTTGCTATTATAATGCAGAACAGACATAGACCCTATAATACGTGTAATCAAAGTGTGGCGGTGGTCCAATAAAACCCTACTGGTTTAGAGCTTAGACAGCAATCGTGGGGGCCTGGGTGATATGCATACAAATCAGTATGGCAACAGGAAAAACCGGGAGAACCCTTGCATTTGGACATTGTCAAAATGGTGAGCCTTGATCAGCTCTTGAATCATAATGAAATTTCAGCTTTTCATTTGTTGGGTTTGGGTTGTGCAGAATCTGGAAGTTTAGAATCTCCCTGCCGTGGGTCAGCTCCCTCTGATGGCCCCGGTTCTCAATCTCCAGCAGCCCTTCTCTTCGGTGCTGCAGACGGTACCCCTGCATCTTCTAATGCTGCGAAGTCGTCCCTGGCAACACCGATCGCCACTATCTTGTGAAGAGCACAAGGCTGCATTATTGGAAAACTGGTTGAATATGATAGTCACTCTGAATATTTGTTGAGTCGGTGTTCCTTTTTTAAATTTTTTTTTTCAGTGTTCCTTTGGAAATGCACGCAATCCACATTACCTGCCTTTCAGCCATTGATTCTCTGCCAGCCTGGGAGGGGAGGCCCTGGCCTTATTCTTTCCTGTTAGTCTGTGCAACTTTTGACTCTGGGATGTCTGTCCCTTGAGTCATAGTTACTGTTCTCCCCTCTCAGCTTTCTGGACACGTCCTTACTTTTCATGACTGTACTGTATTCAGTTCAGGTCCTCTTTCTTCGCTGGGGGTGAGGGCAGTCGAGGAAGGAGGAAAATTGGGCAAAGGGCGAGGAGAAGCCTTTGCGAGCTCACTCTTGTCCTTCAGGAAAGCAGACAGAGGGATTGTCTGTTGAGGGATTGCCGCTGTTGAGGGATTTCCTCTGCGGTGAGGGGACTCAAGTTCTCTACAGACTGAGGTGTCACCTGCCTGCCTCAGAGACTGTGTTCCGGGGTGGTTTTCCCTCGGCTTCTACGTCTGGCAGAGAACTGGAGGCCACCATGGTTTCTGAGAAATCTGGTGGGTGAAGCGACAGGCCACAGAGTGTAAGATAAAGAGCCGGAGGAGGGGAGTCTGGACTTGCTGTCTTGCAGCACACGCCGTGGACAGATAGACTTCCGTTATCGAGTCTTAGCGATTTCACGGCTGTCTCCAGAGACTCGGCTGGAGCCTTGAGAGAGCGGGCACCTTGCTCAGCACGTGCTTCTGGAGGAATGGACATCTTTCCTAGAGAGAGGACGTGTAGACCGTCTGTGATGTGTGCAGGGTCTTACGGTCCGTAGCGTGTGTAACAGGCACCTCCAGCTCCCTCGACCTTCATACCTACCCTGTCCTGAGGAGGGGCCTGGGGCTGGGGTGTGGGTCTTGTCCTAGGTCCGGAGACCAGAACTTACCCAGCCCCACAGCCAGGTGGTGGGGACACACCTCTGGGCTTGCTGGCCAACATTCCTACACTTTGCTTCGTCACCACAGGTAGAGCCTAACTCAGAGTCTCTTCTCCCTGGAAAATTAACCATTTTGGCCAGAGGGCTAAAACAAGCTTGGCTTGTTTCTAGAACATTCCCCATGCTGCTGAGTGTCATGCCTTTACTATTGGCTAATGCACTGCAGTAAGTTAGAGCAGCTTAACCCCAGGCCTTCTGTCCTCCTACTCAAACCCAAAGAGCCTCAGCATGCGTCTTGGGTCGGTCCGCAGTGTAGAGGCAGCAGTGTAGCTGATGAAGAGAGTTTTTCCAGAGGGCGTGGTACTCCACCACCGACCCCACCCCTTGTCTTGTAGGTCAAAATGTGAATATGTCTATTAGTCCTGCCTCCCATCTGGTGTAGTGTGTGCGCGCCTGCTGCCCTGGCTGACCTTGGGTGAAGTGTTTGCCTTTTTTTTTTTTTAAATTTATTTTTGGCCCTGCTGGTTCTCTGTTGCTGCGAGGGCTGGCTCTGGTTGTGGCGCGCTGGGGCTACTCTCTAGCTGCGGTGCCCAGGCGTCTCACGCAGTGGCTTCTCTTGTTACAGAGCACAGGCTCTAAGGTACACGGGTTTCCCTAGTTGCGGCTCCTGGGCTCTGGAGTGTAGGCTCAGCAGCTGCGGTCCACGGGCTTAGTTGCTCCGCAGCATGTGGGGTCTTCCCAGAGGAGGGATCAAAGCCATGTCTGCTGCACCGGCAGGTGGATTCTTTACCACTGGACCACCAGGGAAGCTCGGCATTTGCCCGTTTCAAGCTCCCCGTCCTTCTTTATCTGTCACGTGACGGCTTTGGGCAAGGTGGCCCTGTCTCACAGAGGTTAACTTAGCTCTCAGGAGTAGGGACAAGAACTCAGCGTTGGAAGTGAACAGGTGTAGGCAGCTTTCAATTAGAAGTTCACACCCAGATCCTCACGGCTCCCTTGGGAAAGGTAGCTTCATCAAGTCTCCCAGACGACTAGACCACGCCGCCATTTCTGGATCCTTCCCTCTCTCTTCCAGATGCCAGTATGGACAGAATAGTTTATGATGCTTATCCCCGCCCACCACTTCCGAGACATTGAGCGGAAGCCGACGTACCTCCAGCCGGAGAAGTGCATTCCGCCTCCCCACCCCCGTCCCGCGGGAACCATGTGGTTCATCCGCGACGGCTGTGGCATCGCCTGTGCCATCGTCACCTGGTTCCTGGTCCTCTACGCGGAGTTCGTGGTCCTCTTCGTCATGCTGATTCCGTCCCGGGACTACGTGTACAGCGTCATCAACGGGCTTGTGTTCAACCTGCTGGCCTTCCTGGCCCTGGCTTCCCACTGCCGGGCCATGCTGACGGACCCCGTGAGTATGTCTGGGCTCGTTTTCACCAGCCCGCACTCTCCTCCTCTGGCCCGGGCATGGCCGCAGCCTGCATGTGCCCCCTGACCTTGGGAACGCAGAGAATAGGAGGGCCTGTTCTCTTTCCCACAGGGGTGGGAAACTCGGGCCCCTCCAAGGGGACCCCGTCTGTGCCGTGGCCTGTCTGGGTTGGTTGAACGATACTTTATATACGTGGGTGTCTGCATGAATGGAGCCTGCCGTGGGAGGAGCCTGGCCAGGGCAAGCCCAGCCTCTGGTTAGAAAGGCACGGTGAGGGCCCCAGGAGGCTGGGGCCGGATGATCCAAGCAGAAAGCACGCTGCCGCTTGGGTGGGGTTGGGGCCTCCTAGTGAAGACAGGACTGGCGCTAGGTGGAGATGAAATTAAAAATTAAAGCCCTACCCAGGCCCAGAAACCTGCATGGCAGTGGCCTTTACCTTGCTTGGACGAGGCTTATCTTTTCCTGAAAAGCTGGACAGGCCTGTTTCAGGCCATGACAGGCATCTCTCAGTGCATATCATGGGCAAAGCCACGGTTTTCTGCCCAAGGACTTAGCTAAATATACCAAGCTGTGCAAGTGGCTGTTGAGTGTCGCCTACCCTGGTATTAAATCCTCCGTTCCCGCTCATTACTGGGTATGGGAAAAGCAAGAGAGTGCATTATTTGATAAAGACCTCCTGTGGCTTAATTGTCTCAGTACGTGGGACGAGTGTGTTTAAATTAGGAAAGGGAAAGCACTCTGAATGGCAGTGGCCCCGGCCACGCAGATCTCGTTCCTCTGAGTCCCAGGGAAGGCACGGCCGAAATGCTGAGTCCTGAACTGGTTCACTTCTCGAAGAGCTCCACTTCCTGCTGGCTCGGGCTGGGGGGTGGGGGGTGGGGTTTCGGGGGTGGATCATTAATCCGTCCCTAGGGAAAGCTGTTTGCCCGGCTCGGTCACAAGTCAGTGCCCAGCTCGGTCACAAGTCTGCTCGCACATGCGCCTGTGGAGATGGCACACACTGGCAGGCAGGGGCCTGTTGACCGAGCGTTAGCACTGCTTGTGGGATTGTTGGAACACTTGTCACCTGAAGGAAACGAAGTATAAGGTTATAAGTGCCCCCAAACACAAGGGTACGAACGGTTTTCCCAGCAGCATCAACTTGACCGTACTGGAAGCAACTTACAGGCTCATTCACTGGTTTTCCCAGTGCCCTTGCTAAAGGGCACAAGACTAAAAGACGTTATTTGTCTCAGCTTATAATCCTGCTGTCTGCTGGGCCCCAGGCATGCTTTCTTCCCTCACGGTGCCCTGACAGGTGAGGTCCACCCTGTGTGATGAAGGCTGCGGCAGAAGGAAGCATGAGTAGGTGTGAAAGAAATCACCAGCTTAGGAAGGGGGGCTGCCTGGAGGAGGTGGCGCCCAGGCCAGCTCTGATCAGACCAGTGGACAGGGGCAGGGAAGGTGAGGTGGGGGGGCTGGGAAGACACTGTGAGCGTTCCAGGCTCAGGGAGCAGCGTGCACAGAGACACACGAGTGTTGGGGTGTGGTGGTCTGGAGTGAAGAGAACCCAGGAGGATGGATTTGGGTTGGTCACGTGGCCAGAGTGCCAAAGAAGTGGGGTAGGAGTGGGATAATGGGGGCCATCAAGAGGCACTGAGGATTTTAAACACAGGAGTGATGAGATCAGGTTGCCACTGTACAAGGATCCCCGGCAGCGGTGAGCGGGCACTGCAGGCTGGGGTCAAATGAATGCCAGTCCGTGTTGGGTGCCTACCATATTCAGGGTCCTGAGCAGTCAGTTCAGCTGTGAGCGAGGCAGACCGCGATCCCTGCCCTCCTGCCCACCTCCCAGCCTAGGGTGTCGGGCAGTGAAGAACAAGTGAAAGAACAAGGCAATTCCAGGGAGCGAAAAGGGCTTTTAAAGATCCTGGGGCTCTGGTGGGGACTTTTCTGGAGTGAACCAGACCGTTTGCAGGAAGGTGATCTGAGAAGGACCCCTGAGTCCTAAGTGACATGAAGCAGTGCTCGGGCAGCACCCTGCAGACAGAGGACAGGTACAGAGGCCCAGAGACAGGAGCGTGGTTGGCATGTTTGAGAAACAGGACTCACACCAGGCTGACCAGAGCGTGGTGGGTGGGGGTGAGAGGGGCTGGAAGAGGCAGGGAGGGCTGCGGAAGCCAGGCCGGGTAGGGCCTGGGGCCTCGTGAGAACCTTGGTGAGAAGCCATCCAAGAGGCCTGATGTGACCTGGTTTTGAAAAGGGTACCGCCTGGCCTGCGATGGGGGGACTGAGGTGCAGCCGGGAGAAGCAGGAAGGTGAGAGCTGTGCAGTGGGCCAGGCTGGACGTGGTGGTGGCTCAGACCAAGGTGGAAGCGGTGAGGTGGGGGGAGGAGAAGCTGCTGGGCTCCGAATATGTTTGAAGCCATCAGTGCTCAGGTTTGCCCGCACATTAGAATCCCCTTGGGCAGCTTCTGAAAAGTACTGGTGCCGTGGGCCCGCCCCCAGAGATTCTACTCTGATTGGTCTGGGGTGGGGCCCTGGGGTTGGTGCTTTAGAGCTCCCAGGTGTCCCTCCTATTCAGCCAGATCTGAGAACCACCAGAGTGGCAGGAGGCGTGAGGGATCAGGGAGGGTGCCTTCCAGAGTCTTGGCTGGAGCAGCTGGGAGATCTGCTGGTGCCGCTTGTTGGATGGGAGAGCCTGGGGAGATCAGATTTTGGAGGAGAAATCAAGGCTTCTGTTCCGGCCAAACTGCAGGTCTTTTATGTGGAAGCAGGGGCGCCAGATGGGCAGTAGGTAGCCAGGTCTGGGGCTGGTGGGGATTGGGGGTCAGAGCCTAGAGTGTGGAGGGAGGTTACTGGTTTCTATGAATAGAAGGTGTTGGATGTCAGGCGGGAGGGAGAGGAGGCTTCCGCCCTGGCACTCCTGCTGCCCTCACGTGTGTATGTTCTTTAACCCCTCCATGGTGCCCCCGCCAGATCTTCCTCAGCCTGGCCCCTGGCAGTCAGATGCAGGAGAGAATGAGCCTCACTGGCCTGTTGCTCGGCTTCCAACCCCAAACTCGTGAGAGCTGGAGTTGTCATATCCCAGATGCCACCCAGCTTCTCAGAGGTGTGTCTTGCCATTGGCTCCAAAGAAAACTGGGCAAACAAGCAATAAAGCCTCTGTCAAATAAATGCCCACAGCAGTAGGGGAGCCACTCAGAGCACGTCCTGCCAACCTGCCCTGTCTCAGGCTCCTCATGCGGCCTCCTGCCTGTCCCCGTCCCAGCAGGTGACATCTCATGCAAAACAGAGACAGGTGGGCTGCAGAGCCCCAGGACACCCCCGTGCCAGGTTCCAAGGGGCGGAGCTGGAAGCCCAGATCTCACCCTGAAAGCAGACACTAGGGGCGCCTTATTAACACTGCAGGCAGGGTCTGGTTTTAGAAAGACATCACTTCAGGATTCTAAGGAGTTTCCTGTAGGGCTGTAATGTTTTGTAGGTCAATTCATGCTGTGTATAATTTTTCAGAAAAGTTTATGCCCAGAGGTTATAAACAATGTATCATAATGTATACATTGTATATTGGTCAGAAAAACTTGTGTCCTAAGGCACAAACAGTGTATAACAGTATGCACTGTGTATCATTTTGGTTTGTTAGTATTACTAGTAAAAGAACACCCCTTCCCCCCCACCCCCCACCCCGGCGCGCGCCAAAAAAAAACCCCTCCTATAGTCTCCCACAGTTACTGGTACCACTTTGAGCTCTGATATTCTTATTCCAAATGTAGCATCAGAACAAGTCACAACCACTACAGCTTTCTGGACCATGTAGGCAGTCACTTACTCCAATGTAGTTGTAAACAGCTCCACGGAGAGCTTGAACAGAAAAGGGAAGAAAGGACGGACCTGGATGCGGAGCTCCTCTTTGAGCAGCGGGGTAAGAGGGCTGGGCCTGTGCGGAGGCAGAGCGGGCATGGAGGCGGAGCTCCCCTTTGAGCAGGGGTGAGAGGGTGCTGCCTGGAAGGGGCAGGGTGTGGGCACACACGGCAGACTGGTGTTTGAGTGATGTCCTCAGAGGAGCTCTCTGTGTTCCTAAAACACTTCAGACGTAGAGAGGTCCGGAGTGGCACCACTGGCCCAGAGGAGGCCGCCCCTTGAAGACAGCCGGGACTCCAGCTCTTACCTCGGCTCCTTCTCTCTCCCCGCCCCATCCCGATTTCACCACATGTCCTTTTCCTGTTATAAGTACTCATCCTGGGAATGCTGGAATCCTCAGGAATCCTGAAGGATTCCGTTTAAAATGTAGTTCTGGGTGGCTTCCCTGAGGGTCCAGTGGTTAAGAATCTGCCTGCCAATGCCGGGGACATGGGTTCGATCCCTGCTTGGAGAAGACCCCCACATGCCTCGAGGCAGCTAAGCCCGTGCACCACAGCTGCTGAGCCTGCACGCCATAGAGCCTGTGCGCTGCAGTAAGAGAAGCCACTGCAAGGAGAGGGCTTCCACTAGGAGAGGGTCCTAGTGGTAAAGAACCCGCCTGCCAATGCAGGAGACGCAAGAGATGCGGGTTAGATCCTTGGGTCAGGAAGGTTCCCAAGAGAAGCGCATGCCAACCCTCTCCAGTTTTGTTGCCTGGAGAATCCCCTGGACAGAGGAGCCTGGCGGGCCACAGTCCACGGGGTCGCACAGAGTCAGACACAACTGAAGTGACTTAGCACAGATGCACGCACACACTGCAGTGAGAAGCCCCACACTACAGCAAAGAGGAGCGCCTCCTCGCCACAGTTAGAGAAAGCACATGCGCAAAGACCCGGTGCAGCCCAAAAATAACAACAGCTTCAGGCCTGGGACAGTGTCTGTGTCCCGCAGATGCTTAAAGCTGAGAGCTGGTTTCTTTCCGTCCTGTCTTCTGGAAGCCCAAAGCCAGGTATACTGCACGATCACAGCTGTGGCAACCTTAGGATCAGTTGCCTTTTTTTTCCCCCTCCACTCTTTGGACCTAATTGTTTATTACCTCAAATCTGAGATTAGAGAACAAGAGGACTAGAAATCTGTTCGGTTTAACCACATCGTGAAGGGAAAGAAAAGTTGTCTGTCTGCTGCCGGTGCCCCTCCCTGCCTTTGGACCCCGCCCTGTGAACACCTGGTTATAAACAGGCCTCACGTGACTATCTGAGACCACCGCAGGCCTGCAACTGGAGTTTCAGCCGAGGAAACTGGAATAACGGGCCTCACTGCAGCGTGCAGTTGCTCGTCCCTTCTGGAGTCTCTCTCAGTGAGCTTAGTGAGTGTCTGCTCAGGCTCGTCCCTCGGCAGAATGATGTCAGGCCCATGGAAACACAGGGCGAGCAGCGCAGGGCCGCCCCGAGTGCCGTGAGGTGTGTGTGGGCGCTGAGTTCTGGACGCAAATAGAGAAGGGCCTCGTGCACTTGGCCCCCAGGCCCTGGCACTTTCCCTGGGTGGGTCAGGGACTTGCTCAGGGTTCGCTTGAGGAGGGTGCTACGTTCTCCCTTGTGCCTGGCAGCTTCTCATACCTGCCACTGAGTAATCCATCAACCCCAGCCAGAATATGTGTCTAGCTCCAGAGAGAAGAGGGTGACGAACTTAGGGGTTGCCCAGCCCCTGCCTTTCTGTGGAGGAGACAGGTGGCCTTGCAGCTCAGGCCAGGCTGGTCACCTCTTCTGGTAGGGGCAGAGCTCCTGCCCAGACCAGCCAGTGTGCAGGGGCTGTGATCCCGTGGCCCCTGAGACAGTGTACCAAGTCTTCGTACTTGTTGCCTGAAATGGAATGGGTGGTGCCTCTTGGTAACCTGTCTCCTCTGCTTTCCAAGTGTGTCCTTTTTATATCATCCTATTATCCTGGATACTAATTAAAGGAGGCCTTATCATCTGGGGTCTGTTTCAGTCTTAATGTTCGTGTAGTGAGACAGTTCTTAGCAGGGGAATGGTGTTATGGCATCAAGGCAATTCAAAGGTCTCTTCAATCAGTTAATAGAAATATCTAATAAATACATAAGTTGTTTTTTGATTGTTGTTCAGTTGCTCAGTCATGTCTGACTCTCTGCAACTCCATGGACTGCAGCATGCCAGGCATCCCTATCCTTCACCATGTCCCAGAGTTTGCTCAAACTCATATCCATTGAGTATGATACCATCCAGCCATCTCATCCTCTGTCACCACCTTCTCTTCCTGCCCTCAGTCTTTCTCAGCATCAGGGTCTTTTCCAATGAGTCAGTTCTTCACATCAGGTGCCCAAAGTATTGGAGCTTCAGCTTCAGCATCAGTCCTTCCAATGAATGTTCAGGGCTGATTTCCATTAGATTCTGGACATGGGTGTGAATCCTGCTTCTGCTACTTATTAGCCACGCAATCTCAGAAACTTGCTTAACTTTTCTGCCTTAGTTACCTCATCTATAATATGAGGAATATCGTAGTCTCTCCCTCATAGGTTTATTGTCAGAATTAATTGACAGTGTACAGCGAAGCCCTTGGAAGTGTACCTGGCATAGAAGCAATCAATAAATGTCTGTTACATCATCGCTATTAACTCGGCTTGGATTTATTGAAGACTTGCTCCCTGCTAGGCCCTGGGCAATTCACTGGGCTGCAGATTAAAGACATTGTCCCTGTCCTCCAGGAATTTACAGTCATGTAGAAGAGATCAGTGCATAGTTAAATGATAGGTGTTACGAGACAGTAGAAACTGTGGTAGCACAAAGCCCAGGTGGTGGCCCTGCTCGGGCATGGCCTGGGGCCGTTAGAAGGCAGAGGGTGTGGTCCAGGTTTGGTGCAGGCGCAGGGCCTCCCTTGTGGCTCAGGTGGTAAAGAATCTGTCTGCCAAATCAGGAGACGCAGGTTTGATCCCTGAATCCGGAAGATCCCCTGGAGAAGGAAATGGCAACCCACTCGTGTTCTTGCTTGGAGGATTCCATGGACAGAGCAGCCTAGTGGGCTGTAGTCCATGGGTCGCAAAGAGTCGGACACGACTGAGCATCTGACACACGAGCAGGAGGCAGGGACGAGCCTGAGAGACCGGAGGGAGGTGCTGGTGTGGGTCCCTGAGGGTGCAAGAGGGAGACTTGCAGAGCACAGAGCCCTGGGCTCGTCCAGGGGGTGGGGCTCTCAGGAGGGAGATGACACTGAAGGGGTGGTTCAGGGCTGGGTCTCAGTGACCTTACCTGGGCGCTGCCCAGGAGCCTGGACTCTGTACCACGTGAGGGCTCTGGGGATCCAGGGAAGGCTTTATTTAGGCAAAGGGAATAACATGATCAGATTCACATTTTAGAAAGTTGACTCTGGAAAACAGTTAGGGGGAGGCATAGAGGTGAGGCTGCCAGATGCGAGGGAGAGCCTGGAGGCAGGCAGACCTGGGGACTCTAGTATCTGGGATGCACGGTGATGGGGCTCAACTAAGGCCATGAGCATGGCGTGGAGGGGGGGATATTGGAGGCGGGGCATAATACGGGATCACGGTGACTCAGTGGAGTAGGTGGGAGTGTGGGGCGGAGGGTTAGAAGAATTGAGGATGACAAGTGGGCTTCTGCCCCCAGTGACCAGGCAGATGGGTGTCCCGTGGGCTGGGGCGGGGGGCTGAGGGGAGAATAGGAAGGAGAGTTTGGGGAGCAAGGGGTGGGGTCAGTTCTAGCAGGTTGAACTGGGAGGAGGGGAAGGGGTTGGATTATTTTGTCTGAATGCTTTTGAACAACCAGGTAAAAGATGTTCAGCTGCAAAAGAAGTCCGAGTTGGAGCTGGTGGCGGGGGAAGGTTGTCTGGGGAGTGCAGGGTGAACGGGGTTGAGGGCAGCTGGTGGAGCCCCGAGGAACACCCAGGTCCAGGATGGGCGGAGACCCCGAGGGTGTGCAGCAGCCGCAGGAGAGTGACAGGCGAGGGATCAGTAAGAGAGGGCGGAGGACCGACCTTGGGACTTGGCCACAGGGAGTTGCTCATTGACCTGGTGAGAGTGGTTCCCTGTTACTGAGGCAATAGGGGCCAGAGAGCATGAAACGGAGTCAGGGGTGAGCAGAGCACACGCAACCCCGGAGAAGCTTAGCTGTGATGGGGAGAGCCTGGAGGCTCCTCTAAGAGCTCAAAGAAGGGAAAGCCCCGAGGTAGATGGATGAGCCCCTGGGTGTCCAGGGATGGGGGTAGGGAGAGGAGGAGTCTGGAGGGGGTTACTTCAGCAGCCTCAGTGTCCTCTGACGTGGACAGGGAAGTGAGTAGGGGTCGAGGAAGGTACTGGAAGTTTGGGCTAGCCACTGAAGGGAATGGATGGTGGAGGCATATCATGCCTCCTGCCCCCAGATTCAAATGGATTCCACTGCAGGATGAAATGGGTTTTAGAAGTGTATGAGCATTTTTTATGGGTGTATTGATTTTTTAAAAAGTGTTTTAGCTTACCATGTGGGCTTCCCAGGTGGCATGAGTAGTAAAGAACCCACCTGCCAATGCAGGAGGTGTAAGAGACGTGGGTTCGATCCCTGGGTTGGGGAGATCCCCTGGAGGAGGCCAGAGCAACCCACTCCAGTATTCTTGCCTATGACATCCCATGAAACAGAGGAGCCTGGTGGGCTGTCGCCCACAGGGTGGCAAAGAGTCAGACACGACCGAAGCGACTTAGCACACACAGCTTACTGTGTACAAGGAGAAAAGACTGGAAGCCTGTACTCGAAAATGTTAGTAGTACTAATCTTTGGATGATAGAATCAGAAAATAAAACGGCTTTCCCCATTTTAATTTTCTCTTCTCTCTGCATTTTTAAAAGTCGTGAACAAGTATTACTTTGGAAATGAGGAAAAGATGAGTAAGTTTTGCTCTGCCGGGGTGTGGTGACGTGGAGCCTGGAGCCATCCCTGTGAGATATAAGTGGCGGGTGGATGTGGAGGGTGTTTCTCTTAGTGCAAGTGCAACAACCGTGCGACAACCGGCAGAAGTGTCTCGGCGGGCCTTCCAACTCAGTGTTGTCTTACCAAGAATCAAATGGAACAAACTTCCTTACCATGAACCAGTACCTTCTGGAATCTGTGGAGATGAGCCCAGAAGAGCCTGTTTGTTTGTTTGTTTTTAAAGAAGGACAGAGAGAGGGAGGAAGGACGGAACCCTCAGCTCAGGGACTGGTCGGGCTGTCTCTAGCTCTGCGAGGGGGGCTTCCTGGGTGGGTGGGGTCTCGCCTGGATGGGAGTGTGCCTCCAAGGAGATGTGTGCAAGAGGGAGTTCCACGGAAGGGAAACTTTTGGAAAAAAGGCTGTGCTCTTGAATCGATGTTTCTCTGGCTGGGATCTGGAATAGCAGGTGGTAATGAGACCAAAAGAGAGCTCCAGTTGCCCTTGGTGATGTAAAGCTCTTGTAGCCTTTATGGGGGGAGAGGGGTCTCCTGAGGTTTACAGCAGATTCTGGTGGCAGGGACCTTAAACACGGGACCTAGGGGAAAAACCAAAAGCAACTTCCATTTAGGAAAACCGCCCCATTGCCTCATCTCCTTGGGGAGACGATGTTCTTAGTGCTTTTCTCTCGTACACGTGACAACAGTGACTGCCAGATGCGGATTTTGGCTTCAGGATCCATGAAAGGTCATGTGGTTGCCCAAACTCAGTTGCTTTTTTACATTAAAGAGAATTTAAAAGACAGTCCTCTGGACTTTCCTGCAACCCTTCTTCCTGGGTCAGCGCCCTTCCCAGGCCCCTTTCAAAGTCCATCAGGGTGGTCTGGGCCCTGGTTTGCCTCTGAAGACTTCCAGACCCTGATGCTCCACTGGTGCCTTAAGGGGGATCCTCAGCTGTCTCAGGATGAGACACGTCACAGCACCTCGGTTACAAAATTCAGCAAAGCTGCTCATACTCCTCCTTTGGATAGCTCCTTCCTGAGTATCTATTTTTCCTGGTTTTTCAAATGAGTTTTTTTCCTTATTGTAGAAGCCACATGTTCATACTGGAATATTTAAGAAATATAGTTATAAGGTAATTAAAAGTTACTGTGATTTTACTACGAGATAACCATTAGTACTTGACACGCACATGTGTGTCTGTATTTGTGTAAGTGTGATTTTTACCAAAATGGGCTTGTAGTCTACTTGCTGTTTGAGAATCTCCTTTTCCCTTTAACAGTGTATCATAGATGTTTCCTGTGTCAATAACTGTGTACTTTGATGGCATATTTGATGTCAACTGTTGGTCGCTCATTCATGTCCAACTCTTTGTGACCCCATGGACTGTAGCCCACCAGGCTCCTCTGTCCATGGAATTCTCCAGGCAAGAATACTGGAGTGGGTTGCCATTGCTTTCTCCAGGGGCTATTCCCGACCCAGGGATCGAACCTGGGTCTCCTGGATTGCAGGTGGATTCTTTTACTGTCAGGGAAGTTCGCGCAACTCTGTCCTATATGACCTTGTATGTACCAGGTAGTCCTTGCCTACCAAAGTTTGTTTGCTTTTAAAATTTCTGTGATGGGTTCTTCTGATATCGGTTCTTCTGGTATCTGGTATCTGTATTTTGCAGACCAGATTTTTTTTACTTCTCTTTTGAACTTTTAGAAAAAATTATAATGAACTACTTGAGACAGTCAAAAGGGTATCAAGGATAATATGATGACCATTCATGTGTTTACCTCCCAGCTTTGTAAATTAAAAAAAAAAAATTACAAACGTTAGCCTCTCTATATGCCCCACCCTCACCCCACTTCATTCCACCCCTAGCCTCCCCACCACCACAGAGCTGATCATTTTCCTGGGTCACGTCTGGTTTTCAGCATCTTGGTGTGGAGAGCATGTTGAATATTTGAATATTTGTGGATTCCTAAGAACTAAACACAGATTACCAATCCATGACAATAGTCCTGGTGAAAAAGAAAATAACACTTGATTCAGTAACATTCAGAGATGTGAATTTTGACCTGGGTGAACTGGACTGTTTGATGTGATAATCCCCAGTGAACATTTGCAAGAACTGAAGCAGTCCCTGGGAAATCTAATGTAGGCCAAAATAGTAATTGATGAGTCAGATCCTCAGTGAAATATTTACTGATACATAGGAGAGGATGCATTCAGTGAAAACAGTTTTAGTAGAATGGAAATAGAAGGTCATCAGAAATGATGTAACTGTCCAGTGTGGACAATTATTCACTTTTCCTAGGGTAATTTTCCCAGGGTAAATTCTTATCATCGGTGTTGGCGTAACTCTGAACAGAATCCACATGTTGTTGGCATGAAGATGTCCTGTCCCCTTGCGTGGAGCTGCTACTTTCGAATGACGGCCACCTCCGTGGTATGTCACAACCGAGGGCACCCCTAGCCTGACCCCAACGTCTCTCTTCCTTACAGGGGGCAGTCCCCAAAGGAAATGCCACTAAAGAATTCATCGAGAGTTTACAGCTGAAGCCTGGGCAGGTGGTGTACAAATGTCCCAAGTGCTGCAGCATCAAGCCTGACCGAGCCCACCACTGCAGGTACGCTGTGCCGCCCGGGCCCCCTCCTCATCCCTGCCCCCCACCATAGCCCTCCACACTCCCCCCACGGGTGCCATCACCCACAGGACTTCTGAACATGCCCTGCTCTGGGCACGGAGTGACTGCTGCAACTCTCCCTCCCGCCTCCACAGGAGGGCAGGGATGGGAAAGGGTGTTGGGTTTGGGCCCAGGACACCTATTGCACGAGTCAGCTTTGCCATGCTGGCTGGAGGGCCCCACCCAGGCCCTCGCCCATCTCTGCTCCGTGTCCATGTCTGAAACTGAGCTGATTTCTGCCCTTCCTACCTCACGGCTTTATTACTGTATGAAGGGTGCTCGAGGTAAAGCTTTAGAAAGTCATTCTGGGCATGTCTAGTGCCTGACATCTTTGAGGGGCAGGTCCAGTTTCACAGAAATTGGAGATTTCACCTGCTTTCTTCCTGGCATTGAGGACCATGGAAGCTCATGGGAGTCCTCAGGATGGGCGGGTCATACTAACGTGGATGGCCACAGGGAAATGAAGGCGTTATCCTTGAAGGAAAAGAACAGCTTTTCTTAAAAACAAAACTTCTAGAGGTCTGACCATTGTAGAATTCAGCCAAAAAAGCCATTTCCCCATTTTATGTGCAGTGATTTTTCCTTTTTGATTTTCAGATTTCTTTGTTCTTTTGAGTCTCCTATGCTAAAAAAAAAAAAAACTTGTAGGTAAATATTGCGCTTCATCATGACAAGAGGACTTTAATGCTAAATTACAGAAATACAAGCCTGTCACTTGCTCCCATTCTCACATGAGTGTGTGTGGGGGCTGGAGAGGGGCTGCAGAGGAATGAACTGCCTCCCAGCGTCAGGAGGTATCGTCAGCCTGATGCTGTGGAAGCGTCTGGGCTTTGTGAGAGGTCCGAGTGGCTGAAAGGTGTCTTTTCTGTGTGGGCTGTGCTGCCCACCTCTCAGAGGAAGGCGGTCAGTCTCCACAGCCGGGTGCCGGGGTTGGCTCCCGACAGCTGCTGTGTCCTGGGCACCTCAGCCCACCCCATTTCATCATCGTCGTTCCCATGGTCAGCCCCAGAGATGGCTTCGCCATAGCACCGACTCTCCCTGGATGAGGAATTAAGGCTGTCTGTCTTTCCGTCTGTCTGAGAGAGCGAGCTGAAGCCCTCCACAGCTACTTGCTGCTTCTCAAGGGTAAGGGCCAAGGAGCGTGGGCAGAGGCCACGGGAATTGCCGTCTTCCATGGGGTCTTCTGTCCCTGGGTCAGCTTGTTTCTGAGATCTGTATTAGAAACTAATTCAAAGAGGGAGGCACCCAGCTAGCCTTCCCCCCGAGGCTTGGGAAGCCAGCTGCCTCCACCTCCCGGGTGCCGTGATTGCTCAGGGCATCCCGGTGTGGTGGAGCGATGCTCTGGTCAGCACTGGAATGGCAGTGCTGTCCCGGTCATACCGGGGACCATCTCTCAGAGCCTCAGCTCTCTCCTTTATAGAAAGGGTTGTTCCTCCTAGCTCGTGAGGATTCAGTATGAATGTCTGTTAGTGGAGGAATGTGTGAGCGCTGGGGAGGTGCTGGGTTTACACAGGCTGGGCCAGACACAGGGAAGGGTGAGCTTTGTAGAAAGCACTCGGCGACCACAGTGGTCCTCTTCCCTTTCCTCCCCACCGCCAGGCATTTCCTCACCGCCTCCTCCTCACTTCCTCCCTTCACAGGATGATCCGAGGGAGGTATTCTTGAGTGCTAGTAAACAAATCGGCCTTGGCCAAACAAAAGCCGCGGACTCAGATAAACTCAAACGCAGAGGAACTCGAGTGATGCTGCCTGTGCGTGGCCTGCTCCTGTCTCGGGAAACGTGTGCTGCCAGCCAGTCCTTGGTGATGGCTCGCGGTGGCCTGGGCCATCTAGGCACCCGTGGTTTCGGGTGAGCAGAGTCCCCAGCACACCAGACAGAGCTGGGTTTGTGGCTGGTGGAGCCGAGGGCCCTGTTGCCCTGCTGGAGAGAGTGGGCATCAGTCCTCCTGCTCAGGTGAAGGGGCCACTGTTTGTGCCCAGCTCTCTGCTTCCTCTCCTCCCAGAAGAGTGTGTGGAATTTAAAACTATCTCTTAAAAAAAATTAAAAAAAAAAAATAAATAAAACCATCTCTTTGCCCTCAGCTCTGATGGGTACCATGCATATTCCCTCACATTGACTTGTTAGGTGTTCCTTCCAGCCTGGTGGTCTGTGAGTGGGTCTTCCTTCCAGCCAGGCTGCTTTCTTCTTGACGTCAAGGACCACAGAAGCATGTGGAAGTCCTCGGGGTGGGCAGCTCATGCTGACATGGATGGTCAGGGCATTAGGTAATGTGTTAGGTTCTTTTTGCACAAGGAGATGGAGATGTCTGACCTCAGCGAAACCTCATATTCCTCCCCTCCTCCCAACACGCACACGCACACGGAAACACACACAGGCTGAGACCGCCGCGGGCTGCTTAGGCCCCTGCCAGCTTGTTTGTCTTTCTCGTGCCCTGTTTGAACACTTGTTGTTATTGTTGTTTAGTCACTTAGTCGTGTCCGACTTTTTTCTACCCCGTGGATTTTAGCCCACCAGGCTCCTCTGTCCAGGGAATTCTCTATGCAAGAATACGGGAGTGGGTAGCCATGCCCTTCTCCAGGGGATCTTCCCAACCCAGGGATCGAACCCTGGTCTCCTGCTCGGCAGGCAGATTGTTTACATCTGAGCCACCAGGGAAGCCCATCTGGGCGCAGCCTTACCCCAAATTGTTTCTCCGCTGAGACCAGAATGCTGGAGATGTCTTTTTTGCTTATAATTTTAATTACAGTGAATGAGGTGTGAGATGAAAGCCTATATGCAGAGCATGGTCCCCTTGGGACCTACTAGCTGTGTTCCTTTCTCTTTCTGTGCTGTGATGTCCCCGCCTGAGGCGGTGGAACCTGTCTCCTCATCTGTAGTGTCAGAGCCTTCACTCTGCTGACCCTTGGTAAGCTAACCCCAGGCTTGGCTCTGGGCTATAGTGGTAGAGGGGAGACGGCCCTGACCCAGGAGCTTACCGCCCAGGCCGGACAGATACAGCTTGATGGGTGCCGCTGTAGGGAGGGCAGGCAGAAGCCCTCAGCCTCTTCTTGGAGCCTGAGAGCCAAGGAAGGGCCCTTGTGTCTCCCTGGAGAAGGAGGCACGAGCCCCAGGAAACCTGAATTCATGGGATCCGGTGAGCTTGTCGGGCTCTTTAAGGCTTTCCAGGAAAGTGCTTTGGGGATGGATACTGGTAGGGAACCTAGAGGAAGAGGGGAGAAGCCCCCTCCCTCATCTGATACCAGGAGGGACCTGGGGGGACGCTGAATTCAGGAGCACCCAAAATAACCTCCAGGGAGGACCCTTGGTCCTTTCGGTGACTGCCATAGCGGGCTTAGGACGTGTCTGTGCCTGCAGCATTTCGCACGAGAGCCACTAAAGCTGGCGCAGGAGAGGAGCTAGGGGAGGTGTGTTTCACCAGGAGGTGAGCGTGGAGAGAGGACCCTCTGGGAGCCCGTGTGGCCACTGTGTCGGGGGGAAGGGACACAGTGAGCCTCCTGCCCGCTGGGGACTGGGCAGAATGCTGGCTCTGGGCTATAAGTTCCCAGTCAGTGGGATGTCAGGGGCTGTGGAAGGCCCACAGTTTTTCCTCCTCTCCCTGATGGCTGGTGCCAGAGATGAAGTAGCCAGGCAGGTAAGGGCGGTCTCCCCCGGGGCCTGGAGCATCCTTCACCTGGCGCCCTGCAGACCTACCCCAGGCCTTGCCCCTGGCGCTCTCCCAGCCCCAGTCCCAGAGCCGCTCAGGCCGGGCATTCTTGAGCTGCGTCTGTCGGCCTCTGAAGAGAGGCCTCCAAGCCTCCGCGTGGATGGACCTCCCTGTCCACGTGCGCCACCACTCGACCCGGGAGCCCCACTTCTGAACAAGTCTGTAAGCCGGAGGGGGAGGCAGTGTCTTGGCCTGTCCTGTCTCTGCAAATAGGAAAGAGACTCAGACCGACACTCTGGACAAAGTTTGCAGCTCTCGGTTGGCTATACTCCTGCCTGCTCCCGGAAGGACGAGCTGTGTTCTGATTTGATTGCCCAGAGAGACTCACCCATTGTGAAACCCGTCTTCCCAGATTCACACTTGGCCTCTTCACGGAGGCTGGGAGGGGAGAGCAAAGGACAGATTCGCTTAGCCTCTGACAGCTCTCAGAGGATGCCAGGTGCTTTGGCACTTCTCTGCTGCTGAGCACACACTGTCTTGGAGCACCCACCTTAAATCCCTTTTACAAAATAGTGTGAGTGGAAGAGAAGCTGCTCGAGAGCCTAGAGCAGGGAGGTGGTCACCCTCAGGGGTTCCCTTGATGGGGTGGGGGTTAAGAAACCCCAGAGCTGAGGAAGGACGTGGAAGAGATGGTCTACAGGGCTGGTTCCACGGTGGAATGTGTTGGATGAGGCCCAGGATGCAGGGAGCTTTGCTGCCTGCTCGTCGGGATTTGCGAAATTGTACACTGGGAACAAGGAAAGCCTACTCATTCATTCATTCATCCAAATTGGTGACACAGAGAGAGGTTGACCAGATGGTGCTGCTGGCACCTGGCCTTCGGTTTATTGCCCTCCCTGTCCCTTTCATGCATCCTTTTCTTACCCTGCCTTTCTGGCTCCCAAGGAGACTCTGGCGCTGGGCTAGCATCTCTGAAATGTGCTCATTTCCCATAGGCCTGTGTTATCAAGAGCCTCTGAAGCTGTGGAAAGAACGAGGGTGGAGACCATGACGCTCGCGCTGGTCTGAGCCAGTATCTCTCCTCACTTTCTCTTATACGTGTCCTCTGGGGCGGGGGGCCGGCAGGGGGAGGTCTGCCTTGCCAGCAGAGCTCATGCCGGGCTTAGGAAAGGCCACGCCTCCCCCTTCGGAGTGGTCTGGGCTTCCTGACCTGTAATCTGGGAACAGCTCTCCTGCAGCCCCCCGCCCACTTCAGTAAGAACCTAAGATAAAGTTGGTTATGGAAACTAGTGGAAATAAACGCTGGTGTGAACTCAGGGCCTTTCATAAATATATACAACAAGCTTGTATTTACAGTATTTTAAACTGTTTTGAACATGTAATGCCCCCAAGATAAATTGTTATGGAGCCTATTTTAATGAATTGAAAAAGAAACTGTTCTCAATGAGTCCATCTTGTTGGCAGATGGCTCTTCCTGAACTTGAGCTTTGGGAATAGCTGCTTTCGAGCCCCTATTTAAGCTTTGTGCTCTTGTTTCAGATTGTTACTTGTGTCGTCCAGAAGGGAATGGGGAGGGCATTTTTTTTTTAAATCAAATATCATAGCTTCAAATAGTCCCAAGCCAAAAACTATCCCAGCAACAAGTTAATAACTGTTTGCAAATTAGTGGGACTTCTGGTCAACACTTAAGCTCAGATGACTCTTCTGCTATTTTCGGCTAAGTGGATATTATCTTAGAGCTGAAAGGTCCTTAGAGGGGGACTTCCTGCAGCCCCGTGACACGCAGTTCTTGACCCCACTCTGAACTCTTCAAGTGCTCACTTTCTGTCTCTTTGTCTCTCTCTATTTCGTCAGCCACTCTGGCAAGTCCCATCAGGCCCGCCCTTAGGGTTTTTGGCCTTTGGGGGAAGTGAGGAGTAGCTCTATCCCATCTCATCCTGACAAGCTTTCAAAACTGCCTCTTTTTTCTGTCCCCTCAGTAAACCAGAATCTCAGCCCACTCTTCCCTCAGGAGAGCCGTGTCCTTCTCAGTTGAGTCAGTTCCAGCCTTTTTCTCTGTGAAACAAGATAAGAGGCCTCGGTGGTCACCACCTGTCCCCCTGTCTGGAATGACTGTGACCTTGGGGGTCCTGTCCCTTCCAGGCCCTTCCAGCACACACGCAGCGAAACACTGGGCCGCTGAGGAGGAGTGGTGCTGGAGCGTGGGTTCTGAGTCCTCCTGGCCCTCCCGCCTCCGTGGGGGCCCCCCTCAAGGTCTGCCTTGCGGCTCTTTCAGCGTCTGCAAGCGGTGCATTCGGAAAATGGACCACCACTGTCCCTGGGTCAATAACTGTGTCGGCGAGAACAACCAGAAGTACTTCGTCCTGTTTACAGTAAGTCAGCTTCCGAATGCCGTCCCCACCCTGCGGGGAGCACTCGCCGTTTGCCTTGCTGCTGGCAGGACGGTGCCTGGCCATGCAGACCTCTGCCTTTCTGCCAGAGCTCTCCTTGGTTCCACACGGGCCCACTCCCATGCCCTTCCCTCGAGCATCTAGAAAACTGCTTCCAGCTGATTAGCTCTAAGCAAAGGGCCGTGTTCTGGGCTCCCAGGCCTGGTGTCGAGCTCAGTAGCCAAGAAGGCGGCCACCCTCCCTCAGCTGCAGGTAGGTCGAGGGCTGGAGGGACCACAGGCAGTCAGTGCCCTGACCCTTCAAGCGAGAAGAGGCAGCGGGCCCGGAGCCCCCAGGACAGCCCGAGCCCCACTGCCCCCAGGGAATGGCCGCGCACCTCAGACCTAGGGGCGGGGGCTGGCTGGGGGGAATCACCAGGTGGCTCTCCGGCCCCTCCCTGCCCAGCCCTCAGCCTGAGCATTCCTGAGTGGGAGGTTGCAAGCACCCCGTCCCGGGCGCCCACACGGCCAGGCGGTTTTCACAGCAATGGCGTCTGCCCTGCTTTCCTGTTGCAGATGTACATAGCTCTCATTTCCTTGCACGCCCTCATCATGGTGGGATTCCACTTCCTGCACTGCTTTGAAGAAGACTGGACAAGTGAGTATATGCCAGGGCTTCCCTCCCTGCTCCAGGAGGGGCGCGTGACCGGAGTGGGGGCGGGCTCTCTGTCTCTGTCCTGGTGCCAGGGGCTGACCTCATTTTATTAGATCTCCTGCAAGCCTATGGACTGACCAGGGAAGAAACAGCAGAGGCCCGAATATCTCTTCATGAAATAAAGCAGCCCCTTAAAGTCAGTTCCACAGGTAAAGTCGTGAGTTGGACAGACCCTCCTGGGTCTGAGCGGGCCCAGGAAAAATGTAGGCCCCAGCGGGGAAGCGCATCCCAGGAGCAGAGCCGTGCCTTTAAGTGAGGAGCTTTAATTGAAGGTCATTGCATCCCAACCTTGCAGAAATCCATTTTTAACTTTCTGGCTAGGACATGGGTGGGGTTTTTGTTCATTTGGGTGTTTTTGTGTGCGATAATTTTTTTAGCTGCTTAATCACCAATGTATGTTAAGATGGTAGACAAATTCTTCCTGCTTTTGAAGTATCTCGTTTAAAGATGCAAATGCTGAGGAGGGAACTCCAATCACAAGACTGCATAAATCCTGAGGGGAAAAATATAGATGCTGAACGTATAATTAAAATTTGAAATTTTTTAAGAAGAATAAAAATGAGATATAAGAAAAGAATTTTTAATATAGTAGTCCCCGCTTATCTGCAGGAGGCATGTTCCAGGACGCTCTGTGGATGCCTGACACCTCAAATAGTACAGAACCCTACATATACAGCGTTTGCTGTTTTTTTTTTGTTGTTTTTTGTTTTTTTAAATATGGATGTACCTATGATAGGGGCTTCCTGGGTAGCTCAGCTGGTAAAGAATCTGCCTGCAATGCAAGAGAGCCCAATTCGATTCCTGGGTCAGGAAGTTCCCTTGGAGAAGGGATAGACTACCCACTCCAGTATTCTTGGGTTTCTCTGGTGGCTCAGTTGGTAAAGAATCTGCCTGTAATGCAGAGACCTGGATTTGATCCCTGGGTTGGGAGGATCCCCTGGAGGGGGGGTGGGGGGCATGGCAACCAACTCCAGTATTCTTGCCTAGAGAATCCCCATGGACAGAGAAGTCCGGCGGTCTATGGTCCATGGGGTCACAAAGAGTCGGACATGATTGAGCGACTAAGCACAGCACAGCATACCTATGGTAAAGTTTAATTTATGAATCAGGCACATTAAGAGAGTATCTGAACGGCCAGCATCACTACTCTTGCACTTTGGAGCTGTTGTTAAGTAGCATAAGAGTTACTTGAACATAGGCACTCTGATACTGTGGCAGTCGACTTGGTCACCGAAATGATTGGTAGCATATGTAGCATGAACATGCTGGACAAAGGGATGGTTCACATCTCATGTGGACAGAGCCAGGTATGAGATTTCATCATGCTTCTCAGGGGAGTTTGCGCTTTAAAACTTATTATTTCTGGAATTTTCCAGTTAATATTTTTGCACCAAGGCTGACTGCAGGTAACCGAAACTGCAGAAAGCAAAACCACGGATAAGGGAGAGACTGCTGTAGCTGCTGGAGGAATGAGGAGGCTGCCTGCCGGGCTCCTCCTTTCACACGCAGTCTGTGAGACAAACACCTCGAGCAGAAACATGGTATTTCCACCCTTTTACCATTGATTGGTCCCCTTCTTCATGTCATCATTTTTTATGAGTTTTGCTCTTCCTGCATGTACTGACTTCTTAGGTATCTTTAGTTCCTGACCAGATATTAAGAGATTTTTCTAGCCTCTGTTCCTAGCTTGCATCTGCCCCCTTCTGTCTTTCTGGTCCACCTGGCTTGACCTCATCTAGGGGAAGAAAAATCCCATGGGTACTGGTCACCTCAGGCTGCTGCAACAAGATGCCATAGACTGGGAGGCTTAAGTATTTATTTCTCACAGTTCAAGAGTCTGGAAAGTCCAAGATCAAGGTACCAGTCAATTCCATCCCTTACGAGGACCCTTTTCCCAGCTTCAAATGGCCCTATCCTCATGTGTCCTCACCCAGCAGAGAGAGAGAAAAGCAAGCTCTCTGGTATTTCTTCATAAGAGGTCATGAGGGTGGGGCCCTCGCAGTAGAATTCGTGCCCTTAAGAAGAGACGTGCGCAGTGCTGAGAGCACTGAGGGCCACTGTTGGGGCAATGGAGTTGGCTGGGACCATTGCTTCCGTGTTCCCACTTAGTGCACAGGAGACTGTCAGCGGGGCCTTATCTCAACCTTGTAACAAGCCTGCAGGGTAGGAGAGATACTCCCCCCTTTGCAGATGACAAAAGTCGGTGTTTACAGAGGTTGAGCAAGTTACCCTGTCACATGGCTAAGAAGAGGGCCTGTGATTCAGGCCTTAGTCCTGAGTGGGCTTTTCCTACCCTGTCTGGAAGACTCCACCACCCAGGGTCTTACCTGCATGCTCTGGATTGTCTGTGGTCAATCCAGATGGAGTGGATTTCCTCCAGCAGGGGATTTCCTGATGGAGGTGGCTTGAGGCCCCCAGTTCCTCTGGTCTCAGAGCAGAGGAGGTGCTGGACAGTCCCCAGAGTACAGTTAATACCATCTCTGCTCAGTTAATACCATCTCTGCTCAGCCCTGGATCAATGGGGCATCCAGCTCATGTAAGAGGAATCCCCCAGGATGAGGGCATCTTGAACTGATGTTCAGAGAAGGGTAAGGAGGCAGTTCCACCTTCCCTCGATCTGCTTCCCACCTCCCCAGACTCCACTTGCAGTTCCATGGCCAGCCCATGAGAACGGTGCTTGCAGCTGTGGCAGGATGGTGGCCAGGCCACCACTCTAGGGCAGCTATAGGGGATCAGGAAGCACGGCACCCCTGTCTGGGAGCAGCATCAACTTGCTCATGCTGGGCCAAGGTGGAGTGGGGCAGAATTCCCCTCGCGAACCCTCGACCGTTCCACAGTACAGAAAGAAAACTAAAGCTCAGAATGCCCCAACCTCTCGCCCAGATTCTTTTGTCGTCAGGCATTGCTCCAAGGCTGATGGCCAACACCAAGCCGAACAGAAAGTCCCTGCCCTCCTGGAGCCTGGGGGTTGAGTAGGCAGGGCAGACATCAGACAAGGGCAGACAGAAGCAGGCAACTCCCAACACGTGGCCTGCGATGGGGTGTTAGTGCGAGCTCATGGTGTTGGAGGCTGGTGCGGGGCCTGGAGGCCAGCGAGGAGCCCGGTCCTGTGGGGCCAGAGGCAGAGTGGAGCCCCGAGCCCCACGTGTCCATTCTCTTGCAGAGTGCAGCTCCTTCTCGCCGCCCACCACGGTGATCCTCCTCATCTTGCTCTGCTTCGAGGGGCTGCTCTTCCTCATTTTCACATCTGTCATGTTCGGGACCCAGGTGCACTCCATCTGCACGGATGAGACGGTGAGCACGGGGGCAGCCTGCCACCACTCCCTCCACGGCTGGGGCTTGGGGGCGGGGGGCTGCCTGCAGGTCAGACCTGGGAGCCCAGTGGCCAGGCCGCGGGTGTGCAGGGCCCATTCCTCCCTTTGCAGTGGCCTGTGGTCTTCTTCCTCTGGCACTCAGGTCACACAGGTATGGGGCCCAACAGCCTCTCTGTTACGAGCCCCCCCAGCCTCCCGTGATGGTTCAGTCTTGTCCACGGCTCTGTGTCACTCTACAAGGCACTGGGGTGCCCTTCCTGTCTAGCGGCCATGGGCCTGGAGATGGGTGATGGACAAAGGGTGCCCTGACCTGCATGGCACAGGCAGGGTCAGCTTCCCAGTGAAAGCGTCTTTATGATCCGATCCTGAGAGTGGGGTCAGGAGACAGCCCAGTGGGGGCCCCCAGAGCAGTGGGCGCAAGGCTGGTTCTGGTCCCCGTCTGCGGCCTCCCGCCTGCCCCACCTTCCTCCCTGTTCACAACTCCTTCTCTGGGAGTTTCGAAACTGCTGGAGCCCACACCCCTGGCACCACTGCTGCCACCTCTAAACCCTCCTAAGGTGTCCAGAAGCCACCTGGTGACCAGTCCATGGCTGTGATGTGGGCATTTCTTCCCTCTTTGGCATTGGGGTCTCAGAGAGGGGCCCTGGGTGGAAGGGGCAGCCCTGCGCTCTATGGGGACGTCGTGAGTCCATCCTCAACAGTCACCTCGGGTCTTCGGGGGGACGTTGGCCGGTTGGGTAGTCAGCCTTAGCTGGAGGCTCACAGGAAGACTCAGCCTTTACTGCTGCTGCGGCCCCACCCCTGAGGGTGTGGAGACTCAGCATGCAGAGGAGGATGGTGTGCCGGCTGCCAAGGCACCATCATTGGGATCTGGGGCAGTTCCCGGTGGCTTAGAAGGTTACGTGCCTCTCAGCACCTTTTTTTCTTTTATAACTATTAGTACCATTATAAAAGAGTGTCTATAAAAATAGTAGCCGATGAGGTTCATCCAGCCGTGTGTCTGTGCACCGCACAGACCAGCTTCTGTGTGTGAGACCTGCAGGGAACCCAGAGGTGACCATCTGGCCCCAACAGCTGTCAGGACGCCACTGGGCCACACAGGCTGTGGCCTAGGGGGTCAGAAGGCAAATCATGGCCCTGGTCCTAGTCGTTCTTACCCCTCAAGGCCGTTCCTAAAGGGAGCCGTGCTGAAAGGAAGGGAGAGAGGAGTCGAGGGCCTGCCGCGCGTGGGCAAGGGCGTCCCGCCCTTGACCAGTATGGTGTGGTCCCAGGGCCCTAGGCTGTGAACAGAGTTAGACTGGGCTGTCCCCTCGGGCCCGCCCCGTTCTCCACTGCACAGAGGCCACCAGATAGACCCCCGGTCGGGCTCCCGCCAAGCTGCTTCCGCCTTGTCCTCCAGCTGCTCACCAGTTCCTTTCGGAGAAGGAGACAGGAAGGGACTGACCTGCTCCCCCAGCTTGTTTTTCCTGCGAGACTTGGCTGGGGGTGGTGTGGGCTCCATGACAACTGCTGAGCCTGCCTCGGGTCACACTTGTCCCCAAAGGAGCCCAGGAAGGCCTTGGCCACGGCCGCGGCCGAGGCTGAGCGGTCTGCCAGTGCGGCCCCTCTAACCTGTACTAATCCCTCTCCTTCCTCCTCTGTGCTCTTCCTCCTGTTCACCTCCTCCGCTGCACCTGGCCAGCCCCCCTACGCCGGGTGCTCCTTGGCCTCCCCGGCTTTCGGGACAGACCGCGCCAGAGCAGTCGTTTCACTTGGTCCTTTTTTTTGTCTGCAAAGTGGTCATAGCAGCTTCAGAGTTCCCACGAACCGATCCTTGGCTCTCACGAGCTCAAGTTCCCCACAAGATGAGGCTCCCTGCACCCCAGCCTTCAGAGTGCTCCCACACACAGCTCGGCCCTGGGCCCAAACTCCCCGGCCAGGATTCATTTAATACAACACCGGATTGCGTGACTAGGAGCAGCGGCTTCAGGGCCTGCTGACTTTCTTATGTGTCCCTTCCTGCCTGGAGGGACTTACACAGACGTGCCTGTGTGCCCACCCAAAAGAAAAATGATGATTCCTTTTTGTCTTTAGCACTTTTTATGAGAGAAAGAGAAGAAAAAAAAAATGTACTATGTAGATAAGCTTCATGGCTTTAAAAAGGAAGCATTTACTCCATTCACCTCAAGCTAATGGATTTTTCTCCCCCAAAAACCACAGCAGTAAAGTGCTTGACTGAAAGTATGATTGTTCTTGTTTTCAGGGAATAGAACAATTGAAAAAGGAAGAGAGAAGATGGGCTAAAAAAACAAAATGGATGAACATGAAAGCCGTTTTTGGCCACCCCTTCTCTCTAGGCTGGGCCAGCCCCTTTGCCACGCCAGACCAAGGGAAGGCAGACCCGTACCAGTATGTGGTCTGAAGGACCCTGAGCAGCATTGCCACTCAGACACAAACCACATCCCAGCACTACCGTCCGATCCGTTCTCATGAATGTCTAAACCGAAAAAAGCAACACAACTACTCTGAAACTTTTTTTTTTAATGCCTCAAGTTAAATGGCTGAACATTGCAGAGAAAAAAAAAAAAAAGTCCCCATGGTTTTTATTTTTGAAAAGATCATCCCTTCTATTTTTCGGTGACCGAAGCTGCTTTCCTTTTTTTCCTATTTAAAATCACTTCTCTGGCCTCTGGTTTCCTCTCTGCTGTCTGTCTGGCATGACTAACGTGGAGGCCACTGTCTCCAGGCCACGCCCCCTTGTACTAATTGAGTCGTGACGCTTGTGCGTGGACGGACTGGCCCGGACGCCTGGTGGGGGACCCATAGGAGAGAGTGAAGAGGGCCCGTGACCTCCCACTGCCCAGGAGGCAGTGGCAGGTGCCTGGATGGGACTTAAAACCTCGCTGAAGTTGGATGCTCACCCCTTGTGGCCTGGGAGATCAGGGCTGGAGCCCTAAGAAGGGTCCTTGACCACAGCAGCCTCGTGCCCTGTGTGAACACGATTTGCCTCTGAATTCACAAAATCAATTGCCTGCCTTGTACTTTTTGGGCTCTGGGTGCGTAGAATGATTTTGGGGGTGGGGGGGTTGAGATGAAAGGGGTCTTATTTGTATTCCGAATCACTGGTTATATTCCAACTGATCATTTGGAAGAATGTGAAGGAAAGAAGTTTTTCCAGTTCAAAATGCCTTACACAATCACGAGAAGAAGAAAATGACGCAGCTTCAGGCGAGCTACGTTTCCTTTATTCCCTCTGCTTCCCATCTGAGCGTCCCACCTCCCTCCCTCTCCTAGCGCCATGTCCGTTCAGCAGTGTTACTGCCAAGCGAACCAGCCGCAGCCCCACAGTCAACCCGCTCCTTCCTCATTTTTGTAGATCTCCGCAGTGGGTTTACTTTCGGATGTTTTAGACCCATAAATGTGCACGTCTCCATGTCTTGTCTGTATTTTAACCTGGGAGGCCGTGGATCTGCGTGGGCTGCCCGTGATGCAAAGGCACCATTGCCAAGTTGAGAGATGCCCACCCGTCCAGTGGAACCGGCAGATTCCTAAGCCTGTGGCACCGAGACTGACTAGTGTTTCCATTTGCACACTTGTGCGTTGAGTCTAATTTGAAGGAGGGAAGGCCTGAAGACCGTGAGGGGAGGTGAGGGGACGGGAAACGCGCATCAAACGTGGAAGTCACAGAAATTTGATTGCCGACCGTCTCACACGGGGAATTGTTTTTAAATAATCACCACAAACCTTTCTTTTTTTTTTTTTTAAATCTGCTTGGGGTGGGTTTTGGGGTGAGGTTCATGAAATCAGCCCGGGGTGGGGAGAGATTTCGTCTAGCTGTGTGATCTTTCAGAAAAGTAAGTGGAACATGCTGCCTCTTTTCAATTCTGTCAGTGCTTCCACATGGAAACCAAACGCAATAAAATTTTTCCAAAACCTGTTCTGGCTGAGCCCCCTGTCTCTCACGGAGTCACCCCTTGGGTAGAGCTGATGGTCCAGTCAACATGAATGTGCTCTTTGGGCGTTTCATTCATCGCTTTTAAAGGGCATTTGTGCATGCTCCCTTTTGCGTCATCGCCTCTAAAGGATGTTTACAGCCCTCTTCCGGACGAGCTGGCCCCACCGGGCCTCTCTCCTCTGGCTCTTTCTGCAGCCTGAGTCCCTTCCCTAGTGCTTGTGGATTCCCAGTTGGAACAGAAAAAAAACTCAGCAGGTCTGCAAAATTTGCTTCTCCAGTTGGGCCTGGGAGAGAGACCTTTTTTCCCTCTGCCCACCCAGCAAAAAGCAAAGTGAAGCCAGAGGAAATGACTGGAAACTTCACACACACCGTGGGGTGTGGCTTTGAGGTGCTTTCCACCACCCCTCAGATGTTTAAGCGAAGAACCGTTTTCTTGGCAATCTCTTCTGAGGCAGTTAGACTTGACCTGCCTCTGCTGTGCTGCTTATGCTGTAGTCGAGCCTGTGTTTGGGCTTTTTCCTCTCAGTGCTGTTTTTAAATCTAGTCCCTAGCATTTGTTCCCTGCGTGGTTCCCCCACCACACCAACCCCACCCCTTACGCTGATGAAAGAAATGTGGTTGTTGAATGACCCCAGAGCATTTTAGAAAGCCCTCACTCTGCTGTGTTCCCTCAAGGATCTATCCCTGGGGGGAGAGGGTGCTTTTGCTATGTTTCCTTTTGCCAGGGAAGAGAGAGTAGGACTCAGGGAATATTGTCAAGTATTTGAAGGCCTCAAAATACCCCATCTTCAAGGGCATTTTTTTTTTTTAATGAATCACGTTGGTTCTTCTCCCCATGGAATTTCTAAGGAATACAGTAGATCATGCTAAAGATACATTGAATTTTGTTTTCAAGTCCTCAAAATAGAAACTCATGATTTACACCTGAGCGTACCACCTATATCTTTCCCAGAGAGTCTCCTTCTGACATCCAGTGTGGTTCTGTCTCTGGGTTTTTACAAGCCCTTTGGCTGAAAGAATGAATGTTCCCCTGGTTTTCAAGCCAGATTGAAGAGCTGCACTCAGGACATAGGAAATATCCCCAAACTCCCTGTGTTCTTCCTATTTTATCTTGTTGAGATGGAGAATGTTTTGCCAGGAACCCAGGGAGTGGAGGCTTCCCAGGTGGCTCAGCGGTACAGAATCTACCTGCCAGTGCAGAAGACTCAAGAGACACAGGTTTAATCCCTGGGTCAGGAAGACCCCCTGGAGAAGGGCATGGCAACCCATTCCAGTATTCTTGCCTGGGAAATCCCATGGACAGAGGAGCCTGGCGGGCTACAGTCCTTGGGGTCGGATACGACTTAGTGACCAAGCAGCAGCAGCCAGCAATGAGGAATGTGGCTGTTCTCTGCAGCAGTGGTTGAGCTTCTGCCTGGCATCCACCCAGGAAGAAACAGGCATCCCCAAGCCCTCCTCAGTCTCCCAGGATGTCAGATGAAGAAGGACATCTCTACACAAAGGCAACCCAGCCTTTTGCTTCGGCACAGGAGCCCCGACAGCACTGAATGGTGCATGTGTGGAGAAATGAGCCAATAGTAGCCACGGTCCTCCAGAATGTGGGCTCTGAGGAGTGGAAAGGAAAAATAAAGAGGAAGGTGACTTGATCAGTTGGATTGGTGACTCCTTCCCACCTGTCAACATCTGGTTTGTTCTCATAGCAACCAGAATGAACATGCAAAAAGCTTAGGAGCAAACAAATCTGTGCATATTTACATGGGCTTGGTGACATCATGCACAAAGTAGACACGGGTAGAAATGCATGTGCTTCGTCTCCTTCTAGTCATTTACTATTTCATCTTTGTAATACTTTTTTCATGGAAGAACGCAGAGTGAGACATCTTGACTTCAGATCAGATCAGATCAGTTGCTCAGTCATGTCCGACTCTGCAACCCCATGAATCCCAGCACGCCAGGCCTCCCTGTCCATCACCAACTCCCGGAGTTCACTCACACTCACGTCCATCGAGTCAGTGATGCCATCCAGCCATCTCATCCTCTGTCGTTCCCTTCTCCTCCTGCCCCCAATCCCTCCCAGCATCAGAGTCTTTTCCAATGAGTCAACTCTTCGCATGAGGTGGCCAAAGTACTGGAGTTTCAGCTTTAGCATCATTCCTTTTTTTTTTTTTTTTTTTTTTGCATCATTCCTTCCAAAGAAATCCCAGGGCTGATCTCCTTCAGAATGGATTGGTTGGATCTCCTTGCAGTCCAAGGGACTCTCAAGAGTCTTATCCAACACCACAGTTCAAAAGCATCAATTCTTCGGCGCTCAGCCTTCTTCACAGTCCAACTCTCACATCCATACATGACCACAGGAAAAACCATAGCCTTGACTAGACGAACCTTGTTGGCAAAGTAATGTCTCTGCTTTTGAATATGCAATCTAGGTTGGTCATAACTTTCCTTCCAAGGAGTAAGCATCTTTAAAACCCACCTTCCTCATGAGGTAAATTAGACAGTGTTTATTGAACACGTATGTGAGGTTGGTATCACACAGAAACTCCAGACCTTGGAAGGCTGGGCTGGGTTCTTTCAGCCAGGCTGATGGGTTTTATGTTTTTCTCACTTCAAAGTAGTACATAAGCCTACATAGTGACCTAGCCCACAGAAGTGAGGGGTCCCAACCTAGAAGGGGCCCTTAGTTAACAAAGATATTTGAAGAAAGGGAGATTTTGCTAGAATCCCTCTTGAGAATCTTCCTGCTGAGGGATATACTGAGGCAGTGCATCTCCAAGTGTGGTCCATAGACCAGCAGCAGCCACATCTCCTTAGGGACTTAACAGAGATGCAGATTCCCAGGTGCCACCCCAGACCTGCTGAATCAGAAACTGGTTAGGGAGCAGTGATCTGGATGCTCACAGTCCTCCAGGTGATGCTGACCCGTGTTCAAGTCTGAGGATCCACTTGGGGGCTACAGGGGTCACCCACAGGCCTGCCGATGATGTGGTCCTGGGTGCTGCCGGGCTCAGCATGGTGCTAGCTGGGGTTTTGCTCACTGTGAGCCCCTAGTCCCTCATAACCGGCAGCCTCCCTAGCCAGTGAGTGCTGAGAAAACAAGTGTTTGAGGGGGAGCCAGACTATTCACCTGTCCGGTGATCTTCCCACATATCTCATCTGACCCACTGGTTTCTGCACCAAGAGGCCATTTGGGTGAAGAACCATCCCAGAAGAAGATGGAAAAGAGTGGAGCCAGGGTCCTCCCAGCAGGAGCAGTGGCCAGTGAGTGAGGCTTGGGGCAGACACAAGAATGTCCTGGCCTTTGGTTTCTGTCTGTGGACCTCAACACCCATGTGGCCTTTTCTTGTATCTTTTAAATACATATCTGCCTGAGAATCACCTAACAGAGGATGATGGATTCACAGTGAAATGAAAATAAGCTATTAACAAGTCTACAGGCTTCCCTGGTGGCTCAGTAGTAAAGGATTTGCCTGCCAATGCAGGAGACGCAAGAGATACAAATTTGATCTCTGGGAAGATCCCCTGGAGAAGGAAATGGCAACCCACTTCAGTATTCTTGCCAGAAAAATCCCATGGACAGAGGAGCCTGGCGGACTACAGCTCATGGGTTACCCAAGAGTGGGACACAATTGAGCGACTAAACAAGTCTACTTTCCCAAACTGAAGACTTCCATTTCTCCCATCCTCTCACTCAATTAAAAAAAAAAAAAAAAATCATTGATGACTTGAGCCTTGTGATTATACTAGCAAAGCAGAGTGAGCCCCAGGGATCCCTCATCTGTGCGGGTGGGAGCTGAGGATGCTGATCCAAGGAATTATGAACAATGTTGCAGCATAGCTGATCCAAGGAATTATGAACAATGTTGCAGCATAGCTGATCCATGGAATTATGAACAATGTCGCCAGGATAGTGTTTGCAAAAACCTTTAGGATGAAGACACACGCTCTGACATGGATGTAAAAGATGCTCTGAATTTCTGCAGCTGAGGTCGTGTGGTGATGGGTCCTTGAGCCCTCTGTCTTTGGTTCCGGTCTGGCTCAACTCCTTCCTTCCTGTGACCTTAAGCAGTAGTTTGCTTAAGCCTCTGCTCATCTGTAAAATCCTGGAGATAATCTAACTCACAAAGTTGCTCGGAGGATTCAGAGAGAGGAATGGATGTGGATGTTAGGATGGTGTCTGGCATGTTGTATGGATCTAGAGAACGTTAGCTCTGGTGAAGCTGTGCTTTTCAGATCATGTGCACAAATGTTCATGTGCGAGATCAGTTTATTGGTTTGCAACAGCATTTTTTAAACTGAGATAAAAAATAATGCCTTACACCTTGTAAAAGACATATTTCCATGAAACTTTGGTGTATGTGTGTGTGTGTGTGTGTGTGTGTGTGTGTGTGTAGTAGGCTGCAACAGAATAGTATTCCCTATTGTTGTTTCGTTGTTCAGTTGCTCAGTCATCACAACTCCTTGTGACCCCATGGACTATAGCCCGCCAGGCTCTGTGGGATTTCCCAGGTGAGAATACTGGAGTGGGCTGCCATTTCCTACTCCAGAGAATCTTCCCAACCCAGGGATCGAGCTTACGTCTCCCTGCATTGGCAGGCAGATTCTTTACCACTGAGCCACCAAGGAAGCCCATTTCCTATTGTGGGTTGCACTAAAAACATGTGAAACCGCTGATGAGGAGAGAGTTGTTCAGCTGTCTCCAAGAAGGGCACATTTGCATGGGCTGCAGCAACTCCAACTTTCTGAGATGCAGGGACTTCCTGCTGTTTCTCTGTGGGCTTCAGCCAAGTCCTTACAGAGCGTGCGCCTGGTCTCCGTCTCCTGGGGAGCCATAGTCCTGGTTCATTCATTCTGGGGCATTGGTCAATTGGTTTATAGATCACTGCTCCTGTGGCACCCAGGCTGATCAGGCCCAAAAGGCCGAAGTCACACACTGCCTGCTAGAAACGCTGGTTTAGGCAGTTGCCCCCTTACCAGGAATCAGCCAACCATTCCTGTTTGCTTGAACGGGAAGTGGATATCACTGCTGCCTCCATAACCCTCTAACTTAAGAACTCTGCCTCCAGGACACCTTGAAATCCACACAGAACTCAAAAGTGAGTCCTATCAGGGAAAAGAAACCCCACTGGCTCCTTATGAACCTGATGGTCCAGATCTTCAACCTTTCTCTCTTTTTTAATCTTTTTGTTTGTTTGTTTGTTTACTTATTTGGCCATCATGTGGCATGTGGGATCTTAGTTCCCCACCAGGGATCAAACCCGTGCCTCCTGCAGTGAAGCACAGTCTTAACTACTGGACCGCCTGGGAAGCCCCGCTCTGCCTTTCTTTTGCATCAGATTCATTTGGAGTATTTTCTCTTCTTCAGACAGACACTCCTGGATGTTTGTCCACTTCACTTCTGAGGAAGTTCTTCTGGTGGGCAGGCCAGGCTCTGTCTGGAACATTTTTACAAGCCTGCTGAGGAGGTTGAGTATTGTTCTGTGGGCTCTCTTTTTAATTTTAAACTTGTTTATTTACTCTTTGGCCACACTGGGTCTTCATTGCTGTGCGTAGGCTGTCTCTAGTTATGGAGAGTTGGGGCTACTCTTCGTTGTGGGCTCTAGACACGTGGGCTCAGTAGTTGTGGCACATGGCCCATGACATGTGGGATCTTCCCGGACCAGGGATCAAAACTGTGTCCCCTTCGTTGGCAGGCAGATCCTTAACCACTGGGCCACCAGGGAAGTCCCCTTCTTTTTATTTTTAATTTAAAAAATTTAATTGAAGAATAATTGATGTGTGGTATTATATGTTAAAATATAGTGATTCGAAAATTTTAAAGGTTATACTCCATTTATAGTTATTACAAAATACTGGCTATATTCACTGTGTTATATAATATATCCTTGTAGCTTATTTTATATACAGTATTTTGTACCTCTTAATAACTTACCCCTATATTGCTCCTCTCCCTTCCCCTCTCCCCATGGATAACCACTAATTTGTCCTCTGTATCTATGAGTCTGTTTCTTTTTTTGTTTGTTACATTCACTAGCTTGGGTTTTTTTGTTTGTTTTTTTAAGATTCCACATAGAGGTGATATCATACATTATTTTTCTTTCTCTGACTTATTTGGCTTAGTGAATTCAGTTATTTCAACTTAGAGTCCATCCATGTTGTTGCAAAAGGAAAAAATTCTTTTATGGCTGAGTAATATTCCATTGTGTATATATATACACAAACCACTATTTCTTTATCCATTCGTCAGTTGTAGATACTTAGGTTGCTTCCATGTCTTGGCTATCATAAATAGTGCTACTGTGAATATTGCAGTATCTTTTGAAATCAGGGTTTTTGTTTCTTTCAGATATATCCCCAGGAGTGGAACTGCTGGGTCATATGGTAGTTCTATTTTTAGGTTTTTAAAGAAAACTCCATACTGTTTTCCACAGTGATTGCACTAATTTACATTCCCACCAACAGTGCACAAGTGTTCCTGTCTCTCCACGTCCTTGCTAACACTTATTTGCATTGCTTTTGATGACAGCCACTCTTACAGGTGAGAGGTGACATCTCCTTGTTGGGGATTTTTTGGGGCTGTGTCCGGTCTTAGTTGGGGCACGTGGGGTCTTTGCTGTGGCATGAAGGCTTCTCTCTAGTGGTGGCATGCAGGCTCCAGAGCATGCAGCCTCAGGAGTTGCAGCACTTGATTGCTCTGAGGCATGTGGGATCTTAGTTCCCTGACCAGGGATTGAACCTGCATCCCTTGCATTGGAAGGCAGATTCTTAACCACTGGACCACCAGGGAAGTTGCTCACTGTGGTTTTGACTTGCATTTCCCTGATGATTAATGATGTTGAGAATCTTTTCACATGCCTATTGGCCATCTGCATGTTCTCTTTGGGGAACTATTCAAGTCTTCTGCCAATTTTTTAAGCAGGTTGTTTGTTTTTGATGTTGAGTTGTAAGAGCTGTTTATATATTTTTAATATTAACCTTGTTTTGGTCATATCATTTGCAAATACTTTCTCCCATTCTGTAGGCTGTCTTCATTTTGTCAGTGGTTTTCTTTGGTGTGCAAAAGCTTTTAAGTTTAATTAGATCCTACTTGTTTATTTTTGCTTTTATTGCCTTTGTTCTAGGAGACAGATCCAGAAAAATATTGCTACAGTGTGTATCAGAGTATTCTATGTTTTTCTCTAGGAGTTTTATGATTTCTGGTCTTACATTTAGCTCTTTGAGTTTGTTTTTGTATATGGTGTTAGAGAATGTTCTAATTTCATTATTTTACAGGTGGCTGTCCAGTTTTTCCAGCACCACTTATTGAAGAGACTGTCTTTTCTCCACTGTATATTCTTGCCTCCTTTGTATTAGATTAATTTACCAAAAATGTGTGGGTTTTATTCCTGGGCTCTCTATTCTCTTCTGTTGATTTGTTTGTTTTTGTGCTAGTTCCATACTGTTTTGATTACTATAGCTTTGTAGTATAGTCTGAAGTCAGGGGGCCTGATTCATCCAGCTCTTGTTCTCAAGATTGCTTTGGCTATTCAGGGTCTTTTGTGTTTCCATATAAATTTAAAATTTTTTTGTTCTAGTTCTGTGAAAAATGCCATCGGTATTTTGATAGGGATTTCATTGAATCCACAGATTGCCTTGCACAGTATGGTCATTTTAACAATATTAATTCTTCTAATATAAGAACATGGTATTTCTTTCCATCTGTTTGTGTTGTTCTGTGGGCTCTTTTGCTTCATTTTCCTCTCCAGCTTTTCCCTGCCTTTGAGTGAAGATTTGCGGTAGGATTGAAAATGCAGAGGGCACACCAGTTCCCATCCTGGTTCTGAAGCACAACCAGCAGGACTCGCTTCGGCCGCTGTCACAGCCTCCCAGCACCCGTGTCTTCTCTGCCAACTGTCAATACTAACACCCACCTCCTCTCAGGGGGTTGTGAGGATCCACTGTGATAGCTTTGAGTGAGCCCAGTCAGTACAGACCCCCCCATTCTGGCATTTCTGGATGTCCCCTCTGTAGCCTGGCCAGCCACATAGCCACACTTCAACCCCTCTTCTCTCAACAGGCTGCAACTGATCACTCAGGAAGGAATGCAGGATCCCCAGAGCAAGTCCCTCAGCTGGCCATCACTGATCCTGCTAAAGGGGGAGGCCTGGCAAGGGACCAGATTGTGAATATCATGGCTTCCTGTGCCCCAGACCCACATGAGCCTCCCTCAAGAGTTGTGTCTACATGGTCCATTTCCTGACACAGCTTTCTCGTTCTCATTATAAAAGTCACACCTGTTCATTGGTGAAAACGTGAAACAGAAATAAATCTAAAATCTCATTCCCAAACCCCAGATCCCATGATGATGTCACATGCAATGTTGCTTTCTTTCCTTGTCACCACATGGACAAGAATTTCCAGTGTGTGTAAACCTGTATCGATGCCACTTGTTTAGAATTTTTATTGAAGTATAGTTGATTTACAGTGTTGCATTAATTTCCCTGTACAGCAGGGTGATTCAGTTATGTCAGTACATATGTATATTCTTTTTCACATTCTTCTCCATTATGGTTTATCATAGGAAATTGAATATAGTTCCCTCTGCTGTACAGTGGGACCTTGTTTATCTATTCCATACATAAGAGTTTGTATCTACTAATCCCAGAGTTCCAGTTTTTCCCTCACTCACCTTTCCTTTCCCTTGGCAACCCCAAGTCTCCTCTGTATCTGTGAGTCTGTTTCTGTTCTGTAGATACATTCATTTGTATTGTAGATTCCATATGTAAGTGATACCATATAGTATTTGCCATTCTATGACTTACTTGTCTTTAGTATGATAATCTCTAGGTCCATGCATGTGGTTGCAAATAGCATTATTTCATTCTTTGTTATGGCTGAGTAATAGTCCATTGTGTGTGTATATACCACATCTTCTTTATCCATTCATCTGTTGATGGACCTTCAGGCTGTTTCCATGTCTTGGCTATTGTAAATAGTGCTTCTCTAAACATAGGGGTGCATGTATGTTTTCAAATTATAGTTTTGTCTGGGTATATGACCAGGAGTGGGATTGCTGGGTCATATGGCAACTCTCTTTTTGGTCTTTTGAGGAACCTCCATACTGTTTTCCATAGCGGCTGCACCAGTTTACATTCCCACCAACAGTGTAGGAGGGTTCCCTTTTCTCCATGCTCTCTACAACATTTATTATTTGTAGGCTTTTTGATGATGGTCATTCTGGCCCATGTGAGGTGGCACCTCATTCTAGTTTTGAGTTGCATTTCTCCAATAATTGGCAATAATGAGCATCTTCTCATGTGCCTATTGGCTATCTGTATATCTTCTTTGGAGAAATGTCTGTTTAGGCCTTCTGTCCATTTCTCAATTGCATTGTTTGTTTTTTTTGTCGTTGAGTTGTATGAGTGAGCTGTTTGCATATTTTGGAAATTAAGCCCTTATTGATACCACTTTTATTAACTGCATTAGTGTTCTGCTTATAGAAAAACATAGAAAATTTACTTAGCCATCATTATTGGACATTTTGATTGTTTCTGAGTTCTCATTATTGTAATTCTGCATTCAAGACTATATTGCCTAAATTATGGTGTCTCATATTTTTTTTACCTTTCTACTGAGATATCATTTCAGATTTAATCAAGAAAATGGTAAAAATAGTACAAAGAGCTCCCATATGCCTTTCAGTCAGTCTTTCCAGATGTAAACATTTTATAAAACCATAATACAGATATAGAAACTTGGAACTTTATTGATATAAGACCAGTAACTGATGGGATACCATTAACTAAGAGTGCTGGAGAGGAAGTGACTCAGGCATAGCCCGATCTCAGTCAGTACTGTGTGTCAGTCTCTCCTGCACAACAGAGGACTGGGCCGGTTCGGTAAGGATCTTACCTGGAACAGAAAATCTAGAACTAGGTACTCAGAGGTCCTTCTGCGGTGGAAAGCACTGTCCGTGGGCAGGACGGGTGCCTGACCTTTGCTCCTGGCAGAATCCCTGGGCTCCAGAAGAGATGGAGCGGGCAGCGCCCTGTTGGGGGTAGAGGGTGTTGTGGGTCTGGCCTGGCTGCGCCTTTAACTCCTGTGGCTTCTCCTCCCTCCCCAACACCCTCTCCGCGGCCTGGCGCACGGACACCCAGAGGCAGGTGAGTGGGCAGTTCGGGAGAGGCCTCAGGGCGTGTCCACCGCATGTGCAGGCCCGAGGCCTGCCCTCGCCCTCACGCAGAGCGGCCCCGCGTGCCCTCCGGCTGCCTGTTGCATGCAGTGCTCGCTGTGCACGCGGCTGCCTCCTCCCCTCACCTGTCCCGTGTCCCCTGTGCTCCCCCTTAACCCCAGCATCCCGCTTCAGGCCGGTTTCCCTGCGCCTGCTGTCGGAGGGGGGAGTGGCCCAGGATTCTCGGGGAAGGGTCATCTTTCCAGGTGGTCTCAGGATGGGGGCGCGGGGCGGGGGGGGCAGCTCACGCCTACAAAGGCCTGAGGGGTTACCCCTTGGTTGTTTGCCACAGGGAAGCCTGGTCGGTGTGCAGCAGCGATCTTGGGCACCCTTGGTCCTGTGGAAGGAAAGGGCGGGCAGGGGTAGGAAAGGCAGGCCCTGCTTGCTGTGCTGCTCGGCACCCCTCCCCGCCCTCTGAGAAGACCACCCGCCTCCCCCGGCGCCCCTCCCCGCCCTCTGAGGAGCCCCCCCCCCACCCTCTGAGGAGCGCCCCCGACGCCCCTCCCCACCTGAGGAGAACCCACCCCTGGCTCCCCTCCCCACCCTCTGAGGAGCCCCGCCCCCCGGCGCCCCTCCGCGCCCTCTGAGGAGAACCCACCCCCGACGCCCCTCCCCACCTTCTGAGGAACCCCAGCCCGGTGCCTTTCCGCGCCCTCTGAGGAGACCCCCGACGCCCCTACCTGCCCTCTGAGGAGCCCCCCGGCGCCCCTCCGCGCCCTCTGAGGAGAACCCACCCCCGCGCTCCTCCCCACCTTCTGAGGAGCCCCCCGGCGCCCCTCCGCGCTCTCTGAGGAGAACCCACCCCCCGGCGCCCCTCCGCGCCCTCTGAGGAGAACCCACCCCCGCGCTCCTCCCCACCTTCTGAGGAGCCCCCCGGCGCCCCTCCTCGCCCTCTGAGGAGCGCTCCCGACACCCCTCCCTGCCCTCTGAGGAGCCCCCCCGCGCCCCTCCTCGCCCTCTGAGGAGCCCCCCGGCGCCCCTCCGCACCCTCTGAGGAGCCCGCCAGCGCCCCTCCGCGCGCTCTGAGGAGCCCCCAGCCCTGGGCCTCGGCGCTCTGCTGTGCGGGGGCCCCAGCACGTTGACCCTCTGTATCCCATTCTCCCCGCAGGGCATCGAGCGCCTCCAACGAAAGAAGCAGCGCAGGGAACGCAGGGGCAGCTGGAAGTCGGTCAAAGAGACCTTCGGCGGGGACTTTTCCCTGAACTGGTTCAACCCCTTCTCCGGACCGCGTCACCCAAAGCCGCTCAGCGACAGAGACTGGGTGCGACAGGTGTCCTCGGTGTCGGACACGGAGAACACAGAGACGACGACAACGACGACAGAGGAGCCGTCGGAGGAGCCGAAGAACGAGGACTTCGTGGAGGTGGTCGATGAGTGACGCTGCGGGCGGGGCCGGCACCGGGCCTCGCTGGCGGCAGCCCGGGGCACCTGGGCACCCCACGCGCTCCCCTCACGCCCCTGACCTCTGACCCCCGACCCCCTCCCCACGCCGGGCCAGGTCAGGCGGCGGGGGTGGACGCAGCGTGACGGAGGCAGACGAGAGCCCTGCTGTGAGCTCCCCACCCTGTGAGGGATTGTCAGGAACCATCCTCCGAGGCTGGGCAAGCTTCTCAGCCTGCACAGCCTCACCCAGCAAAGGAAGCTCCGAGCAGGGCAGCCCCGGGGCAGAAAAGAACTTGCCTCTCTGTCCTTCCTTGGGGTGTCTGTCTTCTCTTGAGAAGGTTGGGGCCCAGGCTCCTGGCTTTTGGGAACTAAGGCTGTGAGGCAGTGACGGAAGGACAGAGCAGGGCTGGCCTTGGGAACCTGGGGGGGATGCCAGCATTAGCAGAGATGGGCCTGGGCAGGCGGCAAGGATCCTGGCTGCTCCCCAGAAAGGGCTACCCACCACCAACCCCCTTGCCTGCCTTACTAGGAGACAGCCATGGCGGCCTTGGCTGCCTCCAGGGCTCCAGCTTGGTTTGAGAGAGGGCCCCACACATGTGGGACATGCACGGTAGGCATGAGCCTAAGTTGTGACAGCAGCACCCAAACAGCTCGCATTCCACAGACACCAGAAGCCTCAGTCCGCTCCGAGCCATCCTGTCCCGGGGCTAAGACTCTGTCCACTCCCGGTGGAGGGGCAGAAGGACAACCTATGTAGAGCTTCTGGAACTCCAACCTCCCCTGTGAGAACTGCATTTAACTGTCCGTCCTGAAAAGAGTCTAACCACCCACATGGGCAGAACTGACCAGAAAATCTGGCCTAAGAGTCTTAGGCCTGTTCTCCCAAGACAGTATCCTTTCTTGGGGCGTCTCTCTCAAACCATGAATGGGGGCCAGGGCCTGCCGATTGAGAAGCAGGAAGGCCCCCTGTCACACACACAGACCTCCCACACTACCAGGCTGAGCCGGGACCCTGCTCATCCCTTGTGAAGCCTGAAGTGTCCGTGATCATTCCTGAAGGCCTGAGCAGAGCGTCCTGGGTTCACAATCCCCGTTCTCATAGCAGCTGAAGCAGCATCTTTCACAGAGTCCAGCAGAGGGTTGGCGCCCTGTGGTGACTGTGGGTAAGAAAGGAGGGCCAGGCAGTGGCCTAGTTCTGGGAGGGCACCCTTGGGCATTCCATAAAGGTGGCGATTGTCAGAGAGACACTGCCGTCCATCCCCAGTGACCTGCCAGGCTCTGGGTTTTCTTGTGGAGGGGCTGCTTCTTTCCTCATCCCAGCTCTAATGATGTCTCACAAGAGGGCGACAACAGGACTCTGGCATTGATAGAGTAGTTGGCAGGGCATGGGGCCTTCCACACCCAGGCCGTAGGCCTCTTTTCTGGGTCTGTATCAGCTTTAATATTTATTAACGGCCACATAAGGGACCCTGGGGGCTCTTAAGCCTGTTAACTCACCATCTAGGCAGGATGTGGCTACGGAGGCCTGCTAGTTTTTATCCTTACCCAAAAAAGCATCCAAGGCACAGGCTTGATGGACCATACACCCAAGAGACTCCATGCTGGGGAAGGAAAGCCATCCCAACCCCTGGAGTTCCCAGGAGGCCGTGGTTAGAAGAAGGGGAGAGGGGTCACTGGTCACTGTTTGCAGACAGCTTCAGGGGTCTCTGCTGAGTCCAAGCCTGAGGTCAAAGGCAGGTGCTGAACCACAGGGCCCCTGAGAAATGTCCCTGCATGACAGGTTTGAAACTGGTCTTCCTCTGGTCATCATGCCCTGAAAGCAGAAGTACCCACCAGGCCCAAAGCCACTTCTGCTTTCAGATTGGTGGGTGCAGAGGCCTTTCACCTGCACAGAGTGGGACCCAGCCCCGACCCCTCTCCTCGCTGAACCCATCTTCCTCCACACTAGACACATGAGACCATGTCCCAGGAGAGGCACCTGGGCCGTGTGGGAATCACCTGCCCAACCCTAAGCCTCGTGGCCTCGCACCAGCAACCACAGTGGCCTTCTCTCCATAATGGCTGTCGCCAGTGTGATATTCTGCTTAACCCCAAACTTACCACTGGGCAACTGATGTCAGAACAAGCTGAGGGCTGCAGGGAGGGAGGCCAGGCACAAGCCTCCACCTCTTTGTTTGAATAAAAAGCTCTCTGGTCCACCTCAGCTGCCAGAGTCTCGTGTCTTCATGGAGCTCCCAGTCTAGACCCCTGGGGTGCATCCTGCCTCTCAGGTCACCTTGAGGACATCTCTAAGCCTCTTCTCTCCCATTTGTGGCCCAGGAGACAAGTGTCACATAGCTACACCCTTGTCTTGGGATTTTCTTCCCGTGGTATTTCCAGCAGGAAGAAAACTCACCTTTTATGCACCAAACATTGATGGAGCATCTACTGTGGACATTTGGGCCAAGAGTGCCCAGAACTGAAGGTCCTTGACTCTAGAGCCCAGGCCTCCACCTCTGAATTTCCTGCAAATTTCACATAAAATATCTCATTCAGCCCACACGGTGCTACATGGTGCCTCTGCCAGTGTGTGTCCAGTTGGGGGGGGTTATGGCCTTAGAGGGAGGAACAGGCATCCCCAATGGGGTCCAGAACAAAGAAGCCTGACCCCAGAAAGAGACAGTCCCTTGACCTGGGAAGTTCGGAGGATCAGATGGCTCTCCAAGTTCCCACATGGTCCCAGCATAAGACACTAAGAAGCTTGTTCACAGAAAGAGAAAAGTGACCCAGAGGACCACATGGTCATCTCGAAGGCATCGGAGTTTAGTTAAATGTGTACTGATCATCTGAGCAAGTCTCTGGAGGGCAGCACCCAGAGAAGAACTGCAGGTAACACAAGGGCTTTGTGTTGGCACAAGGAGGTGCCTCCTTCTGGGATGACCACCATCCCCCTAGGAAGGGACAGATCCCTGCCCGAGGGAAGGTGGTTCTCCCTCCCGGGCTGGGCCACCTCCCTGTGGCCAAGAGCCTGTTGGCAGGCCGAGGCCATCTCTCCGGGTCCCTGTACTCCTGCCCACAGCTCTGCTTCTAGGCCCGCCATATGGGGCCACTAGCATCAGTCAGATGAGGTGGGGGGCTAGGCGGGAGCCTTCATGGAGGCACTCCTTGGGATTCTTCTTTACCCCAAAGGTCAGGATGGGTCACCCTTCTTTAACCCCCTTCTTTTCCTGGAGCTGGTTCAAGTCAGGGCCCTTCTGGCTGGCCTGCCTGCTTTCACACCCTGAGGTGGAGGCCCACGGGGTCACTGAGGCGGCTTTATCCCTGGGGGTCAAGGAGTGAATGGGAGGTACAGGGTGATAGATTTTAACCTCCTTGACCGTGAGAGGGAGGAACTGAAGCAACAGGATCAGCAAATTCACTGGCCACTCTAGGGCCACGTCCAAGGTGGTTCGTAAGGGCAGGCCTTCTTGAAAAGGGAAGCTCGGGTCTGGGGGCATCAGGGGACGCAGAGCTGACCCTGCTCAGCTGGGCAGGGGCCTGTGATGGGCCGGCTGGCGTGAGGAGCAGGGGTGTAGAGGGGGATGTTTTGGGTGTTAAGAGTGGGAGTGAAATGTCTGGATGAGAACAAGGTGAGGAGCCTGTGGCTTCCTTGGAGAAAGTCCAGAGGCTGTTTAGCGGGAACAGGTAGGCAGGGTCCTGCACCAGGAGGGGTGGAGCCATTCACCATCTTCCCCCGTCCCTCCCCCTGCCCCGTGTCAGCCCCCTTGAAGTTTCCCGATCTTAACTTACCATGATCAAGTAGGTGGGACCACTGGCTCACCCACCACCATCACCAGGGGGCTGGGGCTTCTTCCACGTGGAAGACTGGAAATGGCCCCTGCACTGCAGGTGCCTTGAAGGCCCACCAGCTGTGAGGAAGCGCAGGCAGGGGTCATGAATTTTGGTTTCGGGTGTCACAGTTTCAAGTTGCCTGAAGTTGTCAAAAGTCAAAGGCAAGCAGACAGCACGTGGTCCTCAGTCCTGCGTCTGGTTTGGGCCTGGGCTTGGTGTGTGCTGAGGTCTGTAGGAAAGGTCCCCTCTGGGAGGAAGGAGAGGTGGGAGTGAGGGGCAGAAGTCCTCAGACTTCAGGCAAACACAGCGGAGAGAGAAGACACCTTCAGCAGGCCCAGCCAGGGTGGGCAGAAGGCTCCAGTCAGCTGCTGCTTCCAGGGCTGATGTGCACTGGGACTGAAGAGGTGGTCCCTTCTCACGGGGCGAGTGGGCAGCAGCTTTGGGCTTCTGATAGCCTAGGGTCCAGGGAGGGCCTCTGGGGCTGTGGACGCCTTTGGTTCTGATCACAGACAGCCGTGGTCCAAAACTCAAGGTGGCAGGGCAGGACTCTGGGACCCAGGCTGGGCATTTCTACTGTCAATAAGGTGACCCTGTGATTCCACGTGACCTGGCCCAGTGCTTGTGATGCTGTGGTTGGTTGGCCTTTGAATGCTATCTTTCACCCAGCTAGCTCTTGAATCTGCCCTCATATGAGTAATCAAGCCTGATCATCTGAAATCTAATGAGTAATAAAATCTAATTATCTGAAAGCTAATATCTAAGGTTTCCTTGGAAGAAAAGCTATGACAAATGTAGACAGCATATTAAAAAGCAGAGACATCACTTTGCTGACAAAGGTCCGTCTAGTCAAAGCTACGGTTTTTCCAGTAGTCATGTATAGATGTGAGAGTTGGACATAAAGAAGGGCACCAAAGAATTGATGCTTTCAAACTATGGTGCTGGAGAAGACTCTTGAGATTCCCTTGGACAACAAGGAGATCTAACCAGTCAATCCTAAAGGAAATCAACCCTGAATATTCATTGGAAGGACTGATGCTTAAGCTCCAATACTTTGGCTACCTGATGCAAAGAGCCAACTCATAGGAAAAGACTGATGCTGGGAAAGATTGAAGGCAGGAGGAGAAGGGTATGACAGAGAATGAGATGGTTGGATGGCATCACCAATTAAATGGACATGAGTTTGTGCAAACTCCAGGAGATGGTGAAGGACAGGGAAGACTGGGGTGCTAGAGTTCATGGGGTCACAAAAATCCCTAGGCAAGAAATGCTTAAATGTTCAACCAAGGCTCAGAACCGGTCAGAGCTGCCACCTCCTTCCGGGGCATCAGGCAAAGTCTAGTTGGTGATGAGAACAGTCTTCTCAGCAGGAACCTAATGAGAAATTTCTTCTCAGCAGGAACTTGATGAGAAATTTCTTGAGTCCAGGTTTTGTTAGGATGCCTTGTATGTGGAATCTGATGGGTTTCCCCTGGCTTCACTGTCCTGGAAAATTCAAAGACACAACAACCATTCAGTTGGCGGGGAGTGCTGTGGGAGAGGGGAGGGGCGCTGTGTGAGAAGCCGGGAGTCCCAGCCTCAGCTCAACCTCTTTGAAGGGTCCTGGCTGGTCCTGGGCAGGGCACATGGTGTCCACACTGCGTGCTGTGAGAAGTACCTAGGAGCTGTAGATGATTACTAAGGATGAGACCCAGGCTGGAGAGTCAGTTGCAGCCGTTAGGGCGGGAACACGCTGCCAGGGCTGGGCGGGGGTGTCAGTAGTTCTGCCATTGGGAGCACTGCGTATAAACCGATGAGCTGAAAGCAATTTCAGCCTCCAACTTGCTGAGTCTGATCCACACACCGATTTTTACAACTTGAATTATTATAGAAGACCTTCACACTGTAGAAGAACAGACATGCTCCTCTAGCTTATTCTGAAAGATCAGAAGATCCAGAAGTACAGCGCTCAAGTTCCTACACAGTCTCAGTTAGCCAAAGTGAGCAGCAGCACCTACTGTTTACAAGGTACCTCAAACATCCCTAGAGACATGACTGCCTGGAGACACGTGTGTTTTCCCCAACTCCTCTCAGGAGGTGGGAGACATTTTCTGCTAAGCCACTTAGGTGAGGGTGGGGAGTGAAATTCCCCAAGAGAAACTCTTGACGCTTAAGTCGTGAAAGACCCCTCACTACCTTTGGGGGTGGGGTGGGGTGGGGGGTGCGGGGAGGGCAGGAGGTGCGCACCTGCAGGAAAGAGTTGCTAAGAAGCTTTTCACTGTAACTTTTGCATCTTTAGAATTTTGTACTACGTGCAAATAATTACTTATTCCAAAAATTAAAATGTTAAAGATTCAGTTGAGCGAAAACTTAAAAAAAAAATTGCCTATTGATGCATCACTTCTTCAGAAAATCTAATTTGGAAAAGCAAAGTGTTATTTGTCTTAGGAATACACCTGGCCTGAAGACTAAGCCAACCAGGGCACCCCCCAGGGGTCTTAGGGACCCACCCCAAGCCAAGACTGAGCTCCAGGCAGGAGCCCTGTCTGCCTCTAGTGGCTCACCTCTACTGGGAGCTTAGCATACTGGAAAGATACAAATTCCTGAGAGGTGGTCATTTCTTCAGACTCTAGAATTTCTGCAATGATGAAACCTTTGATGATTGGGTCATCATCAAACATAGGGAGTCCAAGAGGGTATTGGAATCCAAGGACACAGTTTCTTCAGATGCTGCCAAAGAGCTAGAGAGAAGGGATGTGGTAATTTACTACAGTCCCCCAAAACGAGTTACCATCAAGCACAGAATTAGATGAAATCTGGATGGACAGAACTGGGTTACTTTGGGTAAGTCTCTTCCTCTTTCTGGAAAACAAGCAGCTGAGCTCAAGATGAAATAACAATTGCGTTATCCAGGCTCCCATCCTGAGTCCATGGAGACATCACCAGCTTTAGGACTTTCTGCCCATTCTCAACTGCCCTGGCTACCCACAAACCTGGTTAGAGTAGGCATTTGAGACAAAATCTTTGCCATCATAAAAGACTTCCGGTGCTACTTCTAGCACCCCTGATTCATGACTGTGATGGATCCCACGCTTCTGGACTAGTAGTCTCTTTGGCCCCCATTTTCTCTGTGCATAGATTCCTTGTAACTATCAAGTGGTAGCTACTTAGGAAATGTTCATTTGTATTAACTCACAAACCGTGAAAACCAAGTCCTCTGAAGCAGGGACACACGTGCACATGGGGGTTATCATCCACCCTTGGACACAGGCAGACCAGTCTCAGGAGGAAGCTACATGGCCTAGTGGTAGGGGGTGGGGTCCTGCAAGGTCTCCACGAGAGGTTTGGAACAGTAAGGGTTGGGAGGTCAGACATGGGGGGCAAGAGTTAAGACAGGAATCAAAGAGATGTTCACTTCCTGAGCCAGCTGTGCAGGACTTCCACGGGGCAAATGTGGGACAGTCCTAGCACAAACAGTTAAGAACAGGAACAATCGTAAACCACTGGGGACAAATGAGATCCTTGAGCCCACACAGAGAGATTGTTTCATAGATGGATAGATGGTTGATAGATCAGACAGACAGATGATAGACTGGGGTGAGGGAAGGGTTTTGGTTACAGAATACCAGGGCCCAGCAGTTAAGCGTGGAGGGAGAGCTGAAGTTGGGAAATGACTGTGAAACCATCAGAGAAGGTTGGTTCAGACATGAGTCATGCATGCACACTCAGTTGTGCCCAACTCTTTGTGACCCTATGCACTGTAGCTTGCCAGGCTTCTCTGTCCATGGGATCCTCCAGGCAAGGATACCTGAGTGAGTTGCCATGCCCTTCTCCAGGGGATCTTCCCAACCCAGGGACTGAACCCACATTTTGTGCATTAGCAGGTGGGTTCTTTACCACTGAGCCACCTGGGAAGCCCCAGCATGAGCTGTCAGTGGAGACTAAATTGTTGGGGGGGGGGGGCGGGGGCGCGGCAGGGAATGACAGGAATGATTTTCATGAGGACCAGCATATTTGCATGACCTCATTTACTTGTTTACTCCAACGAACTTTGTCCTTTCTGAAATGAAATGGGAAAGAGTTGAAATGTCTCAGGGAGTGTGAAGCAGCAAAAGCTGAGATGCTGGGTGACACAGCAGAGACTGAAGTAATGCAGACATAGCCAGGGCACACTTTAAGAGCCTTAAAAACCGGAAGAGCCACAAAAGGATGCTCCAAGGAGCCTCCCAAGAGGACCTGGCCGTGATCATGCCTTGGTTTTAGACTTCCAGCCTCCAGAACTGTGAGAGAATACGTTTCTGTTGGGTTAGCCACCAATTTTGTGGTCATTTGTTTCTGCCCTAGGAAAGGAATTCAGGGCACAGAGTCCATGTGTAGCACTGGAGCGTCCTCGCCCGCCGCCTCCTTGAGGCCCTGCAGTGTGACTCAGCACCCTCATGCGGGTGGGCTCACGAGGTCAGAGCAGTGCTGGGACTGCAGGAAGCCATACCTCAGCCATAATTTTTATTTTTTTTAATGCTTTTGTTTTCTGTGGTTATTGCACCTGGGTGGGTGGAAAAGACTGAAATGTCAACTGCCCGTAATGTCATATCATAAATGCTGGGGAACCATCCCGATCAGGGTAAGCTGTGAGGGAAGTGTTGGCAGGATACGACTTCCTTGTTTTTTGCCACCAGTAGGCGAGTTGGAATTTAAATCCTCTCAGTATTAAAAAACAAAACCAGTCTGCATAATGGATGATGTTTGCTGTAACTTCTGCCTCTTGGAGTCTCAGGAGAGAGATGACAGATGGAGACACACTGGTAGGGTTTTAAAAGGCAAAGTTGCTCTTATACCGAAGTTAGCGATAGTTGCTAAGGCTCTCTTGTGAGACCATCAGCCTATGACTTTTCAGCTTGTGTGTGGATTTCTGGCAGCGGCGGGGGGCGACTGTCCAATCAGGACTCAAAAATGACAAGACGGCAACTTCCCTGGGGCAGGGGGTGGTCCAGTGGTTAGGACTCTGTGCTCTCACTGCCAAGGACCAGGGTTCAATCCCTGCTCAGGGAACTAAAATCCCAGAGGCCAAGTGGTGCAGCCATAACATAACATAAAATATTGTAAGAGATATGGACAGATATGCTCCTGAATTTGAAGAACACTTGCCTGGGTAGAGTCAGGAAGGAACTGGCAGGCAGAGAGTAGCCAAGTCCCAGGCCTGGAAGTGGGGATGGGATTTCAACTTCCCTCCGAGAACTACAGCTCACCCCAGTTGCTCTTACTCCAAAAAAATGAGGAAAGGAAAAAAATCAGGACAGAATTGAGATCACACACCTGGCAGCTTAAACTTAGAAAACAAAGCATTTATTAATGCAGTTTTTCTTCTCTTGCTTTAATACAGAAGCATGAGGCTGATGGTCTGGTGACATCGATGTGAAGCCAAAAGCCCAACCAGTCCTGATTCCAAAATCCCGTGACTGGCCTTCGTTAGGCAACAGGATTGCAGTTACAGTGTGGTCTCAAGTCCATACAGGAAGCTGACCAACCCCAGGGTCTCCTGCACCTGCCGGGGCCTGCTGGGTGGGCCGGGAAACATGAGAATCAACAGCACAGTGCAGACGGATGGAGGCGGCGGCTTCGGGCAGAACACTGCCGAGCTGTACTTCCCCTGACAGAAGCTGGAGCTGTCCACCCACAAGGCTTCTTGGTCATGGGCCCACTTCCCTGGGCAGCATCCTCCTCTGGCCCAGGGTCGGAAGGCTGAGCACCCAGATTGCCCTGAGCTGCGGTCCCCACATGCCAGCCCGAGCCTGAGCCGCCATGACTGTCTTTCCAGCGGGTCTGCCCAGCCGGCTGGTGCTACCGCTGCTTGTGCGGAAGGGGCTTCCTGGGCGGTGGGAGCTCCCTGTGGATCAGGGTGAGTCCACAGAGGATGAGGAACACTCCACCCCACCACAAGACCTCCTGGCACTCTCCGTACAACACAAAACCCAGGAAGGCCTGTGGGACAGAGACAGCTGTGAGGCTGGGTGGACACGTGCCTGCAGGGTGGGTGGGCACCACCTGACTCCCCTGTGGCCGAGTGCCTCCCAGGGCAGGAAGAAAGGTCTGGAGCTGGAAGTCTTGGGCCTGAAACCCAGCTGTGATCTTCAACAAGTCTCACCTGTAGAAGTGGGGCGGGTATCTCCTCATGGCACTGGACCAGCAGAGGGAACAAGAGAGGCCAGCAGAGGCCAGCAGCCAGGCCCTGCACACAGCCGGCCCAGCACGCCCGCCCTGCTTGGACTGCACGCTGACTGGCTCAGCCCCACTGGGAGGGAAGAACCTCCACCCTCCATGTCTCCTGCCTGAGTTCACATATCCTTGTGGAGCAGCAAACAAATAGGCTTTCGACAGCTGGACTTCCTTGCCATCTAACTTGAGAAGGTCACCAAGTTTGAGAGGTTGGAGGAGAAGCCACAGGGAGTCAAGATACCGCCCAACCTCTGCTTCGGTTCCTGTCCCTTCTCCTAGGTGGGAAAGCAGGTGTTGCCCAAGGACAACCCACCCAGAACCCAGGTTTGGGACAGAGGAACCATACACTCAGGCTACTCACCGAGTTGAGGATGTTTGAAAAAGTCACTGTGACAGATGCAATGGCTGAAGACATAGACAAACTGAGGCCCCGGCTAAAGAACGTCCACATCAGAGAATTGGTGGTAGCCATCATAATAATGCCTAAGACGCAGAAGCCCACGTTCACCTGCAGGAGAAAGGATCACTGCAGCCATGGTCAGCCCTGGACAAGCTTGACCAGCAGCCACCCTTACAGCCACCCAGGGTCACAGTCACTGCTGGCAGCCAGGCCACCACAGCCTGGGGGTCCTCAGAGCTTTCTTGCATAGGACTTCACTTAACCCTCAGCCAGTGGCACACTCATTTAACAGCTGAAACAAACTCAGAGAAGACATTTATTTGGCCATTGTACTAACCATGTGACCTTGGGCAGAAGTAAAGTGCTAATTCATATCCCGTTATCTCCTATTGAACACCAGTCTGTTATGGCCCTACAGTGACCAGCACAGCGGGGGAAGTTCAGTCCTAGTGGGCCAAGTAGTTACCCCAGTCTGAGTAAATGAGGGGCAGGGTCCTCACATGCCAGAATCAGGTAACACAGGAATTGGTGGTCTCCCTGCTGTCTGATGCAGCCTATAAGCCACTCAGCCAGGTCCCACCAGGCATTCTTGAGCTTTTACTCGGTAGCAGGCCCTGGGCTAAGTGTTACAAGTACATTTTTATTTATTCCTTAACTTCATTTTACAGATAAGGAACCTGAGGCATTAAGGAGCTTGCCTGAAGTGCCACAGCTTGGGGGAGCCACCAGGATTCAGGCCCAGGCAGTGGGACTCCATGCTCTGAACTAGGACACAGCATGGGAAACCACACCTGGGACTGTCTGACTAGTGATCCCAGGTGTCTCTTGGAGAACATGCAGATTTCATTCATTCGTTTGTTTCAGGAGAGTACTGAGAGAACAGAGGATCTTTAGAAGCCTCCTACACAAAGGACATGCGGACCCCTTACTTGGTTTTGAGTTATTAACCTGCGTGCAGAGAGCCGCTTCCCCTGGGAATGGCACCCATCTACACCTCCTCTTCTTTCTCCTGACAGTTTTCCAGCAGCTGAATATATGGTGTCTTGAGGAAGGAGTGTCTCTGTATAATTTACACAGAAGCCCCATTATGTGCCAGCGGCAGCCTACTTATGTAAAGGCTTATGAAGGTCTGCTGCACAACTGAGAAAACAAGAAAACCTCATGGCTCATGGTTACTCATCTTACTTTGGACCACTTACTCCAATGAGAATTACACACATCAGGATACCAACCTCAAGCATGGCAGTGCCCACTGGATTAGCCCTTAACAGGCTTAAACCTAAAGAACCAGACTGTCTACTGTCTCAGTTGAGGACTAACCCTGAGTTGCAGCAGCTGCAATGAAAACTCTACCAAGCAGAACCTGGCCTATTTGACTTGAGATGGGACGTTAGCAGACGTGGGGAGGCAGTTCAAGAGTTCTCAGCATTGGGGAAATATCCAGAACGGTTGTCTCAATCTTCCTTTTATAGGACATCCCAAATTCCCAAGTTTCCTGGCAGGTGGGTTGACCAGTCAAAACACCCGTTAAAGACGGAGTTGGACAACAGGCTTCTCACCTTAAGAGTCACGTGGAGAGAAATGCTCAGGCACAAAGGGCTTAAAATGAGAGGTAGAGAGTGGATGTAGGAGGTGTGCGTCTTCCCCGAGAGTGAACTAGCCCAGTCGGAGGACAGATTTTTGGGGTCCCTGGTAAGGTAACAGGCCTCAGTCCCCAACGTCTCTTACCACCTACATTGGACGAGGGCTGGGCGTGATTCCGAGTCGAGGTATGCTCTTCTGCCCCCGCTGTTCTGCAGGGCCCGGTTACGGATGGGCCCCCCAACCCACCCCTCAAAACAGACCCGCGGGGGTCGGACGGCCCCAGCGCCGCCAGCCCCGCCCCGCCCCGGAGCCCCGCAGCGCCCCTCCTCCGCCTGGCCCCTCCCGCCGGCCCACCGCAGCAGCGCCCCCAGCTCGACCTCTCTGCCGAAGGCCAGCTTGGCGGAGGCGGCGGCCAAGGCCCCGAACGCGCCGGCGCACAGGCAGTTGAACACGCCCCAAAAGCGGCGCCGCATCGCGCCGGCCTGGAGGTGCGGGGGGAATCCGGCAGAGGTGTTAGGGTAGGCGGCGGCGCACACCCCTCCGCCTCCGGGCAGCGGTCTTCCCGCCATGGCGCTCGCAGCCACCTCTCGGGGTGCCAGCCAGCGGCTGGGCCGGAGGCGCGCGACGATTGGACGGCGGCCTCACGTGAGCGCCGCACCACGTGAGTGGGACGGCCAATTGCGGCTCCGGGATGGCCTCGAAGAGCGGGGCCGCCGCAGTCTTCCTGGCGGTGGTCGATTTTCCGCGTTAGGTTTAGGCTTTCGCAGGAGCACTCCTGCACCGATATATCCAAGGCTGACTGTGATCACTGTTGTAGAACAACTCCTCGTGACTCAGCAGTTTCAACCCCTGTTACTTGGTGGGGTCCAGCATCAGTTTCCCTTAAGAATTGTTTAAAATGCCTAATCCCAGGTTCTCTGCCCCACACCCATTGAATCAGAATCTACATTTTTAACAAAACCCCCAGGAGACTGACCTGCACCTCCTAGAAGTACAAAATGGAGAGATGCAGATGGGAGAGGGCGCTAGAGATCTGCAGGCTCAGTAAGAAAGCGGAGTTGGAGTTGAGGGCTGGGGAGGGAGGTTAGGGCTTCTGGCAGCTCAGATGGCCCAGATGGTTACATGCACATTGTAGGAAATTTAGAAAGTATAATTAGAAGAAAATCTCATCCATCATCACCCCACTGAGATACTCAGGATTGACATTACTTCCACTTTTCCATACACTTAAATACTGCTAAAATGTTTTCACTTAAGAAGTAGTACATTTCTCTGAAAACAAACTGTCGTTGGGAATTTCCTGGTGGTCTAGTGGTTAAGACTCTGCTACCACAGCATGGGGGGCACAGGCTTGATTCTTGGCTGGGAAACTTAAGACTGGCATGCCATGTGACAGGGACAAAAATAATTTAATTTTCAAAAGATATATGTGCTCAATTGTGTCCAACACTTCGAGGTCCCATAGGCTGTTCCAGCCAGGCTCCTCTGTCCATAGGATTCTCCGGGCAAGAATTCTGGAGTGGGTTGCCATTCCCTACTCCAGGAGAATCTTCCCCACCCAGGGATCCAACCCCCATCTCTTGAGTCTCATGCCTAATCCCCAGCACCTGTGAATGTGAATATATTTGGAAATGGGTCAACTGTAATCAAATTAAGATGAGGTCATTAGGGTGGGCTCTAATCTGACTACTGTCTTTAGAAGAGAGGAAGACACAGGGAAGAATGCCCTGTGACCACAGAAGCGGAGATTGGAACGCTGTATCTACAAGCCGAGAAACACAGGATTGCCAGCAACACCACAAGGTAAGAGAGGCATGGAACAGCTTGTACTCTTGAGGCGTGAGCCTTGCTAGCACCTGGATTTTAGACTTCTAGTCTCCAGAACCGGAGAAGGCAATGGCACCCCACTCCAGTACTCTTGCCTGGAAAATCCCATGGACAGAGGAGCCTGGTAGGCTGCAGTCCATGGGGTCGCTTAAAGTCAGGCACGACTAAGCAACTTCACTTTCACTTTTCACTTTCATGCATTGGAGAAGGAAATGGCAACCCACTCCAGTATTCTTGCCTGGAGAATCCCAGGGACAGAGGAGCCTAGTGGGCTGCCATCTATGGGGCCGCACAGAGTCGGACACGACTGAAGCGACTTAGCAGCAGCAGCAGCAGCAGCAGCAGTCTCCAGAACTGTGAGAGAATATGGTTTGGTTGTGTTAAGCCACCTGGTTTGTGCCAGTTCGTTGTGGCAGACCTAGGGAGCTCAAATAGCTGAGAGAACCCAAGCCTGTGTATTACCAGCTTCCCTAGTCCACCACCTTCTCCCACCTGCAAGGCTGCTGTCCCCTGTAAGATGCGGGGCCCTCCCGCTGATCCAGCTGGCCCTGTGGGTCACATAACTCCTATTGTTATGCTGTCCCCTGTAAGATGCGGGGCCCTCCCGCTGATCCAGCTGGCCCTGTGGGTCACATAACTCCTATTGTTATGCTGTCCCCTGTAAGATGCGGGGCCCTCCCGCTGATCCAGCTGGCCCTGTGGGTCACATAACTCCTACTGTTATGCTGTCCCCTGTAAGATGCGGGGCCCTCCCGCTGATCCAGCTGGCCCTGTGGGTCACATAACTCCTATTGTTATGCTGTCCCCTGTAAGATGCGGGGCCTCCCGCTGATCCAGCTGGCCCTGTGGGTCACATAACTCCTATTGTTATGCTGTCCCCTGTAAGATGCGGGGCCCTCCCGCTGATCCAGCTGGCCCTGTGGGTCACATAACTCCTATTGTTAAGTCAGTCACCACAAATCAGGGACCCCACTGATTCAGTCAGCACCCTTATATCACTTGACTCCCATATACTGATATTAAACCAGCCCCCTAAATCCATCACTCTCCCCTTCATGGAAGCATAATAAAGGAAAGAAAAAAGTGTCCAAAAGTAGTCAGTGCATCATCAAGGCTTCCTTTTTAGTATTCCTATAGAATGGCATTTTAATAGATTACAAATTTATTGAAGATGTACCTACATGGTAACAGTCTTGTTTTAAAGGGGGATATTAATTTTTGGTGTCTTGGGGCCTCCTCGGTGGTCCAGTGGTTAAGACTCCACACTTTGAATGCACCAATGCAGGGGCCATGGGTTTGATCCCTAAATGGCAACCCACTCCAGTATTCTTGCCTGGAAAATCCCATGGATGGAGGAGCCTGGTAGGCTATAGTCCATGGGGTTGCAAAGAGTCAGACATGACTGAGTGACTTTACTTTCTTCTTTCTTTCTTGGGAAACAGAAACACACACACACAATCATTTTCAAGATGCATCAATAGTAATTGTTTTATGTTATTGACATAGAGCTTATATATTACCTTTTAGAATGCCATGACACTTTAAAAAGTTTTAGATCTCTATGAGGATACATATAAAATATGTATGTGTGTATATATATGCACACACACATGTTAGTTTTCAAACCCATCTGAAGTATAATTTGACTGAAGCAAAAAATCGTATGTCAAAGAATCAGTAAAAGCAAACGAACTTGCTCCAAACCTTCTGATGCCAGTGGATTTCCTGCTCACTGTGAGGTCATGTCCCATTAATCTCCATCATATCTCTGCCTTCAGCTTCTGCTCCTCTCTCCTTCCTCACTCACTGGCCTCCTTATGTACCCAAGTGATAACTGGAGTATTCCAGATTTAGAATATTTGCATTTCTTCTCTCTGGGTTACTTTCCCCCCGACATCCACATGGCTTGCTGGATAACCATCTTATTTATTCAAATGTCACTTTCTCAGGGCCTTTATGGTTTCCTCTATGTTTGAAAATACAGGGAATTCCCTAGTGGTCCAGTGGTTAGGACTTGGTGCTTTCACTGTTGGGACCCAGCCTTGATCCCTGGTCAGGGAATTAGGTCTTCCCGAAGGAAATGGCAACCCACTCCAGTATTCTTGCCTGGAGAATCCCATGGACAGAGGAGCCTGGTGGGCTACAGTCCATGGGGTCGCAAAGAGTCAGACATGACTGAGCGACTTCACTTTCACTCTCCCTCATTTAGTTTTTCTTCTCACCATTATCACTTTCTAAATACACATTTTATTTTAATTTTGCTTGTTATCCGTTCTCTTGTTTAATTTTCCGCACTAGAATGTAAGGATATACGCTGCAAAAATTTATGATTTTTTTTTTTTTTTGCTGTGGTTTCCCTGGAGCCTAGATCTGTATCAGTCAATATTTGTTGAATGAATGAATGAACAGCTATAAAACAG